>NC_056573.1:20162717-20802717 GCF_018340385.1 Cyprinus carpio | reverse complement strand
ATAGATTATATATATATATATATATATATATATATATAATATATATATAGATATATATATAATATATCATATATATGTGTGTGTGTGGTGGTATATATGTATATATATAGATATATATATATATATATATATATATTATTTATTTATTTTTGTACGTGTATTTATATATATATAATTAATATAGAATTATTTTAAATTATGTTATATATAGGCAATGTTTTATACATACATACATACATATATATATATATATATTTATTATTATTATTATTATTATTATTATTAATATTATTATTATTTTTTTGTTTTTATTTTTTTTTTTTTATATTATTCTCACGTTTAGTAAATGCTGAGGTATGTGAATATGGTAGTCACACAATACCATGGTGTTTCTGTCTGATACTCATAGTATACCATGGTACACCCACAGTACTTTTCATCAGAGCCACGTGTGTCTATTTTCTCAAGCACTGGTTGTCGAATATTAGTTTTGCAATTGGTGTTGAGATGTAAACCCCAAGTGTTTATGCGAACATGCTCGAGTGTTTGTTTACTTGTGCAGCGGGTATTGAGTACCGTGCTGAAGCGTAATACCCGAGAGAGCATGTTGTGTGTGTATGTTTATGTTTACATGAGTACTGTTATTTAGTGGCTGGTGTAGAGGTGTGTATACCGAAATGAGCTGCTGTTTAATGGCTTGATGAGATGATGGCAGTAATCAGTGAGAAACGAGACGAGCGCTGAAAAGCTTAGTCCCTCCCTTCTCACACGCATGCACGCACACACATATACGCATGCACATCTGCTCTCCCTACTGGCGGATGATTGACGGCCTGAGGGTTTTTAATGGCACTGTAGAGGGAGAGCTGAAGCCGGAGTTGTCATGGCAACAAGGCGAAGGAGGCCCTCGTTCTCCCCCTCTTCCTCACTCTCTCTTTATGCACCTGAACAGAGCAGCATCTTACTCGCAGGACTTGGTTTACATCACACACACATACACACACAACACACACTGCAATTCTCGTGACCCTCCCCTCTGTCCGCAGTATACACAGCTCTTTGTGTGTTTAAGCGTGTGCGTGTGCGTGTGTGTGTATGAAGCCATATCTAGCCACCGCAGTCCTCTCTCTCGCTCCTCGTAAAAAGAGCTGGAGCACCCGAGCACTAATACTCCCCGGTCGCCCCGGGTTACGGTTCACCACCACGCCCCCTGTACTGCTGGGTTAGCTGGGGATTGGTTGGGTTGGCGAGGGGGGACTGACTGTGAGTGTGAGCATATATGTGGCGTGTGTGTGTGTGTGTATGGCACAGGCGGTGATGCTGTATAACAGCTCTATAAGAGCCATAGATCTCAAGGTGGAAAAGGCAACCAGACACTGTTCACAGACACTCACCTCCCCTGAGTTGATCGGTACCAGCTGCCAGTATCACAACGTGTGTGTGTGTGTGTGTGTGTGTGAAAGAGAGAGTATGTGTTTAGGAGCAAACTCTACCTCAGTCTTCCTACTTGCTTGCCTCTTGAGTGTGTTTGCATGTGTTGTGGCAGGACGACATAAGCTGACAAGATTATATCTTGAAATTTTCAACCTTTTGACAAAGTATTTTTTTTCTCTCTCTCAAAAAAGAGGATTTTTTTTTTATAACATTTTTTCCAGCTGATTATTCCTTTGCCATGTATTTAAATTTTTTTTAAATACATTTTCTAAGTAGGGGAAAAATATAATGGAAGATATGTGAGGTCAGAAAAAAGATATAGTAAAAAAAAAGAAAGAAATGTATGCATGGAAAAATCATTTACAATAACATTCATTTAAAAAGTAGATAAGGTGAATTATAATTTTATCACTACTTGAATATTTTTTTAAAAGATGATGCAAACAAATCAGCGAATCATAGTTTTTAATTAATTAATTGAAAATGACGCTTCAACTAATTCACAGAAATGAATCGACCTCGCCAAATCTAATAGCACTTTTTTTTACTGAAGTCTGAATTACTGTCTTAGCGCTGTCATGCTTTTGAGAAACAAGAGGAGGAAGAATTGTGAAACTAGTCTAATGACACAGTCTTTAATGACCTAATAAAAAGCACATTAAAATCATCACAATGTTGCTTAATTTAATATTGCCAGCAAAATCTGAGTGATGGTGCAAATGAATCAATGAATCATAGTTTTGAAATGATTCATTTAAATTGACAGTTAAATTAACTGATTCATTGAAATGGCTAATTTAATTTCAATTATTTTAACTGCTTCACAGAAATGAATCAACTTTAGTAGCCGTTTTGCTACTTGAAGTTTTGTCATTATGACAACATTTAGCCATATTTGTGAGATGCACATCAAGGAGTGATTGTAAAAGTAGTCTTAATTGCTAGGAAACTTAATTTTCAAATAAAAAGTCATTAAAGTGTTGCTTCATTTTATATCAGCTGCAAAACCCTTGAGTGTTTCATATATCAGCCTTCCCCAGAGTAAATGGGAGGAGTCACTCTAAATAAGCTCCGCCCACTGATCCCAAGGGTCATGTGTGAGAGAGAGAGGCTGTGTGAGTTTGTGTATGTGTGTGTTAGAGTATTGTGTGTGTTTGAGGTCAGAGGTGGCGTAGCTGTTTGTGCGGCGGCTGTAGAGAGGTTTGAGTTACAGCAGGGGGAGGGAGTGTGTGAGCCGACTGCCAGCTCTGGCTCTTTAATCCTCCCTCTCTTTTTCTTTTTCTTACTTTCTCCTTTATCTTCCCTCCTTGTTTAGTCTCTTTTTCTCTCGTTTTCACTCACACATACACTGACATGCATAATGCGCCTGTCTCCTTCTCTCTCTCCGATAGAACAGGGCAGACTGCACACACAAGCCCCCAGCAGCAGACTGTTAAAGAGGTTTGAAAGAGGGAACGGGGCCAACGGAGGAAAGGGGCCCCAGTCTCTAAGTGTTCCACTAGCTCAGGAGATTCCACTTGAGGCTCCTCTTACTCTGTTTGCTTGTTTTATGCCCCTTTTACGAGGGGATGTACACAGATACACAAGAGCCGAGCTGTAGTGCAGGCGTTTTTCTGATGCAAATAAACGTCTCGTGTTAACACTCTCTGAGTTGAATGTGCGGGTTTACAGAGACTGATCTTACTTGTATAATTGCACACTGATACTTTGCATTCTGCTCTGTTTAAGAGCCATGTAGTGTGATTGTATATCTAAAAGCTTTGTTTTCTGTAATTAAACAAACTGCAAATTCTGCCTGTTTTGTTTCTTTATGGTCCTAGTTGTATTGTATCTGCTCACTATGTTGTTAAAGCATTTGTCTTGTTGTTCAAGGCAGCTGAAAAAAAAAAAAAAAAAAACGTTAATTTCTTGTCCTGCCATGTTTGGTTGTTTTATTTGTGCCATGGATAAATAATGTTGTCCTAAAAGCATTTATTTGATTGAAAAATGACATGAATATTGTTATAATTTAAAATAACTTTTCTGTTCAGTTAGCATTTAATCAATATATTTTAAGATTTATTGCTATGATGCCAAAGCTGAATTTTTAGCTTTGTGCAAAATATTTGTTGTGGAAAACGTGAGACTTTTTTTTTTTTTTTTTTTAAGGATTCTTAGATGAATTAAAAGTTAAAAAGAACAGAATATATTTAAAATAAAACTATTTTTATATTCTGTTAAAAAAAAAAAAAAAAAATTTATATATAAATATTAAGAATAATAGTAGAAATGTCAATAATATTTTATTTTTGTAAATAATATTTAAAGGGTTACTCCATCGCAAAATGAAAATTGTGTCATTAATCACTCACCCCCATGTCGTTCCAAACCCGTAAAAGCTTTGTTCATCTTCGGAACACAATTTAAGATATTTTGGATGAAAACCGGTAGGCTTGAGAAAGTAAATTACACTGTCAAGGTCCAGGAAAGTATGAAAAGCATCGTCAGAATAGTCCATCTGCCATCAGTGATTCAACCGTAACGTTATGAAGCGACGAGAATACTTTTTGTACACAAAGAAAACAAAAATAACGACTTTATTTAACAGCATTTGTGTAATATTTGTATTGTATCAGGGTTGTCTAATATCTATGCTAACTTGTTCTCTCTGTCTATTTCCTAGAGTGCAGCAGCAGCCCCCAGCCCCGTAATGGGCAACATGCCCCCCAATGATGGCATGCCAGGCGGACCAATGCCCCCTGGTTTCTTTCAGGTAAGCATAGCTGGTTTCATTCTCTTCCTTGCCTTCTTTTCCATTCATCACCCTGTCACACCTGTGCTCCGTTCATTCATTCATTCAGTCTCTCTCATTCTGTGTGTGCGTGTGCTGCTGGTGGGTCTGTCTGTGGCTGGTCGGCTTGACAGCAGCCTGGAGCTCTTGCTGTCTGTGTGAGATCATTCTGAACTTCTGTTTTTTCCCTCACCGGTAAGATGGAGGCTTAGATCGTTAATTGTTAGTGGAAAGTAGCTGTAGTTTCATTTCTGGAGCTGCGTTACACTTCCTGTTTCAAGCCTTTGAGATCCCAAATGGAAATCGCCATGGTTACTAAAAGGCTAAAATCTAGAGATGATTGACTGATTATCAATTAACTGTTACAAAACATTTAACTGTAGTTCTGAGAGAGAGAGAATGAACGAATGGGATTTTGACTCTTCATGTGCTTCTGAATGAGTTTGTTCCTCTTTTAAATATTTTGTCGTGTTTCTTTCTTCCCTACTAAGCTTTCTCCTTCCCTTTTTTTGTCATACCTCCATCCATCCACTTGCAGCTTTATTCATTCCACCCTGCAGGCCGTGTTGTGTTCATGAAGGTGTTATATGTGTTAAATGCGATGTGTTTTTAAGTGGACAGTTACAGGTTTCTATAACGGATGGCCTATGAAAACAGATCAAGCTTCACAGGAATATTGAGGTTAAATTAGATTTGATTTGTTCAGAAGAAAATGTGAGAAGTACTCGCCTGTGGAAACATTGCTGCCATTATGCTTTGCAGTTGCTAAGGAGTTCTGAGTGTTTTTAATGGTTGCTAGGTGGTTACTTGCTGATACAAGTCAAAATAAGCCAAGTATTTATGATATTCTGTTCCCTAGATATGGTCCCTCCCTTCATTCTTGGTTATTCACCCGTTTTATTGTCCGCCAGATTAAAAGCCACTTGATTTGAGTTGCCATACACGTATGTAGTACAAACAGTGCAAAAACGTACAATTTTTAGTAGTGATGCATGATATATCGGTACCAAGCCATAACCATTTCTAGAGTTTTTTATTTAATTTTTTATATTTATTATTATTTAATGGAATTGGCTGATATTGGATGTTTAAAGATGTAACTGTTTTCTCTTAATTTTACATTTAGATAACCTTTTCTTTCATATAAATCTAACCTAAAGTTAATCTTTAAAAACACTAATAAAATTCTCAAAATGTACATCCATTTTCACATTGTGCATTAAAATGTCATGATGCTTAAAATATATATATTTCTTTTTTATAACTATTGATTTTATATTATGTGTCTTTATTTTGTAACTTTTTTAACAAAATATTTTATATATTCTATATAATTCTGTATAGTTTTTGTAGACTTTTAATATTGGCCATTTATCAGCTATCAGTCTTAAGTCATCAGTCATTATTGGTGATGCCCAGTATTTGAATATTGTTACATCAATAATAATTAGTCGCTTCAAATCTCTAATATTCAGTATCTCTAATCTTCAGAGTACTAGTAATGGTGATAACAATTATAACATGCTCAGACAGCAGTTTTTCATCTAAATTTCCTCCACTTGTCTTGATGTGAGGTTTTGGATATATTGTGTTAAAGAGGTTTTTTTTTTATTCCCATTTCCGTGTGTTTACATGAAACGTCCCGTTCACATAAGCACATGCTTACAAGCATGGACACTCGTAGCCTCATAATCAAACATGCTTGTACACATCCACAGCCCTTCCCATGATGCAGCGGGGGTGGTGGAGCGTTTGCTCAGTGATGGACAGGCCTGGCATTTGGCAGTGTTAGTGATAAGACCGAACCGAGGGAGGAGACGCTTTCTGCCGCTGTCTGGAATCTCTGCTGTACAGGGTGGGAAGGGTTGGGAGAGCAATAGAGGGGAAAGGTTTGAGGAGAAGGAGGCTACAGAGAGGTGCGGAGGAGATTTTTGGAGAAGCAGAGGAGTGCTATTTATATCAGCTCAGCGCTGAGGGAGGGAGAGAAGAGGTGTTCTGGTGTGTGTGTGTGTGTGTGTGTTTGTGTGTGTTTGCTGTTCCTGGGATTGGTTTCTACCACATCATTGAGAGAACAGGACTGTGTGGGTTTGGGTTCATTCATTTGTTTACTAGGGATGCACAATATACATTTTTTTTTTTTTTTTTTTTTTACCTCATACTGCAAATATGTTTTTTGCTATAGCAGATAAT
Source organism: Cyprinus carpio (assembly GCF_018340385.1). NCBI lineage: Eukaryota > Metazoa > Chordata > Actinopteri > Cypriniformes > Cyprinidae > Cyprinus > Cyprinus carpio. Next base: position 20,796,323 of record NC_056573.1, on the reverse strand, counting down.
AGTAGCTGAGATTATGATCCATGCTATGTTGTTGATTAAGTTAAAACAGTGCATCAATCCAGGATTTTATATGATTCTAGTAAAATTAAGAATCAAAATTAATATACATTAGAATATACATAATATGCAGTCTTTAAAAGACATTGGCATACCGTGTAAATTTCACGTCAAGTCTTAAAAATACTTAGTCTTTTCTGATTTAATGTACACAAAGAGGTTTTTTTTGTACATTTTATGTTTTCAAATAAATGCTTTAAACTTCATATTCATTAAAGAACACTGGATAAAATTAAGCAGCTGTTTTTAACATGGATAAACCAAGTCATCAATGATTTCTGAAGGATCATGTGACACAGAAGACTTTAGTATTGGTTTTTGAAAATTCAGCTTTGTCATCACAAGAATAAATGACATTTTAAAATATATTAGAATAGAAAATAGATTGTAATGTAAAGATACTACTATTTTTTTCTGTATTTTTGATAAAATAAATGCAGCCTAGGCAAGCATGAGACTTCTTTTAAAAACATTAAAAAGCGAGTTTTACTTCTTTTTATTTCCAGGTTTAAATTTGATTTGGTACTCCAGATTTTCCATGTATAAAATATGTAAAATGTATGTAAAGAACAAGTATTTTTCTAATCACACCAATAAGGATAATAGGAAAAAAAAAGTCAATATAGTCAATATCGCCAATATGGTCACCAATGTCCCATGCACCCCTGCTTTTATTGTGTAGGAAGTCAGGTGAAGTGGAAGTGAATGGGTTTTACTGAAGATCCAAGATTGTTTAGCAGAAAAAGGCAGACAGCGAGCAGCAGAGTGAGCGCTACCACTGCTGTGTGAGATGAGGTGTAATGAACAGTCATGACCTCGGTGCTACTGTGAGTTAAAGAGGCCTTGAGCATCCCTAGACCCTCTAATCCTTCCCTCAGACCCACTCTGAAAAAGGCAGTCAGCCAGGGAAAACACACACACATGCTCATGTATTCCTGTTGTATCAGCGCATGGTTTCTGGGACAGTCAGTGGAGCAGCTCTCATGCCAGACCTCGCAGCGATCCACTCTCACAGGGAGGTCAGAGACGGGTCACGGCTAAATCGGAAACAAAAATCTCCCCAAAACCAGCTCAAAAAGTCCTTACCTAAGCCGCATGTGTTTATTAGTGCACATAATTCATGCATGTGTTTATAAACAGGCTGCTTGTATCACTAAATGAATGTTGTCTCATGCAATTAAATCAACCTAGTAATGCTTAAAGGGATAGTCCCCCCAAAAATAAAATTGTCATCATTTACTCACCCACGTAGTTCCAAACCTGTGTGACTTTTTTCTTTCTTCTGCAGAACATAGAAAACAGAATTTTAAAGAATGTTGGTAAACACTTTTCATTCCCATTGACATCCACAAGATATTTTGAAGAATGTTGGTAACCCAAAATATTTTCAGTTCCCTCTGACTTCCATTGTGTAGACAAAAATTACAAAGGAAGTCAATGGGACCTGAAGCATTGTAGTTACAAACATTTTTCTAAATATATTCTTTGGTATTCTGCAGAAGAAAGTAAGTCATTCAGGTTTGGAATGACATGAAGTTAACTAAATGATAGAATTTTAATTTTTAGGTGCATTATTCCTTTAATTCTCTAGTAGGTTTTAGACCTTTTGGTCACTTTTATTCATACAGACATTATGCATTTAGCTGACACTTTTATCCAAAGCAACTTACAGTGCATTCAGGCTATACATTTTTTTTTTTACCTAACATTAGAGAAAGAACAGAAAAAAAAAGCTGCATTTGTGTATCAGAGCATCTGCTAGGCCACTTGTCAGACTCTGAATGTGCTGTATCTCATTCGGTTGTGTTATTTTTGTTGGCGTGGGTGGGTCAGTGTTGCACCCTGGGCAGATGTGTTGTTCTGCGGCTGCGCTCTGTTTGGCAGCTCTGGTCATCAGCTTGGAGATTTCCGGTCGTGCCGGATGGATGGTTTCCTCAGCCCCTCTGAAACCAGCGGGAGGGCTCGTCTGAGGTCTGAGCACTGGCCAGAGGTCAAGAGGCGGTAATAAGTACGGGTCACTCACAACCACATATACAGACTCGACAGGGCGGTGAAAAAACTACTGAAACAGCCTCTTCCGCCACCTCCCTCAGAAGATTATTTTCCGTCTTTTGTTTAGTCACTAAACTGCTAAGGCGATCTGTTGACATCAGTATGTTTAGCATAGAAATGTATGCATCTGTATACTGTATATTTTGAAGTCAAATAGTGAAGACGTTCAATGCTCAAACAAATAAATAGTTGCACTTCTGTGAGAAACAGGAACGTGTCTGCTGCTGAGAGGTTTGCTTTGTTAACACTGTCCCCGAGTGGTCCAGAAGAGCTATTGCAGCTGTCCAGCGGCCGTCATTCAGAGTGTATGAATACTGTCAAGCTAACTGCCCCTTTAGGGCCTGAGAATGGAGATTGAAGGGCTCTCTGTTGATAGCCATGCTGGTAAGTGGCAGGTTATTATCTTCTCAAAGGTGTCAGAAGTGATTTTTATTTATCATTCCCCAATGAGGCAGGACTGCAGAGTTACCGTGATTGGATGAACACTTCTGTAGGTGCACGGGACCCATAATGCCATATGTTTCGCATTCAGGCTTGTTGTTCAGGGAGAGGGAGGAAAAGAAGCATAGCTCCTTTGTTGTTTGTTAGTTATTAGTCATATAGTCTCATGTTCCTTATAGAACCCTTTTAGAATTGAGCTCAATGGCCTGTTGATCGTTAACGATCTGCTGCACATACTGTAGACAAACAACGCTGCCAAACTATTTTTACTTGATTTGAAGACAATGTGTGTGGCGTTTGCTCATGCAAAACTAGCCACCATGCTAAAAGGGCCTTGCTATGTGTTTGTTAAGATGTTCTGAGTGAGTGCATCCTTTTTGTTTTCCTTTTTTGAAACTTGTGTACATGTTTTTAATTATTTAAAACTAATATAAAGTTTTATTTTATTTATTGTTATTAGTCAGTATTGGATATTTAAATATGCATTCTCATTTTCTTTAATCTAATTTGATTTTTTAATATATTTATATTTATTTTTTTTTATATTACATTTTTATATAATTACTAATTGTTTAATAATGGGTAATGTAACCTCTAGCAAATATCAAAATGAATATCCATTATTCATACTTTAACACGAATCATATTTTTTTGCATTTTATATTTTTTATGTATTTATTTTATTTGTAATTTAATTTTTTATTGTTTTATTTTACTTTATGCTTTATAAAAAACAAAAAAAAATTGTATCTATATTCAAATTTTTTAAATATAAAATATTTTGAGTAACATCAATTATCATATGAAAATAATTATCTAGCTTTATAATAATAAATAATTAAATAAGTAATGAACTTCACACACTAGTTTAAGATTTCCCACCAGTATTTAGTACCTAGTGAATGGGTTTGAGTGAGTTTGTGTCTTGAGTGTGTTAGTCGTGGGTGTTTGTGTAAGGGCTCCGGCAGCAGCAGGCCTCACTGGAAGGCCTTCTGTGCATCTCTCATCTCCCTCTTCTCTCTTAAAGGGCCCTCCCGGCTCGCAGCCGTCACCACACGCACAGCCTCCCCCACACAATGCCAGCAACCCAATGATGGGACCACACGGCCAGGTAAGACACACAGCAACCCTCACACACACATACACACCATGTCCTTGCTTGCACACTCGGTATACTCACGGTCACACTTGCACACATGAGAACTGTTGGTGGCGCTGGCATCAACTCACTTGGGCAAGATGAACGGTGTAAATCACATGGTTATTTATAATTCTCTGAGTTTGTTGAAGTCCTCTTCTTATACATCTACACAGAAACACACATTCCTAGATCCAGTTGCAGAGTTTGACTTGTTTGTCCTTTGTATGGACTTTAGTCAGGGTTGATGCCATTTTTAAAGGGAAAGTTCAGTCAAAAATGTAAAGTTAATTTCGGTTTCATGTTTCACGTTGTTCTAAATCAGTATGCCTTTCTATCTGTGGATCACAAAAGTCGAAATTTCAAAGAATATGCTGGCCAGTATTTCCAAGCAACTGAAGAGTTCAAGCTTCAAAAAGAACAAACAAGCAACATAAAAGTATGACAAAAGAAAGCCATTTGACTCTTGTGCTATATTTTAAGTCTTCTGAATATAGATTTGATTAAGAAAAGACAGCAATTAAGTTGTTATTAACTGAAAATCTTAAAATCTGCTGTTTCATGATGTCTGAATCTTGAATGAATGGTCCTTTTGAATCTGACGCTATTGTCTTGTTACAACTGCTTTATAGCAGAGTTTGTATTTGCCTCATTTTTGAAGTTTGCATCATTGATTCTGTTACTTTCGTTTTTAATACTGTGAAGATGCTTTGAAACAAGCTCTACTGTGTAAAGTGCTTTAAAAACAAAAGGTGACTTGACTTGACTTGAATCTGATCTTTCCAATTTTTGAGGCTTTTTTCCAGGATTTTTGTTGAAAGAAAGTTCAAAAGAGCAGCATATATTTTAAGGTTTTTGAAATCTTTTGTAACATTATTGTCTTTACTGTTATTAGTAATTATTAATATAAATTTGAATGTCTTTACGATCACCTTTTTGATGCTCCATTCCCCATTCATTAAAATTGTGTGGAAAGGAGCAGCCAGCACAGTATTCAGAATATCTTTTTTTGTGTTGCACAGGAAAAGAAAGTCATTCAGGCTTTTAACGGCATGAGAGTGAAATGATGATGAAAAAACTGTGATCTTTAGATTAAACTAACTAAAAGCAAGGCTGTGAGGAATAGAAGTACAATTCAGTAGGTTGTACATTTACCCAACAAAAGTGGAAAACATATGTTTGAAAATTACATTAAGACTGTACATCCATCCCTCACAGCCTCGTTTTCATTGGCCGTACACTCTTAAGGTCCGTTCCTCCTTTGTCTTCTCTTTCTTTTTTCTTTCTTCCTCCCTCTGTTTCTCTATCCTGGGAGTGTGAAGTATCCTGTAAACCACCCACCCCCTCCATCTAGAGTTGACTCCCTGCGAACCGGATAAATAATTCAGTCTCCTCCTCGTTCTTTGAGATGGGCCTCCACTCCTGCCCTCACCCCACCCCCCATCAATAGCACATTAATATTGTAGAGTCTCCCGCCACACAGCACCCTCATAAACACATACAATACAAAGCACACTGACTGCGCAGAAAACCAAAACAATTGTGCGTAGATGTGAGCTCACATGCCCATACCCACAAAACACAGTGACTTATCAGTTCTCAAAGACACTTCCGCTTCCTTTCTCCAGGAAAAAAAAACACACATACACACTGCATATTAGTGCACTATGGCTGTGCGACATCTTCCTATAGTGGTAAAAACACTCAAGTTAGCTGTTAAAACACATGCACACACACCCTTACGACCTATCGCTCATCCGTTCAGTGCTGACATGTTTCAACAGAGCCCTAAAAGTTGGCACGAGTCTCTCGAGGAGCTTTCCACAGGCCTTGACCACAGAAGTGGCATCGGGTTTCGTCTTTAGACGCACAGCCACATGGCTCTAATGGTTTGTATGTCAGGACGCAGGGCCCTCGTTTGGGTTGTTGTGGTCACTTTCCATCCTGACCAGATTTTCACTTGAGAAGCGTCTAAGTGCAGCCACTCGAGGTCTGACGTTCCTGATGCTCTCCTACGTGTTCGTTGAAACTCCACAAGAGTGTATGTGTGTGCATGTTTAAAATGCAGAGTGGGAGCAGTCTGTGTTGACGGACAGAAGGAGTGATGTCAAATTGTACATATTTGATGTAATCTTGCGTTGGCTTCTGCTCTCCCATGCATCTGTTTGTCCATTCCATCTGCTATAGCCTGGCCTCCTGCACTCATTCATTCTGCTCTTTACAATGCTCTCGCTTTCTTCTTAACTAGGGCAACATGTTGCTAATGATGCCTTTTTCTTCTTCTCCTTCTTTTAGCCTTTTATGTCTCCACGGTACCCTGGTGGACCTCGGCCGTCTCTTCGCATGCCAAATCAGGTACAGAAAACATCATCACACCGTCATGTTGAAATTGCATACAAACAGTTCTTCCTTTTTTACACACCTCTTAAGGGTCACCGAAATCAAGGAAATCCTGGAAATGTCTTTTTGAAGGTCATGGGATTTTCTGTTCAGAATCAATGTTGTTGTTGTTGTATTATGCATGACTCTAATATTTATTTGCTTTTTAATTAATTATTATTTTATTAATTTAATTTATTTTATTTGCTAGAAATTGTATTTTGAGAGTGTTATGTAGTGTTAACTAAAAATAAAATGATGAAATTGTGTTTTTTTTTTAATTGAAAATAACACAAAAATTAATATAAAATATAAATATTAGATAAAAATCTTAAAAACTATGCAAAAATATGGCAGCTAACTTGTTTAAGCTAAAAGATTGAAGTACAAAAATAATTAGAAATAATTTAGAAAAAAAATTAAGCTATATATATATATATATATATATATATATATATATACACAATGAGAAAAACAAAATTTTTAAAACTACAATTAAAATTTTAACTCTAAAAATAAAAGCTAATTGAAAATTATTAAATACTATAATTGTATAATAAATATACTAAAATAACATTGGTGCCTGTCACAATGTCACAAATGTGACTCTGGAGCACAAAACCAGTCTTAAGTCGCTGGGGTATATTTGTAGCACTAGCCAACACCAACAATACACTGAATGGGTCAAAATGATCAATATTTCTTTTATGCCAAAAATCTTTAGGATATTAAGTAAAGATCATGTTCCATGAAGATATTGTGTAAATGTCCTAACATAAATATATCAAAACTTAATTTTTTATTAGTAATATGCATTGCTAAGAACTTCATTTGGGCAACCTTAAAGGTAATTTTCTCAATATTTAGATTATTTTGCACCCTCAGATTCCAGATTTTCAAATAGTTGTATCTCAGCCAAATATTGTCCTATTCTAACAAACCATACATCAATAAAAGCCTATTTATTCAGCTTAATTAACCCTTATGAATGGTTTTGTGGTCCAGGGTCACAAATGTCACTGAAATTAGATGGGCAAAAGGTGGGACACCTAACAGTAGTTGTTTCCATCAAACTTTTGCATACATATGCATGTGACAGATGTTCGACACATTCCTATGATGCCCCAAAATGCTTTTATTTGCAAATAACATGTCATATTTGTGTAAATAGATTTTTAAATTCTATTTACATTCATTCTTCATTATAAATTTAAATGACTTCTGACTGTCACATCAAAGCCAGCTTGTGATGTTTCTATTCTCTGTTGTTCTAATACAAAGTACTGTAGCAATACTGACATTATGTGTAAAGATTTTTAAGGCTAGTTGTGTAAAAGTTTATGAAATTTAGATTTTATACCAATGGACTTCCATTGAAAATAAAGAATTAAAGGAATTTGTTCCTTTTACATGATTCTAGTATAGATAACTAAGTTTGTCACCTCCAGAGTAAACATGATGTACGTTTTCTGTATTTCACTGACCTTCCATCATTTATGTCCTCTTCAGCCTCCTGTAGGGGTTCCAGGTTCACAACCACTACTGCCAAACAGTTTGGACCCAACCAGGCCGCAAGGTAACTTGGTTCTTGGTTCAACACTTCATAACCACAGAGCCATTTACATGCAGACTGATGAAAGACATATTATTGACTGTGTAATATTTTTACAGGACATCCTAACATGGGCGGTCCAATGAGAATGAATCCTCCCAGGGGGATGGGTGGCATGGGCCCTCAGGTAGGCACATATTCTTTATCCTTTGGTAGTCGCCCCAAGTCAAATGCCACAGGACTTAGGTAGTCAGAAACCCTGTTACTCCTCTTTAGTCACCTGTGCTGAAAGCAGAGTTCTCCCCACTTCTCTCTCTCTCTCTCTCTCTCTCTACCCTTCTCGTTTTTGGCAAATGAAATGCCGCACAAATCGGCAGCTGGTGTGGCATCTGTTTGACAAATTGGGAAGAGCACAGAACAAAAGCTTGGGTTAGAAAGTCTCTGTCACACTTTGCCCTCCACCTACGGGCAGCCAGACAGGTGGGCCGCCGTCTGCCTGAGCAGAACTTCGTTAGCATAGTGTCATCCGCATCCCAACCTGTTTGGTTGGATCCCCACCACTATGGATGACAGTGGATTTCCTGCAGCACATAGTTGCTGTGTTTTCAGCCCCACAGCAGAAACAAAAATATTTTTCCCAAATTGTGACCTTAATACCACAAAATAATGCCAAGACAACAACACACCTTTTCAATTCAATGTGCATTTTACATATTTATTATTATTATTATTATTATTAAATATGAATTAAATATTTTTTAAAACTACATTTATATATTTATTTTAATAAATGTTTTTGTATATACTTATTAATGTACAGTATATACACACACAATTATAATTAGAATATAAAATGTAGTTTATTTTAATGTATTTATATGTAATTATTAAATATACAGTTATCATATTTTTTAATGTTTTAATTTATTTTAATACATTTATTAGCATGTAATATAATTCTTATATATATACAATTAGAATCATTATATACAATTTATTTGTTTAGTTATTTATTCATGCATGCATGCAGTTATACTGGTGAATGTTAATGCTGGATTCCAATTCAGACAGATTTTAATGTTTGTGTTTTTATTTTCTTTGTCCATTGTAGAACTATGGTGGTATGAGGCCTCCTCCCAACTCTCTAGGTGGTCCAGGCATGCCCGGAATGAACATGTGAGTTCTTCAACATGAGAACACTCCCTTTTGCCATTTATTTAATCCTGTTAAATCATGTTTGTTAACCTCCTTCTGTCTCTGTTTTGTATTTCTATTTTTTTTTTGCTCTCCACCGCCCCACCTTACAGGGGTCCTGGAGGACGTGGCCCCTGGCCAAACCCCAATGCTAACTCGGTACGTTCACATACATTGCTATCTTTGTGGCTGCAGACAAAGACATGGCATGCAGTATTGCTACACTGACTTTACTGCTGAGAACGTACTGTGGTTGCACCATGATGCAGTGATGGTATCAGATACCTTGCTACTGTATTATATACCAAAGATTATTAAATTCATATTACATAGTATGTTAGTATCATAGTATTATAATTATTAACTGTTGTAGTTTAATTGTCATCAAAATATAATGTTTTTTTGTTGTTGTTGTTGTTGTTGTTGTTGTTGTTGTTGGGTTGACAGATAGCATACTCCTCCTCATCTCCAGGCAACTACGTGGTGAGTACCTTACTTTAGTCAATGTTTTTGTAGTATATATCAATTGTCTTAATGCATAAAAAAGAAACAACTTCCAAGCTGTCTTTGTAATATTTCCTCAAAATGTAATAACTTGCCCAGAAACTACTTAAATTTTTGGATGATGTGACATCAATGTTTCAGGAGTAAAACAGTCTTATGGAAATTAAATAAAATTGTTTGCGTATGCACTTTAAAATTGACCAGTCAAAGAGCATATTGCAGAGATTTTCAGATTTTTGCCACTGCCATTATCTCAGAGAAAAAGAAGTAATTCCTTTTGGAAACTAAAAGCATAACTAAGCAGATATTAAAGTTTCTAAATGTATTGATTTTGCTTTAGCAATTACTATCCTGCTTAGTTTTGCCCCTAGCATTGCCTCTCTTAAAAGTAAAATATCTGCACATTAGTTAAAGCAGCTTAATAGCTCCCCTGTGCCTAGTGCGTCTTTGATTTAAAATCTGCTCCTCTGGTAGATCTCTGATAGTACGGCGAGTACTATTACATACTGAAAAGCTAAGCATGTGTTTGTGTGTGTGTGTGTTTCGTCTCTCAGGGTCCTCCAGGAGGAGGTGGTCCACCAGGAACTCCCATAATGCCAAGCCCAGGAGGTACAGTAGATCTTTTCTGTCGCTCTCACCTCGCCTCTATAATCAACACAGCAGGAAACAGTTTGTGTCTCTCCAGGAAAGAAAGATGCTCAGCACTTCACAAACACCCTGTTTAACACCCTCTCCCTCCCTCCCTCCCTACCCAGCAGCCAATATCACTGCAAGGTTACCTGCACTTCCTCTGGCAGCAAAACAAAACGTGATCAGCACCACCCCTCCCACTTTGTTAATGTAATTCCACTCCCAATGCTTGTGTTTGTGATGTTGAAGCAGAGATTATAGGTGTGACTCTTACTCCACACAGGCCAGAAAAATTTAAAGAAACACATTTATTATGGTGATTATTCCCATCCAGCCATGTTCTGTATTGATCTGGTGTGCTGTTAAAGCATTGGTCATCCATATATGCTTGGAAGTGATTCTGGTCTCTTATTTTGGTGTTGTGCTGGTCTTAGAAACAAATTTAAAAAGCTTTCTGCTCTCTTCTGTTCTAGACTCCACAAACTCCAGTGAAAATATCTACACAATGATGAACCCTATTGGACCAGGAGGAAACAGACCCAGTGTATGCATTACTCCTGTCTAGATATGGATTTTCCAGAACTGCCGTTTAAAAGTTTGGGGTCATTAAAAAATTTCAAGAAGTTTTTGCAAAAAGTCTCTGTTGATTTGGTGCTCAAGAAACATTTCTTGTTTCTGTCAATTTTTCGGTTGCCATTTGTTTCTTAATGTGTTTCTGCGCAAACCGCAATCATTTTTTGTTAGAATTCTTTGATTAATACAAAAGAACAGCAATTTATTTCACATTTAAATCTTTTGAAACATTACAGGTGTCTTTGTCTTCTGTAAAGAATGAAAAGCTGAAAAGCGTTCATTTCTTTCAAAAAATAAATCGTACTCATCCCAAACTGTTGAACAGTAGTGTAAATATATCTCCATGTAATGATTATTTTGACATTTGTAATGTATTTCCAAAGCCACAGCTACACATTTTGATTCCCAAATGCATTAAGTTTAATTGTTTTACAGCTCTTTGGAATATTTGATTCTGATTGGTCAGTTGTGGCATTCAGCAGCCAAATATCTAAAATATCATCATTGCTAAACTGTAGAATTGATTGTTGTTTGATTGCCTTCATACTGTAGTTGTGCTATTTTCTCTACAGCTAGACTGTGCTAGCCCTCATATCACTTCAGTGGTCTCTTTCTTCTTATGTAATGCTACAATTTGAACTCAAATCAATATTTAATGTCCGATTATTTATTTATTTGCTTAAATAGTCATGTAATAAGCTTGATAATGTACAGTCATTCAGTCATTATCACAAAATAAACCCCTTCAGTGTGATTTAAGACCTGTCTGGATTTACTTGTAATAATACGTGCCTGACTGTACATTATGGTTTATTTATATTAATCCTAGTTGTCACATTATGAACATTGTTTTCATAAAAATGCAGGCATGCTCTTAGTGAAATCATCCTTTTCAAATTCATGTTTACGCAGGTTTATTTTACTCAGGGCACTGGATGTGGGATGATTGGTTAAATATGATTGTTCCTCTGTGTTTCTCAGTTCCCCATGGGTCCTGGTCCAGATGGCCCGATGGGCGGCATGGGTGGCATGGAACCTCATCATATCAACGGATCGTTAGGTAAGCATTAAGAATGCAGTGTTAATCAAAATAATATCTATATCTGACTTTAATAAACCACAAAAGGCATTTATTTAATAATGTAATATATACTATATTTCTTTATTTCAGGCTCTGGTGACATGGATGGGTTGCCAAAGGTAAAGAAGGTTTTAGTTTGTGAATCTGAGTTTTTTTTTTTTTTTCTTTTCTTTTCTTTTCACATCTCATCCTGAACTGTTTTTGTCAAACCTCTCTTTCGTTCAGAACTCCCCCAACAACATGGCAGGGATGAACAACCCACCAGGCACACCGCGGGATGATGGAGAAATGGGAGGAAACTTCCTCAATCCATTCCAAAGTGAAAGTGTGAGTAGATTCTGATCCAAACCCGGAGACCTGTCACTCCCCTCACCTGCCAATCATAAGCACTATCCTCCAAAGGTTTGGGGTCAGTCATAATTATTTATTTTTTTATTTTTATTTTTTTAAGAAAGATATTACAGTAGTATTTTTATTCAGCAAATATGTCACCAAAAGTGACAGTAAAGACAATGTTACAAAATATTTCTAATTAAAATAATTGCTTTTCTATTCATCAAAAAATCCTGAAAAAAAAAAAAATCCACAAAAATATGTATATATTTATAATAAGAAATGTTTTTGACCACGTATTAGAATGATTTCTAAAGGATCATGTGACACTGATCATGAAGACTGGAATAATGGCTGCTGGAAATTCAGCTTTGCCATCACAGGAATAAATAACATTTTAAAATGTTTATTAAAATAGAAAAGAGTTCCTAGTTAAAGAGTCACAATATTACTATTTTTACTGTATATTTGATTAAATAAATGCAGCCTTGGTGAGCATATGCTTGTATGATTTAAAAATCTCTCTGACCCCAGACTTTTGTACAGTAGTGTAGCTCCTCCCAGCAGGCACTTAGAAGGCCCTTATAATAGGCAAGAATATCAAATCAAAAAAATTAAGTGATTTGTAAGTGTTATTGATTGAGTGCTGGGAATGACTTTTGTTATAAAAGACCAGCTGTTTCCTGGACAGACACTTTAAGGTTTTTATTTCCAAGTGTTCTGTCCTTTGGTGACTGCTTTGTCAACAAAATCATGCATTTTCTTGCTGTATGTTTGGGACGGTAATGACATAACCATCCTGTATTTGCTCTGTGTGGAGTTCTCATGATCTCACATCCGCTATATACCCCCCCCCTCCCCTTTGTCTCTTTCCAGTATTCACCCAACATGACGATGAGTGTGTGATTTCTTCTTATTTTATTGTTTTATTTGGGGTTTTCTTTTTTGCTTTGTTCAAACTCCCTCCGACTGCCCCGCTCCTTTTTTAACCCCTTCCCCCCTTCACGTCGATCAACCCCCGGCACCCTCTGCCCACGGAACTCTGGCTTTTTCTGCACAGCCTTCTGGGATGCCCCACGAGCAGAGGACTCACATGAAAGTGGCCCATCCCAGCTTGTGCAAAATGGCCACCAGCAACAGGAAACAGTCCCAGAGCCACAGGAAGAGCTTGTTGAGCGAATCTCCCTGCCTTCCGGACTTCCTCACCGGTTCAGGACACTAACGGGGGTGAACACACAAAGGAAGGCAGGTGTGTGTGTGTGTTTGAGCAGACACACGCTTCCCCGGGCTGCTCACTTTATGAACTCACTCCACTTTTTTGATTCATTTTTTTAATCTTTGAATGGATGCAGTCATTTTTACAGTGGAAATATCTGCACCTTTTTCCTCCATTAAGTTGTGTACATGCAAGAGGAAACTCATTATGATGGTTTCGGCAATGAACGTTTTCATTATTCTGTGTATGTATTGTATTATTATCAATTGTTGATTTTATTTTTATTAATATTGTATTGATGGTTATTGGTTAGGTTTGAATCTTTTTTTGAAAGGGGCACATTATATGTAAACCGCAAATTCGACAGAAAAAAAGCACACATCCATAATGCACAATAACAGAGTCGTGACTTTTGTAGGAAGTCTACACTACGTTTTGTGTTTGCTGTGAAATCTTACCTCCCGCTGATTAAAAAGGTAGCCGTACCTTTTCTTCTACGTCTCTAATATATACAGGAAATGTAGTTTCATTGTCCCTGTAAAGTGAACGTCTGAGGGCAAGAGGCGCAAGGCCCAAACCAGCAGCGACTTTAACCTCTCAGACCAGCCTGTGTCCCCGACAACGTGTTTTAGAGTCTCAGTCTGTAGAGAGGAAGTGATGTCATAACAGAGCTGAAAACATGCGGTTAAACAACTAACTTGACTCCAACACATGACAGATGTCTGCTCACCATGATTCACAACTTATTTATTTGTTGTTTTTGTTCATGAATTGATTTATCGTGCACACGTCTCGCATGCGACCCGTCAGGACATATTGTACACATGTAAATATGCCAGTCTTAAGATACCTCCTGAAGATTTGTATTATTGTGTCCCTCGCCAGAGACCCACATGCTTTCCTTCTGCATGAATCTGAACAGGGTGTCTCTAGTCACATGACATTTGAGTACAAATGAGGTTCCTGTTGACTTGGTGCTCATCATACTGGATATTTTTTCAGGTGCGGGAATAGAGCCTTCCTCCTCAAACACATTTTGTTAAGTATGTGTTCCATATTATGTCTAATCATCTTCAGAAACATGAGATGTCAGTCATATCCTGAGCTTATGAGATGAGGGGATAATAATAGGACGTCCAGGGACTACTGAATGAGGGTTATATGAACTAAATGTGCTCACAGACTGTGTTTCATAATATTGGCATGCATTTTTTTCGTTTTGTCTTTTGCATTTGGTGTATATTCTGTCAGTCTTTTAAAGGGATGGTCCACCCCAAAATGAAAATTCTGTCATTATTTACATGTGTCATTCCAAAACTGTGACTTTCTAACTAAAGAGTTTCAATTGCCATTTTCTTTTGTTGTTAGTTTTTGTTTGTATTTTTTGTGTATATGGTGAATTTTTATTGGTTATTGTTATTATTTCTTGTTATTCTGTATTTTTTCTGTATTGTTATTCTGTATCTTCAGTCTATCTTGTTAAAGAAGATATTTTGAAGAATGTTATTAACTAAACTGTTTGGGTTCCCATTGACTTCCATTGTAATTCTTGGCCATAGAGTGGAAGTCAATGGAAACCAAAACTTTTTGGTTACCAACATTCTTCAAAATATCTTATTTTATTTTGCGCTGAAAGTCAAACGGGTTTGGAATGAGATGAGGGTGAGTGATTTTTGGGTGGTCTTATCTCTTGAAACAAAATGTGTTTTTGGAAGTAGGGGTCTCTGTGAAATGGTTATTAGGGGTCAGAAGGAACCGGTAAATATCAGAGCTAAATGCTAAAATCCTCCTGCTGATTCCATACACACACATTAATCACACAGCACCTGTTTTAAGTTCTCCACAGCTGGATGACACGATGTACACAGAGAAACACATTTATACAGCATCTTTCTTATTTTATTACTTAGTTGGTTTGTAAATACTGTAAAATGCATTTTGATATCATTGACATGTTTTGATATTTCAGTCACTACCAATGAATACTATGAGATCTTGGGGGGAAAAAGTGTAAAGGAAGAACCCACGTTTGTAGTTAAAGAGTCACCATTCTCTGTCCTTGACTCTGTACAGATGTACTAAATCATGCAAATGTAAAGTTTTTTCAGCCTCTACTTAGTAAACGAGCGCTCATGTCTTAGGAGAATAGGAAAGTAAGGGGTGTTTGAAGCGGTACCATTCACTCCTCGTATGCGGAGGGCGAAAGCCTCACGATGCATCCGTTCTGTCTTGGACGTGTCCTCACTTTGCACTTTCCAGACAGCAGCCCACCTTTTAACACATTGCCTATGTGGACATACATGGACACAGGATTTGTCTCTTTATGTGCAAAAGGGACCACCCATTGCAAACTTTACTATGAAGGATTTTTATCTATTTAAATGAAAAAAACAGACAAAAAAAGGTTAAAACTCGTTCAGAGTAGGGATTTAAAAGAAAAAAAGGTCATAAAAAGGAGGGAAGTGTCCTTCCCGTTCTCTTGAGATTGTTTTATAGGTTGCGGTTTCTTCTCCTCGGCCAGTACTCTGTATGTAAACCACTCACGTCGTTGGCCATCTCTGTAATTCTATTGTGACGCTGTACGATACTGTAACATTAGCGAGGAGACGAGGTGCGGAGGGGCTTCAGATGCAGGAAAGAAAAGAAATCCTCCTCCACTGTTGTTCTTTCTGACAAATGAAAAGCAGTATTGAGTATAAAGCAGTCTGTCTCCTAGGTTTGCTTTGTATTTCATGTTTAGGGTAGTTCGGATCCTTGTCTTAGGGACTCTTTCTGTCTTGTGTAGTAAATTAAGATGTTCTTTCTTTATATTGTAAAGTTTCTTTTAGATTTAAAAGTTGCTTATTAAAAAAGGATGGAAAAAGTGCTTCAATAATGTTTTTTTTTTTTCTCGCTTTGGTTTTGTTTTTTCATGGAGTTGTCGCTTATTTTTTGCTTGTCCCTTCGTTGTAGATACAAATTTAAGACTAATAAAATAACATAACCCCTTTTACCAAGACTTTCTTCTCTCCCAGCTCTTAATTTATTATTAAAACACTTTACTTTGAATTGTGTGGGTTCTTTTTATGCATCCTGTTCACTTCACCTGCTTTAGTAAAGTACCACTTTTAAGATTTTTAAGTTTATTAAAGTCTCTTATGCTCACATTTCATTGCATTTAGTTGATCAGAAATTCATTAAAAACATGAATATTGTGAAATATTATATAAAATAACTAATAACTCTATATTCTAGTGTATTTCTAAAAAGTTATTTATTCCTTTGACGGCAAAACTGAGTTTGCAGCATCATTACTGCAGTATTTAGTGTCACATGATACTTCAGAAATCATTTTAATATGCTGATCATTTTTCATCAATGTTGAAAACAGTTGTGCTGCTCAATATTTTTGCAGAAATATAGATTTTGTCATGATTATTTGATGAATAGTTCAAAAGAACATTTGTTTGGTAGAGAAATATTTTGTAATAATATAAATTACAGTTTTGATCAATTAATGCATCCTTGCTGAATAAAAGTATTAATGTAATTAAAAACAAACAAATAAAAATGACCGAGTCTGTAGTTAATGGGGCATTTTCTTTTTTTCTTTTTTTTTGCATTTAATTTTCCCCCAGTCAACTTATAATGACTATTTACATGCACATCTCACACTGATTATGCAAATTAACCTGATAATATATGAGGTCATAAATGCCTTGGCTTAAACAACTTTCTTTTATCAGGAAAAGGTCATAAATAATTTTTAAATTCTGTATTCAGATTCCAAATAGCATTTCATTGAATTTTATTATTGAAAAGGTCAGTAAATTAATTTACTTCAAAAGTGTCAGGAAAGACATTGTTTACAAATGTAAAAATTGTTAAAAATGTATTTCAAATCAGTGCTCTTTTGTTCCTATTCATGTTTTCCACAAAAATATTACACAGCAAAGCCGTTCTCAACATAATAATAATAATAAAAATGTTTCTTTAGCAACAAATCAGCTATGCATAACATGAATACATTTTAAAATAAATTAATAAGAATAAAAAAACTGTTCTTTCAATAAATTATTTCTCAAAATCACATTTTCGGTCAAATATATGCAGCCTTTGCAAGTAAAAGAAACTTATTTTAAAAACAATGTTAAAATTAATGTTATTATAATCTTAATTATTCAAAACGTTTGACTGGAAGTGTTAGTGTATGTTATATTTCAGATTAAACATTATGAAGGTGTGTGTTCTGTGGACTGTGTTGGTGAGGTCTCCTCTGTCAGAGGTCTCTGGTTTCATCCTCTCTCTCTCTCTCGTCCCCTGAGAGCTGTGTACGGCACCAACATCAATCTCTCTGGCCCCTCTCCTGTGTCTGAAGAGGAGGGAACGGCCGTTATAAATCACCACTGCTTTTCTCCTCGGGAAGAGTGTGAATATTAATTAATGTGGTGAAACAGTGACCCTTTGGCCACAATTAATTTCATCTGAGTGGTGCCAGCTAGAACTCATACAAACAGCATTAATGCTATTAAGACTCCAAGGTTATGATGTCCCTGAGGTATAGAAATATTCCAACTTCCAGATTATACACGATCATCGTGATGAAAAAGAAAGTGCTGATTGAAATGTCGTCTCCATACAGATTTACCAGTGTCAGGTGAATGGGAAACACACTGCAATTGCTTACAAATTAATTATTAAAACATGCATTGAATTCATTCCTCAGATGTCCATGAGCTCTGAATCATGGATAAAGTGGGCTACACAAGGGCACAATATTTGTTCGTAACAGTTTTGCAGGAATGATCGTTATCTCCTAAATGACCTTTTGTAATAGGGGAGAGTATCAGTGTGTTTGATTTTTTTACGCTTATAAGCTTATCATTGCTCACCTATATTAATTAAATACATGTAGCATTATGGACCATGTTTTTGATCCTTTTATTGCATATCTTTGACTCATTCACAGGAAATTGTGCCATGGGTGGTTGAAATTTTGTAGATTTTTAAAAAAAAATTTCAGCTGTAAATACATCTGGTTAACGCTGTTAATTATGATTAATATATAGTGTTGCAGAGTAAATCACACATTACAAACAAACAAATAAATAAATAAATACATTTAAGACATTATGCATTTCATAAAAAATAAACAGTGAAAACATAGTATTGTAATTAATTTACAAATAAGATCAGTTTCGCGTGGTTTATTCTTAATAACCTCTCTGAGATGCCCTGATTTTACTGAAACCGAAAACCACCTAATGTTACAGCTCGAATCACAGACGTTTGACACGTTCGCGAAAGATTGTGATGTCCAGAAGACGTCGTTTATCCTCCATACCGCAGGGCGGCGCAGTGTCCGTGAGTTCACTTGTGTCCAGGTTTAAAGGTTCTTGTTTCTTCATCCTCGTGTCGTCAGAACTGTGAGGCTGTAAACATCTACTACTGGGGAGGATCAAATAAACCAAGTAAGACCACACTCACTTTCGGTCTGTGAAATTGCTGTGATATTGAAGTAATTCTATAGAGATTTAACACGTTAGTCTTGTTGTGAGTATGCGCAGATATTAAATGATTTAATGGTTTGGTAACACTGTCGTGTTGATATAAAGAAACGTTACGTAAGGAACGTCAAATGCTAAAACGTTATGCTTTTATCTTATTTAATGTAGCAGAGACCGGAGATAGTTGTCGTACATCAGTATAATACATCAGTATTACATAACATACAATAAATACAGGTTTTGAATCAAACTGTCCAGTTGTACAAAAAAAAAAAAATTCTGTAGAAGTGGTTTGGTATAGTTGTGTCAAACCTCAAGCTCAATGTTGTGTTAAATTACAATTTTGACAAATGTTATGAATTGTATCTTGTATCTTTGCTGTTATTTCACTGTTTATTGATTACATAATTTTGGACAAAACAGTATTTCGATATATTGTTTCCATGTTCAGAATAACTTATCAGAATTCAGTTTAGACACTCCCACACACACTGATGCGGACAAACTTATGAACTGATGTTAATATAACACAGAGCAACATTTTTGCAAATTTATATAGCATTGCACAAACAACTCTTAAACTTTTTCACAACAGTAGCATTTGATAATGTCTAAATATTTGTCCAAATGCAGAAATAAGTAATTACGAAAAGCATATTCTGTTCTCAGCACCTAGGAATTGCACAACTTATTGTCTCTACAACATAGTACATAATATTTGTATCACTAATCAGCCGCCAAACATTCACTTTTAAATGCATTTGCTCTATTTTAACTTAAATACTGTTTTAATTGAAAAATAATATATTAAATTTTTAATAGAAATCAATAGTGTTTACTTTAGAGGTGAATATTGTTTAATAGCATGAAAAAAATAGAAAATATTAAATTAAAAATATTATTAAAGTAAAATATAATACTGAAATAATATATAATGCTTATTGTCTTTGGGCAGTTTTGACTGCCAGGATCACAAGTGTGACCCAAATTTAAAAATACTGGGAAAGAATTTGATTCATAATCATTGTATGTTTTTCTGCAGTCATGTCGTACACGTGCATCAACTGCCGTGTGCAGTTCTCTGACGGTGAGGTCCAGCGGGCACATTATAAAACAGACTGGCACCGCTACAATCTGAAGAGAAAGGTTGCAGACATGCCTCCGGTCACCGCAGAAAACTTCCAGGAGCGAGTGCTGATGCAGCGTGCTGCAGCCGAGCAGCAGAGTCAGAGCGGCGGACACAGCTCGGTCTACTGCGCCACCTGCAACAAAAAATTCTCCACTGACAATGCTCACAGCAATCACATCCAATCCAATAAACACCAGCAGGCTGAGAGGAAAGCCCTGGCTGCCGCCCAGGAGACTGTCCAGCGAATGAACGAGAAGAATCTGGAGAAAGGGGCGGAGCTCGATAAAGACGCACAGAACGAAGCGCTTCAGAAAGCACTCAGGGAGCAGCAGAGACACACCCCCTCTAAAGCCACAGCCACAGAGAAACGGGTCACAGTGCGGCCGGACAAACCACCTCGGCTTCAGTGGTTCGAGCAGCAGGCCAAGAAGATCGCAGCGGAGGAAGGTGAAGAAGAAGAGGAGGAGGGTAAGAATGATTTACAATAAAACACAATTTTAATTTCAGTTTTTCTCACTTTTGGCTTGCTCTGTTATCTACTGTCGAGCTGTTGAAATTCAGTTAGTTCCACAATTGATGAATTTTAAAACATAAAAGCTGCAATTGTCATGTTTTAAAATAGTCATAAAGCTGCTTTGAAACAATCTGTATTGTAGAAAGTTTCATTTAAATAAATCTGACTGATTTGCTTTGGAACTGCTAATTAAGTATCTTTGTTTTTCTTTGAAGAATGGGAGGATGTTGATGAGGATATGGATGGTGATGATGATGAAGAAGAAGAAGAGGAGGAGGAGATGGAGGAGGAATCCACGTCTGGGGCAGCTCTGGTCCCCGGGGCAGTCCCAGTGACAGACTGTCTGTTCTGCGGACATCATTCACGCACGCTCACCCGAAATATGACACACATGTCCAAAACACACAGCTTCTTCCTCCCTGATATTGAGTATCTGGTGGACCTGAGAGGACTTATTTCATACCTCGGTAAGCCAGAGAGAGAACTGAAGGTATGAACTTTTTGTTTGTTTGTTAGAATTTGTTATCAATGTGTTTCTCTGTAGGAGAGAAGGTTGGTGTTGGTAAGGTGTGTTTATGGTGTAATGAAAAAGGGAAGTCATTCTATTCTACTGAAGCGGTTCAGGCACACATGACCGACAAGAGTCACTGCAAACTACTCACAGACGGAGATGCCACCCTTGAGTTCGCTGACTTCTATGACTTCAGGTACATAGACATTTGTTAAGTTTTGTTGGATTGTCATTTTAGATTACATGATTTAGAATTAAATAGATAATGACTGTGAGCTGTGCATCTTGCTTAATGTTAGTTTCTGTATACAAATTTTAACATTTCAAGTTGTATTAACCCTAGATACTAATTTTAACAAGCATCTATGACTTTAGAAATAAAAAGTACTTATAAATTAACATTAACCTACATTAATAAATGTATCAGTAATGAAAAAAATGTAGATTTTTTGTTTTTGTTTTTCAATTTTAAATAGATTTGTCATGTCATTTAAGAAATTTTTAGTTGTAACATCAGGATAGAAATAGTGTTCACCATCACTGAGGTTCTGGGTTTAAGCACCATCAGCAGTAATGGAATATTTAAATGTGAGCAGTAATCATTGTTCCTCTAAACGTTCAGGAGCAGTTATCCTGATGCTAAAGATGGAGATGATGTGGAGATGAAGGATGGTGAACCGCCTGATGAAAAGGCTGTAGAGTTTGATGATGAGACGCTGGAGCTCACGTTGCCCTCAGGTACTGATGGACAGCTGTATTTAAAACATTTATTTATAATGGTTGTGTTATGACATTTAATTGATATTTAGATGAAATATTAAGCATGCCAGGAAATCTTTGCATTTGAAGAAGATTTACACCTAATTTTTAATATTTTTTTTCTATATTTGGTATTTTAAATTGAAATTATAATGCATATAAAACCAAACTTTGTTTTTGCTGTGTGCTGCAGGTGCTAAGATTGGCCATCGCTCCCTAATGAGGTACTATAAGCAGAGGTTTGGTGTCCAGAGGGCGTTGGTTCCAGCTCATAACCAGAAGGCTGTTGGTCGAGTCCTTAAACAGTACAAAGCACTTGGATGGGCAGGGGACTTTGGTAAGTTGGGTTTGCAAAGTCAGGACTGTCAAGAGGGGCCCAGTAAAGATTTTAGTGATGGTCCAGGCAAGCATTTATCCAGCATTTGGTTTTGTAAATGTGGCAGATCACGTGGCTCTTCTTTTCCCGATATTTGTCTGGTGTGTTATTTCGGATGGTTAACTTTATTTCTGCACCACTGACTGTCTTCTCTTGCAGGTAAAGGCTTTGTGAGCCAGCAGCAGAAGGACATGCAGTATGTGCGGAGGATGAAGTCCAAGTGGATGCTGAAGATGGGCATGAACAGTAACGCCACCAAACAGACCCATTTCAGAGCTCAAGTCATGTTCTAAACCAATTAACCTTCAGCATCAGTAGACATGCAACTTTTCAGAGTTCATAGCAGTATTCTGTGTGTTGATTCAGCTTTGATGTAAATTGCTGCTAATGTGGAACTTCATACATGAATGTTTAAGACAACAACATCCACGGTGTATAAGGAAACACTGTGCTTTAGATATAAAAAATAATGGAGATCCAAATTCTATGTTTTTCCAGCATCAACATGAGATTGCTGTTCATAATGACCTATATTACCATTTCCATGTTGAATACTCCTATTAAAAGACAAAACATTATGTAGACCAACTGTAAAAATTGTCAATAAAATAAGCAATGCCTGACATGATGTTTGGTATTTTTTTCAGAAAATAAAGATAAAATATATTGTCAGTTAAAACTTACACAATGTTATTGTTGTGTAATATGTGTGGCTGAAATGATAAAAAAAAAAGGTACAATAATAATTCAGTCAGGAACCAAATGCTTATCCTCTGAATAAATGTGTGCCGTTGTATTCCTGGCCAATATACCGCGATGTTTCACCTTGTAATCCTGTTGCAGAAACTCAAAGGTCACGAGGAAGTTAATCATAACATTTAAACAGACCTGTGTTGAAGGGAAAATGTTAGAAGATTAAGTATAATGTAGTCTCAGCCTCAGACGTCAGGCCCACGGACCGTTAGCTAAACGTCTGATGCATATGTGATACAAAAGTGGAAACACTTCAGGAATGTCGAAGTCGTCAGCGGATTGGTTGAATTCTACAGAGTTTCCGCAAGGCGTGTGTCGCGTTCTTTAACGTTCCGCCTGGAAACAAAGATACCGTGGCTCTAAACCCCCTCACGAAAGAAGAAAGCCGCCGTGTTTACAACTGTGACGACGAGCGCTTATCAGCATCAACTAAACGCTGGATTTTCAAAAGTATGTGAAATATTTAAAATTCGCGGCAGAGAATCTTTATAATTTGTCCGAGAGTTTAACACACCGGTTTGTTATTGTGGCGACATTTGCGCGCCCCGAAACGTGACGCTGAACGAAACGAACTGTGATTGGGTGTTTGATATGTTGGTCAAACGGCCTCATGGGCGGGACTTGGCCAATGAAAGCTGCCATGAATTCCTTCAGTCTGAAGGTCTGGCTACTCGAGACTAACTATAATATGAAATCAGCTGAAACTCCCGTCACTTCTGACACAGTAAGTTTCCAACCCAATATGTATTGTCTCCATATTTTTAATGAATGATAATGAACTAAAGGATCAAAAGCCCCAGCAAGTGTATAAAGCTGTTAACCCTTTAATGTAACATGCAGACAGAAACCATGGGAAATTGCGTTTTGTAATTTTTGGGTCAATATTTAGTCGTTATGAGTCTCTACCAAACTGTTTGCTGCCCATCAATAATGTTGTTATAATTCTGCAGTGGCGTAAAAGAAATAAAAGACTGTGTTATATAGTAACATGTCTGAATATTATATATAATATCAGTTATATTCTGATATAAACATTATATATAATAGGTTTGTGTTCTGATACATTATTATTACTATATTCTGCAACATGTAAACGGATTGCCATCACCAGATTAAAATATGATTATTGTATATTGTGAACATTGTAATAGATTTGCTGGTTCATTATTCCAACCATTTATTCCTTAACATCCCTATGCAGTAAGACTGAAGTTAATGTGCAATTGTCTGTCCATTGAATGATAGTTAAGTACAATATTTGCAATTGTAAATGTAAGTAATCTGTGTCATGTTCTCTTCACAACAGATATGGGGATCTTTCAGAAGATGGCAAGACTCTAACTGTAGTAGGCAGAGCTCTGATAGTGCGCTCCAGCCGGCTGATTCAGCATCGCTATGTGCACAGCAGAGGGTTGGGAGCCAGTCCAGCCGTCCCGGGTGCTGCCCCACCACGGTTACACTTCTCCAGGGTCACACAGGAAGACCTTGCTTTCTTTAGAACACTGCTGCCTGGAAGAACCATCACTGATCCAGACCTGCTAAAGTCCAGCAGCGTAGACTGGCTTAAGACAGTGGAAGGTGAACTCAATTTGGATTTCCTAAAGAATAGTTTCAGAGTTTTATGTATGTTCTATCTAGAAATGAGTAAATAAAAATTATTTGTAACATTCTAAATGTCTTCACTTTTGATCAATTTAATGTGTCCTTGCTGAATAAAAGCATTATTTCTTTCAAACAACAACAACACAAATCATTTAATGATATGAAAACACATAAGATGAAAACAAGCTAAAGATTCAGCAGATTCTAAATACAGTCTACAGATAGTATTTAATACTGTTTAGACACATTAAGCATAGTGTTTGAGAATCATAGTAATTAAGTTAAGTATTTAATGAATGGGTGTGTTTTTCTTGAAGGTAATAGTGAACTACTCCTGAGACCCAAAACAACAGAAGAGGTCTCTCAGATTCTTAGATCAGTTTTCTATGATCACATTGAATTTTATAGCTGTATTATGTTAGAAGAATTGTTTTTTCAAATCATCCAATGTTTTTCACAGGTACTGTAATGAGCGGAATCTGGCGGTGTGTCCACAGGGAGGAAACACAGGTCTGGTGGGAGGAAGTGTCCCTGTTTTTGATGAGATCATCCTTTCCACTTCTTTAATGAACGAAGTAATCTCATTTGACAATAACTCAGGTGTTCATGTAGTGTATATGTGTTTGCCAGATCACCTTGTTATCTATTATAACTTTTCATGAAGCATCTATCAATAATGACATTTTTTTTATTTATATTGAATTTAAATATAAATAACCAAGTCAAAATCCTATACCTTATGACATTTCTTAAAAAGAGAATTGTTTGGCTTCCAGGTATCCTCACTTGTCAGGCAGGCTGTGTGTTCCACTAATGTGTCCACTAATGCAGGTGGTCTCAGACTGCTGCACTATGGGACGCTTCAAAGGACAGTTCTGGGCCTAGAAGTGGTGAGGTCCTCCAGTTTAACAGAAATGAACACCAACATGAGACGCTTTTCAACTGTGAATGTGTGATTGATCAGTGCATCTCAACCTTTTGCCACTCCAAGCCCCAAATTACATTTGAAGGCCCCATGACTGTCTAGTTGCTGGTTATTTACTTGATGAGGATTTTATTACCTTTTACTCACAGTTTCTACCTGATAAAATATTTTAAAAGGTTGACGCAGCAGAAACATGTATATTCATAAAATATGTCAAAATGTCCATGGAATTATAATGTTTTTTCATTTATATGACTTTTCCAGATCTAGAAATCACATTCTCAAAATCAGGCTGCCTCAAAAATAAATAAATAAATGCCTCATAAATTCACATTTTTCATTTTTCAACATTTTTCTTTAAAGAAAATAAATAGTTGTTGAAAGAGTGAATTAAACGAAGAAATATCTTGATTTTAGTTGTTTCAGCATATTTTATTTGTTGTTTTGTTTTGTTGTAAATCATATTTAAGTCATCTTGAGGCACCCCTGCTGAGGCCCCCTAGTGGAGAAAAGAACACAAACGTGTCATATAAGCATATACTGTATATATATATATATATATATATATATATATATATATATATATATCTCAAATGATTATTTCAGATACTGTTTGATGAGAATAAATTTATGCTTTTATGGTAGACTTGAATCAATAAGAGGTAGAAATCATGCTCTTTTTATATGATGAGAAAGATCTAAATGGCTTTAAGTTGAATTCTTGTTTGTCTTGTATTTGTAGGTTTTGGCAGATGGGTGGATTTTGAACTGCCTGGCCACACTTCGCAAGGACAACACTGGTTATGACCTCAAGCAGCTTTTCATTGGGACATTAGGAATTATTACTGCAGTTTCCATCCTGTGTCCTGGCCCCCCGCAAGCCTAAAGCTGTCAATGTAGCATTTTTAGGTAAAATGGCACGTCAAAAAGCACATTTTAAGCTTGCTAATGTGTTAAGGGCTGTCAATGGGCCTTTACTCTCAGGTCTCCTTTTCAAGCAAAATGTGTGGCTGCATCAACTTATTGCTGTTCCCCTTGTGTCCTGCAGGGTGCTCCAGCTTTCAGCAACTGCTGGAAACATTTCAGTGTTGTAGAGGGATGTTGGGAGAGGTCCTGTCTGCTTTTGAGTTTTTAGATGCCTCCCGTATGAGCCTTCTGGACAAGCATCTGAAACTCAGCAACCCCATCACGGGTAAAAACTAGTGTCATTACTGTTACAAAGACAACTTTGGCTGTCTGTGTTCTTAAAATTGAGATGTAAAAGAAGCAGTAACAAATTCTTTTCATACATCCAAGTGAGATGGATAATGAAAAAAAAAAAGTAGGATGGGGACTTTTATTCCGCGGTTGTTCATTGGATGGAGGCAGATTTGAATGCGAGCTTACATGTCGATTGTAAGAAAGGGGCGGAGTTTAAGCAGACTGTATGATTAGAGAAGTCCAGCATATATCACCAGAGAAGTCTTACTGGAAGACTGAGTTATGATATTATAATTACAAATTAAATTATGATATTGTAATTAAAAATTATCAAAATAAAAAAACAAACAAACATGAATGGCTAAATCGTTCATAATAAGATCAATAGTTAAGGTGTGAATTTTCATTTTAATCTAACTTTAGATTGGTAGATGTTTTAAAAATGTTGGATAACCAACGTTTCTGTTTTTATTTGTCTTATTGGGATATGTGTTGCAGAAAGTCCCTTTTACATTGTCATGTAAGAAGCTTTTAAAAATTTTGGATAAACATAGTTTCTGTTTTTTTTGGTCTTTGTGGGAGAGATCTATGATTTAGTCCAAGACATGAGGGGGCACCTTGGAGACATGGCCAAGAATGTCATGGGCTGTGGACATGTTGGTATGGCTACCTTTTATATCTTGCAGTAATTGCCTGACTGTTTTGAGTTTGAAGCTTGATTTGACAAATGTCACAGAAAATCATGTAATGAATGATAATCGTGCACAGATTCAGATTTTTTTTTTTAGCTTTAGCCGAATGGAAAGGCAGCATCAGTGCAGAGCATGGGCTCGGTCTGATGAAGAGAAACTACAATTATTTCAGTAAACCTTCAGAGGCTGTCACCCTCATGGGCAGCATTAATGCCATGCTGGATCCTAAAGGCATTCTCAACCCGTACAAAACACTGCCAGACAACATACACTAATAGTTTCATGGTTTTTATGATTTATATGAAAAATCAGGTTTTTATTTTGCCACAGTGTTATTGTAATACTGTCATTGTATTGAATGGACTGTAATAGATCACACGCAAAGTATTTAATTTGATCAGTGTTGTGTTTTATAAGTCATGCTTTAAATCTACTGTAGGTGTGTCCCAAATCACAAACTTATGCACTATTCTATGACGTTTTTTAGTATAAATAGTGCAAGTAGTGCGTTCACACTGAAAATTCCATATAGAAAAAGTGCACTTTAAATACCCGGATGATGCCGAAAAAAACGAAGTGCGGACACATCATGCACTCTACTGCCGGGCTCTCCAGGTCGGACGTTCGCCACCCCTGACATAGTGCATAAGTACATTCATATGTACAAGCGTATGAGTGCATAGTGCGTCATTTGGGAGGCAGCTTTCGTATCTTTTGGCCCTCTAGCGGTTGAAGTGTAGAATTACAAGTTACGTGCGGAGGAATACTGTTTTGGTAAATGGAGTTGTGTTTAGGCACCGCTACCCTAGGAGGATGAATCTGATGGTTAGCGGTTACAGATAATAAGTGCAAATAAAACTAACATCAAACTCTTACAAAAAAGAAAATGGATATTCACAAAATATGCCTTGTGAGCAAGTAAGTCGTTGTAGTTTTGACCAGTTGAAATCAGTTGTTTTATAATAACGCTACAAACCAGTAGCCAGTGTCTGAGTGGTTTTTACCTGATCTCGGATCAGTTTTATAAATTTGTAGACATTTTGAATGACATTTACATACAATTAAAAGGAAGTAGTTAATAGTCTCTTAAACCAAGCCTGCTTAACCAACCTCTCCTTAAAACAAACAAAACAAGCCCTACAACTAAGTTAAAATACACATATTATACAAATACAATGTTATTTCTTTATTTAGGGATATGACAAACAAGCATGGACAATTGATGAAAATATACATAATTATCAAATGCTTACCATAGTGATTTAGGCGAAGGCAAAAACATGGTTAAGATGATGTGTGTGTTATGATGTTCTTATTGATTTTTAAGAAAACCACAAAGAATTGCAGCCTCTTTGAACATTCATAAAAACAATAGCTTAACCAATGGTTTTTGGGGAAGAACTACCTGTTGAAAGGCATACAGTTGACATTATTTTTGCAGTTTTGTTTGATGTTGCATTGAAGCTATGAAGCAACCTCAAAAGAAGACCATCTTGAAAATTTAGCTCGAGGCAAGAATGAAATCAGCACTGAATTCTTCAAATAAAAGCCCAGCATGAAATTTTATTTTTTTAGCATGTAAATACACCAGATTTTGTCCAATGTTCCTCACTAACAAAAAGTTGTTCAATCCAGAGACAATGAAATATTTTGGTTAACAATGGCTGTTAACCCCCTCATCACATACAAATGAATTCACAAAGGATCTGTCCATCATGCTAAATGAAAAACAAATATTGTTCCTTTCTAACAGGAAACGTACATCTGGAAGAATGCAATGGAACTACATCTAAGCTTATTTCAGAGCCAATTTTTAAAGACAGTTATTAAAGCAGTCTACAACTGATCTTGTGTCTGTCGGTTGGCATTTACGTTCTCATTAGCTTCAGCAGATGTGCTACCAGCTCTAAAACCACTGGTTATCAGAGAGATGCTACAGACCTCCTGTAAACATCTCCACAGATAAGTAGGCCATTTCCCAGCAGACTCAGACCTTTCCTAAGGCTTCATTTAGCTCATCTCCCTGTACAGGAAAACTCAAGACAGATGCACGATAATCCATAACCCGATTCTAGAAATTTACAGCTAAAAAGAAAGCATTATCACAGCATGGGAAACCTTCTGTTAAGCACAAGGATGTGACAGAAAAACCATTCCACTGTTGTAACGAATAAAAAGAGCTGATTTTTTTTGTTTAATTCATAACCGTGTCTTGCATTTATATTCCAGTAACATTATACATAGGGTTTCTTCATTATAACATATTCACAGTTCATAACGTAACAATTCCTGTAGTCTAATTCCTTACACCGTTCCCCTGTAGAACACAAATATGTAAAAGTTCGTTCGTCAGTTTTTGGAAGAGCAAAAGTGACCAGTGATGAGCGGTATGCAGCCGTCTCATGTAGTGTCTCATGACAGCATTAACAAATTCTTAACAAAGCCTCACACAACTCAACCCAAACCAAAAGCAACGTACACAAACCATTTCGACTTGGGACATAACGATGGTGTTTTCCTTTGTAAACCTCATAAAGCCAATATTAGAGTGACATTGAACATTTAAATAGTCAATGTTTTAAATGTAAAAATCTTCAGCATTCTCTCGGTTTATGGTGTATCTTGATAACTAATACAAAAGTGTCAAAGCATGAGGGTAAACAAATATGCAAATATGACTGTTTATGACTATGACTAGCTCTGTTAGTGTGTTGACAAGTCACCTTGAACACTCATAAGTAGGTTTTGTACATAACTTTAGCATATAATTCAGGCCCTACTTGGACAGCGGCTGATTGTCAGTGAAGAAACATCAAGTACGCATGCCGGTGAGGGCAAAGAGAAAGACAAACCGCTACAAAAAAGCACTACGATGTGCTACAATGGCTTTTATCAGGCAGGCATAGAGGCAACAGGTCAGAAAGGCCTTATGTCAAAGGAAGCCCTAATGGGGTGCTCTGAGCATGACCAGACTGGGAGTAAAGGGATAGTTCACCCAAAAAAAAAAAATAAGTAAATCATGTCCCCATTTACTCATCCTTATTTTGTACCATAACCCATCTGACCATGTTTCCTATGTTTCTATCACTTTCAGGGAGCTCGACAGTCCCTGGTTACTAAATGCACTCACTGTATGGAAAAAGAGCAGCGTGAACATTCTTTAAATGCTGATCACACATTTTTCAATTTTGGATGAACTATCTCTAACCTCTCCATTCTGATCACTAAACAGGCCTAATTAAATACACCAGTCTGTAGATCTCCACTGTACATAGTGGCACTTTGTAACCAAAGAGCTTTATAACACAAGTCCACTATAGCAAATTCAAAAAACAGACTGACTTTTGCCTATTTATCTACAAGAACCTTTGAAAAGCTCAAAAACATCTGATTTCTAAAAGCAAGTGACATTACAGCTATAAAGTTCTTCTGGTTGTCATGCGCACACATACACACACACACGGGTACTGATTGCATTTCAGCGTGTTTCTGTCCTCTTCGTTTTCACGAAAAGTACAAATTTTAAACATTTGCAGTGGATAAATAGACAATGTGATGGCGCTAAAAACAACTCCATGATGGAAGGTTCAATTCAAGGCTTGTCAGACCGTATCCATATTTTTCTCCTTTATGCTGTTTCTGGAGGGGAAGTGGGAGTCCCACCGGGTTCAGTGGGAAAAATAATCCGTAAAAGAGAGCGTAATTCTCTATAAAAGGTTTTCAGGCCAATGGACATGAAGAACAAACCAAATAAACAGCATGTTAGAGTTGGGACAGATGCCAGCGCTCAAATCCAACGGTCTGGTTATACACAGTGTCTGTATAATGAGCGGGCGAGCGGTTGGTAGTTCTGCAGCTCTCTCTCTCTCCTCAGCAGTCGGTTTTGCCCTTCTCCAGTGAGCTGTGGATCTTATCCAGAGTCTTTTTGATGCGCAGGGCAGTGAGTCGAGCCGAGGGGTTCTGGTACCAGCACTCTTTCATCAGCTTCACCAGAGCAGACAAGGTCTGTGACCACACAAAAACACACAGACATTTGTTTTCAGATCATAGTGAGGATCTCCTGTCAACTACAAATGTTAAGATTTACATATGTAAAATAAGACATTTAGTTCCTTTTTTTTTTAGCATAAAGATGGTCTGCTATAGAGTGCTGCAGGGATGATGTATTTTCACTAGCCAATCTGGAAATTAATTAGCATCACCCTGATTCCCTCAACAAAAACCTTTTAGGATTTTTCCATTGTTTTTTTTTTTTGTATTACTGCAGAGAATAAACTCTGTGACCAACAAAAGTGTATTATTCTGACATGTTTTGTTCACATTAATTATGGTTAGTGAAGTCTAAATACAATCACCAGAAGTAAAAAGCTAAAGTTAGGCTATAAACATACTCATTCCCCCTCACATGACTTCAACAACACCACCAGCGTTCTACAACTCTTTCAGTATTTACTTCAATTCTAACAGTTAAAGTTTTAGCATGATTTGCAAGATTACGATTTTAAACACAAAGAGGCTGTGAAAGCTGGAACTGCAAAAATGCAAACTCATTTCTGGCTTTTACGACTCATTCCTGCAGTACTGTATATGAGTAGACTATTAACACATTCACTGCAAGGTAAATATGTTTACAGGGATACAGAGAGTGTCTCATCAGTACTTACAGGATCTGAAAACCAGCGGTTGGGAATGAACGGCCTTTGTTGCTCCACACAAACCACTTTCCTCATATCGTCAAAACTGGGGTCATTAGGCACCAGGTCGTAGAAAGGCGGCTTGTATTCCTCTACAATTCCTACAGGATCACAGTGTTTAAGTCACTGAACATTTAATTGGAGAACATTCTGATCTATATTGTCCTTAAATGCAGACAAAATACAGAAAATGCTGTGAAACTGTGAATAGATTCCAGGTAGCTGACCGTTACTGATGGTCCTGCGAGCGATCTCCCACAGCACCAACCCAAAGGCCCAGATGTCCACCCTCTTATAGGCATCGAAACAGTCTGTCTGAATGGTCTCATCCAGAACCTCCGGTGCCATGTAGCGCTTTGTTCCCACTTTAGGATTATTTCCCACATCCAGCTGATTGTCAGACTGCGTGTGTGTTACTGCCAGACCTACAAAGAGATACAAGCAGATGAAGAGCTTATGAAGTGTAAAATCACCCGATTGTCTATATTTTTATTATACACTACCGTGCGAAAATTTGGGGTCAGTAAAAAATATATTTTTAAAGAAATTAATATATTTATTCAATATTAATTTCATGCACAGGGTCACTTATGATTTAAAAAAACGGCATGCAAGAAATTACCCAGGTCAGCGATGCAGCACTGCAGATCTTTCTTCACCAGGATGTTCTTGCTCTTCAGGTCTCTGTGAGCGATGGCCGGTTTGCCCTCAGTGCCAAAGATCTCCGTGTGCAGGTGCACCAGCCCGCTGGCTACTGACGCCGCCATGTGCAGTCCATCTGCCATCTCCACGGCAACACGCTGCAGGTAGTCGTAGAGAGAGCCGTTTTCGTGGTAGTGTGTGATGAGCCACAGCTGAGTGCTAGAGTTTCGGGAGGTCATATCAGAAGCCATGAATCCTGCAAAGAAAAGAGTTTAAAATAAAACAACATCACCCACACTGTATTGAGCTTTTTTTTTTTTTTTTTTTTAGCATTTATTTTATGAAAATAGCATAAAGAAAATATGCTATTATCTGAGATAAAGATGTCCCACTCACCTAATATATTTTCATGTCGTAGTAGAACAGTGTTGTATATTTCTGTCTCTCTAAACCATGACTTCTCATCTCTGGAGGAGAAGATCTTCACGGCTACATTCTCTCCTTGCCACTGACCTCTCCACACTTCCCCATACCGTCCCTTACCTGAGAACACAGGACACAGAGAAATTATATCACATACATCACTGTCGGTAGACAGAGATGAATTAATTGTGTAATTTGTTGTAAAAGCTACAAAACACTCAAAGTGTCATAGTCTTATATGTACTAAAGTCATTCTATGATTTGTCATACCAACACACTCTAGCAGGCTGATCTGCCGTGCAACCGTCCTCTGCACCAGGAAGGGCAGTCCTGAACCACTGCCTGATGTGCAGGAGTGATCCATCAGATCCTAGAAAACAACACAAGACTGATGAGGCATTATCTAACGGTTAAAGACTGGAAACAGAATAAATTTGGCTAAACTACTGCAACATTCAAAAGTGTGGGGTGAGTAAGATCTTTTTGTTTTTGAAAAAAATAATACTTTTATTCAGCAGTGAAGCATTTAATTGTTAAAAAGTTACAGCAAATACGTTTACACTGTTACTGTTTTTAATGTAAAATTCAAAGAACTTTTTGTAAATGTCATAGTATTTCATAATATTACTATTTTTAAAGTAGCAGGCTTGGTGAGCACTTATGAAAATTCGTCTGAAAAAAAAAAAAATCATCTGATATTTGCAAAATATTAAGAAAGTTTTTGTAAACTATAGAAATGAAATACCGCAAGTGTGCTGTCTCCGACATTAGATGAAATGAGCCCGTCAATGGCCCCCTGCTCAGTGTCAAACTCATGCAGTCTTTCCAGACGCCCATGATGGAGTCTACGGCACACCAGCAAAGCCAGCACAGATAGCAATCCCAGAACCACAAACGGCCCCAACACAAAGAAGACCAGCATCTCCTCACGGTACTGCACAGCTGCTTCTCCTACTGGACCTTTTCAGAGACACAAATACCGTCAAATATATTCACTTTGGATTTTTTGGGGAAAGCAAAACTATGTATTGAATTTTTTAATTTTTTTTTGCTAGAATGTGTTCAACTATTAAATTCTAAAAGTATAAATAAATAATAGAATAAAATAATAATTGGGCTCAAAGATGGCCCAATGACTTCTTGGATGACAATTTTTAGAATGCAAAACTGTTTAATGAAAAGAAAAAAAGCTTATTATTTTTTTTAAATTAATGAAATTATATACATTTAAAAAATGTTGCTTAAATGTCTTAAATTATAGAGTTTTTAGTTTAATGGAATGAAGCTTATTATTTTTTTAAATTAATGAAATTGTTCCGTGATTAGCGGTAAATATCCGTCACCTGTTTTCAAATGCACCGGGAGTTCATACACAGAGCCGGAGTTCACTGACAAGCTACGCAATATCGTGTTCATAATCGAATGCGATTAATCTCAATTATGAACAGAATATTGCGTAGCTTGTCAATGAACTACGGCTCTGTGTATTAACTGCCGCTCCCGTTTGAAAACAGGTGACAGACATTACCGCTAATCACGGAACCGGCTTTACTGATGAGACACGCATGACAAATGCATGCGATTAATCGTGCAGCCCTATTAAATTATAAAACAACACCTTTAACAACTTGAATTTGTAAAGAATGAATTGACTTACTTGTCAGCAGTAGTCGGAGAAGGGTCTCTTTTGAGACGTTGGCGTTGCACATGTGTTGGGAGCAGCATTCTACGACATGATTAGCAGAGGGTGTTGCGGAGCAGGTCATGCGCTTGCTCTCCGACCCGATAAGACAGCCACGTTTGAACGTTGTCACTTCGTTGCTAATGATAACAGAGGTGTAACACTGGTCTCCAGTGCACTGCTGCTCATTACAGTCACTGCCGACACACATGCACTCAATGGAGACATCTGGAGGGAGACAGAAAAACAGAAAGTCAGGGAGTTCAATCAGAAATTAAGGAAAAAGGGACCCAATCTGTATCCATTTATCAGTTGTCACCAGCTGCAAAAACTCTGGGAACAATGAAATTAATTAAGGAAGAGCAGCATGACGCCAGACCTCACAGACAAGACTCTCTGCCTGATAGCTGAGACTGTTTTCTTCCCTTCATTTCCTGTGACACTGAACTATGTCGACTTTACAAATTGACTACACAGAATAAAGGCCAGAGAGCATCAGTGACACAGATTAATTAACCCAGCATTCATGTTTTATGCCCTCCGCTCTGTGAGACAAGCTAACAGAGCCTGAGGAGAGTGGACACCGAAACCTAATGAAAGTACAAATACGACTAGGTACACCAATCCTGCTGCCTTGTGGCTAGATGTTTTAACTATGACTTATTGGTTAATGCCACTATAGTCTTAGGCATGCTATTTCCAGATGCCAAAGTGAAACATATATTATCAGTTTACCCTTAAAGGTATAGTACATCAAAAATGTGTCTTATGCTCATCAAGGCTGCATTTATTTGATAAAATATACAGTTAAACCAGTAATATTTGAAATATTATTAAAATTGAGCAATTGTAGAATTTATTTTAATATATTTGAAAATGTAATTAGTTATTGTGATGGCAAAGCTGAATGTCCAGTAGTCATTACTGATTTTATTCTCAAGAAATATTTAATATTACACATGAAAAAGGACTCTTTAATTA
Source organism: Cyprinus carpio (assembly GCF_018340385.1). Lineage (NCBI taxonomy): Eukaryota > Metazoa > Chordata > Actinopteri > Cypriniformes > Cyprinidae > Cyprinus > Cyprinus carpio. The sequence continues at coordinate 20,760,805 of NC_056573.1, read as the reverse complement.
ATGGAAAGTTCAAAAGATTGTTTACTGTTACTTGTAATCTTACTTAATTACATAATTTATGCTGAAGTATTATTTTTTTTCAAAGAAATTATTCCTTAAGGATTACTCACATCACATATAAAATAAATTAATAAAAATAAATAATAATTATTGATGATGATGATAATAATAATAATAAAACTATACAACAATAAAAATAAAACATAATTAGAAAATTAAGAGGGAAAAAAAATATCTGAAAAAGGATTTATGTTTGCCAGCTCTTTACCTTTAGCTGATGTCCGTAAGAATTGAAGCAGGAATAGGACGATGATTCGGGTACTGCAATGCCCCATTTGGTTCACTGCACTGAAAGGAAAGCGAGGTGTTACAAATGCACATTTAAACCAAGAAACACCACAAATCACGGTTTAAAGTTCTACAGAACAGTGGGCCAGAATCAGTTACCAATAAGAGAACAGAACCGCAAATATGACAAATATTTTTTTTTTTTTTGAGAATGCAGCTGTGCTCTGCCTCTCTCTCTTGCGCCACAAATATTTCCGCACACACAGTGTGTGTGTGTCAGACAGGGGGCCGTCTCCATGGCAACCGTGGAGAGAGAGATGCCCATTATGGAGCGACATCAAAGACAGTGGAAGAGCACTTTAGCAGAGACAGAAAGGAACAAGCATTTTTGGTGTGTAGGACTCACCATTACTTTGTAATATTCAAGGACACAGTTTACAAGGACATCATGACTAATGATTAATTATACACTATTAGTCCTCGAAAACTGACTTTTAAAAGGTGTAGCGTCATTTTATTCAATGCCTCTTAAATCCTGACTACTAGAGAAAAAAAAAGACTCCAAGTAATTTCAAAATGACCAAAATGCTATTTTACACAAGAGCGACAACTCTTACTTGTACAACTTCTCAGGTGACTCTCAGCACTGCCTTTCAGTATGTACACAGACAGACTCTGTCTTCCCATTGGATCCTAAAAAAGATGGAAACCAAAGCAGCATGCTAAACTTCTTCCACAGCAGTGCCTTTCTCATGGTCATTTCTTCAAGGAAGGAGTGAGTGACAGGATAAGAGGGGTTCCTGGAAGTCTCTGCACACTGACAGTCAGAGAGCTGGAACTGATTTATGGCTTGATTCCCTTTTGCTGCTCACCATATTAACACAAGTTTTTTTTGTTTTTTTTTTGGAAATGCAAAGGATCCCAAAAATATTCCTATTTAGCATTTTTCTGAATTATTTTATTTTCATTCAAAATGTTATTATGAGCATTTTAATTAAAGTGAAAATTCAGAAAAAAGTTATTTCATTATTATACAAATAATTAATATGAACTTCACTACTTATTTTGCTTAATAAATAGCGGCAAATTATGCTTTGATGTTTATGAGAGAACTTTAAATAGTGATGATTCTGTAATATCCACTTTACATACTTTTTAATTTTTTAACCTGGATCATGTTACATATAGTGTTCATATAATTTTATACACACAAGTTACAATTTTTCTAGCCAGCAAAATAATCTAGATTAGCATAACTGAGAAAATTATATATATATATATATATATATATATATATATATATATAAATAAATAATATATATATATAATATATATATATATATATATATATATATATATATATTGATTCTGATTCTGATTCTGATATATATATATATATATATACATTTTCAGACCTGGATATTTCCAGGTTTTTAGTGACCATGGGAACCTTTTCAGTAAAGATCAGAGAGAGCCTTTGAGTCTTAAAGGCGACCAAACAATCAAAATGACTGACTCGCAATGAATTACACGCAGAGCTGTTAACAGAAACTTGTTTTAAACCAGCAGATCACTTAGATTAGGCTCTTGTGCTCAAGAAGGTGTGTGACAAACACTACAGATGATCTGCTTTAACAGATACAAGTGCCTACAATGTAATCAGATCGTCAACAGCAACGATCCAAGCACAGGCAACACAAAACAACAACGAAAATATAAAATAATACGCAAAAACCTAAGCTGTCGACATATCATAATAATGTCTGCATTATAACTTTTGTCTAATAATCGGCCTGTTTGCAGCAGCTGTGCTAGCTGTGCTAACAACGACCATTATTTACTCGCCGCATTTATTTCCAACAAATCAAAGTGCCATTAAAGATCGCTTTTACCTTTAGCTGCGATGTAGATTCATGTTTGTGTTAATGTTCCGTGTTTTCACTGTTTTATTCGAAGTCGTGTTTTAGACGCTGACAGACTGTCTGCCGCCACCCAGAGAGACTGAAAAAGACGGCGCCGTGACGTCACCATAAACAAGGGACGCGCGAGAGCATTCTGGGATACCGCAGGTCCGCCGAATGTGAGTGCCTGAATCCATAAAATAACTTTGATTATTTTGTAACGACACATTTCTGTCCCAGGCAACGTTTGAACAAACCTTTTGGCTGAACCTCGTGAAGCAAAGAATTTTGTTTGTCTAACAAACAATTGTACAGAGCTTAGTGATCACTGAAGGATTACTTAATTTTCTTGTTAATAAATAAGAAAAATCAAGTTTATTTAAAGTTTTTTGTAGAATTCACTGTGAGCTATAGTGGTGAATAGACAATCTATTATATTAAAATATTAAAGAATTAATATAAACAATTTTTAAAATGAAACAAACATGAGATGGTATTAAAAATGAAAATTTGCTGAAAATTTACTACCCCCCATGATTCCAAGATGTAGATGAATTTGTTTCCTAATTGGAACAGCATTATTACATTTTATGGAATTTATTTTGACCGGAAGCAACGGTTTAAAGCTTAAACACCTTAATGATGGATTTTTTTTTAATTACAAACACACAGCTTTTACTTGACAAGACTTTAATTAAGGGACTGGAAATTTGTGGATTACTTGTGGTTTATTGTGATGTTTGTATCAGCTGTTTGGACTCTGACGGCACCCATTTACTGCAGAGGATCCATTGGTGAGCAAATGATGTGATACTAAATTTCTACAAATCTGTTCCCACGAGGAAACAAATGCATTTACACCTTGAATTGCCTGAGGGTGTATGAATAAAAAAAGCAAATTTTAATTTTCTGGTGAACTATTCCTTTAAGGCAAATCTCAAAGATCCATATTATAGCAAAATAAAAATGCTGATCAGTACAAATCTGCTACACACAACCCTAAAACACACCCAACTGCATCACCCTTGAGAAAATTATATAAAACCTGGTCTTACAACACCTCCGAATTTACAATTGTAGGTAATGTTCATCAGGTCAATGTACTGTTTCAATTTACCTGAAAGTGTTTGATCATTTATTTTACTATTTACAAACTGTTTGAGAGACACACACACACATAGCTGCTTAAAGAAAGCAAAATGGCCTTGCCATGATAGGAGTAAAGGAGCCAGTGGCCTGACAGTTTTTTGTTCTAAAATAGCTTGTTGATTAATGACCATGTCATTTTCTATATGGGGAAAAAAGGATAGGGAGTCAGGGGCACCGAAGGGCAGGGAGATAAGGCGTCTGACTGCCCTCAAGTGACTAGCCACAATTCCTTTCCACTCAATATCATAGATTTTTAATGTATAATCAAAGCGGTGCAATCTTTGGGGCATTTATGGCACTGAGGTCGATGATGTGTGGAACACAACTGCACCTCTGGGGGAAATGCACTCTTGCTTTTTTCCTTTGCTTGCAACATCTTGAAAAACATGTTACTCAGCAAAGAGTCTGATTTACGGATATTGAACCAGTTGCCATTTTTTTAAGCCACTGACATCAGTATTATTATTGCTTTGAAAAAAGAACAGTTTGTCTAAGAATTTGCAAAATGTTCTGTTTGTATATATTTTATTAATAAAGTTTTTTTGTATTGTTTTGGCTACACATGTACCTTAATAGGTTTGTTTTTGGCTCTGAAATTCTGTCCTCTGTCTCATAGATGACTCGTGTCTCCTTTAATAAAGCATTGATTACGGGGAAGGTGACATGAGAATTAGGATACAGAGGAGGTATCATGTGGCCTATATGCTTCCTCAGTTGCATAGTGGCACAAAAGAATCTCATGTTGCCCCTTCATCCATATCTCCAATCAAACTTGGCTTGTTTTGGACCTTTGGTTTAATCTCAAGGGACTTTAGAAGCTGTCCACAAAAAGCTATTGTATCTTACTTAATTATAACCTCAGAAATGATCTGACCTGTCTGGTGCCAGGTGCAATGAAGTGTGCAAAAGCTTGCATGCCATGAGTCCCATTGGATAAGGAAAAGAAACACTAGATGGCCATCGTGATCGGATAAGTGGAAAATAAAAAAAAAGTTTTTCCCTCCCCTCTTGGTTTCTGAGACTTCTGGGTACCCTAAAAAGGTAGCAATATGAGCCCCAAGGCTTTTTTTTTTTTTTTTTTTTTTTTTTTACTTTACTTCCCATACCACCTCTGTGAGTCTGAGCCCATTTAGAAGCTTACTGTTCAAAGTCAGCATGGATCATCCAGGAGGACACCTTGCTGTGGTTCTTTTCCTACTGGTTCTGGTTTCTATGTCCACTGAAAACAACATTAGTAAGTGCTATATTTATATGTTCTCAACTTTTTGATCTTATTATGACATTGGCTGATTATAAAATAAAATGTTCTTGTTTGGATTGGCTTTCTGCACTTGACTAGTTTGATATCAGAATTAACTTGGGCAACTTTATATAGCAATAAGTTTAATTTAATTTAATTTAATTTAATTTAATTGCAAAAGAAGATCCAGCATATATGGGAACTCATTCAGTACTGTTTGCACTGCAATTGCCTCATTAAGTTGATTAGAAGTGACTTCTTTGAATAATCTAAAATACAAATAGTTTGATTTGTGTAAACATTTTTGGTCATCACTTTCCCACACTTTTTCAGTTTACTTTACTATTATTCTAAAGTGAAAACACTCTGCCATTCGACTGCCATTCTAGTTCAACAAAATACTTTAATGTTTGTCACTATTTCAAAAAGTACACATTTTAAATTTAAATCAAATTTAAGTTTATTTGCTTTGCAGTCAGGTGGTGCACAGTGTCTGATGCTGAAGAGCAAAAGTGTCTGGATCTAGCTGGGAATGCCACAGCCAGGAACATCCGCGGACAGCTCCTCTGTGTGAGGGGCCAAAGTCCCACTGACTGCATGAAGCAAATTAAGGTTGTAGGAAATTGCTTCCCAAGAAGCAAATCAAATCAGATATGGTGGTTGAAAATGACTAATATTATAAGTCTCACATATTTTTGCTCCTCCTTTTTGCTTTTCTTGTACTCCTTTAACTTCTCAACTGATTATTAAGTCTTACAAAATTTGATATGTTTTGCTTTTCCATTATATCAAAAATGATGGAAATTTCTCAGTATATGGTTTAGTAAATTTGTCTGTGATGTAAACAGAATGGCACTGCAGATGCCTCTACTATGTATGCGGATGAGATCTACACAGCTGGATTTTGCTATGGCTTAGATGTGGCTGTGGGAGAGTCTTATAATGGTGTGGGTGAGTATGTTTAAACTATTAAAACCATTAAAGCACCGACAGAGATCTGATAAAGAAGATTTAGTCGAGCTTGACATCAATGCATGTTCACGTGACTTTTACTGATGTTTTGTGTCTGACACAGATGGCATTAATTATTACGTGGTTGCACTGGCACGCACATCATCCAGTGATCTGTCATTACTGGAGATGCACGAACGCAGCTCCTGTCACCCAGGGATGCGGACTACAGTGGGCTGGACTGTCCCCATCGGCTTCCTGGTCAACACATCGCAGATCAGTGTGGATGTGCAGTGCAACTTTCCCCATGGTGAGATGTTACCATGCTGTACTTCACCGCAACATGTGGCTCATGTATAATATTTACTGATATTATTTGATAGAGTACAAAGCTCTTAACATCTGGTTTAATTATTGGTGACATACTTAAAAACTAATGCTTTCATTTTTTAATATAAGTGGTTAAAAATGATTCAGATGCAAATTTAGAATGTAATTGTACCCTTTGGCAGCAATTTAAAAAGCTATATCCGTCTCCCTATGGTTTCCAGCGGTAGGAGAATTCTTTGGGTACAGCTGTGTCCCTGGAGTAAAGGACCCAGAACATGATCCCAAAGGAAATAACCCAAGGAACCTGTGTGAGGCCTGCATTGGGGATGAGAACGACCACCACATCTGCGCCAATAACCCTCGTGAACGGCACTTCGGGGAGGCTGGAGCTCTTAGGTGCTGTATGATTAAAGATTTGAGAGAATGCATGTTCTAGTGGAACTATTATTCAAAATATGAATATGCTTTGTGTAGCGAGAATATTGGATTGCGTAATGGATTTGGGACAAAAAAAATCTCTATATATGTATAATATTACATTACTATTTAAAAGTTTGGGGTGAGTATGATTTATTGAAAAATTTTTGAGAGAACATTTACCTAGGCTCCATTAATTTAATCAAAAACAGTAACATTGTGAAATATTATTACAGTTTAAAATAACCCTTTTCTATTTCAATATATTTTACGTTTTCCCTTTTTTTTCTGTAATGGCAAAGCTAATTCTTCAGCAGCCATTACTCCAGTTACAAGATGCTTAAGAAATCATCCTAATATGCTGATTTAGGGCTAAAGAAACTTTTCGTCTTATTATTATTAGCTGAAAATGGTTGGGCTGCTTACTTAAGAATGGAAAGTGCATTGTTGTTTTTTTCAGTATTTTTTTTATGAACAGAAAGAACAGCATTTGTTTGAACAAAAAAAAAAAAAATTTGTAACAAATGTTTTTACTGTCACTTTTGATTCATTTAATGCATCCTTGTGCAATAAAATTATACATTTCTTTAAAAAGCTACTAATTCAATCTTTTAAATGGTAGTGTATTTATTTTATATCTATTATTATTTAAAACATACAGGTGTGTGGCCGAGAATCTCGGGGATGTTGCTTTTGTTAAGCACACTACAGTCTTCGACAACATAGAGGGTAAGTAATGCAGGGTGTAAGAAGAGCTAGTTAAACAGGAGGGCAAAAATGCCCAGATGCAGTAAGAATTTAAAGTTGGTTTCTTATTAAATGGAATTTTTTTAAGGCACTGAAGGAGGACAATTGTAGCCTTCATTTCATGATTTGTATCATGTTTCACTGGCTGACAGACACAGGGGGGCAGTATTTCACAACAATGCATCTCTTTGTGTGCCTGATGGGATCTGTGAAATCCGTATTTAGTCTCAGCAAACCCTGTTAGCCAAGTTCATGGATTGTGGATGCTAGTTTAATATATATATATATATATATATATATATATATATATATATATATATATATATATATATATATATATATATATGAGATATATCAATATTTTATTATTATTTTTTTAGATATAATATAATGAGATTTATAGATTTATTTATTTTAAATTTAAAAGTATCATCCAGACAAATATTTTATCAAGCCTTCTGTTTTAGAACTTGTCGCTGTCTGTAAGAAATCTTTGTCTGGCTTATTATTCATGAGGTAAGAACCAGGAGTCCTGGGCGTTGGACCTGGAGCTGGAAGACTTGAAGCTCTTGTGTCCTGACGGGAGAGAAGCTAACCTGTTCCAACATGAGAGCTGCCACCTGGCTGTGGTGCCAACCAATGCTGTGGTAGTGCGTTTGGAGGACAAATGCCGCGTTTACAAGTTCTTGGAACGTGTACAGGTCAGGAGAGACGGCCACACAGTCACACATTGGAGTCCAAAAGTCTAAGAACAGTCAGAATTTTTTTTGCACGTAAATTTAAAAAAAATGAAAAGGTATAATGTGAAATAGGGGTATTACAATACATTGTGTCACAATATATCACAATACAAACATGTAATATGTACAGTATCATGGATAGCGACAATATGTATCATGTATAGTTTAGTTATAGGTTTATGACTGTTGGTTGTGTTTGTGTTTATCACAATCATACAAATTACACAGATTATATAATGACACTTATACTGCCAGAGATTTACACTGTCTGTGGATATCAGGTTTGATTCACATTTTTATTACATTATCCGTGAAATAATATAAAAACTGTAAAAAGAAAAAAACTGAAATCCCTTTTGTTCAATACAGAGCATGAAATTCTCATTGGAAGTGTTGTTCCTGCACATTAGCGGTCAATGGTATGATTAAACGAGCCCTGCCAAAACCTATATTAACAGTGGTATCTCTGAATGTCTCGAGTATTACACGGATTACATCAGGCTGACTTATGCGTTCAATACATCCAGCCTGAGCCCTGTGGTGATCATTGATTTTCACAAGACACTGTCTCACATTACAGTGTGTCATTAGGGGAGGATGACACTGCAGTGAGCTCTGATATGAAAGCAGGACTAGCACACACACACACCTTGAACAAAGCACAGTGCAAAATATAAGCAAATATTGTTGAAAAGTTTCAATATTTGCAAGTGAAACAAATATACATGTTTCAAACTAACACCCACTCTCAGCACTTTTCTCTTCTATTTGCTTCTCTGCAAGTATTCCCGAAATTCTGCTTGATTGCATTTTCTCTTTTTCTTATTTTGTTTTACACGTTTTTGTCTTCTAGAACGCATTTGCTAATGCCACTGAAGGATTCTCTCTGTTCAGCTCGGTGAATTATGGGCAACCTGATGTGCTGTTCAGCGATTCCACCAAAAAGCTGCTGCGTGTTATGGGGACCTACATGTCCTGGTTGGGGCCCAGTTACACCACCATACTGAAGGCTTTTGAGTGTGAAGGTACAGTGGAGCAGAGCTGTTATGCAGTTATTGTATTATGCAAACATCAATATTATAAATGTTTTTACAGGGGATTATATTGTTCATATCAGAACTTTTATAATTTCATTTTTTCGTTAAGGGTCTGCTTATAACATTATTGAATGTGCATCAAAAAAACAGTCATTATTTAAATGACCATTAAAGGCACAGTGCCAAATAATGAACAATAACCATTTAACTTTGTTACTGTACCTTTAAGACTAACAAAAATATCTTCCAAAGATAAATGGTCTTTTTCAGAGTTCTGAAAGCATATTTTCAAGGCATGTTATGCACCGGTGCATAGTGATTTTTTTTTTTCTTATATTATTTTGGATGGATGCATGAAAATGAACTAAAACTTTAAATAATTCAGCCTGTTTTAAATTGTTTTCTTTACAGATACATTACAGATACAGAAACACTAACATTCATATTTATTTATTTTTGAAAGAAATTAGTACTTTTGTATAGCAAGGATGCATTAAATTGATTGAAAGTCACAGTAAAAACTTTAACAATGATTTCTAAGGATCATGTGACATTGAAAACTGGAGTAATGAGTCTGAAAAATCTGCTATATCATCACAGGAATAAATTACATTTTAAAATATACTGAAATGGAAAACAGTTAAATTGTAATATTACTGTTTTTACTCTATTTTTGATCAAATAAATGTACTCTTGATGAGCATAAGAGACTTCTTTCAAAAACTTCTTTTGAAAAATATCTATCCGACCTCAAACTTTTGAACGGTTGTGTGTCACATAGTGTTTGCATATTACATTAGTTTATTTAAAAATAAATTTTTTTTCATAATATGATTGAAGTTGTCCATATAGCAGATAATGTGTAATGTCCTTTGCATTCCACGGATGAATTAACTCCTGTCCTCTGTCTCTCACTACAGGTTTGTGTTAATCTGATGAGGAAAGAGGAAACTATAGATCTCCCCTCCGTCCTTCTCACACTATCTCTAAAGCATTCTGTGTTAAGTGTGTTACTCTCGTATATGGGCTGAAAGCCAACTGTCGCCTGTACTTTGTAGTACTGCTATTACTGTTCTGTTCTCACAGTGTTTGTATGGCTTCATATATCACATTTACTTGATATTACACCTCTTTGGGTCTTTGCCACTAAAGCTAGGTTCCTGCCATGTGAAAAATACAAAAATATACACTAAAACGTCTAATCTTCTATGCAGAAAAGCATTGCAGGGGAACACACAGCAAACCATGAAGGGATTCTGCCTTGACCATTGTTAGTAAATCCAAATAAATTCATTACAAACCAACTGATGGATGCAAAATACACATTTTGCCTTCGGAGCCAAAGCATACTTTATGCAAGTACACGAACGCAAATGCTTTTTGTTAAATAACTTTGAAAAAAATTGTGTTGTGCACTGTAGCAATAATTTGTCTTCTACAGCAAGCTTTTTCTCTCTCAGATCAACAACTGTTACATACCTGAATAATATTACATCTGTTTTAATGGCACAGACATTTGAAGTTAACTGTTGTTCCTTTAGATGCTGAGTATTTTTACAGCCACAATGCAAGGACACACATCCAGTACACTGCAAAAAAATTATTTCTTATTATTTCTGTCCTTTTTCCATAACAAAAATATCTAAAAAAATCCAATACATGATAAATTTACTTGAGAAGAAAAATTACTTGAGATATTAAGTCTTGTTTTCTGAAACAATTGTCAAAATTAAGTGTGTTTAAGTTTAACATGTACCAATGGATAAGAAAATTAAAGTTAATTCAAAGAGAAACTAAGTTTATTTTTCTTAAACCGTTGACATTTATGTTCTTGTTTTAAGCATAAACTCACTTATTTTGATAACCCCCCCCCCAAACATAATAATAATTTTTTGCAGTGTACATGTTCATTTGCATCTGAGTTTGCGTACTTGGACATAGTATGTTTCTGATTCTAGTTTGACAAAGGCTTTTGACTTGAAAATGTCATATTCTTTGTTTTGGTGTGAAGATATCAAAGAATTAAAAATGGGAAGATATAAGTTCATAATAGTTCCTAATATATAAAGATAAACAAAGCAACACATGTGACATTAAAGGCGGACAGACTTATGGTTGGTTGTAACATAACAGGTGCTTTAAAGGTGCTGTTTCCTGACCCTTCAGGATAACAAATTACCAACTTGAACTTCAGTGTAAATAGTCATGTCACTCTAAGATTTATAGAACCTTCTCTTATTAATAAAAATCTATGTTGACAAACATTTGCAATTCTCATTTTTATATTTTAGCCAACATCAACTCTATGATTCAAGTGAACTTATCCAATATTCTACATAAAAGCTAATGCGTATAGTGTGTGAATGCTAATGTATTATTAATGACAATAGTGTCTTGTATGAATTCATAATGAGCTTTCTATGACATTGCTAATGAACATTAGTAATTGAGAATGCAGGTTAATTGAGGATTTTGTGCCAATGTCCTTGAAATGTTTGTCAGAATTTTGTACGCTCAAATATCTAATTATTGTCGAGCTCTGTGTTTTCAGTGAATGTCTCATAATTTTTTTATCTTGAATACAAGTTTAATTATCTTGGCTCTCTCAGGCTCTGCAGCAGTACATTCTGCTGCTCAAGGAGCCGCCGTTGAAGCCATTAGTATATCAGTACAAATGTCCAGGTGGACACTGTGTCAAACAAAGAAAAACATTAGTCGACCAATGAAACTGTAGAGACAGGAAAAGTATTTTTATATTTCAAGAAGAAAGTTTTAATGGTACCAGATGGTCCTACAGCTCACACATTGAGTGTGTCTGTTTATGAACACAGGCTTCATTAATCTGAATTGTAGATGACACTCACCAGCAGCAGTGCAAGATGAGCCAGTCATCACCACTGCTGTGACTGCAGCGTATGTCATTAACACAGACACAAGTTAATGAAGTCTGAAGCCTTTTAATCCACTTGAATGCGGCTTTCTGCAAGTATACATCCCCTATAAATCATTACAGACATTTAATACTTGTGTCAAAACTTGGATTGCTTATTGTCAATGACTCAGTGAAGCCTAAAGAGGAGTTTACATGGACAATGATTCGGTTGCAACTGTGAAGTGTTTTGTTTTCGAAGAAAGTTGCTGTTTTTTTTTAAGATGTAAATTTAGCCAGAGGTGGAAAGTAACTAATTACAAATACTTTTTTTTGGGTAATTGAGGGTTATTTTTTGTGATTTGTTGACAATATTGTTGATTTGTTTTGATTTTTTTTTTTGTTGAGTAGAATGAAACTAAAGTATTCAACTTTGCTACATTTATTTTTCACCAAAAGTACAAAGTACAAAACAAAGAAGGCGCCGATGCTGAAGAGCGAGCCGTTTTGACGGGCACTTTTCAAACTGTTGGGGTGGAGCCCTGAGCTTCAGCCAATAACAGATAGGTCTGACTCGGGTGCAAAACCAATCAGAACTTCCAGTTCATCTGCGGGGGCGGGGCGTTCAAACCGCGCTTTGCTTTGACTGTCAATCACCTGTTTTATCGTTTTGAACCAGCATCATTAGCGTTTCAGTATTTTAGTGAATGTGAGCTAAGCTCTGATTTTAAATCATAATTTTGTCAGCTCCTGGGGTTGCGGGCGCGGGACTCGACAGATGGGGGTTGGGTTTGGGGCGGGTCAGAGGCAAGTTAAATACACATAATACATAATTATTAATAAGAATTATTGTGATAATAATGGCACTTATTCATGTTTCTTTTTTATTTATCTTTATTATAACAAATTTTATATTACATAAAAGGAAACTGTGGTGCACGTGGAACAAGTAACAAAAAATTTCATGTAACGTTACTTGAAGTACTTGGAAACACCTTCATGTTAAATACATGAAGTACAGTACTTCATGTATTTAACATGAAGGTGTTTCCTAGTGTTTCTTACATCCAGAATTATAACTGCAAGTAGCAGACTTTGCTGCTATAAGTACCCCTCTGGAGGGAGTGATAAAGTTTGAAATCGCGGGTGTGCCCCTTTGTGCCTCCTCAGCGCGATTGTGCCGTTGGGATTTATTGTGCTGCGTTACGTCGTTTTTCCCACCATGTCCGATACTGAAATCAGTGCGACATACTATGCAAAAAGCGTGGGAATTGTCGATGCTGCTTCGTGATAAGAAATTAAATTCCTCCGACCAGCTGTTGTTATATTTGCAGCTATATTTAGTTTTTTTTTCGCCGTAGCACCACCTGAGCTTTCTAATGCCATTTTTAGTGATGCTTGATTCAAATTCCCCCGTCTACCTGCGCAGATATAAACTGCGCAACAGAGCTGTAGGTTGCCAGGTTGAGGTCACAAATGGGTTCAAAATTGTATGATGTATCTATTGTGTGAGTAGGATGCGTTTCATACAATATCAGGCAACTGGACAACCTTAAAATAATGTATTGATGTGATTATTCATATAACGAGGTAGGGCCATACAAATTACGGGAGTTTCCCGGGAGAAATAACAAAACGGGAGGGGGGCGGGAGATGGGTGTGAAATAAGGGAGACTCCCGGGAAAAACGGGAGTGTTGACAGGTATGGCATCAACACATCTCAAAAAAGTTGGGACAAGGCCATGTTTACCATTGTGTGGCATCCCCGCTTCTTTTTATAACAGTCTGCAAACGTTTGGGGACTGAGGAGACAAGTTGCTCAAGTTTAGGAATAGGAATGTTGTCCCATTCTTGTGTAATACAGGATTCTAGTTGCTCAACTGTCTTAGGTCTTCTTTGTTGCATCTTCCTCTTTATGATGCGGCAAATGTTTTCTATGGGTGAAATATCTGGACTGCAGGCTGGCCATTTCAGTACCCGGATCCTTCTTCTACGCAGCTATGATGTTGTAATTGATGCAGTATGTGGTCTGGCATTGTCATGTTGGAAAATGGAAGGTCTTCCCTGAAAGAGACGACGTCTGGTTGGGAGCATATGTTGTTCTAGAACTTGGATATACCTTTCAGCATTGATGGTGCCTTTCCAGATGTGTAAGCTGCCCATGCCACACGCACTACCCCATACCATCAGAGATGCAGGCTTCTGAACTGAGCGCTGATAACAACTTGGGTTGTCCTTGTCCTGTTTAGTCCGGATGACATGGCATCCCAGTTTCCCAAAAAGAACTTCAAATTTTGTTTCGTCTGACCACAGAACAGTTTTCCACTTTGCCACAGTCCATTTTAAATGAGCCTTGGCCCAGAGAAAACGCCTGCGCTTCTGGAACATGTTTAGATATGGCTTCTTTTTTGACCTATAGAGTTTCAGCCGGCAACGGCGAATGGCACGGTGGATTGTGTTCACCGACAATGTTTTCTGGAAGTATTCCTGAGCCCATGTTGTGATTTCCATTACAGTAGCATTCCTGTACGGATGCAGTGCCGTCTAAGGGCCCGAAGATCATGGACATCCAGTATGGTTTTCCAGCCTTGACCCTTACGCACAGAGATTGTTTCAGTATCTCTGAATCTTTGGATGATATTATGCACTGTAGATGATGATAACTTCAAACTCTTTGCAATTTTTCTCTGAGAAACTCCTTTTTGATATTGCTCCACTGTTTTTCGCCACAGCGTTGGGGGAATTGGTGATCCTCAGCCCATTGCCAATTGCCAATTGACCTAATAAGTTGCAAATTGGTCCTCCAGCTGTTCTTTATATGTACATTTAACTTTTCCGGCCTCTTATTGCTACCTGTCCCAACTTTTTGGAATGTGTAGCTCTCATGAAATCCAAAATGAGCTAATATTTGGCATGAAATTTCAAAATGTCTCACTTTCAACATTTGATATGTTATCTATATTCTATTGTGAATAAAATGTAAGTTTATGAGATTTGTAAATTATTCCATTCCTTTTTTACTCACAATTTGTACAGTGTACCAACTTTTTTGGAATCGGGTTTGTAGAAAACAAGCTAGGACAGAGGAGAAGTGCAAAGGAGTATTTTTTGTATTTTTTTTTTGGCAAGTGCATTGGGGTGTGGAGTGCTTCTGACAGGGGAGGGTTGTAAATGTGTTTTTTTTTTGTTTTTTATAAATTCATATGCATATATAACAGGATTTTCTTGCTCTTTTGAAATAAAAGAATACTTTAGTGGTTTATATGACCATCCACATTTGAATATCAAGATTTTCATGAACTTGGCAGAGGCTATGTTACTTATTTTACATGCAAAAGGTTTGGAGGTCATTTACAAGCAGGGATTAGAATACATCTTTGTTAATAATTTTGTTTCTCTCTAACAGATAAACACAATATACATCCAGACTTAGGTGATTCTCCATTGCATAGCAGACTTGGTCCAGAGAGTAATCTGACACCTGCTCCGGTGAAGGATTAAGATTTGGGTAGCTTCACGCATTCCTTCAGGATAATCTTTCCCTGCATGGGCAAGGCAGGGTCTCAGGTACACCTCACATTTCTGCTCCTCACAATCCCTCCGATCACGTTTCATAGGCTTATCCCGGTAGGTGTGGGCACTCCTTGGAGAGAGGGGGTCTGACGAGGTCAAATGGACATAATCTGGATACAGAGAGTGGTTGTGATCAGTCAGGCACGGACACACTCAATGGCAGCGTTCACTCTCACACTCAAACTGAGAGGCCATGGGCCAGAACTAAAATAGCTAAACCTCTAGAGACCTATAACAGTAGACTTTCACTGTTTGATTCATTTCTTTTGTCAAATGTTCCTACACTGCAAAACAGAAAGATGAACGTGTCCCAAGAGCTCGGAAGCATTCGAGTCTTTAAATGGCACATACTCATATGCAGTTATGAGAAAAATTATTATTTTATATCCACCTTATTCTTCAACGTGGAAGTATGGATGAGACTTCCGGTTCATTACATGCAGTAAACTGTAAAACGGTTTGCACTACAAACCAGTATGTTCATAATTAAGATAAAACATTAAAATTATAAGGTTAGACACACCAATTTACAATATCAAGCAGCAAAAAAGCTGGACGTGGATGAGACCGGAAGCCAGTCCCATAAAAATTACAAATGGCCGCATCCACTCTTATGGGAAGAATAGGGTGCATAGCGACTAGCAAGAGAGTAGCATTATAATTTAAATCATGCAGATTTTCAGTAACATATCTATTTTAGTTTATAGGTTAGTTCCATTCCTCGATTCAGATTGGTCAGCAGCTGTGTTTTATTCACGATACAGGACAGCTATGACTGCTTTACCCAACAGTTCTGTGTATCACTGAGCAACACCCTTAGCAACCACCCTTAGCAACATAAAAAATCAATAATATAGAGTGGTTTCATTTATTATGTATTTCGGTAGAATTAACTGTTCGTTATTTATTAAATGAAGTATGAGTGTTGGCATTATGTTGCATCTTTTATCTTTAATTTTGAGACCCTGCCCTTCCCCGTCTAATAAATGCTTCTCATGCGGAGATATGTTGATGTGTGTACGTGTCTGTGTGGAAGCCTACAGTTCCGAAGTGAGGAGGGAATGTTACTGTAGTTATTAGTTTTCTGTTTTGGTTTTAATATTTTTTATTATGTGGTTATCATTTTATAAAAGGAATAAGGTACTCGATGCCATGCTGTATCATGAATAAATCACTCTTTGCGTCGTGCCTAACAACACCATTCAGCCGTGATTTTTTCACGATATAGCATGGCCTCTCGTACCTTATTGCTTAGTTAAACATGTGTAATGTACAGTTGGTCGTCTGTTTACAAACAGAACAAGCCAGATTCTGAAAAATTATTATTTTGAATCGGTTCTTTTCAGTGAATCATTTGAACCAGTCTGAATTAAGGGATATTTTTGAAATTGGGCGAATTCCAAATCGTCCCCTTGGAATTGTAAGGTTCTATCTGACATTTTTGTCAAAATCGAGTTATTCACATATTCTTATTCTGTGACAACTTATTTATATTATGTGATAGATTTTTTAATGTTCTGTACATTTTGGGACTTTTTATTTAAATAAACAACAAAGTTGTATCTATACACGGAATGCAAAAACTTTGAAGCTCAAAATCTCAAAACTACTCGGAATGCAGATAGAACCTTATAATTCCAAGGGGACGAAATGGAAGTGAGCATCCCTATATTGATCGGATCGGAACCGTTCTAGCAGAAATGACACACTCTTAGTTCAGCTTTACTGTCCACAGTAACTGTAAATATCCTGAAAGTGCGAATGTTTTGTTTTGTTGTTTGTGTTTTATTTTTTTTTTTTTTGTTAGTTTTAGGTTTATTATGGTTAGTGTTTGTGTTTCATGTTTTTTTTTTGTGATTGAGCTTTTGTGTTTGTGGCTACGTTTACATGACAATGATGTAGTCAAAAACTGTTTTTTTCCCTTGCGTTTTTAAAAAGTTTCACATATACACTACAACGTTTTCAAAATGATTCACACATATTTTACATTTACATTTGAAAATGGCCAAAAACACTGTATTACGTATGCCAGGCCAGTAGTTGGCGCTGTCACCTTGTTAGGAAACAGTTCCTGTAATGAAGTGATGATTATAAGTTGTATATGATGTGTCTCCGCTGTTGGTTGTAATATTGGTGAAGTAAATCCATACTTTGCTGAAGAAGCATTAGCAAAACTCTTGAGCAGCAACAACAGTACCAAGTACTCTGCCATTGTTGTGTGTTTGTTCACACTTGCCTTTAAAATCGACATACTGCGCATGTCTACTTACCTAACATGTACTACGCACGCACATGACGTCACCATTTTCAAAGATTCCCGTATTTCAAAAATATATTTTATAAAAATATAAAACAGGACTGACAACCATAGGCCCTCTGCTTTGAGAACGTACATTAAAAACATAATACTGTCAGTGTATACAGACATCGTATGTATGTCATAAATGCGTGTTATAGTTGGGAAAGACAGAAAGAGAAATGTGTCATGATGATGGTAGCTTTGATTACAGTCTCTGAGAGGGACACTGGATTCAGCCTGTTGACTGACAGCAGAGGTGAAGGAATCTTGCAGTGAATTACAGAGAAGGAAAACGAACACCCACACATGATGGCTCCTCAGGACAGCAGACAGCTACTATTATGTCTGGAGGATGAAATATTAAAGAAGAGCAGAAAAGGAGATGCATAGTGATCAAGGTAAACACACACTTTTTTCTGTTTTTCTGATATGCTAAATTATTACTGGAGGTTTCTCCAGGCACTCTTATGTACCAGGGGTTGATTTATTTATTTATTTATTTATTTTTAATAAAAATTAAAAAGTTGTTAATATTAAATTAAAACTCATTTGGAAAAATTTTTTTTGATGTTTATTATTTTTATTTTATACTCATTTGTAGATTTTTTTGTATAATTCCCAGACTATCAAGGTTAGTCTATATAAAAATCAATAATAAATATATATATAAATATATATAATAATATATATAATTAATATGTTAAAACAATATGTAAAACCAAAAAGAGTGTAAAAAAACAATTTCAATAATTATTTTATTCATTTATATTAATTTTATATATATTCAATATTCATACACAAATTATTACTCTGCCTCTCAGACATTTTTTCCAGTTAGTGATGAACATGCTTGAGATGGAACATGAGATGTGTGAAGAAAATGAAGAATCAAGGTAAATATTGCACATTTTTAATTATTTATAAAATATGAAAATATTTTGTTGTATGTAAAATGTATACAATTCTAGCTATGAAATTAACTTAAAAATATATTTTCCATCATTGTTATTTCAACAATGTACTGGAAATGACACTGATGTCAATGTTTATGACTTCCAGGAAAATTACAAGTGAGAATGAAAAGTAAGTGATGGAGTGACAGATGATGGAGAGAAAAAAAAGAGTCACTGACAAACCATCTAACAGATTCTTACACTTTCACTGCTACAACAGCAGTGTTCAAAACAAGCATTCTGTTCCGAAAACTTAAATTCCCACCATATTCCCGCTCCTAGAATATATAGTTTTCTTCAGACCACCCATTGGTCCATCGTTTCTAGTCCCCTGAGGGAACAAGCTGGTACCTTTCACACAAAGCCAGATCTGTGCAGAGTAGATGGCAAAGAGGCCCTTTATTTGGCAGCTGTCTTGCCAAAGCACTTTGCTCCAGACCTTTCAGGTTCCCTTGTGCAATGATCCTCACTTGTGTGGGAGAGAACTCTGGCCGGCTGGTGTACCCAGGCTCAATATAACCGCAGCCAGGCTCTGGCTACACAAATGGAGCCTTGAGGAAGTGTAACTCCTCTAGATTACAGCTTGAGATCAGGCAGATACAGTATACATATACACTACATGGCGATGTGTGTGAAAGTTATTCTGCTCCTTCCCCGTCACACATCATTTCAGCTGAAGTGTGGGGTATGATAAGGGATGCATGTACAATTGAATGTGACTGACACAGGATTTTCTCCTTCCGGTAAGCTGAGCTCTTGCGCTTATCAAAGAGCTCTTGTTGGATGTGTAATGTATCAGTTACCGCAAACAGGCCTGCTACACCTGACCCTCAGCTTCCACTCACACACACACACACACACACACACACACACACACACACACACACACACACACACACACACACACACACACACACACACACACACACACACACACACGCACAGTCTCTCTTTTTCTCTCTCTGTCCTTCATACTGAAGCTTTGCACTTAGATGGCACAGCAGGAGAAGAGGGGCGAGTGGATATTTGATTGATTAATGGATTAACTACTTGACTCATTGGCTGATTGACTGATTGATTGAGCAAAGGACTGAGTGATTTTCAGTTAGGACCAGAATCAAATTTCCTGAAGGAAACAGCAGTGCTTTCAAGGCAGAATGAGAATTGTTAGTGTTAGGTAAGCTTAAGTTTCAGACTTTGCTGTGGTATAAATAAAATACCATATCAGAGCTGCTTTGCTGTTCTTAGACTCAGCATAAGCTTTGTTTTCATTCGGCTGCCCACAAGAATTGACTCGGGGTGGGTGGATCAATCTTGATATATTGATACTTCCGATGTGTAATTTATATTAAATGTTTTTTTTTTTAACTTGTGAATTTATTTATTAAATGTGAAAATGGACCCTGCTAACAAAAAATGTTTTTGGCAATGTTCCTATGTCCCAATGTTATAAACCTTTATTCTTGAATGTTCTCTGAACAGTTTTTTTTTATGTTGTTACAAACATTTTTCATTGGTGATGCGAATGTTATGGGAACATTCCATTTAATCCTTTTGCAAATGTTATGTTACTTTTGAATGTTCTCTTCTGAACATTCTGAAACAAGTTGAGAAAAAACATTCCATGAATGATGTGTAAATACTGTCTTTGTGCTGATGTTTTTCGAACATTATTAAAGACTAGATAACTCTGAATGGACAGGCTCCAGAATAACAGTTATCCCCTTCTGATGATGGCCCTGTTTATCATAAACTTTGAAGCTGAAAGAATGAACAGTATTAGTTTGTGTATGATAGGAACTATTTTATATTGAATTTGAAGAAAGCAGACCAATCGCAGTTCAGTATGCAAATATTACATTGATGTCATCACAGTTGGTTACATTTCGAATGTTGAACATGTAATCAGGACATTTTCCAAGTTTAATCATAACTTTCTTAAAAAACATGTTTATAAAAACCACGGTCATGACTAGACATGTGCCGATATTCGGTAATGCGATATATCGCGGTAATGAATATGCAAGATATTGTTATCGTGGGCACTTCTAAATACCGAGAATAATTATATATTACAAATTATTCAGAATTTGGAATGCATTTTAAGAATACTTTTCCCCATCAACTGGTCAAAATGCACAACACCGCTGTATGTTGCGTTAAAGACACATGTGAGCTCTGATGTAAACAAGCACGCATGAGAAGCACATGGGGGAACACGTGAGAGACGCGCTGAATGAAAGCACATTCACTTTCTGACAGCAGATGGCGCTAAACTGCAGAAAATGCAGCCCTTACCCTGGAAACCCCATAAATAAAAGCAGCTGCTACTTTCTAAACATTTAATTAAAAATAATTTAATATTTATATATTTCCATAAAGTTTTTCCACTTTAATCTGGACTACAACATGCCCTAGATATTGTTTGAAAGTGTTTTGATTCTTTATTGTTCATTAACACTTTACATTAGGGCTTCATTAGTTAAACTGCCAATGAAAAATTCTTCTGAACATTCATTAATCTTAGGTATTCCAATATTTAATAACACATTGTTAAAATTGAAAGTTGCAACTTTATTTAATGAGCTAACATGAGCTAAGACTTGAATTTTTTAACAAAGATTAGTAACTTCTGTAGCAAATGTAGCTCTTGCTCATTGTGAATGTTAATGCATTAACTAAGGTTAACTAATGAGGTCTTATTGTAAAGTGATAACTATGGGTCTTTAAAGTTCTTTTGTACTTTAATCGGTGTAAAACTTTTAACTTTAAATATATTTTTTGTATTGCTTTATTGTATTTAAATGTTCAGTTATTTTTGTTATAAGAAAAAAGTTATTTGACCTGTTTTACTGTATTATGACCACTTTTTTGAAATTTAATTTCAATACCGTGATAATACCGCATACCGTGACAAAACATTATCAATTAATCGCAACAGAAAAATTTGATACCGGCATATCCCTAGTCATGACGTTTTTTAATTTTTTGTGTTTTTTTCTCTCTTTCTCTCTCTCTCTTTCTATATATATGTGTGTGTGTTGAAAAAATATATATCTGAAATTATACTTTTTTTTTTTTTTTAAGGAACAGCTCCTTTAAAGCTTGTCAGTAAATAGCCACTGTTTTTAATTGGCTAAAAAGTATTGACACCCTATGTATGTCACTTCTCAAAATATTATCTTTTGTGTTCCACAGAAAAAAGTAGGCCATACAGGTTTTGACCGACATGAAGGTTAGTAAACGATGACAGATTATTAATTTTTTGGGTGGACTATCGCTTTAATGTTGAAATAATCTGCAATCTATGTTATCTGTATGTTAAATGGTTCAGATTAAATCAATTACAGAAATGTAATACTTAGAATACCATAGAAATCAACAAAGCACTGCCTTACAAGCAATCAAAAGGCAACAAAAGCAGTGTGAAGCACTATGTAATTTGATAAATGTACCAGTACATGAAGAAAACACTGACAAGGACTGTGGTTAAAGTGTGTTGTGTAGTTTTTACAGCAACCCCTTTATGTTTATAGTGTTATAGTTTTCATTAAAACACACTGAGTACATGAACATTAGCTAGTGAACATGCTAAGTTCATGCCTGTGTTTTAAAAAGTGCATCAGTCAGCTGTGTTTGTGCTCCCTCTGCAACACTTCAGCAATAAACAGAGACATTAAATTAGATAAAACACAATGTGAGTATAATTAAAGTGAGCTCTAAAGTATGTTATGAATGATGCAGGATCATAGTGGATGTAAGCCAGATACACAACTCCCTCCAGCTACTGAGGAATGAAAACTGACAGATGACAACATGATGTAGAAGAGTCATCCATCAAATGTCACAGCTGTAGTCAGGTAATGCATGCTCAAGGTGTGTGATTCTTTGCTTTAAATCATATAGACACACACACGTCCTCAGATACTTTTGGAATTTGCAATATTTTCCACCTGCCTGAACTCATCATTAGCACTACGGTAATTGCTTGGATCTTAGATAGCCCACTCATTACAGGACTCAAATGATCCTGAATCCAATTAGAGACAAATCTGCTTCTCGTAAAAATGTAACTCTCCCCGTAAATTTATAATTCCTATTTAAATTATGAATCCACAGGTAAGATTGGTGCAGATACCATATATATATTTATTGAATTAATCTAAGCTAAATTAGAGGCTTATGATCAATATTTCATAGAGAATATACTCTACATTTCAAAAGTTTTGGGTCAGAAAAAAAAATGTTTTATTTATTAATTTGTTTTAATTGAAAGATTAATTGAATTATAAAGAATTGTTATAATATATATATATATCTATATATCTATATATATATATATATATATATATATATATATATATATATATATATATATATATATCTATATATATATATATATATACTTCTTTTGAACTGCCAAAAAACTACATTTTATATATTAGAGTAGAAAACAAATGATATATGATATGTAAAACATTTCACAATGTTACTGTTTTTACTGAATTTTTAGTTAAATAAAATGCAGCAAGTATGCATCACATTTGATTAAGCAATATGTTATATAAATACTTCTTTTTTTTATAATCAGTTATTACTTGGATTTACATTTTGTGCTTGTGTCATTTAGTGCAGCTATAGATGCCAGTGCTTCCCATAAATTTAACAAAAACATGTTTACAGTTAGAAACTATAAAGAAAGATGAATCTTTAAGTCACTTTACAGCAGTTCTCTGTATTCATAATTTATATGCAGGTGTAGTACAAAAAACCCCAAAACGTGCTATTATGCCAAGAGCTCCAGATGTCCATGCATCTCCCTCAGAGACTGCATGCTCATCTGATTTACATAATTATGTATGTCACAAATTAGACTGACATTTACATAAGAGTACAACTCAATCAGGCCTATGAGCTTTGTATACCAGAAATATTAGGCAGTTAAATACAGGTTTTGAGGTGAACTACAGATCCTTGTTAGTGCTTTAGAAAATAGAGGTTGAAATATAAGACTTCAAATAACTTTATTCACTAGGTGGCGCCATTACACCACTCAGCGACTCTCCAGGTGATGGACATGCCTGGCTCAGCTCAGCAGCACCATAATGATGTTACATGTCATGGGCATTTGTAGACATATCACTGTGTACAATTTATCAACACACACTGTCATTGTATCTGCCTCCGCCTGAGTTCTGTCACAGAGGCCCAACCAAACAGCCACCAACCACATCCTTAAGGGAAATAAGATAAATGTCAAGCAGACGTGTGTGTGGAAGGACAAACTGATCTATCGCTGAAATCACGGCCTGCCCACAGACTCCAAAGTCAAGCTAAAGAAAAGATCTGGCTGGCGATATGGGTCTGTAGGAGTGTTTAAGGATTTAGAGCCGTAATGTTGATGAGTGCACTAACAGCAGGAAATGAGGGCGGCAGAGGAGAGAGGAGTCAGTGGAGGGGAACACAAATCTCCCACTTCCCGACAGATGACTTGCTGAGTCTCGCCTCCACATTACCATCTCAGGCTCTGTCAGTGTGTATGTGTGTGTGTGTTTACACATGTAAGGCC
This sequence comes from Cyprinus carpio, assembly GCF_018340385.1. Lineage (NCBI taxonomy): Eukaryota > Metazoa > Chordata > Actinopteri > Cypriniformes > Cyprinidae > Cyprinus > Cyprinus carpio. The sequence continues at coordinate 20,736,742 of NC_056573.1, read as the reverse complement.
ATAAACCAAGCCTCTGCCTCTTTTCAGGGTCTCATTTTAGACCCAGCTAACGGGGAACATTCTGGAAAGTTCTCTCAAAGCTATAAACAAATGTTCTTTTAGTAACTTTATTAGAGTGTTCATTCAGAGTAATCTTTAATATTGTTTTCAAAACGTTAGCACATCATTCATTTTTTTTTCTGAAACATTTAACTCTTTCCCGGCCAGTGTTTTTAAGAAAAGTTGCCTGACCCCACTAGCTTTTTTGATTATTTTCCACATCGGATTCAGAAAGATGATCAAAACATAGATGCAGTGGATCACTTTTATCAACACCCCCAGTGCTTGCACAGTCATATACCACTTTTGACATTTTGTTAACGTTAGGGAGTTTTGATTTATTTGCTATTAAATGTTTGATGATTGCATTATTTTACATATGTGTCTGCTTAACATATGCGCTCACTTTTGCTTTTTCCTCACCGTGTTTTGAACCAGAGATTCAGTACTCTTTCAGAAGATGTGTAATAGCGCCTCCTACCTTATAACAGTGAAAACACAAAGCCGGAAAATTCTGTGAATGTTGTCTTAAAAATGATGGAAAATCCTGTCAGTGGCAGGGAAAGAGTTAAGCTGGAAGCTCATCTAACATTTTTTTTTTTTTTTTTTTTTACTACTTAATAACATTCAGAGAGCATTCAAAAGCAACATTCCCTTGTTTGCAAAATGATAAAAGGTTTTCTGTGAACATTCAGAAATAATTAAGAAACAACATTTTAATAACTTTATGGAAACGTTAGAGGAACATTGTTATCTGTGCAGGCAGGCAGACTCACCTCCCACAATCCATTGCATCCCATTAAGTGAAGCACACTTCAATATTGGCGAATCATGTTGTGTTTTGCTTGGTTACACCCTGTATTTTGTACATTATAGCAAAATGAAGTATAAGAGAGTGTACAAATGTGGTCAGTCAGATGAAGGGATCAATCTACTATTTTGTGGGATGATTTGCATAATCAATAATCAACCCTTTCACTCAAATGAAAGAATCAATATCATTTTGGAAGCTGAAGCATGCTGTTCAAACATGATTATTACACATTATGGGTAAAACAAAGCATGATCATATAGAAACAGAAAATGGAAAAGCCTTTGTTTGTTTCACACGCTAAACCTCAGTTCCTCATAAAGACTATTGTCTTAATGGATTTTTTCTTTCGTGCGGGGGTCTGACTCTCCCAGTTGAGATCCATACTCTCTTGTTTTTTTCTGAAATTACTGTCTAATTCAATTAGAATCCTGCATAGTGGCTCCACAGTATTTCGGCCTGCTGATTTACTTTGCTATTCACGGGCGGCTTCATTCTGAGAGCTCAAACACTGAGAATAAGCCGATCCCAGAAGACAGTGTTATTGCTTGGAGGTTGCTCTTTCAGAGCTCAGGAAATCTAATGGACATCTCAAATATATGTTTAATATCAACTTGGTTTCAGATGTTTCTACTAAAATTCCTTGGGAGAAATAAAAATAGAAAATAATTAAACACGTAGGCATACAGTAAGAGTATAGAGCTATAAAATATAATGTCAATATTTTGCTTTAGGACAAATTTAATGAGTTTGTTTAGCTTCCTAATATAAAATTCTTCCTATATAAATTTCTACCTTCCTAAATTCAATAATAATTGCTACGCTCAGTTTAATTCTCTTTCTGAAAAAAGAAGAGCATGGAAATAATATTTTTCTTTTTAACCAACACTATATTTCCAACATTACCTCAATGACATCTAAACTGAAACATGATCCAATGATGAGCATCAGTCAGCAGATACAGAGTGAATATGGCATTAATGTTTTCCCTGTTTAGAGATGCCTTAATTGATGCAGAATAAGAATGCAGTATCAAAAGAGCCTGGGCTCACCAAAAAACAATGGCGATCTGGGTGAACCAAGAGCAAGAAAGGCTTTTTTTAATGGCAAATCAATTACTCATTTGCCCGGCGCCTCTGATTAATTGCCCAGCACTTAATGTTTTTAACGACTTTGTGGACTAACTGGACTATTTAATCACCCGCAGCTCAATCCACAGGCAAATGCTGACTTTTCCCATTCCATCACAGAGAAGAGGGGAGAGACGCCATCGGCCGGCATCCATCACTCTTTCACTCCCTCTACCTGAGCAATCATTAATGGAGAGAGGAAAGAGTGGGGCAGACTGCGGATCAGTCTTTCTTCTGGTTTTGTTAGAGGAATTGTAAACATCCCCAGAGCCAATTGTTGGTGCGTGTTCACTCTCTAATAAATAGTGGGCGGCTTTAGTCTGAAGGGCAAAGCTGCCGTTTCTTGTTTGTTGTCTTTCCACCTACAGGCTAAAAATCCAGCATCCAGTAGATGAAGTGACATTCCAACTGCCGGAATATGAAATCATATTTCATAAAATTAGTTGCTGTTTTTTTTTTATAGCCTGAATTTTGAAAGTAATAGCCTTGTTGTTTTTTTTTTTTTTCTTTTTTTTTGTAGATTTGATGCTTGAGGGGATGTTTTAACAGACTGGCTGAAATATGAACCCGCTCGCACAACAGATCTGTGGCGCATCATTAATTTCACAGAACTGCTTACCCTGTACTTGGCACCAGGATATTCATATTTCCATTCATATGCCACTGGATAAATATATTTCTCTTTGTATATCAAACAGAATGGCAGCTGTAGTTGTTATCTTTCATGAGCAGGATAGACAATAAAACCACCAGGGCAGGCAAAGACAATAATGGTCAAACCCTCCTCAAAACAGACCAGGATTTGGCTAATCCAGACCTCTGTATTTCATTTCACATGGGCAGGATTACCATGAATGATTGATATCAGGAATCCCTTTGTTTTCCGAAATGCTATCACAAAAGTCTGTTTGTGTCTGAGTAACAGTGGGAGTTTTATACCAGCTCTTCGCTGCAAACGAACAAAGCCGTCTGCGCTGAAAGAACGTTCATAGAATTGTTGATTATAATGGAAGCCTTGTGTCACTTGCAGAGTAGATGGCATATTTTTACTTACTCTAAATTGTTAATAGGGCAGCTATGAATATTTCTGGAGATAATCTATTCTGTTCAGCACCAATGACACTTTAGCGCAATATATATTTTAGGAGGATGTACTGTATATGCACATACACTTAGATACGTTTGTGTGTGTGTGTGTGTGTGTGTAAAGCTGTCAGGGGACTGAGATGGGGGCTAATGAAGCAGCCTCTGCTCCATCACTTGGGCTGGTGAAGAGGGATGGCTTCAGGCACAGTTCCTTAAGTCAGCGTTCTGCTCAAGGTTACCAGACCTTAATGTATTTAATGCTCCATAATACCGGACAGAAATGGGCAGATATATATCACAGACCCACACCTGCCAGATTTTCTTCTATCAAATTGCACCCCTAAGAAAATCGACTTCTCATTGATGCAACATATAGTTTAAAAAAGGGTTTTGGATGGTAAATAATTAACGAGGATTTATGATCTAATGGATTTTAGGATTTAAGAACATTTCATCAGGAAGGTCAAGTGGTAGATGTAATACTTCTGACCCTTTTAACCCCCTATGCATGCCTTCTGTTTGTACAAAACATCCAAATGAATGCATAAAAGACAAATCTTTTTTATTTGGGTATAACATTCGCCACAGTACCACAGTAGGACCAGGAACATGCACAAAGAAAGTAAATAGCATAAATTTTGATTTCAAGTTGACTTTTCTTGGAAACCACATTTGCATTTTGCTATGTCTCCGACTTCCATTAATACCTCAGTCATAATCAGATTCTAGGTTGCTGTGCTTGTCTATAATGACATTTACCACTTGATAAATATACAGCCATTTAAACATAGGTCTTTTATTCATAATAGCAAATTCATAATCACATAGACAGGCATTTATTGAGATGGAGCTTCACAATGAATATGGGCTTAATTGTTTTGTTTTATAGGGATTCTAGAGTTTGGCATTTAGATGCTTATCAGACAGATGAGTTTGATTCTAACAAAGTGTGACAGAATCACATTATTCCTGAGGAGATGAGCTGAGATGGACGCTGACAGAGATGAGCACAGAAGGGAAGGAAAGTGCAGAGCTGCATGCACTGTTGTAAGACTAGCAGAAAATATTTGGTCACATCTGCTTGGATTTCTCACAGTAACACTGTAAAATAACCCATTAAAATCATTAACAAAGATTAAGTAGTTCATAAATATGTATATGCATAAATCACGTTTAAGGCATTTTTAATGGCTTATATAAATGTGGATTGACTAATTCCATTTTGACAATATTGGTACAGAAAGCATCATTCAGAATTTAATTTAGGAAGTAAACATGATTTAGATTTGTAATTCAAATTTGAACTTGAGGAAGCAGAAATAAACTATTGAATGCAAGGAAAATGAAAGAAATTCATATAACTGCTGTAATTGTATTTTTTTCCAGTAGGAATTACCCATAAACAAATTTATTTAACTCCTCTCTCCCGGGTCCTTACTGCCACACCTCGTCCTCGTTCCAAGTGGGTCTCGAACCCGGGGTCTCCGGCATGGGAGGCGGATGCACTAACAAGGAGGCTAAATGACTGCAACCACTAGTGTCATTCGCTAGTGCGTCTCTTAAGATCAGGGAAGTGAGATTTACCTGCACAGCACCTACTCATTGGCTTCCGTTGCACTCACCCCCCTAAACCTCACTCCCACCTGGGTCACGGCACCAATGCAACCCCTCTCTCCCGGGTCCTCGCCGCCACACCTTGTCCTTGCTTTGAGTGGGCCTCGAACCCAGGTCTCCGGCATGGGGGGTGGACGCAATAACAAGGAGGCTAAATGACTGCAGCCACAAGCACGTCTCTTGAGATCAGAGGAGTGAGGTTTACCTGCACAGCACCTACTCACTGGCCTCCGTTACACTCACCCCCCTAAACCTCATTCTCATCCGGGTCACGCCAACAATGTAACCCCTTACTCCTTGGTCCTCACTGCCACACCTCGTCCTCATTCCAAGTGGGTCTCCGGCATGGGAGGCGGACGCACTAACAAGGAGGCTAAATGACTGCAACCACTAGCGTCAGTCGCTAGTGCGTCTCTTAAGATCAGGGGAGTGAGGTTTACCTGCACAGCACCTACTCGCTGGCCTCTGTTACATATATATATATATATATATATATATATATATATACACACAATTTATTTTACCTAAAATAATGAGACAGTATATCCAGTTTGGCCAACCCCTTTTAAAGAGAGAGGGCAGCAAATGATGAGGAGAAGTGAGGAAAACAGGTTCATAAAATGCCATGGGTCAGATTTAAAACTGCATGAACACTATGGCTTAAGGCATCTTTAAAATCTAACCATAAAGCCATGGCTCCAACATCACTAGATTCCTCTTTTTGCCACTAGAGATACGTCTAGCATCATGTTCACTGTCATTCTGTCTAAAGCTGCATGCATTATACTGTATGCCTAAAGGGAGAAGAACACTATGTGTGCTCAGTATCTTAAGAACATAATGTTCAAGACTCATGAAGAAACATGAAACATTTTGTTCACACACAGACAGAAAATGTCTAAGATAAGCGACGCTTACATCTGAAATGTCAAATATAGATACAGTCAAACACAGCTTGACAGTCACAAATACAAACACACACAAAGATGCTGTCTGCTTCTCTGTCAATGCCCAAAGCCAGCTGATGTATCTGCTGGTAAAAAAAAAGGGCATTGATAAAAGTATCAGTCCCTACAGTCAGAGCCCATCCACATTGATTCCACAGCTATTCATCAAACAGCAGGAGTGGACCTCCATCCTTCCTGCCCATCTCACACACTGAGTAGGAACATTTAGTCCCTGCCATGCTGGCCAACTTCAGCTGTGTACTTAAGCACACGAAAGAGACTGTCCGACCTTAGTGGCATGGTTTAAAAATACACCAGACATGCCGGAGATTAACGCGTAATCACATTTTACGCAATGATTTTGTCTCCTAACACACTTTGGAGAGTGCTGGCATCAGTCGTCTGCCCTCTGATGCCTTCACCTTACCTGGTGCTGTTTATTCAAATGAGATTATGATGACAAGTAGGCCTGCAGACATGGATATTGCTCTCCCAATTTTTCACAAGGTGCAAATGAAATGATAAATTTTTAATGTTGTCAAAGTTAACGATTATGTTCCCCTAATGATTTGTTCTCGCTTCTGGAGTAGATTGATCGTACCGTGGTCATTATTAGCGTGCCATTTCTGATTACATCTGATTAGACTCCAGGTAGTCATGAGCTGAAACCACTCGGCCGATGAGTGCTGTAAAAACTGATTACCATTGTGATGAGAGACATTGACCAGCAAACAGTTGCATTGGGTATTACTGCTCATTAGTGATTAGATTGATAAAAAGAAGGGCGGGGATGGAGAAGAAAGATGCACAGGCTTAGAAAGTGCGACAGAAAGAGGAGAAAGTGAACTTGAAAATATATAAAAAGTGTCATGGCTTTATCATGTTTTTAGACATACTATCAAGTATATGCCATAGCAAAATATATATTAAGAAATGCCACATTTTTCATTTCAATGTAAGTATAAGTTTTGCAGTAAACAGAGAACGAACAATGAATTTTAAAAACAAAACTATTTTTACCCCTATAAAACTACTTTGTCAAATTTGCTATGCACATTTCTAAGGCCTCTAAATTAGCAGGATGATCAAAACTGCTGAAAAACCTGTTGTACACAATCTGCTACATGCCTTCTGTTGCTTAATTGAACTTTTTTGGGCCAGTAAAAGTCCTTTTAGTATAATTATAAAAACATCCTCGTTCATGTTGTTATACACATGTCTTTTTTTCTGTAATATGCTTAATGATTTGTATAAAGTAAACATAATAACTTTTATATTGTTAGTAATATTTCCAGATGAGCACTTACTGGAATTAAGTAATTTAGGTTTACTTGATTATTTTTTTTTATTTTTTTTTAAATTTTTTTTTGAAAAATCATGTCAAAATACGAGTCAAATAAGATACAGCAGGCTTTTCCATTTTTCTAAATATTTTGTCAAAAGGTTCAATAAAAAAAAATAAAAACTTTTCTGACTTATTTTATTCTGACTTTAGAGGTTATTTATTTATTTTATTATTTGCTGGCATTATGTTGTGTAAATCACAGTTAAAATATCTTTATACCTTTGTGTCAGAGCACTTATGGTAATTTTTCTATTTGTCCAAATTAAATTCCAATTAACAGGACCACATATAAACACAAAAAAATGCTTTGTTCTGACACATAACATCAGTGACAAAAACAGCAATTTATAAATAAAATCCTTTTAACAAGGTAGAGTTTTCAGGAGAGGTAAAAGCGCATTAGCTCGTACAAATGTCTCCTGTCAGAGCATAATGGACCAATTAGATTCCCCACTTGAAAAATACAATCATGACATATCTTTGGCATGTCTAACAGCCGATGAAGACGTAAATTCTGACAAAATGGCCCTTAATTGTCCTTTGCCATATGAGGTCGTCCGCCCAGGGAATCTGGGGAGAGGCCATACCTCCAACAGCAATTAAAAATGACATAAAAACGGTGAGTGGCCCACATAACTCAGGCCTCATTATGTTTGATACGGCCACTTCCCTTAGCTCTGCCTTCAAAGAGCAAGCACAGATCCAGGCCACACTGTGCTGGGCCTGGGCTGTTTTTAGCTATTCTAGTAATCCTGCATCCCACCTGGGGTAACAACGAAAGAGGGAAAGGGAGGGAGAGACGGAGACAGCAGAAACATCACATGGCAGATTTAATGAACAGACTTGTCGTGATGTGATAAATGTTGCAGGGTGACATTATTAGATGTCTCCGAAGGGAAAGACCCTTGCAGTTCCATCATGCTACCATCATGCAATTTTAATACGAAGCCGTGTCACAGGGAGGGCTGGGAATTTATATTCCGAGCTTCCTTCGGCTGCTCACGGGTGGCGGACAAGCAAGTCCATGACAAGAGCTGGTGTGATGTATGGATTTGATTTTACAGATGCTGTCAGAACCGAGAATCTGTGTCCTCAAACACAGTTCAGGCAGGTCCTTTTGGCTGTTATCAAAAAGATTGCTGCCTCTCTGGCCAAGTACATCAACTTGTCAGAAAAGAAATAGGAACGGACACTTTAAAGCAATTCCGTGATCTATTCCAACTGGCAATTGGCCATTTTTCCTCCTCAATAAAGGTATGAATCAAATTAAACTCATCTCATCTTCTGTCCCGCTTGCTGCGGTTTAGAATAACATCTCCAGTGCCTTACTGTGCGCACACACAAGAATTTTAATTTCACAATAACCCAGGATCCTGCATCTCTCCCTGAATCCTGACAGAGCTTCGCTGAAAGGAAAAGTGAAATCCCAGAAGCAGAATAAAGGCAGATAAGTATGTGGTTAAGGGGACATCGACAGCAAAAGTAAATCGGAACATCAAACCTCAGGAGCTTCCTGGACTTTGAGATGGTATGTCGAGAGCATGATATCACAAAACTACTTTGACAGCTTCATGGAAATATACCAAATGCTGAGATTCTCTCAAGAGAAATCTTCTTTTGCTCCTTTAAAATCCTGGCAGACTTCCCCCACCAAATCAGTCGTATTCTTTTTTTTAAATAGCTGACATTTTTCAAAGAGATGTAACATTGCAAGTTTGGCATTCAAAGTCTAACCGAAGGTGAGTTCTTGTCAGGATTAAAAATACATCATACTGCAACACTCAAAGCTACAGAGCAGGAAAAAACACAACAACTATCTTTGTTTTCCAGTAAAACTAAGGTATGTATAAGTATAAAAGTATTATAAAAGTATGTTTAAAGTCATGTACACTCACAGGAAATGAAGACTCTAATAAATGACCCAAGCTGTTTTATCTAATGGTACATTTACGCAACAACAATGTACTAAAAACAGAAAAGCTTTTTCTTGCCTTTTTGAAAATGTTCATGTACGGATGAAAGCGTTGTCATAACTCTGTTGACACAGACTAAAAACACTATTATGCACGCCAGGCCAGTACTACTCCTGCAAGCAGACAGAACATGTAATATGTATGCATATGATATCGCTGTATTCACATTTTTGTTCTTTACACAGAGACAATAATGGTATTGTTTTCAAAAATTTTGGGCTTCCTCTTTTCTCTTGCATCATGCTGCATCCACACCTATAGGTGTCAGTATAAAGTCAAATAGAGGACGCAGTTCGAAGTTCCCTTGAAAGGAAATGAACAGGCTGCATTCCAATTTTTTTATTTTTTAATTTTTTTATTTGAGGGGTTGATAACTGTCTATATAAACTTCCTTTATCCACTTCACAATGTGGAATGCATTTCAAAATGTCAACAGGGATTCCCTGGGGGGAAGTACTTAGGGAAGTGTGTTTACAGTGCCAAAATGCACTTAACTAAGTGACAGGTTTCATTGGTTTCAAGATGCAATTTTATGGTGTGGTAGTATGTCCCAAAGCTTGCATATCTTGTGCTACACACTCAAAAGTATCTACATTTTCTTCAGAAAAAAAGTAGGCTATATACTTTTAGGGCATAGGATAAATAGGTGAATTGGGACGCAGCCCATTAAATCTAGTAAAAAACTGTGAGGGCCAGAAGACAAAATTACATTTCGTTACCAAATTTAGTGTGGTTTATGCTTTAAATTAGAAAAAAAAATTGCTTAAGAAAAAATCTATAAAATATCTACATATACAAGTTAACACAAATCTGCTTTTCAAGGAAATGTATCCTGTTTCAGGGATGTTTAGACATTTTACTGGTAAACAAAAAAAAAAAAAAAAATAAAAAAGTGTATTGCACTTTTTACATGGAGACAACTGTTTCCACTGGTACGTATTTTCCTCTTACTGCTCTAAATTTAAAACAGCTATGTTTACTTCTTAGCATTTACTTATTAATACACTGCAGTGCAGCAAAAGAGATAATTGCTTTGTCAGTCACTGCTGATAGAGTTTAATGTGTCTCAGTAATGACAACACTGCACTGTTTGCAACAAACCTGCACAGGAGGAAATACAAATGACAATATCTCACACCGGGTCTCATTAGAGGCTAGTTGGTGTATTTCCTGTTCCGAATGCTGAAAACAGTCGGTTACAGGGGCTGCAACTTTTTTGGGGGTGAGAGCATCCTATTCCTGTCTGCTCAGGAACACTTCTCAATCTACAGCAGCCCACGTTTCATGCATCATCATACATACATCACACACACAACGAACTGAGACTCAGAACCTGGAAGCAGACTGAGCTCTCATCTGCTCCGCAGACGTGGGCTGGGTGACAATCATCAAACCGCACTGATTGTGAACAGAGAGAGATAAGAGGGGGAGGAAAAGAAGGTGATGAGGAGGATGTACGTAGAGATGGAGAAATGTGTTGATCAGGATCACAGTTCACTGAAAGGGTGAATAGGGTTGAGGAGAAAAGGGAGCTTATAGAGAAAATGTTCAAGTCAGAAATGAATGCTGAACAAATACCCTCTTTAAAGTTGTGTTAACGCTCATCGCCTTTAAAAGAATATTCCACATTTAACTTAAAAAAGAATGCACCCCGAAGTTGTTCTAAACCTGTATGAGTTTCTTTCTTCTGTTTGACACGAAATATATTTTAAAGGATGATGGTAATCAAGCAGTTGCCAGTAGCCATTGACTTCAATAGTATTTTTTCCATACTCCGGAAGTCAGTGGCTACTGGCAACTGTTTGTTTCCCAACATTCTTCAAAATATCTTCTTTTGTGTTTAACTGAAGAAAGAAACTCATACAAGTTTAGAAAAACTTGAGGGTGAGTACATGATGACAGGATTTAAATTTTGGGCCATTCTTCTCAATAAAATGGAGGACTGATGCTGTCAAACTTCAAAATCGCCAAAAAGCAACATAAAACAGTTTTGTAAAAGAGGCCCATGCACTACATTCCCAGTTTTCTGAAGGCATATTATAGCTTTTTTGTGAGAAACTGAAATCTCAAACAAAAAAGTCAAACAATATTTTGAAAGAGATTTTTCCACACAGCCTAGGGCTGTTAATAAAAGAAATTTACAAATAAAACTAAATTAACAATAATTTAATTAACATCTGTCAGGTATTATTCAAAAATTTTTTTTATATATATATATATATATATACATATGATATAACGTTTACTGAGGTAAATGTGAGTGATATTTTACAATTATATTATTTTATATGTATTATTTATTACAGTTTATAAATATTACTTTAATATACTGTATTTTTTGTTGGTCCTTATTAATCTGATTTAATTCCATCCAAATATATAAATGAAAAAATATAATCTTAAAGACAGTGGATTTTTAGGCCAAGCCATTAGAGGCAGAGCAGGCAGTGGGAGACTAAAGGCTGTGTTGCTGAAGTCTGGATGATGGAGCACGATACAGCTGATTCTGGGGCCCTGAGGAGAAGGCTTATAAAACTGATATATAGCATGGAGGACATACTGTACCCTGCTCCTGCAATGAGGTGGATTCTGGGAGCACCGCATATTATATATTCCTCAAGCCTCATGAATATTACTCCAGCTTTTGCATGCAGAGAGAGGCAAAAAAAACTTAGTCAATGCATACTAAACACAAAATCAGACACTGTACACTGCTATTAGTTGAATCATACATTTAATTTTTTCCTATTGGAGCGTCAGTTTAATATTCATGATAAATGAACAAAGGTCTGTGAGTGCATCTAAGCCTTTAATATCTAAAAAAAGTTCAAGTACAATAGAGACCTTTAAACAACAGTGCTGCTGTAATGATTGCTGTCGGGAGTGAGGGTTGTTATTTTTTATTTTTGTTGTAATGTTGTTGATGATGTGTTGACAGAATTCTAAGCCCATTAGAAGAAGGCAGAAGCCCTGGAGCTTGTAGAAGTGCAAGGTTTAGGGTCACTTGCTGTGTTACTGAAATCAATCATCTATGAACACTCTGTGCATCAGCGACAGACATTTTCATAAACCCTCCATCCCCTGGGTGCCAGCACGCCAATGAAAAAAAAAATTCTGCCCACACTATGGACATCATTACCCTTTAAAAGCTGCTCTCTGCTAGAACGCTGGGCTGACATAGGGCCTCTGGTGGCTTTGAAGGACAGGCTTGAGAAGATTACAGCTGTAAAGCACATCCTTGTTGGGGAGAGAGAGGGAACTCATAGATGTGCAACCTATTGAAAGGATAGCGGATACTTGAAGGAGGAAGATAAGGCTCTGCCCAGGCAGCCAGAAAACCTTCCTCCAGGGCTGGTGTGGATGAAGACAGTAGAGTCTGCTTTAGATGTAGAATGATGCCATGGTGGGATTTTCGACCTTGCAGGTGTGATTCTCAACCTGAACACGGCCCAGATCTTTAGTAAACCTAATATTCCTCCAGCCTCTCCAACCACACCATCGTTACAGGTGACCTTGTAGGGGCTCGGGGGGCCCTGGTGGTCAGGTGAAGAGATAAGCCCTGGACTCGTTTGATTTACAGTGCTGTCTTCTGAAGGCTCAGCCTGCCTGCCTGCTGTCTCTCTTAATGGATAATTCCATTCCACCGAAAATTACTTAATCCCTCCATCATGGCAGGAACCTTGATTCACCGCTGTATGACCCTGCTCTCTTTCTCCATGACAGCTTCTGCGCTCCTGACCTCTCCTTGGCTTCTCACATCCTGCGAGGCGCCTGGTTTTAGTCTAGCCTCGAGCACTGGGCAAACCCCATGGCTCTTTTCACAACTGAGTGTGAAATTAAGATTTTTAAGTTAATCAAATTCATACAGAAGACATACTTACAGGGACCTGAAGTAAAATTAAAAGTTTACATTTAAATATTCTAAGTTATTATTGTTTATATATTATACAATTTTATATTATAGCATATTGTAATTTTCGTTGAATATATTAAATTGCATAATATTTAATTATTATCAAGCGCCAAACAGGAAATAATTATATGAAATCTGAATATATAAATTGTGAATATATAGAAGTAAATCTGAATATATAGTTATAAGTATTAATTTTATTGTATAAGTATATGTATTTTGTGATTTTATTGTATTAGTTTAAATTATGAATATATAGGTTTTATTATGTATATATATTTTTATGTCATAACTGATTTACATATATATATATATATATTCTGAATGATAGGATGTGAAAGTTGAGTGTGGTTGAATTGAGGTGAGTTTGGTGAAAGTTTGTTGACCCATACTCAGAATTCGTGCTCTGCATTTAACCCATCCGAAGTGCACAGTGACACACACACCCGGAGCAGTGGGCAGCCATTTTATGCTGCGGCGCCCTGGGAGCAGTTGGGGGTTCGATGCCTTGCTCAAGGGCACATAAGTCATGGTATTGAAGGTGGAGAGAGAACTGTACATGCACTCCCCCCACCCACAATTCCTGCCGGCCCGAGACTCGAACTCACAACCCTTCGATTGGGAGTCCGACTCTCTAACCATTAGGCCACGACTTCCCACGTGTCTGAATATAAATATATAAGTTTGAATATATAAATGTAAATCGTGAATATGTAATTATAATTCTGAATATATAAATGTAAATTTTAATATGTAGATGTAAATCTGAATTCTAAATGTAAATTGTTTATATATGTAAATGTAAATCAAGAATGTATAGTTATAATTCTGAAAATATAATTGTAAATGAAAATATATATTTAGAAAACCTGAACAACTGTAAATAAGAATATATATTGTTTACATCTCAGTATACATCTCAATATAGTGTCTCATTATATCTTTATTAAATAATAAATAATATATATATATATATATATATATATATATATATATATATATATATATATATATATATATATATATATATATATATATATATATATATATATATATATATATTAATGAAAAATGTATGTCTAGACATCCTGTATATAGGTATCAATGCAGAAATTGTACTATATTAATTATTGTAAGTGCATCTTGGTAATCTAAACCAAAAGGAGTATTTTCCATCTACTTTAAAAAAGGCTGGCTGTGGTACCAAAAGGTCCTCAAAGTGAGAGTGTTCATCTCTTCTACACAATTCAACATGACTGAGAGGGATAGGGAAACTGTCAACAACGTTATCTATTTACAAATAGTTTATTGAGATAATTGCAGCAGCATGTCATGGACAGCAATAATTACAATAATTGATGTAGTACAATATCTGCATTGATTCATGTACAGGATGCCTAGGCATTGTTTTCATAAAAAAGCAGTAAGAACATCTGACTATATTGACATGCCTAATAATAAAGATATATTTATGTTGAGATTTAATACTATTTATTCAGACTTTTAACTATATATTCAGATTAACTTCTATACATATATTTATGATTTTAGCGCTATATTCATTTTTTAGCTATATATTCAGAATTATATATAATTGCAACTTTCATGTATATATTCAGACTTATAAGTACATATTCACAATTTACATTTATATATTCAGACTTAAAACTATATATTCAGATTTACTTGTATATATTCAGAATTTTAACCATATATTCTGTTTTACATTTATATATTCTGATTTTTAAATATATATATATATATTCAGAATTTTATTTATATATTATTATTTATTTATATAGATATATAAATAATGATGTACTTCTATATATTCACAATTTACATGCATATATTCAGATTTCCTTATAATTATTTCCTGTTTGGCCCTTCATAAAAATTGCATAATATTTTATAGTATCATGTATTAATATAATATGTATATTTATTCACACACACACACACACACACACACACACACACACACACACACACACACACACACACACACACACACACACACACACACACACACACACACACACACACACACACACATTTTTTTAAGTGCACACTGATGACACATAAACAGGAAAAAGTGAAATATCATGCGTCACTCGCTTCATATCATTTTATTCACAAGCCATTTAAAAACGCTCCCTCCCATCTTCAATCCCATTTACTGACACAAAATCATATCCGCAAATGTAATCATGTCAAAGCGAGAGTTTTGATGTGGCGTGAACTGAAAAGGTTACGTGTTAAATTGCAGAGTGGATGATGGATGTCAGAACCACTCACTCCATGCTTTAGGACTGCTGGCATGATAGACTCGCCAACCTTCATTACACATTCATTTTTCATTAAAGTGCTGTTTTAATTCATTCCTCTAAAATTACATTTTATTGAGGTCAGTGTGTAATGGTCCCATTATGCAGCATAATTTTAAATCACATGTGGCCTTTAATTAGTAAGACACATTAGGTTTTGATTTTAAAGCATGTTATTGTGCAAATGCCAGAAGATATTGAGCCACTTTATTTTAACATTGTCAACTCATCAGTCTGCTATCTGCAGACCTCTGTCAACAGTCACTTAGGAAGAACAAAACTGTAGGTTACTAATGTAAAGATCATTGTTGAGAAAAATGAACTAAACAATCACAAATTGCTCCATTGTGCATTTACTGAAAACATTTGCCAGTGAACATTAGAACACGGAAGATGTCAGCAGGGAGTTAGTGTGTGGGCTAAGAAAATATAAAAGATTTGATTAACCATTAAAAAACTACCGTGCTAGACACAACCAGGGGTTAAAGCTTGGCTAGTTAGCATAGTTAGAAGCTGTAATTACACAATTTGTTTCAAACAAATGAAATTGCTCTCTGCTGACATGTTCAATTTGATTAAGATTTCCTGCTCTCTGCTGCATTTGACATCACAGCCCATAACAGACTATTACAATGTAATTTGGCTCCAGAGTAAGTCACATGACATTTATGAAGCAGGTGATTGGTTGGAAAATTGTGCACCCATGAGCAAAGATGGCACTTTACAAACCACTGAGGCCTTGTGCCAGCAGAGTAATAAGTAATTTCTCTAGATATTTTAGGCATCCTTGGATAACACACAATGATATTTGCAATGTAAACAAAAGTACACAACACAAGAGTATCAGGTCACAGTAATCAGCATTTCTTGTTGTACACAAATACCCTGGGAAAATCAAAACAGGAGATTAGGGTAAGTTTACCATGTTTTTGATTAGAAAGTACAGTAAGATTTTTGGGATGTTACACATTATGTGTGAACGTTGCAAATTGGTAGTATTTTTTTGATTCTATGCTAGCATTAAAGCTACAAGAGTTTTGTTTGTTCTAGGGAACTTCAGATTATTAATCAAACATGATTTTAGTGCAGTAATTTTGAATGATGTTTTGATCTTGTTGTGTTGTTGGCTAGTACTGTTGTGATAATGTGTTGTTGGCTGATATTTTTGGCTACTGTTGTGGTGTTGTCGTTATTATTTGCTTCATTTTTGTGTCCATCTGAGTCATGCTATGACAGTAGTGCACCACTTAACTTCCGCAGCACATTTCTAGTAAACTGACCTTTAGCCTATATATAGAATTCATCTGAGACTATAAGATTTCTTTTATTTAAAGCACTCTTGAGAGAACATTGTATTTACCTTACAGTCCAAAATGATTCCATGCATGCTTCATTATTTATTTAGACTCAATTTCCTGCGCATCTGATCAATCAGAGGCCCATTTCCCTCCGGACATGTGAAAATTTATATGATTTGTTGAGGTTGTGGTAATTCTAACAGTAATTATCTGCAATGGATTTTTTTAAAATATCAAATTGATGAGTGCAGCTTGACTGAAACAAACTAATAAAGCTTCAGATGGCTGAGACGAGAGTAAATGCAATAAAGGGCAGGAGTGAATTATCTTACAGGAGCTCAGTCCCCACTGGGGAAATTCATTTAGCTCTTCAGCAGTGAGAGATTCCTGGTGTAAGGATGTCTGAGATTATGTTTCAGCCACACTAACAAAATAGAGAAACAATTTATGTTTCAGATTAGCATTGAATATAACAAATATGTTCTGCAAACAGCTTTAATTTTCAGTGTTATCTGTGGTTTTGAGTTTCTTTGGACCAACCATGTCTATGTTATTAAAGTGTTTACGTGTGTGTATAAAAGATATATTATAGTACAGTATTAGCCTGACAACATGCTATAATGTCAGACTGAGCTGCTTGTGATTTTTATATTTTAGATTTATGTTTCTGTATTTGGTGCATTTGATTTCAAACTGTGGCGCCTCACCTTAACTTAAATAAAAAAATAATAATAAAAACTATTTTTGTTTATTTGATTTATTTGAGTTTTATTTTTTTTTTTTAGTTTTTTTTTTTTTTTTGTTTTCTTTTTTTATTTTTTTTAGTTTTTTTTTTTTTGTTTTTGTGTGTTTGGATGCTGGGGTCTTTTGGTTTGTTGCAGGGCCCAAGTACTCGACACCCTGGTGGGGCTGACACTACCTTAACGCCCCCTACAAGAGACCTGCGCGGGACGGATTTTTCAGACCTGCTCCCGCCCAATCCTGCAAGATTCTGTCCCGTGCCAGCCCGCTCCCGCAGAAACATATCTTATCTGGTCCAGCTCACGCCCATGATATTCGTGTTTTGTTCCGCTCCCGCCTGCAAAAGCCCGCATAAAAGTAATTTATATCATTTTTTTTTTCAGTACATCGAAGAAATTTACATGAAATGGTTCTGTAACATCTCCTAAACTCCAAAACATCCCAGCATAAACACTCCTGATAAAATATGTTATTTAGGCTAAGCATTAACATTCACAAACCACTGTTGTTTTTAACAGAAAAGCAAGCATGGGCTGCTGCACTCATGGTTTGGCATGGCAGAATGCGAGCAGGGCTTCCTTTATTATCACTAAAAGCTGACTTATAGGTTATTAGTTGATAGAGATATATTAAATTTTGTGTTTTATATAATTTGTTTTTTCAGTTTTATACTGAGAGGGAGTCTCGCAAATCATTTTATTCTCCAACATCCTACACACATACGAGTCTCTTCCCGCCCGCACCAGCACTCGCCCATCAAGAGTTGTCCTGCACTGCACCCTGTTGCGTTGGGTCCCGCGGGAGTGCAGGTCTCTACCCCCTACTCTGGTTCTCCATAACGATGAACGCTGAGCAACAAGGGGCTTTTCGAGTGATGCAGGGCCCAAGTACCCAACACCCTGGCAGGTGTGAGAGTAGGATGACGCCCCTCTACTCTGGTTCTCTGTAACAGTGAAAGGTGAGCTCCAGGGGCTTTTTTGCGCGATGGCGGGCCCAAGTACTCTGTGAAGATGAAGATGTTATTTTGTGTATTTTTAAACAAAAAGTTATTTCACTGTTTTAGAAAAAGGTTTTTTTAACACTCACCAAAAATAAAAAAATAAAAAATTGAGAACCACTGTATTGGTGCATTGCAGCATTTGAACTTTCTTGGAACACAGTAGATTTTGACTGATGACATTTTGGAAGTGTGTGGATTACAGTTCGGAGGTTAGGGGGAAGTGCACTCATATCTTTCTCATTACGCTTTTGGATCAAGGGGGATGTGTAAAGATGGAATTGTGATGGGAGGCAGATTAGGATGGAGAAAGAACTGTAAATTTAATGTGCGGTATGCTCTTTCCATGTATGTATGAGAGTGAAAAGAACACTGAGAGAGAGAATGGAAATGTAGAGAAGGAAAAGAGGGAAACAGTAAGATTGCAGGGAAGCTTTAATGTCTGGGAGAATATTTTCCTGGCAGAGAAGATGAATAGAGCAGCACGTCTGAGTTATCTCCTGCTCAAAAGCAGAAGCTCCCCTGCTGATCAGCAAGCTTCAGGTCTCACCATGTACTTAGATTCTAAAAATATACACCCAGATACCTCCGTCGCCACACCTTTGCCTCTCTTTACTCGCTGATTTAGTATGCATACATTCTTTCTTCTAGAAGTGATCTGAGGGATTTTTCATAAATTGCTTGCTGATTCTTCAGCTGTTATCGCTGTGCATTTTTTTATTTATTTGTGAAAACACAAAGCCCAAAGAGGTTACAGATGTCCCTTTGTGTGTTGCTCTGTCCAGACACAACATTACTTTTTGAATTTGCTGAAAAATAGCCAGTTAGGTCTCTCAGATGACACTCAGGTATGGATGATGAGATAATATCTATATAAAGTGATGTGGTTAATGGATATGTGGTGTTTAAACCCATTTGATATTTGGTGTTTTATAGTAATATTGGCATTACTTCTTAATCAGTCTTGTGTAAACATACTTTTGACTGTTAATTTTGGTACAGTCCGCATGCCACTTTTTTTCTGGCTTTCTTTTTGACTGACATGTTAATGAGACCCACCACAGTTTGTTTTCTTTTGTTTTTATATGCAATTTAGAGGATATATCTGAAATATTTGAGACCTTAGTAGTTAGTTATCATGGAAAAAGCAAAAACAATATGAACCACTATGCATATCTTGCATATGTAGTTTACCTGCTACAAAAGGCCTCAAACTAAACTTTGAGTGACTTACAAGGATTAACTTGGCATGTTTAGCCAATCTAGTGAGTAGAGCTTTATCAGAAGAGCTTATTGCATTAAATGGATGCATATAAACTTTTAATTTTTCAGGGGGAATACTACTTCCATACTAGCCCATGCGCACTACTGTTCAAAGGTTTGGGTTCAGTAAGATGTAATGTTTTTGAAATAAGTCTTATGCTCATTTATTTGATAAAAAAAATCTATTAAAACTGTATTACCATGAACTATTATTACAATTTAAAATAACTGCTTTACATTTTAATTATTTTAAAATGTAATTTATTCCAGTGATGGCAAAGATGAATTTTCAGCATCATTACTCCAGTCTTCATTGTCACATGATCCTTGAGAAATCATTCTAATATGCTGATTTGGTGCTTAAGAAAACATTTCTTAATATTATCAATGTTGTGCTGCTTAAAATTTGTATGGAAAACATGATACGTCAGGACTCTATGATGAATAGAAAATTTAAAAGAACAGCTTGTTTATTTAAAAAGTGTTTACTATCACTTTTGATCAATTTAAGGCATTCTTGCTGAATAAAAGTATTAATTTCTCTTTTAAAAAATCTTCCTGACCCTGATTTTTTATTCAAGTAGTAAATGCAGCATATATTCATGCAGTGACGCAGTGAGTCACCAAAATTCTTGGGTGAAGTCCGGATTTTATTTATTAAATTAGGTTTATTTAAAACCAAGAGCATTCATTCATGTAGTAACATTAGCAATTATCAATAATTTTGTACTATTACAGCCCTTAGGATTTTTTTTTTTTTTTTTTATCACCTCAAGACTTGAAATATCACTAAAAATAATTATACCCTAAAATGTTAGATAATGTCCCTAAATTGATTCCCCCCCCCTAATCCTTTCAGAAACCAAGCAAATCTCTTTTATTGTAATATATTACATAGTGTTTATTTACTGCAGTGCAGTTGTACCTATACAGCATTACATAAGGAGGTCAGAGGTTTACTTTCACCGAGAGCTAACGGTCTGTGCCATTTTGCAGATCACAAAAGAAAAAGCTTGGAGTTCTGTCACTGTGATAAAGTGTCTGTGTAACCGTGAGGATCAACTACTGTGCCGTCAATGGGAAAGTGCTGCTGACATCATTGCTATTGGCAGCTAGGCAGGATGTATTGGTCAGTAAGGACATGGCAGTGAATATTGGACTCTGTAAGATCTAGCTGTGTGCAGTGACTTATGCCCTTAATTACCCCCGGTTCAACCCTGTCCAGAAATGTGTTTTGAACACACTGTGCTACCGATAAACAAACAAGTAATGACTTATTAGCATTGCCTCGTTATAATGACTGTTGCGTGCCGGTTTGACAGAGTAGAGTAATTAATTTCATAAATGTTAAATATGGTAAATTAATGTTGCTCGTGTCCTGCATAGCTTGAAGGGCGTTATTTGACGGGTTTGCCAACCTCCCGCTAGCAACATCTGAATTTGAGTTATGACTTAATTTGGCTAGCATTTGGATGAGAATATTCATTTTGTTTTGCTAGTAATTTGAATAGTTCATTTCAGTTTATATGTATTTATTTTGGCTGGGGACTGAACCTTTGCATAATTTCATGTGTGAACCACCCTTAACTGACAGGCTGATGATTAATTTTGAGGGCTTTTTGCAAGATTTACTTATCAAGAAAGTGAGGAAATGACAGAAATGACAAGGATGGGGGAAACAGGATTAATGGTTGAAATGGGCGACCATGTGATCACGCATACTGTACAGTAGGTCATAGCATTCAAGGTTTGGATGGTTAGCATAGTCCATATCCCTTGATGGTAGTTGCCATAACTACAACATCTGAATTCTGTTTCTCCATTCATGACCATTCAAATTTAATTAGCTGTGTTTCTGACAATTTTTTCTTTTTTTTTCTTTGCAAGCATTATTTTATTATATATATATATATATATATATATATATATATATATATATATATATATATATATATATATATATATATATATATATATATATAAATTAGCTAATGTGTTCTGTAATCATGTCGTCATAAGTTCCAGAGTTATTTGTCTCATGGCATTGCATACAGAAGGTCTTGTGCCAGTCGAGCCACTGCTGAATGGGAATGCCAATGAATGGCTTTCTCCAGGTATTATAGACCTAGAAGGGAAAACACTGGCACACGAGCGATACAAGTGAGAGAAAGTGGAATGTTATATGTTCAAAATATTTGCAATTATTAATTGTAATGCATTTTTACAGAAAGGGTGTAATCACAATGTTGTCACATTTTGACTGGTTTGTAATTTGACTAGTTGATTTATGCATTTACACTACCATTCAAAAGTTTGGGCTCAGTAAGGTTTTATTTTTCTATTTTTTATTTTTATCAGAAGTGAAAGACAAATGATGTCAGTAAAGACATACTAGGTATGATGGTACAAAATATATCTATTTCAAAGAAATGCTGTTCTGTTGAACTTTCTTTTCATCAAATAATCCTGAAAAAAGTATCATAGGTTTAAGATATAAAGCAGAACAGCTTTCACATGAATAAAATATATAAAAATATATTAAATAGAAAATAGTTATATTTAAACCATTAATAATAATAAAACTAGTTGTAAATGCAAAATAAATGCAGACTTGGTCAACATGAGGGTACGTTAAAAAACGTACATACTCCAAACTTTAGAACAGTATTGTATGATATTTTGTGCATGAATTTTTGTCATGTTATGCATATATCTGATTAATCTCACATATACAATACATTTGAGAGAGTTAACTGAGTTGCTAGCAAAGCGCTTCAGATAACTGGTATTCATTTACTGTTTGCTTCAGCTCATTTACTGTGATAGAACTTCAAACAATCATTTTCTTTTAGATTTTTTCTTCATCCCCAGTATATTGCAGTGTTATTTTCTTTCTAGCAATATTTTTGTCAACAGTATTCTTTTTAAATTAAAATCGTTTAATTATCATCATGATTTTTTTCCTCCTCATCTTTGTTTGTTGAACATAATCAAAATACCCTTTGTTTACAACTATTTCCGTTAGTGATTTTGTTGATAAGATTAGCACTTATTGCTGAACTGTCAAAAAAGGCACACAACAATCAACAAGCAATAATTTGCATGGGGCACAGAAAGACATATTTACTGTCTGTCCAAATAAACTGGTCATAATCCAGTCCAGCAGTGTCCGTCCTCCATGTCTCCACAGACTACTAAGCCATTAAGCTGATCGGACGGCCCAAACGCCTGGGCCATAGATTCAGTGATATCTGCCTTCCAGTTTGCCTTTCCAGTGGCAGGAAATTGGACATTCTGATTCACTGTCTGTCCAAGTCATATTGGACCTGGGAGTCCAGGCACTCTGGGAACACTGGCCTTATCAGAGAACAAACACACCACTTGCACAGCTGTCCCTGTTCACCAGCACTACATAAACCTCTATAATAACCAGCCCATCGTGGTGCTCTATTCCTGATCCTACCCTTCCTCTCAGTTTAGTTGTCTCTGGTGAAAGCAATAGATTTCTTTACAGGGTCAAACAATGCAGGATCCTGAAATTGCATTAAAGCATGCTAATGTAATCTCTCATGCCTGTAAGCTATCTGGTTTGCTTGCCAGCACGCTTATTAGAGAAATATTGTGCGGCTGTGTGTGGCTGGGTGTGCGTCTTCTCAGAATTCATGGATGATGAGTTTTGAAGCATTTGTTTTTGCAGCAAACTGTAGCGTGGAGGAAATCATTATGTGTTGCCTGAGCTTGACATATGGCTACTAATGACCACAGAATTTGTTCTATAAATCTGTAACAGCATTAATGTTTTCAAGAGCCTATAAATGTGCAGTCTTTCTTCTCTTTTAACCCTGATAGATGTAGGAACGCTTTAGGCCTTTCCACTGTAGATGCCAGATCCGTTTACACTGCTTCTTAAAGAAAGAGTTAATTTAGACCAGTAACCTTACATCCTTTTTATTTAACACACACGCTCACACACATACAGGTGATAATCATCAGTTATGTTAGCCCTTTTCTTTGCACTTGTACAATCTGACCTTACGCTTCCATTCACTGGTATAAAGGCAAAGCAAACTTACCCTAGGCGAGGCATATTTCACAACTCTTCTGGGACTGGCGTGATGGATCAGTCCTTCATATAGAAAACCCATAAAGCCTGATGTTTATGTGCAAGCAAATGAGTATTTGTGTTTCATGCATGTGTTTGGAAAGATAAGTGTAGGCATGCTTGTCATATTTACATGTTTCCATAAATTATTAGTCAGTATGTTTGCATTTGAGGGTCAGTCGGATTTCCAACTGCATATTTTCAGGTGAAATGTGGAATATTGCATAAAAAAATGTGGCAATACAATTTCCAAAATGAACATTAAAATCATATTTGCTCACTTAAGGAGAATTTATTTTTATTCTATGCACGCTAAAAAAAATATTTTTTTTAATTTTATAAAGAAAATATTTCACTTTTTTCTACGTCAAAATTCAAGCTACTTGCCATTTCTTTGTAATTACTTGTAAATATAATAACAATTTCTATGTAAAAATACTTTCTATACTATTTTTTTATTGTAAGAGGAAATTGAGAGAAAAACATTTACTGAATGAATTCTTATATATTCATCAAACTATTCATGTGATTTTTGAGTTATTAGACTAAATTCACTCAGAGAAGAAAAAGTAACACACTCAGGCATCTGTTGTCAGTTGCTAACAAGCAAAAGGTTTGTCAGAGTGTTTTAAAGTAAAATTAATTCGCTACATTTAACATAAGCGTCACATTGGTACATACATACATACATACATATATATATATATATATATATATATATATATATATATATATATATATATATATATATATATATATAATTTGCAGGCAGCTGCTCCAAGCTGCTGTGGTCATGTTTGACATTTCCCGTAGGATACTCTGATTTTAAGAGCTACTGTGTCTTGCAGGTTTTTAAGAAAGAAACTTCCAAATTCAATGCAGTTATGTGATCAGAATGAGTCGTCTCAAAACTCCACCAATGAGAGCTATAACTCAAGATGAGGTTGTTCTGATGGGTTGTGAGTACTCCGTTCTGTCAGGAAGGTAAAAAATGGGAGTTTCACTTTTCCCAGCACACTTCACATCTGCAACTGGTGGTTAGTAGACTTCAGGTCAACTCTATTAAATAATGTGTAATTGCCTGGCAAGAGTGTCTTTTGTTGCATCACTGTTGAAAAAGCTCTCCATGGAATTGCCACAAATTGAAGGAATTGATTTTCCTCCCATTGTGATTATTTTTCCATGTGAATTCACCCCCAAACCTCCCCAGCCCCATTGCTCCGGGGTCATATCTTCACTTCTAGGCCCCATTACCCCATCCATTTATCTACAGGCCACAAAGAAGTACATTCACCTCGACTCCTCATGCACAGTATGTTTATGTCGCTAATAGTGTACTGGTAACATTGCTTCATGTCTTTTTGGCCGAGTGGTTGCATCTCTCTTCATAATGTAAGTGAGGCAATAAAGCAACTCTCTTCAGCTGAAGACATTTACATTTATTCAGTTCAGTATTCAGTTGGCTGATGCTATTATCTTGATGTCAGTTCCAAAAATACATTTTATCAGCATGTGCATTCCCTGGAAACAAAAACTATGGTGTTGCTAGTGCAGTGCTGTACTGTTTTGAGTGTGAGAATTTTAGTAGTTAATGGTTCGTTAGAGTGTAAATGTAAATGTATTTGTTTATTAAACATGTACATTTGTGTATTTATTTAACATTTTTAATTAACGTATATTTATTTATTAGATTTTTTTAACATGCACATTTATTAATAGAACATGTAAATGATTATTTAACTATAAATGTATTTCTTGAACATAAATTAGTTTAATCTGTAAATATATTTGTTTGTTATTTATTTGACATGTAAATGAATTTATTTACCATGTGAATGTTAAATTTAATATTAATTTTATGTTAATTAATTGAACATGTACATTTTTGTTTGTTAAAATGAATTTAGCCTGGTCATTTCTTTATTAAATATAAAATTAACATGTAAATGTATTTGTTTTTTTTTATGTGTTAATTTTAGTTATTTATTTAAATATTTAACTTTTAGTTTTTTCTCTAAAATAGGAATAGGAATGTTATACTGATACTGATAGTATTATAGTACTTTTTCGGCTTTGTATGTATAAACTCTATATGCAAAATGCCTTGAACCTCACAAAAGCAAACTGTGTCTGTGCAGACAGTAAGCAACTTCACTCACTGTGAGCAGAATGACTTTCTACCCCCTTATCTTGAGGAGGCATGTGTGTGTAAGGCAAATAATGATACCTTTTCCCTGTACTCTTCTTTCTGTCATTCACAGCTGACAGACTGTTGTGTAGCCGAACTCAGGTGCCAATTAGAGAGGACTCTAAGCTGATACCAGACAAATGAACAACAGAGGATGGAAAGTGTGAGTGTGTGCATTTGCTGTATGTTTTTGTGTGTGTTTGACAAGGCTGTGTGTGTGCGTGGGTGGGTATATGTTCACTCTATCTTTCGACCATACCAGAAAGTGCTGTGATACATGAAAATCCCTAATAATTCCTCATCTCTGCAGCATCCCAAAGGGAAGAGTAAAGGGATAAACCTGACCCCGAGGAAATACAGCTGCTCAGATGACAAATCACCAGTGTAATGTGAAAATCCCTAATAATTCCTCATCTATTCAGAATGACAGGACAAAAATCTCCCAGGAATTGAAGCAATTAACAGGTTTAAGCTAATGTCTTGTATTTCTTTGTCTACATTTGGTTTACAGTGAGGAACTATAGGAGTCCGGTTTTATGCCTTTAGGACTAAATTCTGTTTGATCTTTGGAAACGTTTCCTTAATAATTCAAGTGATTTGAATGTGAATTATTAGATACAAATATGCTTGTTGTAGTCTGAATCAGTTTGCCTGTGTAGGCCTGTGTGTGTGTTTAAATTTAGAAAATAATTTAGACTCATGCTTGCACTTACAGTAATGCACTTACAGTGAAAGTTTATGGGGCAAGGCATTGCACCGAAGTATACATTAAAATACACATTGTTTTGAAAGTGAAAATATAGACTCAAGAATGAAAACCACTTATCAACCTTTCCGTGCAAGTTACATCCAGTTTTTCATCTTCTACTGTAAACTGCTGTAAACTTCTCATGATGTGAGCAAAGGGAAATTGTGTTTTTTCATTAGTCTTATGGCAAGACAGGTAAATAAGCCAACCATTTTAACTTGAAGATATCACCATACTTGCCCAGTTGATTAATCACAGTTCATTAAGACAGCTGTATTGTATTGCAAGTTTTCTGAACTGATTTTTTAATATAAATAATTAAGTGTACAATTATTAGCAAAGTCAAAAAAAAAAAAAAAAAGGTTGCAAGCAGTATTTTGTAAGGGCTGAACTCAAGATTTTTGAGCAGATTAAAAAATAAAATAAAATAAAGTTTCATTATTTAGGTAACATTTTGCCCTAAGATTAAAATTGTTAATATTAGTTAATGCATTGGGTATAATGACCTAACAATGAACAACACTTTTATAGATTTAAAAAGAAAAAACTAGGTTAATATAAATTTTTACAGTGTGAAATTCTAAAAACGAATAAGTTGTTAAGATTAATTTTCAAATGTGTAAAGGTTGTTCAATCCATTTATCTATATTCATTTCTACATATACATTTGTAACTTTTCATGTTGCATAAATATTTAATTAAAAAAAATTATAATAATAATTAAAAAAAATAATAAAAAATGATAATAAAATAAATTAATAAAGATAAAAAAATGCATGCATTTACTTTTTCTATCTATTTTAATGCTTCTGGCTGAAATGACAGAAAGCAGCAGTATCCCTGGGCCAGCAGGACCATAATGAAAAGTAATTAGAATCATTTGGACTCTGGGTTTAGTGAGAATACTGATTAATGACACAGCAGTGTGAGCTGAAAAACTGCTCTCCCAGGCACTGAAGATCACTGCTGCCAAACAAGCCACTGGCTAAGCCAGGAGATCAAAAACTCAGGCTTTCACCTGCCGCTGCCCCACTTTGAAAATGAAGGACAATATGAGAGGGAGAGAGAGAGAGAGAGAGGAATATGGTTTCCAAAGGAAGAAATAGCCTGTACTCATGATACTGGTGAGCTTGAGACGGAGTTTCGCTTCACTGCCATAAATCTAATAAGACTGAAATTCTTCAAAACATCTTCAAAACTCCAAAATTCAGTTCAAGTCAGAAAAAGGAGGACAGTTATGCATTTGTTACCATAAAAGTCATGGAACTTCACACCCTCAGAAACCAGCTACTGCTGTGATCATATTCAGTTTTCTTTATACATCAGTATATTCTTAATGTTCAATAATGTCTTGTTGAATGTTTATTTTATTCAGTTATAATTTATTTTGTATTGTATTGTTATATTATTATTATTTTTTTTTTACCATTGTGGCACCATATGTTTTCTTCTGTTGGCATTTTTATTGATGTGCACTGAAACAATTTTATTGTTTATTGTTAAATTGCTTTGAAATTGCCACAAATTATAATGGAGAGAAATAGAGAGTCTCACTACTCTGCTGAGAAGACCAACAGTCTCATCAGCTATGTTTTGCTGGTGGAAATTGTTTCAGCATTGTTTCACTAGGCCTAAACAGGAAAACTGCATTAACCAGAATAAACTTGGGCGAGAATGTAAACTAATATTACCTAACCTTTTAACTAGCATTTTCTTCAGTATCATAAACTGTCCACACTCAAACAGATATTTTGTTAATCATGTCTGTTTACTTGGTGAGCTCACAAGCAAAAGTAATTCAGCTCACTATTAAAATCTTTGTTAGCCTCCATGTGCCCTGAAATGCAGAGACAGAGAGCGATAGTGAGGGAGGGAGGCTAAATACTGCCAACTGGCAACTAGAGTATTTCAGAAATAGTGCACTCTGTGTGTTTGGTGGTCTTATCTGATTCTACAGGAAGACTTTAATATTTACTGGAAAAACAAAACACAATGTGACACTGGATATGAAATTAATCTCCCTGGAGGAGATGAGAGGAACAGAGCTCCTACTTCAGTAAATTACATGGTGAGATTTGCCAAAACCTCTAGTAAATTCATTGAATTTCTCTGACAGGCTCTCTGTGATGTAATCCGTTATTGGAGCATGTTGAATCCCTCAAACAGACACACTCTCGCCAGAAAAACAGCACGGCTAAATGTTTAAGTACAGGGTCCAGTAATTGATGAGGTGTAAATTTTAGAAGTGAATGAGACAACAGACTGCAACATCTCATTATCTACACAGATCCGGGCCATATCTGGGCCGACACTTGTTGCTGTCTAGGTATCTATCTAGCTATCTGCTGTACTCTGTCTGTCTGTCTGTCTATCTATATCTTCTAGCTATCGTTTCTTTCATTTGTTCTAGCTATCTATCATTTTTTGTTCATTCTATCTATCTATTGTTCTGTCTATCTAGTTATCATACTACACTGTAAAAAAATAGGCTAAATGATCTACAAATAATGCCAAAATGTTATAACATTAAACACCATCATCAAATTTTAATTGGATAATTTAATTTAAAGGGATACTCCACCCCAAAATTAAAATTGTGTCATTAATCACTTACCCCCATGCTGTTCCAAACCCGTAAAAGCTTCGTTTGTCTTTGGAACACAATTTAAGATATTTTGGATGAAAACCTGGAGGCTTGAGACTGTCCCATAGACTGCCAAGTTAATAACAGTCTCAAGGTCCAGATTACACGTCTGATGGCAGATGGAATATTCTGACGATGACTTTTATACCTTTTAGGGACCTTGACACTGTAATTTACTTGGCAGTCTATGGGACAGTCTCAAGCCTCCAGGTTTTCATCTAAAATATCTTAATTTGTGTTCCGAAGATGAACGGAGCTTTTGCAGGTTTGGAACGACATAGGGGTAAGTGATTAATGACTCAATTTTCATTTTGGGGTGGAGTATCCCTTTAAGTTATACAAGATTCGGCACGATTTAGTTAATATAATTTAAGTTGAAATGACTTCAATCAACAAAACACAACAGTGTGTCTGTCTGTCTATTGCGCAGTCCATTTATCTGTCTGCTCCCATAGCAATTGAAGGATTTTACTAAATAGGCCTATATTATAAAGATTTTTATACTAAATAGAAAGTGTGCGCCTGCCATTGTGCGTTAACTTGAATCAAGCTCACAAATGTCGGTGGATGAGTATTGCTTAATAAAAAGCCTCATTTGAGATCATTTTGACATGTTTATTGTGCATTATTTTAGTGTGGCAAAATAGAAGCTCAGCCCTGTAATGTATCTGGTTGCCTTGACAACCTCACACGCGTGCTTCTGCTGCTCTATGTAATCAGAGTGTGAATTTGTAGATTTACTATAGCAAAACTAAAATGTGTTTAAAAGTGTGACTGACCAAATCGACCGACTTGGTTTGCCCCCCAAGCTCAAACGTCAAGCTACGCCTATTGTACCAACCAAAGTGTGTTTTACTGTTGAATGTTTGTTTGATAAACCGTTTTGGCATTGTGTTCTGTTGCCACTTGACATCCAAAGTAAAAACAGGATCTGCTTTTTTATGCAGTGTAATGAGGTGACGGTGTGTGCTGATGTCCATTTCCATCTGTCTGGCTCTCAGTGTGAGGTGTTTTTAGTTTGTGCTGGTCCCAGCAGGTGATTTTGGTTCTTGTTCTGTATGCGTGTGTGTGTATGTGTGAGTTTGTGTTACAGCAGGTACTGCTTCACTACCTCTGTTAGAATGGCTATGTCTGCTTTTAGAGCCCATCAGAGTGACTGGTGACCCATAAGACAGGTGCAGAGTGAGGGTAGAGAGAACACAGAGGAAGGTAGGCTGGAAATACACAAAATGCATGGCACCTTACAAGGAAAGCGGCAGTGCAGGGCAGTGAAAGAGAGAAATATACTTGTCGGAGTTGATGGTTTGTCTGATGATTGAACTTTCTACCAGCTGTAGCTGATTTACCCACGGTCTGACTGACATGCAGGGGAGGAAACGCTGATGCATAATGGAGGTCCTGAGGCCAGATCCTGCTGTGCTGTCGGGTGATACTGTCATATGTGCCAGATGTATCAAATAAAAGATTAGCTGCCACCAGTTGGCCTGCGGTTTGACCACAAATGTTTAAGTTTGTATTGATTAAAACTTGCATTTAAATTGGAAGCGAATAAAACACATTCCTCAGGTTTACACATTGACAAAAGCATCTTGTATGGAATTGTTTTTGTTTGTGCTGCTTATTTTGAAGAGGTAGAGAAGGAATTCGCTCTGTAACCACATGACCTTGAGGCTTTGCAGGTTGACTGAATCGAACACGGATGCCATTTAGAGTCCTGTTGTTTTGAGCATGACTGAAACATTCTGCTCTTGATGAGTTAAGCTGGAAATGATTGCTATACATTGATTGCACATAGGTTCAGGGCAACCACTTGATGGTGCTTGATGAAAGCATGCCATTGAAGGCCAAAGCATATATTGCACATCAGTACATTGAGTGCAATCTAAAGAAGCTAGATTCAAGTACTGACCTTTCTCAAACTACTCAAACTACATGCTCAGTTTATTTCCTTTACATGCTCAGTTATTTTTTTAATTTGGTGTTCATTTTTATTTTTATTTTTTTTATTGGCTTGTTGTCTGTCTTTTTTAAAAATAGCTATGTGGACGATGCTGTGTTCTCCCACTGTGGTTCAAACTTCACAGGTGAAGAATACTAATGGGATTTTCTGCAGCCGGAGGATGTGAGTGATTATTCCAGCCTTCAGCCTCACTGCAACTGGAAGCATTGGGATGGATGGTAGGAGACAGGGACAGGTGAGGGAGGACCGGAGGGTTGTATTTCTATCTTCACCTTGGCCCACTCCCCTGCAGAGATCTGAGGGCATATTACCAGGCCCTGCTGGGAGAGCTCATTGGGTCCTAATCATGCCCTATCCTTGGCCTCATATAGGGAGATAAATGTGGTGTCTGATAAAGGAGAGGTGTGGTTAGATGTGTGCACATGTAATTTTTCTTACCAGCTTTAGGGCATAAATCAGAATAAGTTACTTTACTGATATTTTGTTTTCTGCATCTTTGTGTTGTGTGGCACTGTACTGAAAAGCACTAGATCAGTCGATCAAAGAAAAAAAAAAGCAGGTGGCAGGTAGAAATTGTTTTTGATATGCTAATCTGAATTTGTAGTTGCTAAAGCCTCACCATACACCAAATTTCCAGTGACAAGTAAGTAACAGTGCGCTTCGCAAACCCATAAGAAATTATCACAACACTAATTAACACTCTTTTAACATTTACTTGAAGACATCTGGGTTTTAACAAAATAAATTACATGGCCATCCATTAAAGTTGCTACGTAATGACTACAATAGTTCTTCAGTTCTTAAAATATGTAAACTTGAATCTTTGAGGTAACTGTGTACTTTATTTAGCAACTTGTTAGCAACTTGCATTTAAATGTTTGAGGTGACATGTATGAAAAAGTTTCTTCAGGTATTTACAACTTCATGCTTTTTTTCTTTTTATTATTATTAACTGGTGCAATGCCGCAAATGATGCTGCACTTTTCTGGATTGTTGGCTGGTTTCTGATGTTTTTTAATCTCATGGGAAAATACGTACACTAAAAGTAAAAATCTGAAATTTTGAAATTATATGATAACATTTCCCACATATTTATTGACTTAGCCTTTCATAATGTATGAAACAAAAATGTTTTTGTCACAAAATGAATCATTTTAATACTGGCTGTTTTAACTTAATCATAATGCTAAATGATAACCAATATAATACAATCTGTTTAAAACGTTCAAAAGTTTGGGGTCGTTAAGATTTTTTTTTTTCATGTTTTGAAAAGTCTCTTATGTTAAAAAAGGCTGCATTTATTTGTTCAAAAATACAGTAAAAAATGTACAATTACTAAAATTTTAAATTCTTTTTTCTATTTTTAAATATTTTAAAATGTAATTTATTCCTGTATTGGAATTCAATCAAATCACGAGTAATGATTGTCCACGGTCTGCATCTGTTGGCACACAGATGTCACCTCTGTCCTAAAGGGAGAGCTGCAGATGTACAAATGGTGAATGATGGCCATACTGCCATGTTTCACGGCTCAGAAGTTCATCGGCAGTCATCAGCACAGTGTGACACCTTCTTGGCCACATGTCGAGCTGCTTTTTAAAACTGGGCAAATTAATGCTGGCATTCTGTCCTTTCCATCATGCACTGGCACAAAGATGGGCATGGTTGGACACCTGTTTGTTCCGTGCTAACAGCATGCTAATTAATAGAATGGAAGTAATGAGCTAATTTATGAGACAAATTAAAAACTCATGTTCAGGTATTAAGACACATTTAGACAACAATCAGAAAATGGACACAAAGCAGATAAAAGATTAAATTAGAACATATTGTTTTTCATTTTAAAAACAATTCCAAAAGCAATTAAATCCCTCAGCACAATCCTTCTCATGAAAAACTAACTGAGTTAGAACTTTATAGGATGGAATATAGTTTCAGAGAACAGGTGCTCTTATTGCTGCAATAAACTCCTGAATCAATTTTTCCCAGCCTTTTTTTTTCTTCTGTTCTCCGAATTAGTAAAGCTCAATGCACCTTTATCAACACCAAACCAGAAGTGTGTGCCTTTATTATAGTACCTATCCTCACAAATGAACACAAATTACTAATTTAGTTTATTTTTTTGTTTCCTCCGAATAGTGGGTTGACAATCTGTCTGTAAACTGATGGGACATCCTGGGAATCACTAAATAATAGACAGAACATATATTTCTTTGCATCCTAAGTCACAAGACATTACTCCAGTAAGTCAGTCTTTTGCTCTGAGTTAAAACTGAAAGCCACAGTTTAATGTTGGGCTGCAGTCACATAGCTGCTTATTCGAATCTACCCCTAAGAGACATAATCCAAAGACAAATCCAAACCAGTCACGACTTTCAGAGTGACGCACAAAAGACCTTAGGAAACAGAGAGCTGCATTTCCAATGTGGCAACAGCAGGCTCCTAAGGCCAAACATTTCAGCCATGCCAAACCTTCAAGCCATGGGATTGGCCACGGCAAAAACAGAGCAGCCAACAAATTTCTCTCTCTCTCTCTCTCTCTCTCTCTCTGTCTCTCTCTCTCTCTCTCTCTCTCTCTCTCTCTCTCTCTCTCTCTCTCTCTCTCTCTCTCTCTCTCTCTCTCTCTCTCTCTCTCTCTCTCTCTCTCTCTCTCTCTCTCTCTCTCCCGTTCTCCTTCCCTTGCTCTCTATCCATCTTTCTCTGATCCACACACAATTTAAAGAGGCAGCACTAAAGTGCTTATTGTACTCTATTGAGTTCTTACTAATTGGAGGTCTTGAGGGACAGAGATGGCAGCATTACTTGGTAATTTTATCCTTTATGTCCTGCACTCACAGGGAGTATTTGTGCTTTCTAATGGTATTTAAAGTGTTGAACGTCTTGTAAATAGGTGTGTGAAACATTATCTGAAAAAAGGAACGGGCTACTCAGTTTTCTCGAAAGAAACCTTGAGGTAAAATTGATAGCATCTTTGCTTTAGTGCAAAAAGTTTAAAATGGACTTGACACAGTTCTCTTTGGAATATTTGATTCTGATGAGTCAATGACAGCATCCAGCGGTCAAATAACAACGCTGTATAACAGACCACTCTGTTGTCTCTTTATATTATCTGTGATCACTCTAAAATCACTCGCACTCACTTACTCGTTTCATACAAACACAACTTGTGCCATTTTGTGTCTCCGTTATTGTATTGAAAATGACCCCAGAAGACAGAAGTCTTGATATTACTGTAATGATGCAGTGTTTGTCTTGTTGTTAGTCTGATTATTTGTACATCGTAATGGACTAGTTTTAGAGGAAGCTATAAGATAATATACAGGTACAGCACACTCTTAGAAAAAAGATACAAAGCTGTAGAGGTGAGTTGGTACTGTAAGGTTAAAGCTAAAATGGACTGCTTTGTACCTTATTTACCTCAAATTGCTACATATTAGTACACCGTACTGGGTAATAACTGATTACATGTAATCTGGATTATGTAATCAGATTACACTTTGTAAATACTATAATTTGTAACTACAATTTGTAAGTAATCTACCAGCACTGTTAGTACTTTAAAAGTATGTATTAGTACCTTTTGAAAGGGTACTGCTCCAGTGGCAGTTTTGTAAATTTTTTCTGAGAGTATAACATTATTAAATCATTTCTCAAATCAGTATTTGAAGTCCACTTTTTATTTATTGGGTGAATAATTAGATGAATACTGTACAGTCTCCCTGTTATCATGCCTTACATTATGAGTTGTATTTTTATTCCTGGCAGATACTCTCCTACAGTCCGTTTTTCCATGGTTTGCAGCAGCCCACAGTCTCTTTCTTTTCACATAATAAAATAATTTTTTTATAAAATCAATATTTCATATTCATAAATAAATAGAAGTGTAATAAGCATGATACTGAACAGTCGGCCAGTCTTTATTGCTTTGTGTTGAAGTTTATTTTGTGATGATGCCCAGCTGACTTTACATTATATCTCAACGTTCAGTGTAATAACAAGACAGTCCAAAATTCAAACTCCAACAAAACTGGCATCTCTTCAGGGAGAATGAATGTAGGTGAAAGTATTGCTGCAAGCGGAAAATCTTCCATGCTTCTTCATCAGTGTGCCATGGACGTTGATAAGTGCTCCAACAATACTGCATAATAGGAGTGTTTCCCATGCGGAGTGTGTGAGAGGGGAATAATAGGATCCCTGTGGGCTCATTTGCCAGGGTTTTGCCCACAATGTCTGTGCCAGTTTAGTCCAGACTCACAAACACATGAAGCTCGGCCCCTCTTTGCTGATCCAGTTCGGTCTGGATGGTCTTTGCTGATCTAGTTCGGTCTATTACACGCTGTTGCAGCACATTAAATGATGAGGAGTGATTATTTGGATATGTTGAAAGATTGATAAAAATGGGTTTTAGAATGCCTTACGGAGTTAAGTTTACTTCACAAGCAAACACGTTACACACATCGCATGTGGGAGCATGTAAAATTTATGTGTAGCTGTGTGATCTCTTGAAAGTAATGCGAGGATAGAAATTTGCATATGCCATAACGTGAAACAAAAATCACATTTGAAAATCTTTTTTTTTCTTTCTTTCCTGTAACTGATGGTTCTCAGCCAAAACCTCAGGGAATCTCTGGGAAAATTATTTTATATTTATTTTGTTTTATAGTATAACATCTCAAACTGGACACACTTGCCACTCCTTGAACAATAAACTTGATGTCTGTGACCTGGTGCTGTTAATATGCACTCCTGTCTGTTCAAAACAGCCACTGGTCATTTGTTCATTATCACCACAGCGTTCAATATATCAGACAGTCCTTAGTAGACCAAAATATTCTGTCATGTTATGTGCATCAATCCTAAATGAGCCTTTTTTGTGAACCTGATGCTGTCTAGTATGAACTCCTTGAGCATTTAATCTGCTGTGTTGCCATCTCCAGAAACGAATTTTATGACCAAATTGAACTACTTCTTATCGTGTGTGTGGGAACATGTAAGTACAAGTGTGTATGTGTGCAAAGCTGGCATCTATGGTCATTTGATTGTGCAGCATTTCTATCTAGATTGCTTTTCGCTGTATGCCAGGGCTGAAGGGCACTGCAGTAAATTGCATTTCGTAGCAGTATAAGACGGTGAGATTTACAGTGGACAAACTATTAATAGAGTCTTCTGTCACCTAAATCAACCTCTTCACACCAACACAACCCACCGAGCCCCTTGTGTGGTGACTTTTGCAGGTTCTGAAAAATTCCCTGTTAACTCATAAAAGTATTGTCGTCTTGTTTATGGCATGTGAATGAAAATAATCATTGTCTCAAACTCACCACATGCTGATGTAGCCAAATAAACATATGCTGGATATATGAAACATTCCATTCCATTATGCACACCAAAATGACTTTCAGTATGGACATAATGTGAAAGCTGACACATCGAAATTTGCTCTGTTATGGTTATGGGAATGACTCTAAACAGAATCATGCAAAACTAAATCTTTGTAGCCTTCTGTGATGAAAATGATTGTGATTAGTGTCTATTTTTTGCCATAACATACTTAATTAAGGGTTTGTTTACACTTTTAGTTCAGCTCTCTTGGTTCTTTTGTTTGGACCATAAAAAAATTAAAATAATAATATAATATAATATAATATAATATAAGATAATATAATATAATATAATATAATAAAACAAAATTTTTATTGGGGTTTTTTGTGGATTTATATTAAAAAAATAATATAATATAATATAATAAAAATAAAATAAACTTTTAAAAAATATACTATATATATATATATATATATATATATATATATATATATATATATATATACAATATATAGAAAGCCTAGAAAGTGTGAAAATAGCACTTCCTTTATAATCACTCAAAAGGTGTCACTTCAGTTCATTGTGATCTCACAAAGTTCCTTCATAATCAGTGAACCTCTTACATTGTATTACAGTGAAAGGATTTGTGAGCACGTGGAAAATCCAGCGTTTATTTGAGCAGAATAGCCAATCAGAGGTGTTCAAGAATCAACAGATCTGTCTGTGATTGGCTATATTGCTCAACGCTACAAAAACACGTTGTAAACAGAAACTTTTGACATTCTCCAGAGCGCAAACACAAATACACTGGAACATTTACCAAATCTGTTTCGCCAATATCCAATTACATTTTCAACTTAGGGTGCTT
Organism: Cyprinus carpio; assembly: GCF_018340385.1. Lineage (NCBI taxonomy): Eukaryota > Metazoa > Chordata > Actinopteri > Cypriniformes > Cyprinidae > Cyprinus > Cyprinus carpio. The sequence continues at coordinate 20,699,426 of NC_056573.1, read as the reverse complement.
TTCACTGCATGAGAAAATGGATGTGTGGTGTGAGAGCTTGAGAAAAGTGTCAATTGTATGAGTGTCACGCTGAATGTGCGAGCGTTGGCAGCCCTGCTTATTGATTCCAGTTTTGAACACAAACAAATTAGGAATAGCACAAATAAATTCAACTCTGAAACTGAAATCAAATGTAAAATAAAAATGCATAGTTTTTCTTTTAGATATAAAATTTAGATTAATCTTTATTAAAGTAACAAAAACTGTTCAGTCAAGATCAGTGAGTGATTTTCTTTGAATGGCACAGTTGGCAGCAGGAATATTAGTCTGCTGTCACTTTAAGACCCAATGCATGGATCCACTATACTGATACGCATGCATTTTCTTTCTCAACTGTTTACGTTCACTTAAGACAAAACCGACTTTTTAGTGCAAGAAGCACCAAACTGAGTTGTCTTGTGCACACACATCGATAAATGGAATTGAAATGCATTATCGAAATGTCTTATTGAATCCATGATCTGATACCCATCCCTATATATATATATACATACATACATACATATATCAGTTGAGTTGTTTGGTGTGCACCAAGGTTTGGATGGTGTGTTAACATTCAAATGAACCACTCTAACAAAGCAATCGCAACAGAGTTTGTTTTAATTGAACCAAACATGGAAAGTGTAAACATGCCCTACAGTATGTCCAAAATTTTTAAAAATCTAAACGAGAGTAAGGCTGAGGCAATTGTGTTTGGACCATTAGCTGTTTCTGGCAGCTTAAATCAAGTGTTGGGCTGCTTAATGTAAAGCCTTCTGTTAAAAACTTGGAGGTTGTCTTTGACTCTGCCCTGTCATTTGATAAGTAGGTAAATGCAGTAGTCAAATTGTGCTTTTTCCAGCTAAGACTTCTGGCCAGAGTTAAAATATTTTAACCCCTGCTGAGTTTAAGAGAGGAGTACACGCATTTACATCTTCTACTCTAGACTACTGCAATTCAATTTATATAGGTATTGGTCAATCCTATATAATCCGCTTGCAAATAGTCCAAAATGCAGCTGCTAGACTTCTTACTGGCACATGTAAATATGAGCACATTACCCGCATCTTACTCTAAATTAAACTAAACTAAACACTAAACAGCCACTCAATTGCAATGCAAACCAAAATTATATATATATATATATATATATATATATATATATATATATATATATATATATATATATATATATATATATATATATATATTATATATATATATATATATATACATATATAATCTATGTGTAAGTATATGTCCCAAGGTGATTCAATTAAACTTTTGTGTCCTTGCTGCAGTGAGTTGAATGTGGTTTTGTAGCTCTGGGCTGGTCCTATCATAGGCATCTAAACCCGCTGGCTTTAATCAAACTGGCAGCTTCCAATCTATCAGGTCTCTCAGTCAGCCTCATCACCCCACAGCATTCCAGGGGGCTTGCACTGATGGACTGAGTCTGTCTACTCATCCAGAGTTCATGGTTTTAAAGTTTCAGAGACAATAAGATAAGCAATTTCAAGGTCTTTTGGAAAAGTATAGCATGCAATCTGTCTGATCTGTTTGAAACGTGTGTGAGGGCATGAGAACAAACAAAGCTATTTGCATTAGCAAAATCACAATTTATTTTAGATTTCCTCTGCTCAGACAATGGTCTACGGTGTCTGTAGTAGAAGTATGTGCTTCCTCTATTCTTCCATTACCTAATGATATCCAGCAGCCTAACAGGCTCGGAAAGGGTAGAGTCCATTCCAAAGCCAAATGACTGTCAATCAGAAGTAATGACCTCTTTCCCCAGGCAATCAGAGAATATGAATTGCAGAGGGGGGGAACATTTTAAACTGAGATTGGTTGGTAATTTCACATTGCAATGGACTGAGCAGTAGGAGGTGTGTATGTGATTTGCAGGTTTTTAACAAGTAGTGAGGAGCTAAAGAAATAGTCTGAGCCTGCGGAAGAGGGAGACATGATAGAACTAACTTCAGCTGGCGTGATTAATAGAAGTCTCTTCAAAAAGAGAAAATTTATACAAGATTTGCATTTTACCATTCAAAACTTTGGGGTAAGTAGTAATGTTTTTGAAAGAAGTCTCATGCTCCCAAATCCTGCATTTATTTGATAAAAAATACAGTAAAAACTAATATTGTGAAACAGTATTACAATATAACATGTTTTCTATTTTAGCATATTTTAAAATGTAATTTATTCCTGTGATAGCAATTTGAATTAATTTTTTTCTTTAACTTTTTTTTTAGAAAGTTCAAGAGAACAGTGCATTTTTTTAATTGAAGTCTTTTGTGACATTGTATACTGTCATTTTTTTTATTTAATTGTTTTTCTTTTTTTGAAAGATGAGATTAAAGAGAATCATGAAAATTGAACATTTATTGGCTAGAGGAGAACCATGGCACAATGTGTCAGAGCACTACATTACATTGGACAATTTTGCTTTATAGATTATTTATATTTACTTCACAGAACGATGTGCTTTTAAAAAACAGACACCTGTTGACTGTTAAAAATAGGAAATTAATTGGGCTCTTAGTTATTTATAAATGTACTGCGTGATAATGGCAGATGTGTAGTATTGATTCACTTAGAAATTCTCTTTTATGTGTTTGTTCACTAAGGTGGTGTGAGCTGAAGCATCTGAATTTCAAGAGCTGACAGATGAGAACAAAGAGATTTAGAGATAAAGCATTGTTTTCATTATTTATTTCACCTTTTGTTGTCTCAAACAGCTGTAACTTGTCTACCTTTGGGCTGGCATTAGAGTTCCTGAGCAACAAAAAATAGGTCTGTGGTTAGTCTGAGTGCCAGCAGGCTCAAATGTAGGATGTAAACAGACTGGATATGTAGTGTTTGACCTTTTGTTTCATATTCCTTCTCTTCTGTTGTCTTCTAAGGTTCCTCTTTCCTATGTCCTATTTTAGCCCCTCAGAAATCTATTCATCATCGCCTTTCCTTGTGTCCTCGTCTTTCATCTTTCTCTAGCCTTTTATCCTTCAGTCTATCCCTCCATTCCCTCCTCCCTTTCTTCCCATTTCCAAGCCTCTGCTTTACCCCCGCATCGATTGAAAGCTCGGACCCCTGGCCCTTCCCCTCAGCACACAGAGGGATTTCTCAATGAACGCCTGTGTTAGACAGGATATCTTAATGATCACAGAAGCACTTTTGTTCACATGCTCACAAGAACATGCAGACATGATTCTTTCAAACAGTTCGATCAGGCACATGTAGCAGAGAAACTTAGATCCCCACTAAGATGAACACAATTATACGATATATAATTTATATACACTATATAGTAATTTATGTAAAATATCTAATAATAATATTCATATTCATAATATAAGTATAAGCACTAATAATTATTAATAATATTTGTTTTCATTAATGCTTATTATTATAATAATTGTTGTTGTTATTGCTATTATCATTAACCATCATCATCATACCAAAATATTATTAGAATGTTAAGTTTTTAATAATGTTATTTATTATATGCATACACTCAAACAATTATTATAACAAAAAAGTATTATTAAATGAAATATATATATACAGTACAGGTCAAAAGTTTGGAAACATTACTATTTTTAATGTCTTTGAAAGAAGTTTCTTCTGCTCATCAAGCCTGCATTTATTTGATCAAAAATACAGAAAAAAAAAATGTAATATTGGGATATATTATTACAATTTAAAATAATTGTTTTTAAATTTATTATACTTTAAATTATCATTTATTTCTGTGATGCAAAGCTGAATTTTTAGGATCATTATCACATGATCCTTTAGAAATCATTCTAATATGATGATTCATTATCAAAGTTGGAAACAGTTCTGCTGCTTAATATTTTTTCAGAACATGTGATACTTTTTTAGGATACTTTGATGAATAAAAAGTAAAAAAATACACTACTGGTCAGTAATTTGGGGTCAGTATTTTTTTTTTCTTTCTTTTTTTTAAAATAAAATCAATACTTTTATTCAGCAAGGGATGTGTTAAATTGATAAAAAGTGATATTAAAGAAAATTTATTATTAGAATATATATTATTAGAATTTTTTTTTTTTTTTTTTAATAAATGCAGTTCTTTTTAACCTTTTATTCATCAAATATATTAGACAGCAGAACTGTTTCCAACACTCATAATAAATCAGAATATTAGAATGATTTCTAAATGATCATGTGATAGACTGGATGTTACATGTGACACTGAAGGCTGGAGTAATGATGCTGAAAATTCAGCTTTGCATCACAGGAATAAATTATTTTTTTAAAGTATATTCAAATAGAAAACTATTATTTTAAGTTGTAATAATATTTCACAATATTACTGTTTTTTTCTTTATTTTTTTTAAAATGAGTTTTGTATTTTTTGTAATGTTAAATTGTAATAATATTTCATAACAATAGTAATGTTTCCAAACTTTTGACCTGTACTGTATATATATATATATATATATATATATATATATATATATATATATATATATATATAAATATATGCATTTTGTTTTGGGTAGAATGGTTCTAATTAAAGATATATTAAAAGAGGGTTGTGATTAATATTAATTTTCATCTCCTGAGTCTGTCCTCTTCTTTGTTTTCCTTATTGTACTATTTTTTAACAATATGTCATAGGATTGGTTATGTATTTATTTATCTATTTACTTATTTGCTTACAAAATATTCTTAGTCAAAAAAGTAATCTGATTCTGTAACGGAAGCATTTAACAAATAATTAATACACTGTTTATGACTGTTCCTCATAACAGAGTTATCGTTAACAAAACTTAAACTAAACCCAAAAATGTACCTTTTCGTTACTTAACATAAAGTAAACATTAACTTAAATAAAATAAAATAAAAATGTAAAAACTGAAATACTAGAAAGTATTAAAATCCTAAATAATCTAAATCCGATAAATACAACACACACACACACACACACACACACACACACACACACACACACACACACATATATATATATATATACAATAATAAAAAAATACAACTAATAAAAAATGACAATAACAAAATAATTAAAACTCAATATTTAATTGAGCAGTAAGAATAAATATAAAATCTAATCTTATCAAATAACATAAAATATTAACAAAAACTACAATCGTATGTGAATGATGCTAAAATAACACTGCATTTTCACAGCACACCTTTCACTGACTGCCCTCTCATGACATTGACAGCACTGTTTGTATGGTCTTTTCTGTCCTTTGCTCTCTTCAGAAGCTGCAACTGAATGTATGTTTTCTAACAATCTCTCCGACACCAGCTTAGTGCCTGTCAGTCAACCTATTGGATAAGTGCCCCAGTGAATTAATGCCTGCACACTGATCTCCTTCCATTCGCTCCTCTCATTCTGATCTGAGAGAGTAGAGGGCAATGGAGGAAATGCCTAGTGTGTGTCAACGTCTCAGCCCTGCTTTATTTGCCCTGAATGTGTGTAATTCATGCATCAGATCTGGTTGGTAGTACACAAACGTAAGCAGATCACAGAGAGTGTGTGGACAGAGTGACACAACTTAGCCTGGAGATCCATCACTGCTTTGGTTCAGAGTAATTGGGATATGAGAAGAAAGCAAGACATAAACTGCATGCAGCCTCACATGTAGAATTTTGAATGTAAACCAAGTCAAATTTCTGCAGTCAGCTGAAGCTAAAAATTAACTTTCAATCAAATACATATATATTTTTTACATGATTAAACAACAATTTATCACTAAATCAATTTGGTTCAACTTAAATTTTTACAATCAATTATAAATACAGATAAATCTAAATCTAAATTGTACATATTAAACAATTTCTTCACATTCAGAATGTGATTTTACTGTGTTAAATGCCACTGAATTACTTTTTGGGGAAAAAATGAAGCTTTTTACACTCTTGAGAGTCAAACATTTGAATGTTTATGACATCACAGTGAAATCTTCAAAAGTCATTGACATAAGTTTTAGCATTGCATAGAAATTTGAGGAAGAATATTATTACAAAAATGTAACATGTGCCACTGAAAAAGCCACTCACAATTCACATGAACTTGCATTGACTTTCCAAAAAGAAAAAAGAAAAAAAGACAGTCTCTAACATTTGGACAAATTGATTTGAAAAATACATTAGAATGCAAGGTCAACATTGTAAAATCCTTATAGAAGTCAATACATTTTATAAAGTGGCAAAAACAATTCCCCTGATATTTGGTGCTTTTTAAAAACATCAATTCAACATCATTCATAAACATCATCTGTAGCTTCATTTTTCAGGAAAGTGAAAGCATACTCAGGGCATTCAAGGACTTTCAAGTATGTATGAGTTTTTCCTATCTTCATTTTAAAGTGATAGTTCCCCACTAAAAGAAGAAAATTCTCAAACCAAACTTCAGTGAAGTCAGTGGTCAAGTGGTTTTCTCATAATGCAAAATGTTTATTTTATTTGAAGCAAATAGTTTTAGTTAATTACACCAACAAAACTTAGATTTATTTCCAATTAACGTATTCTTTTTTTCCCTAAAACATGGTTTAATTCACTTCATTTGAGAAGATGAAAGAAATGCTAAATCATGATTATACAGCATGCAACATGATCATTGTTTGAACACATTGCAGTTGCACAACACTGAATTTCACATGATTACGACAAAACCCGCAAATGAGCTGGTCAGCCATTTGGTGCTGGACTTGTGTAAACAGGACTTAAAGTAGCATCTGCTTGTGAGAATCTGTACTGTGAATGAGTGTCTGTGAAGAGTGTGTCAGTGCAGAAGAGAATGTGAGAGAATATATTAGAAGCTGAAAACCTTGTGATTGACAACTTTGAATTAATGATTCTGAAACCCATCTCAATCTTCAGTCAGTGGAATTAACTTCATCATTAACACTGAGCCTCAGGTCTGGTGCTTTCATGTCTTTTGATTGTTTAGAACAGTACATATACAGTAAAGTCAATATATACATACACGTTCAAAAGTTTTATAAAAAAAAAATCTATTTCAAGTAAATACACTTACAAATACAATGAATCATAAGAAATATGTATCATGGTCTCCATAAAAATGGTTTCCACACTTCCAGTTCAGTTATTTTGATGATTGCCATCATTCTGTAATGTGGAGTGGTCATCATAAACAATGAGTAGGTGTACCTAAACTAATTATTATTAATTGTTGTAATAGCAACAATAACATGTCCATTTGTCTTGGTGCCTAATGGGGAATTCACAAAGCGTATGATTTGGTAAAAAAGTGGATATAGAAATGAATAGGGAGGCTCATCCCAAAAAGTTGTTACCCTTGAATTTTTGTTTGAGAACTGCAGGATCCCATCAGCCTAAAATATGTACTCACAGAAACTTTGCAATGTTTTTGTTTGGCTTTATCACAGGTGGATTTCTGAGATAATGAGAATGACACATACAGTACATACCCGCTGGACATGTCCTATGTAAATGAGGCTCTCTTGGTGGTTTATCCTGGATTTATAATTATAGGCAGAACCTCAGAATAATTCTATGGCATACTGATGTGCTAGTGACATCTAAATGGCAAATAAAGCCACTTTATATTTGGAGGAAAAATAACGGGAATCTAACAAACAGGTGCATGGCTTCTTCAGATTTCTCAAGTAAATAACAACAGATGATATTAAGAAGACTGTCACACAAAGGCAAGCTAAAACAGAATGGTCACACCAGAATAAGTTGTGAATGATTCTTACCTCCTAAACGGTAATGGACTGTCACCAGATTTGACTCACAGGATGTAAGAACTGTCAGGATATCTGATACGCAGCTTGGTGTGGCCTAGTGACCAAAGAAATTCGGTAACACTTTAGGGAACACATATTCACTATAAGAGTTTTCCCTTAGTAAACTCATTTTGATATGGTGCTTATTGATAGTAATCTAGAATATGGTCATATAAGAATAAGGCATTAATGTGCTTTACTAATAAACAGCCACTATGCTTGTAATATACAACAATAGTTAATAGTGAGTAGTGTTCCCTAATCTAAAGTGTAACCACAAGTTTACCAGTTTATTTGTTCACCAGTTTAAGTGTAAGTTCCTTTAAACTGTGAATAAGAATACTATTACTATATTATTATACTATATTATTATTTACAAAATAATAATAATAATAATAATAATAATAATAAAGATCAAATGTAAAGTGTCACCCAAGGAATTTGGGGAATGTCAGTTTACTGTTTTTTTTTCTCCGTTAATTATAAGATTACTTCTTTTTTAATTCTTCCAAAAATGGCACATTTAACAGTATTTTACTGTAAACTTAAATGTAATATTTTGAAAAGTTGAATGAACAGTTTTTAAAATTTGGTAAATCCATTTAACAGGTTTTTACTGTAGCATTTTTATAGTCTTTTACAGTTTCAGTTATAATCATTACAGTGTAATTTACACAACAATAGATCCAACCTTACATTTCATGTATGTTTACAGTAAAAAGCTGTTAAATATACCATTTTTAAAGTAAAAAATAAAAATAAAAATAAAAAACTCTCAGAATTCCCTGGAATTTTGTTTAAATAATTTTTTCTTAATAGTCTTTGTTATCAGTTATGAATATTAAGGTTTTGTTTTTGAATTTCTGTTGTTTAATTAATGTTTACTACATTATGTTAGTGTCATTTCTGATACCATAATGGCATTTTGTATTTGCGTGTATGACACTGTCCGCACCTTCTATATGCTAAAACATTCTATAGCCTATAAAAAGCTCCCTATAATTTGTCATGTGACTTTCTCTTTATCACCAGTGTTATTATGGTGTTTACCAGGATATGTTAAAGGTACAAATCTGATTTTAGTAGCAGCACAGCTTTTGTTTGTTTGGTTTATAAATTGCAGTTAAACTAAAATGTACAAGTTTTTACGTAAATTTTTAATTTTTACTGTATTTTGCCATGAATTATTCTGTCAACCACATCTGTGCTTTTCTTTAAACAACAGGAATCTTTTATAAATTTAGATTTGTATTGTATATCATGTATTTGCATAGCTCATTTTTATGTAGTAAACTTAGCAAGCAGCAGTCATAATGAATGTACTTCTTTCAGCTGTCATAAAAGCAGTGCTTTTCATTTTTGCATGTGTACCAACAATTAGACATTTAAATGCAATCTTTGATAATTAGCCTGAATGTTTGTCATGTCATCACACTGCTCTGAATTTGTGGCTATGCCGAGTGTTGACTAAGGACTTCTGAAGTCTGTGTGTTGCTATGGAGACTGTGTGTGTGCAGTTTAAAAGAATGAAGTAATGACCTTCTGGATGTACCTGGCTTTATGTTTCTTCCTCCACATAACTTGTTCTTGATAAATGAACACAAAGCAAACAACTTTCACTGAGGATGCTTAACCATACAGGAGAGAAGCTCTTCTTGTCTATGTGGCTCTGATAAAGTGTGCTTTCCTCCAGTGAATGGCTGTCTGCTGCTTTTTTCCACAATCATAAAACATGCAGGCAATGTCAGCTGAGACTACATGGATTAAACCTCCTGAACTGTGTGAATTTATTACAAACAATTTCATGAATTCATTTGAATAAGAAAAGAGATTCGCCACTGGACATGATCAGACCAAATGCTACAGAACCACTTGAAATATGCGTATTAAATATTTTAATTTTGGCTTGATGCCCTGACATGTTATTCACTCAGCAATTATTATCCACACTATATGGTCAACAAATTGCTCTCTTGTAACCTGTTCCTCTTCTTTTCCACTATTGGTCTATTGATCTACTTGCACATACTGCTATTATGAAGAAGTCTAGCAAGTGTAACTTTTAGAAGCATGAGGAATAATTGGTGCCATGGGACACTCTGAATAGGTGAGTGGTCTGCCAAGAGAAGAAGGAAGACCTAATTCTTCAAAGGTCCCTAAGGAAAACTTTAGCTAACTTTTCACAGTACTGAAGAAAGCTCAGTGTTTTATATTCAAGCTATGTCAAGAATGGCTGAACTGATAGTCAGGATGTCATTTTTTTGGTCAGACCCTAATAAGATATAGATATAGAAATAAATGATAAAATAATAGTAGATATAATAGTAGTCTATCTATCTATCTATCTATCTATCTATCTATCTATCTATCTATCTATCTATCTATCTATCTATCTATCTATCTATCTATCTATCTATCTATCTATCTATCTATCTATCTATCTATCTATCTATCTATCTATCTATCTATCTATCTATCTATCTATATTACCAATGTAATGATGCCTGTCACTTATCTGTTATATCTACTGATATTTAATAATTTATTTCTATATAGATATAGAAATAAATTATAAAATAATAGTAGATATAATAGTAGTGTATGTACAGTATATATAAATAAATAAATAAATAAATTTAATTAAAATAAACCATAACTTAAATATAATTTAATATAAAATTATATTATAATGTAAAATAAAATTGTGTGTGTATATATATATATATATATATATATATATATATATATATATATATATATATATATATAATTATATTTAAGTTATGGTTTATTTTAATTAAATGTATTTATTTATTTTTTAAATATAAGTATAAAATCTTTTTCTTCAGTATAGTCATTCTTCATTTTTGAGAAAACAGGAAAATGCTTTCGCTGGCTCTAAAGGTCAAGCAATTTCAGCTGTATTCTGCTTTCTCTGCAGTACTGTCAGTCTCTCTCATTTAGAAATGAGTTCAATGTGAATTCTTGGTAAATGTGGACACTTAATGCAGCAGTTGCCTCTGATTTCTTTTTTTACACCTCTCCCCTGGAAGAATCTCTTGAGAGTACATGTTTCAGTTACAGCATGTAGGACACTGCTGGACCATGAGAGGATATTTATAATTCATTACATTTTCCTTCATTACCTGTCACTTATCTGCATTAGGCAAGGCTCTTTCTAACCAAACTGATGCTCAGGATCGAACCATAACAACCTGGTGGATGACAAATGAGTCTAATAAAGTCAGCATTTATTCCTAAATTAGCACATGTTCCAAATGATGGTTTTATATAGCAGTTACATTAAAGGCCAAAACAAGTCCTATACCAAAGTCATCCGTTGATAATTGAAAAATGTGCCAAAAAAAAAACCCAAGTCAAAAACAACAATGTGGTTCAATGCTAAATTATAGTGTTCCTTATTATCTCCTAGCATGGCTTTATCAGTTATTTATGCGTGCAAACTGAAGTCATGCAGGGAAGCTTAACATTAGTGACTGAAAAATGGATCACTTAAACAGATGACAACACATTTTAATCACTATAGTTCTAAAACGTAGTTTAAGTTCAGTTTTTGCCAAAGTTTTGTAGTAGCAAATAATGTAGTTAAATGAAACTTTAGAGTGACCCAGGAAAATGTTCAAGGAAAGTAGGAGGAGGACAGTGTCTGGATGGGGAAATAAAAGATGAGTGGACAAGGAAAAAGTGGTGGACAGCATGCTTGCTTCATTCAGAGAGTCACTCGGGCGAGTAACTTCAATCACTGCATGAGGTGACCCATGAAGGCCTTCTCTTTGCCATGAACAAATAATGTCTGTTACTAATGTATACTGACACAAAGCAAAGGACCAGAAAATCCTATGCAACACGTGGAAGGATCTGTTTTTGCTTCCATTTATTTATTCCCAAGTTTATTTTAGGCAAATGCCCATTGTGTTTGTAACTCAAATGTTGTAAAGTTTTGATACAGTGTATATGTTATACTGAGACTTAAACATGAAAAATCTGTCATTATTTACTCACCGTCCTTCCACTGATGGTTTGGTTGCCCAGGGCCAAGGTTACCGATGACTTAGAAAATAGTATGGACTAAATTTTTCAAAATTTTTACTTTTGTGTTTCATGGTCTACAGAAAGTCACTCAACAAATGAATAAGATGAGGGTAAGAGAATAATGACAGAACTTTTCTGTTAATTTAAAATAAGAAAAAAATGAAGAACCAATTATTTTTAATTAATTAATTTTAGATCCATATTTTAAACTTCCCATATATCAAGTCTAGATAATTTCAAATGCAAACTGTGAGCACAAATTGAAAGTCTTCAACAGTTTCTGCAGAAATGCAATTTGTCAGCGGAATGATTTGTCATTTCTTAACCAAACAATATCTCTTTATTGTCGGAGACAGGAACACGTGTCATGCCCTGGCCCTGATCATTTCTGATGACTCGCTCATTAGAAGTGTGTCTAATGGCTCAGTAATGGATCTGTCTGCATTCCACCCTCATCTCAGCTTTCCAGATACATCACTCACCTTACAAAAACAAAACCTCCATCATTACTGCCATGGTAATGTGGGAAGGAGGAAATCAAGCTGCCTTTTAGAACACAGTATAGATGGTTAATGGTGTTTCTCTGCTTGTTATATTGTTAAAATAGATTGTTTTAGCTTTCGACCTTATTATTGAATATCCAAAATATATTTTTGGATAGATGCTGAACCATACCATTTCAGTTTTTGACAGCACCTAAAATGTTATACATTTGGGCTAGTTTGCAGTGTAAGGTACAATTTTAGTGACACAAAAATCTGCATTAACTGCCTTAACTGTGCTACAATAAATAGGTATGATTGCTTTGTACATTTCATTTATTTTGTTAGAATCAGCCTTTGAAGTTCATGCATCAAAATGTTTATGCTTTAGAAGGTGTCAAGATGTTGACATCCTACCAGTGTCATTTTAGTATTGGGAGAACTACTATGAGAGTTTTTCATAATATTTTTTTTTTTTTTTTTTCCTCCATTTTCATTTTAATGTCTTTTTTTTGTAGTTTTTAGTACATCAAAACCAAATTAAAATACATTTTGCAGTCTTGAAAATGTTTAGGCTTTAGTTTTTTTATATTATAATACTAATGAATAAATCATGTTGGTTATGATGATTTTTTCTTCCCAAGTTGGACTATTGATCATTGTATAAAAAGGCCAATCTGCGACATTGTGCATCTTTGAACTATACCAAAAATATATTTATAAAAAATGAGAGCAAGGACATTTATTTAGTAAAATCAGAAAGTTTAAATCTTTTTTTTTTTTTTTTTTTTTTTTTTTTTTTTTTTTTTTTTAGAAGTAGAGTGGTTAAGTTACCTCTTACTTTTGGGGTAACTTTCACAGGCCAGTAATGCTCCTTGATGACCCATTTGCAGTTATTTTCCAACCTCTACTTGCTAACATGTAATTTTAGACAGGAGGCTCCAATTAGGTCATGGCAAAAATGCCCCCATTTGTCTTTTAGTGCAGTGCGAAAACTGGGACCATTAATTATGGAACAATAAAAAGATGCATGCCTCCACTCTGCAGATGAATTACTACTTACACTGTTTAGTTTATGGCGTGCTAACTCAGCAGTTTAGGTTAAATTAACTGGCAATTAAAATACAACCCCCACTCCCTCTGATCTTTTGATTATTATTATTTGGAGTGAATCTTGCAATTGTTGTTTAATTTCTGGACAGTAGATCTGTCAAAACCAGTAAAATTCTTTTTTTTTTTTATGATTTCAAAAGAGTCATATGCTCAACGAGGCAGCATTTATTTAAATAAAAAGTAAAAACAGTGAAATATTTTATATATATTGGGAAATATTATTACAATTAAAAAATAACTTTTCTGTTTAAAAATATATTTAAAATGTAATTTATTCTTGTAATGGGAAAGCTTAATTATTGGCAGCCATTATTCTAAATAGAGAATAGCATTTATTTATTTAAATTTAAACTGTAATATATATATATATATATATATATATATATATATATATATATATATATATATATAAACAAATTATACATTTTAAAATGTTTATTGCCAGTATATATATAAATTAGCATATAGTTTCATAATGCTTTCAGCTACCAATAACAGTAAAGTCTCTCAGTTCTTTTTAACACATTCTACCATTGCTAAATCCATTCTGCTGAATATACATCATTTTCTGCACAGGGAATGTGGAAAAATGTGGGCCTAGTCACGATTTGCTATAAACATAGGGACAGCTGGACATAGAACATTTAAGGCAGTACTGGCAATAAACATTTTAAAATGTATAATGTAATGTAGCGCATATAATGTGATATTTAAGATGCCATACAGTGTGAGTCAGAGTTTCAGCACCGGACAGCTCCAGTTGTGCCAAGAGCTGCTGAAGCCTGGGGTGTGAAGTCAACTCGTGTTCTAGAATAAATCACAAACCGTGATCTATTAAGCATTAGAACAGGACATAAATGCCTCATGGGTTCTGGTCCCAAGCCTAGTGACCTGGCTTACTGTTTACACCGACAGCTTCTTTTTAAGGCAGCATCCTAACTGAAAAGGAACCTTGTAGGTGACTGATTTGGAATGCTTTTCCTAAGCAGCAACTTAGGTTGCTGCACAAATGGCACTCCTCACGGGAGACTAGAGACTTTATTCCAGTTATGATAAATGTACACACACATATTGGGTAAAATAGTTATATTCTTCTTAAAGACATTTTAACGTGTAATATATTTTAATCTTCAAAAAAAAAAAATTTTTCTGTGCTCAAGAAACATTTCTTATAGTATCAGTGTTGAAAACCCTTGTGCTGCTAAAATATTTGTTAAAACTGTAGTACTTTTTTTTTTTAAGATTCAAATTCAAATAACAGCATTTATATGAACTAGAATTTGTTTCCAATGTAAAAGTCATTCATTGTGAATGACACACCGTGCTGCCTTAGAATTTGCCTGAAAATTAGTAACAGCCTTAGTAACCTTAGTATCTTTAGTATCTTAGTAGCAAAAGAGGGTAAGTGCTTGTGTCAGGCACCAAAATAGTAAAGTCAATATATATTAGTAAACACTGATACTGTGCACCTCACACTGCTACAGTCTTACCAGGTTCCGACCTCAGCTGTCAGTCAAACACCACCTCCATATTCTACTCAACTTAACCCAGCAGCCTCAACTCAAAGGCGCCTCCGATCTCTCTCTTCTATCACCCCGAAGACATTTCTCTCTCCACGCTAGGATGATGATGATGCAGAGGGATCTGGCTGTCTGCCTGGTGTGATGGGTGCCCGCTCTGGATTAAGTGCCTCATTTTTATCCTTATAAACTCATTGGAGAGAAGACTGCTGAACAGTCTGTGGTGCACACTGAGCAGGAGCCAGTATTGGATTATTGGATTCTAGTTCTTATTGATGAATGTGTGCAATCAGTTCTAGCAGTGGTGTGTGCCCCGGGCAGGTAAACAGCTTGTCTGAATGCTCTGGTTCCATAATAAGGTCATTAATAGAAATCAGTCGGCGAGTGGACTGCCACGGAGCTAAACAAATCCCACCCTTTACTCCAGTATCATAAATCTAAACATGCAGGTCTGCAGCAAGCTTATGCCAACTTTAATACATAGCTCAGCTTTTGCACAAATGGTTCAGGGAGAGATAGAAGTGATTGTAAGGTTATATGTACTTGAGCGCTTGCGGTTCAGACAGTCCACATTCTGTTATCATGCATAGGATATGCATCTACGGTCAAGCAGATAACAGCTATGTTTAATGCATTAGCACGGTATGATAAACACATGCAATAACAACTCCATCAATGCCCTTGAGCTGTAATGTATCCATGTAATGCTTGAAAGCTGATTACTAATAACTCACAAAAGTGGAAACGCGATGCGTGCATTCATTTTTGAGACATCCGATTACAATAAATTGCAAAGTGATGCAACCTCCACGGCTGTTTATCACACAATGTTAAAACCCTGTGTGGTACAGTGTAGGCATATTTAAAAAAAACTGGTAACATTTAAAAATAGGGCCCAATTCTCACTATTAACTAGTTGCTTATTAGCATGCCGATTATTTACATATTGGCTGTTTATTAGTACATATAAAGCACTTATTCTGCATGACCATATTCTAATGTATATCTTTAATCCTACCCAGTACCTAAACTTAACATTTACCTTACTATTTATAAGCAGCAAATAAGGAGTTTATTGAGGCAAAAGTCATAATGTTTGTTAATAGTGAGAACTGGACCTTAAAATAAAGTGTGACCAAAAAACTTAACATAAAATAACGTGTTGTTGGAAATGAAAAGGCAGTCTTTAAAGTAACCAATAACATGCGTTTTTTAAGCATGTGCCCTTTTGATTTCCCTTTTAAGATTCCTTCTTGTTCACCCTTGCAGAGGAGTGCCCTGCCGAAGCGCTCCACAAACTGCCCTATTAAACACATTTCAGTATGTTTCTTCTGCATCTTTTTTTTTTTTTTTTTTGCTGCATCTGTAATAAGTTAAGTAGCATTTGTTGTTTACTAAGCAATTTTTACATTGTTTTAGAGGAAATTGAGGAAATATTTTTGATAGTTTTATGAACTACAATGGAACTGCACCAATGCATTTTCCCATTGCAAATTTGGAAGCATACCCATACTTCGGACAAAAACTAACACAAGAATGTGCTGATATGAAAATTAATAATTTTGCTCATCAGTTGATCTTCTGCAGTGAATGGGTGCCATCAAAATGAGAGTTCAAACAGCTGATAAAAACTTCTCAGTCCACAATTAAATGTCTTGATGGATTTGTTTATTACAAATTGTGGTGTTTTAATGAGTTGTTTGGTCTCTCATTCTGATGGCACTGCAGAGGATGCATTCGTAAGCAAGTGATGTAATGCTACATTTCTCCAAATCTCTACATCTACATCTTGAATGGCAAATTTTCCTTTTTGAGTGTGTGTTTGGTTTCTATTTCTTTAAGGCTGTTTTGTCAGAAAATATGTGAAAAATAAGTGAAAATGTGCAGTTTTATTACCTCTTAAAGGTGCACTCAGTAATTCTTCAGAGATGAGTGCTGAGGTGGTCGAAAGACATCAAAAGCATTAATGAAACTGCTGATGTCAGATGATGCCCCTTATTCTTCTTGAAAGTCAATAGGAGGCAGAGGTTAAAATGAAAACAATAATGCACCACCACCAAGAAACCCGCATTCCTGTTTATTCCCACCATTTTTTTCACAGTCTGTTCTTAGACCTGGACCGTGACCCATATAAATGCTTTAAAACATTTAAAGGCGCTAGTCTGAACTATCCCACTGGGACAGCAGTACGGTCCAGGTTCAGTAACCTCCCCTCCCCATCTTCTCCTTCCCACCAGCTGCAGTCTTGCATCTCGGCCCACTTCCACACAGGCATCAGGGCTTTCTCATCATGTGCTGTCTATGGTCTGCTGGGCATGACTTTCAGCCTGAGCTTAGGGAGTGGAAGAGAAGCTATACTAGTCTCTTTCTTTAACCCATGGGAAAGTGTAAGGAGGCAGCTATGAATAAGAGGAAGATTTATGAACTTGCCAGCTTCTAGAAATCATACAGGCAAGGAAATGAAAAAAAAAAAATAACATAATGGCGATACCTCACAACAAGGATGAATAATTAATAATGCCAGAGCCCAGTAAATGAGACGGTAATGCTGAGTGAATGAATTAAGCTAATGTGGCGGTGGAATTCAATACTGAGGGTAATCGTTAAATGTCAACATTTCTTTAATTGTATTAATGCTTTAGCAGTTTGTGTTCGTGGTGACAGGAAAATAATCTCATATTTTACATAATGCATAAGAGAATGAAAATTAATGATTTTGAATGGTCAAAAAGAGGCAAGGTTCCATTTGAGCTTTTCAACATATTGCTGACCCAAACATCTGCATTTCTGTTTTGACTTTCACAAAAGTTTTCTCTTTTTTTCTGATTATTATTGGAATGGTATAATTAGTCAGGACAATAGGGACTCGTTCTGAGTATTCTGGGAAAATCAGAGGTGGGGTGCACTTTTCCCAGATACCATTTTGAGAGCTGACAGCTAAACTTTCATGTGCGTGAGACTGAGTTCAGTGCTTTTTTAAAGACATCGGTCAAGTGGATATTTCTGCATTTAGTAGCACAACTGTGAGAAATGTCTTGAATGAGCTCATGGTAATGTTAGAATAATTTATTATGTTGCTGCTTTGGTTTGTGTGGCTGATTGTTTTGTTTGCAGGTTTGTGATTAATTACAGAATCTCTTGATTTGGTTTAAAGGAAGAACCAGATAGAAGCTGGCTGTTAGATGAATGATGCCATTAATCATGTGTTTGCTGTTCAAAACAGGATTGGATATTATGCTGTTGAGAACAAGTTAGGCAAACTACTGTGTGTCTACAGTTTTGGTTATGGTTTATGAGGACACAAATGTGTATAATGACATAGGCATTACAATGTGGACATGGTTTATGTGGTCCCTTCCTCTGTCCTCTTAAACCAAATGGCTTATAAACCTGATTCCAAAAAAGTTGGGACACTGTACAAATTGCGAATAAAAACTGAATGCAATGATGTGGAAGTTTCAAATTTCAATATTATATTCAGAATACGACATAGATGACATATCAAATGTTTAAACTGAGAAAATGTATCATTTTAAGGGAAAAATAAGTTGATTTTAAATTTCATGGCATCAACACATCTCAAAAAATTTGGGGATCGAGTTTGTAAAAAAAACATACTAAACTGTGTTTTATTTATTTATTTATTTTGAAAATCTAAAACTGGAGAAAGTTTTGTGTGAGCTTAGGAGTAGGGTTAGGGTAAGGGGATAGAAAATACAGTTTGTACAGTATAAAATCCATTACACCTATGAAGAGTCCCCATAAACCACATGTACCAACATGTGTGTGTATGTGTGTACCTACTTTACAATATTTTGGAAACAAATTTGTACACAGAAGTGGGTTAAGTCTGACAAAAACTCTTTTTGGGGATGTACTCATTTTTGAAATAATGATTTTTTTTTTATTGTACACTATATAAAATAAATTGTTAAAAATAAATAAATTGTGGCATTACAAAGGATTTCTACTTCTACTTTCTATTTATCAAAACATCATGAAAAAATGTATCACAATTTTCCTTTTTTAACTGATAATAATGTTACTTGATCCCTTGATATAATATAATATAATATGATATGATATGATATGATATGACATGATATAATATCAATCTCTGTGTGTGTGTGTGTATACAGGTGTATTGCCTCCAAGCTCAGGTTCAGTTCACTTCACCTCTTATCAGGCTCATTTATTCATGTCTTATAGAAACCACACATGATCAACGTGTGTCATAATAGGAAAAGTCATTTGCCTATCATCTTCTGTCTATTCCACATTCTGTCTGTACTCACCTTAGTGTAAAAGATGGCCTGCTGAAATGTGAGCATCTGTTTACATCCGGCCAGATTAGCTGCTTTAACCTCCTGCTGACACGGCTCAGATTGATTGGCTAAAGGGGGCCACGGACCGCAAAATAAGAAATGAGCATTAGGAATCCATCTCAGCTATAATCTAACCTCTTCCATCCACCCACAAGTTCTTACCCACGTTATTTTCCATAAAGAGTTCAGATATTGAGGTGCCGTGGAGTCAGGCGTTATGTTATAGCAGGATTTACCGCTGATAAGAAATGACCTTGACTTTTAAAGGGGTTTTATAGACTTGTTCACAGTAGGGGAAGGGGTATATTTCATGGGAAATTACAGTTGGGGCTTTAAAAGGCTGGGGCGCTTTAAGAGAACAGCATTGGCTGACATGGTTTTGACCTTGGGTGACCTCAGCTTCCCCTGGTCAGTGTCATTTCTCACTGCCAACAAGGAAGATGGATGTTCATTCTAAAACTCATGGTTCATTAAAAAAGGGAGTGGTGAGGGAGGTCTCTTGGATAACCTGCAAATTTATGGTTCCATTGGGAACATGCTAACCTGCTGCTGGAATTTTTACTGAGAACATTATGTGTACAGCCAATGTTTCCAAAAGGATCTGTATTTCATGCTCACAGTGGAAGTTAAATTTTCTGTGTCATGTTTACAATATGTGTTGCATGTGGAAAACTACTAACATGTTTGTGGATTTGTGTGAGTAGGAAATGTGTGCATTCAAGCTTCTTCTTTACGTGCTTATTTCTGTGTTTTTATGAGTTGAGTGGAGCTGCACGCTGCCCAGGATATGAGAAGGAATCTCAGTGGGGCATCCTCTTGTAAACACTTTTGTTATTACTCCACGCCAGCGCTGATTACACTGTGCCTGTTCCGCTGTGCTCTCTGACCCCGTCTGACAGCAATGGCATCCTATGAGACTCTCTCTCTCTCTGCCTGATGCAGGGATAGAGGAGACAGAGGGGCAACAAAAGCCACCTGCCAAGTCTGAGGCAAAACTCGCATTTCCTGCCTTGTGGCATAAAGGGGAAACTGGTTGAGATTCATCAGAAGGGAATATGCTGACCCTAAGCTGCAATGTGAACGTGCTCTATTGTCTTTGTTGCAATGTTACACTACCGTTCTAAAATTCGGGGTCGGTTAAAATTTTTACAATTATTTTGAAAGATGTCTCTTATGCTCACCAGTGCTGCATTTTTTAAATCACAAATACATTTTACAAAAGCAGTGATACTGTGAAATATTATTACAGTTTAAAAGAGGTGTTTTCAATTTGAATATATTTTAAAATGTCATTTATTCTTGATTGCTGGAATTTTAGCAGCCATTACTCCAGTCTTTAGTGTCACGTGATCCTTAAGAAATCAGTGTAATATGCTGATTTGGTGCATTTATTGTTATTATCAGTTGTGCTGCTTAATATTTTTTGAGGAAACTGAGATACATTTTTATTTCATGATTCTTTGATGAATAGAAAGTTCAAAAGAAAAGCATTCATTGCTAATATATATATATATATATATATATATTTTTTTTTTAGAATAGTGTAAATATCTCTTCAGTCACATATGATCAATTTAACCCATTTTTAACCCATTTATCCCTGCTGAATAAAAGTATTAATTAAAATTAAAAAATGTACTGTATAAAATTGGGAATACTGGCATTCAAATCTTTTGTGAGCACATAAAATGCTCTTTTAAAAGTCTGACACCACTAGCAAAAATGCTTCTATTTTTAGAAAAGCCTTTAAACCAATTTAAAAATGTCTAAGCATTTATTCTTTTAGATTTAATGACAGCAGCACCATATCACAAAGAGTTCAAATGATCGAAGTCACAAAAATAGTACAGATTCTTGAAGTATTTTCTGCATTTATTTATTTATTCCTTCAAAATTGTGAACGTTTATTTCTGAGTTCAAATTAGATTTTGAATTACACATTTTAAAGTGGTCTCAGACTTTGGTTGCTTGATCTATTTATCTTTTTTGACATTTGGACTCATTCCAATGTGCTTATATTTATAACTTGTTACATTTCTAATTAGTTAGACCAAAGTCCTTTCTAAAGTAAGCCTCTTCAGTGGTGTACAAGTACAGATTCTGTCTATTTCTTTTGGGAAGGAACTGTTTGTCAAGATCACTGTATATTCATTAATGTCAAATTAGCTTTAAAAACTCTAAAAACTAGGCAATGCCTAAATTGAAAGTCTCCCTTTCCTACAGTCACCATGGTGGATTTCCTCTCATTAATTTTGAAATGACTGTCTCGCAATGTATACTGTCTCTGTACTATCAGAAACCCCAGTTGAGTGGTGGTACCTTTGGTCTTGTTCCTAGCTTGTGCCAGAGAGGCATCCAGTTCAAAATCCCAAATGGCGATTCATTGCTACAGCTGTTCTGTGAACCAACACAGCAAAGTTCCCTCTTAATGATCAGCCAAGAGAATTAATGAGACTTAAGTTACCTTTTACAGCAGTCGAGAGACAAGAATTAATATTCCTCTCTCTCTCTGCTTTTCTCTCATGTGGTTCATTGGTATGCTGCTCTATGGTGAAGTTGCTCAAGCCGTTAATGACATTATGAATAATGGATGCCACAGCTCAATAAAACATTTGGCTTGATTTAACCTAGATACAATTTTAGTGCACAGTGGTTTGATCTAACGATAAGTGTTTCCTTATTTGAAAACCAGTTGTACAGGTGATGCATCTCAAAGTCTGGTGCTCCTCAGACAAAATCTCAGTAGTTTCTGCATCCTGCATAAACACAGAGGGAGATGAAATTGATTGGATATCTCAGAGAATGACCCTCTCTATAGGAAATGATACACCAATTTGTTCACATTTAATTCTTAAGGTAATCCCATTATTCCAGGTATCTTTGATAAAGGATTATTGCTCACTTTTCTGACAACTAAAGTGGGATCTTTATGGCGTGCATTCAGTTAAAGCATGTAAAAATTAATCTACCACAACAGTGTTTAATGCTTTTACTATGGTAGTTTCTTTGATCAGTTGTGAGAGTTTATCATGGGGTCATTTTGTGTCAAACTGTTTCAATTAAAGTTTTAAAGGAGGGTGATACATTTTGAATGCTTCTAATGATTCTTAATGCACTGTATGTCTGACCTTTAAATTATGGTCAATGTTGGTGCATCTAAATGCCATGAGAGATAGATGGATGGTTGGATGGATGGATGGATGGATACCATTTAAAATATTGTTGTTGTTTTTTTCAAATGTAATTTCAGCATTTTGTGTTTATTAGCAGACCACAACATTTAACACCATGTCCTAACCAGTTACATCAAGTTATTGGACATTTTACAGTCATTCAGTTTCTGTTTCTATTTCTGTGACATTGTGCTGGTTGTCTCCACCCACACTAAAAACTGACTGGACCAAAATCCCACTCCTCATGAATATTAAATATGTTTGAGGAGAGACTGACTGATTGATTGTGAAAGAAACGTTATTGATATAAACCATGAAAGAGAAACCATAAAAAAGTCGAATGCCTTTTTGAATCAGCTGAAAACTGCAAAATATATTTTGTTTATCTTTTGATCCTGATAAGCACAGAGAGAGATACTGAGGCAATATTCAAGGCTTTATTTGCCACAGTAATCCTACTAGTTGTACGCTAGAATTTGTCTTCTATTTTATCAAAGGAAACCACCTTGAGTTTACATGCTAGTAAGCATTTCCCTCTTGTATTTTCAAATGTGTCGGTTCTAGACGACCCAAGTGTGAACCTGTCTGCTCCACTGACGACCCCACATCAGTTTGTCTTTTCCTGGCAGACCTTGCAACACCAACCACTTGCACTCTCGCCATGGCTGAATGACAAAGTAAGATGTAACACACTATATTCAGACTCATGTATTTTTAATTCAAAACAGCAAAAATCTTGAGGGCATGAAGCTGGAAAGTGGTGTTTTTGTGAACACAGAGAGGTGTTGGAGAACACACAGAAAACTGTCTACTAAGAGGCAGGCTCAAGTCAAATCATCTGAAGCCTTTCTCCCTGCAGTCCAAGCTACATCTCCTGTGTTTTTGCAAGCTGGCACAAAAAATACATTTCTTTCTTGGCAGCAGTCAGTATAAACGGGCAGAGTGACAAAAACGGTGGTCTCACACAAGGACCTCTTAAACAATCAGCCAATATCGCTCAGTGCTCTATTGCCATAAATCTGCTTTTTGGAGCCAACCTGGAAGAGCAACCCAATAATCAACTGAGCCTCCAGCAGGCTAAACAGACTGAGAGCTCAGTGTACTGCACAGCTCCATTGAGATGTCCCAGCACTGCCAAAGTGCCTTATTCTCTCAATCATCATTCAATCCATTGTTTTCAACAGCAGAAACATAACAAATGAAATTCATGAGCATTAAATTAAGGGGACAAAGATGAAAAGCTGCTTGTGTACTCATGAGCTCTATACCCGTGAATGGCTGAAGTGCAGATAAATAATACTCCCACCATTGGCATTTCAGCTTAAAAAGCAAAGGCAGTTTAAATATAGATCAGCATAGTACAGTACTTCTTATTGCACAGATGTCATAACTACAATGCACAGGGTCTAGAACAACATTTTTATGGGTCAATGAATAAGCTGTACTCTGGAGGACTGTAATGGACCCCACTTTGATCATCACTTTCATGCAAGATTTGTTTTTTGCATTGTGATGTAATTTTCATGAAAATTAAGCATAATATATTAATTTTATTTATTATTTATGATTTGAAAGAAATAATATACACTACTGTTCAAAGAATTGAGGTCTGTAACATTTTTTTTTTTTTGAGATTTTGAAATGAGGCTCATGCACCAATACTGCATTTATTTGATAAAAAAACACAATGACAGTAATATTGTGAAATATTAATACAATTAAAAATAACTTTAAATAAATGTAAAATTATATATTATAAAATTATAAATTATAAAAAAAAAATAGATAAAGTTCAGAAAAACAGCATTTATTTAAAAAAAATATATATTTTGTAGAAAATCTCTTTACTGTCAGATTTGGTGAATATAATGCATCCTTGCTAAATATAAGTATTGATTCCTTTTGAACGGTAATGTATACCTATAATATAAAGACTAAAATTTATGTATTGAATTTTGCAAACAAACAAAAATTCTGCCCTAGCGTGCATGTTTTATGCCTGAATTAAGCTGTAAGGTTGGTCGTTGGATCTTAGGGTCAAAGCAATCTAGAATAATCCATTCAAAGTCAGAGACATACTGTACCATGCTAAAAGCAAATTTCAGGTCAGTGAAGATGTCTAAGGGGTCATCATCTATTAAGTCAGCCAAGTAACTGAAAGGATACTGAGGCCAAGTTAAAATTATGTAATCGCTCCAAACGTTCACTGGAGGTCTTTGTACAAGCACCTCCAACTGCATTACAGGTTGTAGATAAAAGAAAAGTGTAAAATAAAGCTCAGAGCTTCACTGATATGTAGCCCATAAGTAAATATTGCCTTAATCTCTTGGCAGCCAGTTATAAAGGGGATTAATTTTCTTTTCATTTTGCAACAAAGCCCTGAGTAGTGTAATTTTCTAGGACATTATGAGTCATTATCAATGCTTTCCAGTCTAGTTATTCCCATAAAAGGGGGGTTGATGCATGCCAAATGCGTTTGCATGTTACTTATAATTGAGATGGCCATATAGTTCATTCCCTGAGTCTGTGAAAGATTCAGCATCTCTGTATTTAGCTGGGTCACATTTACGCTGACTCTGTACCTCCTCACCCAGCCTGTCTGTGCTAATGTGCTCAATGAATGTTTAATTGAGAGGAATGAGAGTAAACTGCTTTTGTGGGGGTCCTTGACATGGCTGGACAAAAATCTCTACAGGACTCAGCAAAGCTCATGCAGTCTGTTACAGAAGTGCCATACGCTGGCCTAGCAGGTAGTTAGCTTGTATGCAGGGAACCAGAGTTTGAATCCACAAAATTCCAATGGATCACAGTGTTTTCCGACTAAATTTGAAGTGTGCCAATAGTGTGACAATAATAATAGCTAGTAGCTAGAAGTCTGACACAAATAATCATAAATACATAGCACACAACTATTAATAATAAAATAAATAAATAATAAATGAAATGTACTGTTATATGATTCATGATATTTAATTATATGTAATATTAAATATTTATTTATTTATTAAATTTGGAACAGTCTTTTTTTCCCCCAGAAGCATGTCTATGATCATTTTATTTATTTATTAAATTTGGAACAGTCTTTTTTTTAAGAAGGAGTTTGTTTGTTTTAATTTGAAATTATGTTTATAATGTTACAAAAGTTTTCTATTTCCAACAAATGCTGATCTTTTACACATTCTATTCATTAACAAATCCTGAAAATCCATCCCAGTAATAATTTACATTTTAAAATATATAAAAATAGAAAAGTCATTTTTAATTGTAATAATATTTCACAATATCACTGTTTTACTGATTAAATAAATGGAGCTTAGTGGGCACTACAGGCTTAATAAAATAAAATAAAAAATCTTACTGACCCCAAATGTTTGAATGGCAGAGTGAGTAGCTTTATATAACAGAGAAATATGTAATGTTGTCTTTTATATGAACTGCATATATAAACAGAATATTTAGAATTTTCATAGTGTAACAATTATAAGGACTTATCAATTACCATTAAGTGAAAGCTTCATCATGCCACCCAGGCATTGTCTTGAAAAGGTTGTCCCTCAAAACTCACTTCTCTGTGAACAAGAGGGAGTCTTGTGATAGAAACAGACACCAACCATCTTTTAGAAGGACGTACAGAGCTAAGTAGCTGTGAGCAGAGCAGCATGGCAGCATTCAACCACATGAAGAGCTCAGCACAACACTGATCTATATGAGAAAGTGTCGCAAAAGAACAAAGAGCCATGAAAAAGCATCTGGAGTTTGCTGAAGGGCACAATAGTGGCCCAGTTGTGATGTGGGGAATGACTTTGTGGACAGATTAGATCAAGATGTTATCAAGAAGCTGTGTACGAGGTTGTGTGCAGGGCACAAAGCTAACATTGCTTCTTCAAAAACACTAATGGGGCATGTTGTCACAAAAGGACACTATGTGAATTTAATAACATTTTTTTTAATAATATAGAAATAATAGAAAAATGGAAAAAATGCAATATTGTGATATATTATTACAATTTAAAATAATTGTTTTTAAATTTATTATACTTTAAATTATCATTTATTTCTGTGATGCAAAGCTGAATTTTTAGGATCATTATCACATGATCCTTTAGAAATCATTCTAATATGATGATTCATTATCAAAGTTGGAAACAGTTCTGCTGCTTAATATTTTTTCAGGACATGTGATACTTTTTTAGGATACTTTGAAAAAAAAAAGAAGCTATGTTTTAAAATATAAATATTTTGTAATAACAATATACACTACTGGTCAGTAATTTGGGGTCAGTAATTTTTTTTTTCTTTTTTTTTTTTTAAATAAAATCAATACTTTTATTCAGCAAGGATGTGTTAAATTGATAAAAAGTGATAGTAAAGAAAATATATTATTAGAATATATATTATTAGATTTTTTTATTTTTATTTTGAATAAATGCAGTTCTTTTTAACCTTTTATTCATCAAATATATTAGACAGCAGAACTGTTTCCAACACTCATAATAAATCAGAATATTAGAATGATTTCTAAATGATCATGTGATAGACTGGATGTTACATGTGACACTGAAGGCTGGAGTAATGATGCTGAAAATTCAGCTTTTGCATCACAGGAATAAATTATTTTTTTAAAAGTATATTCAAATAGAAAACTATTATTTTAAGTTGTAATAATATTTCACAATATTACAGTTTTTTCTGTATTTTTGAACAAATAAATGCAGGCTTGATGAGCAGAAGAAACTTCTTTGAAAAACATTAAAAATAGTAATGTTTCCAAACTTTTGGTCTGTACTGTATATATTATATATATATATATATATATATATATATATATATATATATATATATATATATATATAAATATATATATAAATATATGTTGAAATATTATGGAAAATCCATTTTAGGAAAAAATGAAATCCACAGCTGTCAGTGCTGCATAAGGATTTACAATAGAAAGTATTCAAATGTGGGACTGAATAAACATATATATATATTTTTTTATGTGTATATATTTTCTATATAGGCATTCATAGGTCGTTATAAAAAAGAAAGAAAAGACCCTGAAAGTGTAAGATTTGGTATTTGGAAAAAATGTATACAGTTAGTCTAGTTGACAGTGTGTACACCTCAAATCTGTTTCTTCAACTTTTATGTCTCTTATCTCTGTAATTCTGTGTGAATTGGCTCAGGCTGTCAGGGACGCGTATTTCTCCAACCAAAACAGCCTTCTAAAGCCGGTGATATCTCAGTATTCATTGCCCCCCTTGCATAGAGAGTAGGACTTTGTTATGCATTATTCATTTTTTTCACTTTTGTTTCTTCCGTTCCTTCACCTTTTCATATTTCTTTGCCTTTTGTACATCGTCTCCTAGTTTGTTTTGCTTCTAGCTTGGTACGCATGAAAAATACAGCTCCCGAGGCGAGAAATGTTGAGCAAGACATCTCCCTCACCTGAGTTATTCAGAAAAGCAATACCGCAAACTCTGTGTGAGGGGAAAGAATGTTATTAAGAGTGAAGCCAATTTGGCCCTTAACTGAAGCAAATCTGACATCACCTCAGGGAGCAGACAATTATGTAAAAGTTCCATATAACAATCTTTCTGTTTCCATCAAAGTCTCTTTTTATTATCACATTGTTGTGTATGTCTGTTAGCATGTTATTATTTCTTACATGCTGACTCGCAGACAAATCTCATTCGTGTTTTGCGCAGGTTCACTGCTCGGGCAACATCTGTAATATACTCCAGCTGATCTGGTAATTTTTCCTTTGTTTGTAGACATTGATGAAGATTTGTATGCAAAACAAACTAGGTTTATAAATAGCTAAAGCCCTTATGCACTATTAATCAAGTGAAATGGGCAGGGTGTAATATGGAAAGAAAGGACCAATTTAAAGGTTTCTCAGCCACACATAGGGATGGGAATCGTTAGGAATGTAAAAATTCTGGTTCAGATTCCAATAGCACATAAGGTTCCAGTACCCTAATGATTCCATCAATGACTAATTACTGTATCTAATTAACAAATATAGGACTAATAGCGAAAAATATTTATTTTACAACAAAATGTCTGTGTATCTGCTTGTTTTTATATAAATAACTAGCCAGTAATTGCACTGATTAAAGTCTCATTGTATTAAGGGGAGAGTTCACCCAAAAATGAAAATTACCCCATGATTTACTCACCCTCAAGGCAGGTTTATATGACTTTCTTCTTTCAGACAAATCCAATCGGAGTTATATAAAAAAATGACCTGGCTCTTCCAGGCTTCCTGGCTTTATAATGGTAGTGAATGGCTGTTATTTTAATTTTTTTTTGGATATTCCAGGATTCATTGTTTTATAGTGGTAGTGATTGTTTGTTTTTTTAATTTTTTTTAATTTTGTTTTTTTTTTTCTTGAAAAACAAAATCTTGGTTCTCACAAGACTAGCATAATCTCACTGGACCGTACTCTATGCTAAACATCATCCGCTGGAATGCGACTCTCTCGCGAACGCATGTACTACAGTTAGTGGAAGCTAGAGATTACTGTTTATAAAGTTTTAAATATGGATATTTTTCTTATAAAAATGCATTATTTCACTTCAGGAGGCCTTTATTTACCCCCCGGAGCCGTGTGGAACACTTTTTATGATGGATGGCTGCGCTTTATTGGACTTCTTTTGGACTTTTGAAAAATAACACCCATTCACTGCCATTATAAAGCTTGAAAGAGCCAGGGAGTTTTTAAATATAACTCTGATTGGATTCGTCTGAAAGAAGAAAGTCATATACACCTAGGATGTCTTGAGGATGAGTAAATCATGAGGTAATTTTAATTTTTGGGTAAACAATCACATAATATAAAGTACACATAATATATAATAATAAAAAATATTTTAGCAAGTTTCTCATTTTAATTCAGAAATTTAGTTTTATTTATTAATTTTATTCCAGATATATATTTAAGTTACAAACTATTAATACAACTAAGACTTTTTAAGTAAGGTTTATGAGCTTTTTTGTTTTCTAAAAGATTGATGTACTATTTTTTCATAGTATATGGGAACTTTGCATATTCAGTGTGTGTGAGTATTTTAGTGGTGTTATATATTAATGTAGATGTTTAAGAACCATTCATCTGTTTCTGTGCCCAAAATTTAAGCACATTAGATGTAAAATGTGTTATTTATATTGTAAAATATATCATGCAAAAAACAAAACTGGATCATTAGATGCTAAAATACCTAGTTAATTATTTGTATTGTAAATAGTTATGTATATATTTGAATGGATCTTTTTCTATGCAGCTTGGAAGAGCATGATTCCAAATTACCAATTTGATCCTGACTCTCAGTAATTGACATTGTAAACAACAATCACTGAACTTAACTGTTAAAATGATCACACTGCATAAACAGTTCATCATTCATCAGAAGCTGTACAGGTGGTAACATTCTCAGCATTGAGTTCATTTAGAAAAATTATTACTCTACAATTGACATTTACTCCTTCGTAGGATGAAGTTTCAGAGGATGCAGCACAGGAAGATATTATCTTATTTTACCACAAATGACTCTGACTGCAGCTATTGAAAGGGCAAATTGTGTACCCATATCAACTGTTTCCAGCAAATATTTCAAATAAGCAGTTTGCTTAAGCCCTTTATCACACTGCCCTGCAAAAATGCATTTTTTAAATTATTGCTGGAGAAAAATTACAAAGTGTGTCTTTTAGGTGCCTTGTTCAGAGCTGCCAGAGAAATGGCCCTGATGAAGAAAGTAGGGGGACTTCCAGCTCATTCTGGTTGGCAGAAAACGGCAGAGATTATATCTTTTCCCTGAGAAGCAGTGTGAAGTGAGCGCTTGATTTTTAAGTGCTGTTTGTGGGATAGAAATGAATGCTATAACGGATTTTGGGAAAATAAAGGACTTGGGGAATGGGCTAGCCAAAGGCGAGATCTATTGACTGAGGCTCTTTTTGTGTTAAAGCACTTCACACACCAAAGCTTTGAGTACAGAGCATTTAAGGATTGCCGTCTCATAATGTCAAACAGCCGGCTTTGCATTTGAAGATTTCTGAAGTGATTAACTCTTAAAAGGGCTGATGGAGTTTAAGAATGCTCTTATTTTAATCTGCTGTTTCAAAGCAGAGAAATTCCTAAAGGGAAAATGCAGTACTATTGATGAATTATTATTTTTATTACTATACACAGTTTTGTAAATGTTTAATGAAATTTGGTTGCCATTTTTTAGTCTGAATTATAAGATTCAGCTGCTAGTAGATTTAAAAAAAAAAAATGTGACTAGGGCAAATAGCTCAAATTTATCGTTCTTTCCACTTGAAAGCTATTTAAAATCTTATCAAATAATGTTGATTACAAGCATAAAGAGTAAACTGGATTTACTTCTTACAGATGCATTGCAATTATGCCTTTTACTTGTTTATACTGCATTACAAATTTGATAATAACTGCCCTTAAATAGGCAGTTAGCATAATCACCATATTTTTTTTTTTTATAGTATCATATGATGTTGATTGAATTTATTTATTTTTTTCCTGTTGTGGGAAAAGAAATGTGCTGTGTGTATCAGGCATGCCAAGCATTAATGCTATTAAAGAAATGGTCTACGAACAGCAACATAAGGGAAACAGACACACGCTGACCTTCTTTTAGTTATGAATGAAGTTCTATTGCAAAAGTTTTCCTTCAGAAAAAAATACTGTGTTGAACATGGAAACAACATTTGGGTTGTGTCTGCTGAATTCTTCTCCCTGTGTTCTTATTGATCTAATAAGCCATGCGAATCAGATATGACTCTGTGCACTTTCAGCTCTCAGAAAGGCATATTATTTCTCCACAGCTGTGGCTCCCTGGTATGCAGGACATAAAGCATTAGCCTCTGATGTCTGCTGTTAAAAAGCCACCAAACCTAGTTCTCATGCAACTGTTGGGCATTCAGCTGCTTCAAAAGAGAGAGTAATTTTCTCACACCAACAAATGGTCCTTCTTTATCTTTTTTTTCTATCAGATGGAATAATCTTCAAAGTGTTGTGATGAGAGAAAGCTGACGTTCAGATAATGAAAAATACAGCCTGAGGATTTGGACATGAGTGGAGTGATTTAAAGGCACTGGACAAATGAGCTGTGATTGTTGTTGTTAGCATTGTACAATTTTGCATATATTTGGTCACATTACATTTAATATTAATTTTCTAAAATAAATTATAATGTGCGTTATTAACTGGTCACACTGTCATTATAGGACCTGTCTCATAAGAGTTAGTCTCTTGTGTGTTTTTAATTCACTGCTTTGGACCAATTGTGATTTTTTTTTTCAGGAATTAGACTTCACTGGTCATGCTGTATGTTTTTGCATTATCATAAGCACTTTGCTGTTAAACTCTATTTTGATCATTTTACATATACTGACAACAACCATTATTACACAGCTGTGTATACATTTTCCACAAGCTATACTAATATATAGAAGGTGCAGTGTCATGCACAAATATAAACAGCATCATGGTAACACACAACACCAATATAATGCAATGCATTTTAAATAAACAACATAATATGAAACATAAAACCCTAGTGTACACAACTGATAAGAGAAAAAGAAGAAACATTTATTTCAATGAAAGACCATCAAATGTGAAGTGTCACATGGAATTCTGGGAACATAAATGCACATTTTTTTCACTGTCAGTTATGATTTTCTTTCAAAAACTGTAAAAAATTTTTTACTGTAAAATAATAAATGTCCTGAAAGATCATTAAGAGTTTTTCACCATACTGTAAATAACAATGGGATGTAATGTTAACCAATTAAGATGTTTCAACTGTATATATTTTACAAGAAATGTTCCAAGTTTCTATGTAATTAGCTACATTTTTTTATTATTAGTGGCTAATTAGCTTGATGCGGTTTAACTGCTTTAAATTGTGAATAGCTTTTAATAGTTTCAGTATAGCTTATAAAATACAAGTGTGCACATAATGATGCAGTTTCTTTGTACTAAGTGTACTAAGTACAGTGCCATATTCAAATTGAACCAAAGGACATGACCATTCCACACTGGACTGATGTTAAAAGCAGACCTGAATAACACTTTTGTTACATTTTGTGGTTTGTCACTTGAGCACATTCCATTGATTAGTGACTGGTGTTTTTGTCATATTGCTGAGGGCTTCATGCAGACCTTTATGTGGTACTCCTCACTGAATTTAATTCCATTCTATTAATCTAAAGTGCCTGTGCAAGTTACTGTCAGCAGATCACCAAATTAGCTGATGCTCCATCATGGCTTTGACTGAGAACAGCTCAGTGTTCCCACAATGCACTGCACTGTATGCAGGGGGAGTGTTGTTCAGAGCCACTATTGTTCGCCAAGTCTGCCGTTGGCCATAACATAAAGAGATCCCTCAAGTATTTCATATTTCCAGACAGGCCAAACAGACCGTGTGCAATTGAAAGTGAATAAAGCAGTGATGTGGGTAGCTCAGTTTAGACATGCACAGTGAAATGATCCAAGGCCTGCATTTTTGTCCCTGAAGAGCTGCAGTTTGCTATTCAGCTATAGTCTAGGTATCAGCAATGGCTTTGACTTTGAAGTTTCAAGGAGCCAAAAAAGCTTCTTCAGAAGTAATATGAGGATTTTATGTAGAATAAAAGGATCTATTTCATAGAAGATCATATAAGACATCTGCATTGTTAGCAGTCAAGCCTTGCATGTTTACATCCGAGACAAATTAAAATTGTGTGCTTAATTAGATTATTTGATTATTTATGCAATTTTAAAGCCGTCATGCCATATTAGGCCCACTGTGAGGAATAAACACTGTTTTACAGAGGAAACCACAGATGAACTTCAGACAACATCCTAATGAAGCCAGTGTGATTAGTTCTGAAAAGGCAGTACATGATTTAAAAAATTTTGTTCACTAAAGAATAAAAAGTCTGTCATGATATACTCACCCTCGTGTTGTTTTGAACCCATCTGACCTTTTTTTTCCGTCTGTATAAAGAAAATAAATGACAACTGGGATTATCCAATATGAAAAAAAAAACATTATAAAATGTTTTAAGTATTATGCATTACAGTATAGTCTTTTGAAGCCATACACTAGTATCAAAATGTTATTTATCTGTATATGGCTTCAGAATACAAAGAATGTGTACACATCATATGTACAATTTTCTGCTGTGATTATATTGTGCTTTTTGGACATTTTGGAACTAAATCTCCATTTACTTACACTATAAAGAAAAGCTGTCCAGATATTCTTCCAAAATTCAGAGAGTCAAATTGGTTTGAAAAAACAACATCACAGCATGAGTACACTCTTAAAAACAATGGTTCCAAAAGAGAGTTTTTGCAGTGATGCCATAGAAGAAAGAAACATTTTGTCTCCACAAAAACACTTTCAGTGAACAGTTCTTAAAAGAACCATTTTTTTCTTATTGTGAAGAAACATTTTAATCATCTAAAAAAAAAAAAATTAAAAAATCTGTATAGAACCTTCTGTGCAATGGAAAATTTCCATGGATCTTAAAGGTTCTTCATGAAACCATAGTTGCCAGTACTTGTTTTGATAATTTTCATGGATTTTAAATGTTGTTAATGAGGAGGTGGTTGCCGGCGAACACTCAAATAAAACTTTAATGACAAAATAAATACAAAACAGCGCGACAGCCCCTCACGGGCGACTGCCGCGCACAAACCAAAAACCAAACACAAAATAAAGCCCAGGCCTGGTCCTCTCTCGTCCTTCACTGTCGTCGCTCCTCTTTTGTATCCTCCCGATCTCCTCCGTGGGACTCGAGACCGGTGAGTGGAGCAGGTGTCGCTCATTTCCCAATCACTCCACCGGCCTCGCTCCGTTCCCACGGCTCTCGGCCCCGCCCCACTCGTCACACTTGTATAAAAGATACGACTTTAATTTTTAAGGTGAACTAGCCATTTAATATGCAAAATATAACTGATTCAGATGCCCAAATCAGTTACAAAATTGATTTTGACAGCCAATATCTTGGAATGACAGAAAATTTCAGTAATTCATTCACCTCAGGTTGATAAAGGATCATTTTTATCCACTATATTAGAGTTGTGTCTTACCCACAAACTTTCACTATCATCCAGAAACACTGGCTTATCTTTATATCGAACTAAATTAGATCAAAAATTGGGCTCGAGTCAGAGAACAGCTCTTCTGACATTGTCAGTGCCAGTAGGTCTGCCTGCCTTTATCTGAAATCTGTCTCTATGTTGGAGCCAGCAGAAAGGTCTGTTTCATTTTTTGGTAATAAGACTCCTCATTCATTACATGATGTGAAGGTCCGGAAAATACCTGCTTTTTGAAGTGTAGACTGAGCTCAATCCACTTCCCGGACTACTGTATGTTTGTCTGTATCAGTTTCCCAGCCCCTGTATAGTCCATTGTTTGTGATGTATCTAACCTCAGCTTTCTAGCCTTCCCCATTCCTCATCTCTTCTCGTTCAGCCAGTGACTTTTTAATTGAGAGGCTCAATACTTGTTTATGTTGTTTTATCAGCCCATGCCCTGTCCTGCCCCGCGAGTGGGGACCTAGCGGAGCTCTCCACACCACAGATAAAATCATTGGGAGACTGATAGAATGAATTAGCAGCACGGTTGGGATTGATTTCTAAATGGCCGTATACAAGGCAGTGAAGTGCTGCTCTGCACATCCAGGGGAAACCAGATCCTGCACGGGTCACATTAAAATGCTGCTTTGGTGCTTTGGGTTTCAGCTGGAATGTCCCTTCGAATCAATGATGGAGACTTAATTACTGGGTACTACCAGAATCTATATTGGCGGAACGTCATATTAAGGGATTTGGTTTCAGGTCTGAAAGCCGGTACGAAAACTCAGAAAGTCACTTGTTTTTGCTCAGCCTCTCTTGGGGGAGCTCTCTTGGGGGAGCACCTTGCACGTAGCGTCTTCAAACAAGGCTTGCAACATATTGTCTTTCTCAGTGCTCATAAGGTGTCAGAGCCCAATGGGATGTTTACTATGCAGGTAATGCAGTTGGACGTGTTTAAATTTAAGGGGTGTTATACAGTAAGTGTGGCATAGACTTTGATGAATGAAACTGTCTTGAAGATTAAAGAACAAATTAGTCAGTTAGTCTGACAGTGCTCTTCAGCCTTAAACAACTGTTCCCCTTTAATAAATTATCGAGTGTGGGATGAAAAATGTGAAGAGCAGGAAATTGCACAACAGGGCCACAGGGGAAATATGACAAGTCAAGACCCCCCCCCACCCCCCCCCCCCCCCCAAAAAAAAAGGTCCACCATCTTGAAGGTTAATAAAATGCGTCATGGATTGGAGACTTTGCTTGAACAATCTCCCCTTATATACAGACATGCTATTGGATTTGACAACACTCTCAGGAACAGCCCTCCAGCTAGAAGTTGGGCCATAAAACTTGCCAGTCCAGTCAATTCACAATGTAGTTTTATACACTAATATATAATCTCTATTTATGCCTTCATGCAATGTTTAACATCTATCAGACTAACCAAATCTAAATCATTTCCAAGCACATTCCTTTGGGGAAGGAGCTCACTAGTTCAAGAGTTGGAATTTGAATTGATGTGACTACACTGCATCGGAATTAACTGGAATTAAAAGAAGTGGAATTTATTGAGCAACAAGTGAAAGGACATTTTAAAGCTGAATTTTCAGCAAAACTTACTCTAGTCTTCAGTGTCATGATACCTCAGAAATCATTCTAACTTGCTGATTTGGTGCTCAAGAACCATTATCTATCAATGTTAAAAAAGGGTATACATGGTAAAAATGTATGTACTATCACTTTTGAATAAATTAATTTATAATGGCTAAATAAAAGCATTTTATTACTTCTTTAAAGTATTTCTTTAAAAAAAAAACAAAAAAAAAACTTACCGATCCCAAATTTTGAAAGGTAAATTTATTCTATTCTAATTCTATTTTTTAGCAATTCTGAGTTCTCTTTGATATCTTAATTGATGAATGGTCCTGCCATGTTCATTAGAAAATGTACTCAAACTCTTTAAAATATATAATATGTTTGGGGAGAAAAAAAAT
The DNA here is from genome assembly GCF_018340385.1 of Cyprinus carpio. Classification (NCBI taxonomy): domain Eukaryota; kingdom Metazoa; phylum Chordata; class Actinopteri; order Cypriniformes; family Cyprinidae; genus Cyprinus; species Cyprinus carpio. The sequence continues at coordinate 20,662,896 of NC_056573.1, read as the reverse complement.
TACAGTGATTTAATTAAAAAACATGCAGTGCTATTTCTTGGCATTTAGTACCTGTCTAAACTGGACTGCGGCAATTAAAGAATAATAGAAAACAAAAATGCATCCAAGAAATGTCACGTCTCTTTAGGTTATGTTTGTACAGATGTCTTTCATGTCATGTGATTCGCTGTTTCCCTCATGTGATTCAGTCGTGTGTTTTATGTTATATGATCTCTTGTTCATTTGTCATGTTTTCATTGATTCATTGTCTCATTACCTGGTTATTAATTCTGTTCTCTTATTGGTCACTGTCTTATTTAGCAGTTCTATTTTGTCATTGGCTGTTTATGTCATGTGATTATATTGTATTTAAGCCCTTTTATTTGAGATGTTGCTCTGCTGTGTATTGAAGTTCAAGTCAAATCTTTGTTTTTATGTCAATCTCAGGTTTATAGTTTATGTTCAACATTTTGGATCCATCTAATGAACTGAACTAAATACTTAAGTCAATGTCTTTGTCTGCTCTGTATGGTTACGTTACATTGCTTTTCCTACTGAAATATGTGCACAACAATAGTGTAACAGTTTAGTGAGTTATCCCTACCCTAATTATAAGTTATCCTACTATTTCAAAGGACAAAGGCTGTCACATGACTTTAGTGGGTCCCATCATTCAGTTCTACTACTAGTGGTGTCATGTAGGTTGTCCTATCAAACATTCCAGCACATCTGTGACAAAAGGTGCAGATCTGATACCTTAAAAATTAGACATGGGTATTAATCATCAGAGCATCAATATGTAATTGATGACTCATGCAATAAGCAGACCCTTGTGGGAGAATGTGGTCATGTAAGGGTTGTAGGGCTGGTCGATTATCTCTGACCTGCTGCATCGGTACGGAAACCAATTAAGTGTGTAGCAGTGACTGAGGTCGTGAGAGAGGCACTGAGGACTACATCAGCCATGTCAATCACTCGCTAGCAGGCAGACACATGATCGATTGAGAGCCCTACCTTGGGTTGCGATCTCTTTTACTTAAGTATAGTGTGCCTGGAATATAAAATGGATGTAGTATGTGAAGAGTGGCACTTTGAGCAAGTTACATCAGTCTAAACCTCAGTGCTAGTTTAAAATGTGTGTGTGTGTGTGTGTGTGTGGGCGTTTTCACACCTGGTTCAACATCCATGAAAACTTTCAATTGCACAGAAGGATTTAATAATGGAAAAAGGTTCTTCAGATTAATGAAATATTCTTCACACTAGGAAAAACAATGTTTTGTGTGTGTGTAAAGGTTTTTATGTTAATATGACCTATTCCTATGGGCTTTTTGAGTTTGTATATTCAAAGTTTGACGCAATGCAAAATGAGAATGTGTAAAACTATTGTTTAGTATTTAAAGTTGTACCTCTTAAATTATCCTTTATCTGCAGTATTTAGAACCCTAGTCTTATCAAGAACCATATTTTGGAGTTCTGTGGAAATTAATTTAATTATTATTATTATTTAAATGCATTTACTGTACATGATTTTTTTGAAACCAGAGGATAAAAAGATACTGGTAAAACACTAAAGGGACAGACCTGTATGACTTTCTCCTGCGGAGATTTTTTTTGTTTTTTTTTTCTTCTTTTTTCTTTACAATGAAATTTAGTGCCATCTAATGTTTTGGATCTCACTAACTTTCATTTTAAGGACAGAAACTATTAAAAAATTCTTCAAAATGTATTTTTTGTTCATCAGAAAAAAAGGCACACAGGTTTGGAACGACAAGTCCCTTTTAACCCTTTTAAAATGTTCTTTATTTTTTTTTATGATTTGTTTGTTTGTTTTTTTGTTTTTTTTTTTGTTTTTTTGTGTTAATGTTGTATCATGTTGTAGGTAGTTATTTGTTTTGTTGGGTATTAAATGTTTTGGTAGAATTTTTAATGATAAAATAAAAAACACTGTGAATCATGTCTGTTTTGCTCATTTCTGGAATGGTGATAATTAAATCCTCACCCTAATTAGGAAGGAAGACTACTGATGGAGATATGAGATATTTCCTTATCCAAACCATAAACAACAGTACTTTATTGCATACAGAGACATTTGCCACTGCTTATGAAGAGAACTGGAATAAATATTGTTTTAAAGAAATAGGTTAATTCAGGTCCTTAGGTGTGTTTTAGGCACATTTTTAGCATTCCTGCTCTTTCATATCCACTCAATATGTTCTCAACTGGTGGTTCACTGAATGTGAGAACTGCAAAAAAGTGCAAGAATCTACTGTTTTTTCAAATACAAGAAAACTTATTTTTCCTTGTTGTGACAGTTATAGATATTTGAGGTTGTATCAGGTTGTCTGAGGACATGCACAAGGTTGCATGAGGATATCTGAGAACAAAGAGCAGCCCACCACCCACTGACTACCCTGTGGCGGGACACTGCCTGATAAACGGGACCTTAGATCTCCACTGCTATCACATTCTTTGCTCTTTTACAATGTATAGCATTGGAACAATTACACCAATAACACTCTTCAAAGCTTGACTTATGCTTGATTTAAGTCAGGGCTTTTGTATTTTTTTATTTTTTTTTTTTATAATACTTTTATATTTAACTGTATAAATTGGTCTTTGCACATGACAATATTAAGCAGCTCTATGTTCCCATTAAATTTCAGCAACAGCCCAAGTGCAAGAGAGAGATGAGGAGAAACCTTCCTATTTCTTCACATTTCCTTTTGTTTGCACCAGGTATATCTTTAGAAAATATGCTTAAATTACACTGTGGATTAAGTATTTCTGAAGAATTACTGAAAACGGAACACAAGCAAACTCAATCTGACAGCAAATCACCGGCACAATTTGTCAGTCATGCTGAAATTCTAACACATTAAGTCTATAATACATGGCTCTTATTTGTCAGAGTATCTGTTTAATATAATGGATTTTGACAAGAACTCCAAGTGTAACAACAGCAAGTTACTGTTGGCGACCTCATTACTATAATGCAAATTTGCATCTTCGAATTATCAACTTTGACTAAATCGACCAAAATCAGTCAGCTTGTCAAGTACAATAATTCAGATTTTGTATAATTTTCCGTGCTTACATCAAAGCGTTAATCACTGAGTCACTGTTATTCAAAACACCTTTTCATCAAAATCAGTAACGTTTAAGCATCCATCTTGGGTCAGTGAATAATTTAAAAGTAATTATGAATTCAGTTTGATTCTGGTAAGTTATCCTCTCTCTCTCTCTCTCTCTCTCTCTCTCTTTGCGTTCCCCGACTGATGTGTTTTAATTGAAACAGTCTGTAGTCGTTTCCTAATTTCAGATCTTGTTAATGCAATTAATAATGTATGGATAGTCTAATTAAAATTTGCCTGCACCGTTTTACAGTGTAAACACAATTGATCTTCTGTTAATTAAATTTTAAACATCATTGATGGAATTCAGAATTGATAGTGAATCTAAGACTGTTCTCGTTGCCTCCCACAGCAGTCTGATACATGAAATGACACACTGATTAAGACACATTAAAACAACGCCCACCTTCATCTTTTCCATTGGATAGAAAATTGTTTATTCAAAATAAGTGCAATAAAAGAAAACTGCCACTTCAGCTTGTGAAGAGTTTAGACAACTGTGATTACAGCAATGAGACTAAATCACATAATAAAACAGTACTGCAGTATAATGACAGTGATGCAGGTGTAATACTGTGAAAAATATCACTTGTTGACAGCATTTGAATTTGCCCTGTGATCTGGGAGAAAGAAAACCGTTTTTTTTTTTTTTTGTTTTTTTTTTTATATTTATTTAGAGGTCTAAATTAGTCATTCAGTAGATAATAGCAACATCTGTATGCGCAATACAAAATATATTTTTGCTCTTATGATTGTTTCTTACTTTTTAATTGTATCTTACTATTTTTACATTAGTTTTAAATTTTTATGATGATATCATTTGTTACATTCCATTATTATTATTTATTACTTAGTTTATGTAATAAAGGAAAGTGATGATGTAGTCTAGATTTGTGTAGGACTATACTGAATTTCCATATACAGATAATGATGTAAATTGCAATTTTAATTCTGACAAATCACCACTGTTTTGCATTTGTTTCAATGAGTACAGTTTGACATTAATATACATTTATAATTAGAGAATTGGTTTATTTATGCAGTAAGATTAGATACTGTATAATGGCTATTGCTACATTTTCATATAATCTATTTTTCATATTTTTTTCCTCAGTAAATATATCTAATAGGGCTGTCAAGCAAATACAATTTTTAATCTAATTAATTGCATGATATGCTGATTATTTAATCTAATTAATCTCAAATTAATTGCACATCAATTTGGTCATAGAAATTAGAATTAGGTATATTTACACCAACTGTTCAAAGTGCCATGAATGCATTTAAACTGCAATTAGAATTGCATAAATAATTAGATTAATGCTTTTTAAATGCACAATATGCACCCACGTTATCCCAAAAGTCCCAAGGATTTGTAAATCCAGAGAAATTCCAATTTTAAATAATGGCTTGTCCCAGTTCACTGTCGCCTATTAATTAATTAATATCCACGCTATCAGTTTCCGCTTATAGAAACTATGGCAACACACGTGGACAAAAATTCTGCTGCAGTTAAACGAAATCCATTACGGCAGTCGGGAATAAAATGGAAATTAAATGAAAAGTGTTGACTGCAGCATTAAGTTTAGATCTGCTCAGTGTTGCACCATGAATCTTTTTCCACGTTTTTATAGTGTCGCACGTTATAACCAATCACACGCGAGTCTGTTGAGTTTATGAACATAGCGGCCAATCAGAAGCATTTAGATGAGTCATTGCTGAAACACTATATCTTATGCAGTATTACTATTCAAATAAGTGAATCTTGTTTAAAAGAATGACTAGATATTTTATTTGGAAAACAAGACAAAAATACTGATTGAGACTGATATATTCTTCATTTAACTTAAGTTTGGTACCATATCACTTTGTGCAATCTGTGAGTAATACTGTACATAACAGAATGACCTCATCTCAGAGCTGCACCCTCCACTCACCCCAGACACACACACAAATAAAGCTAAAGCCCAGACAGAGATTGAAGCCAGAGCCTTGTTGGTGACCCCCAGCCTCCTGTCTGTCTGCTTTCTATCAGGACCTGAGAAGTTAAAAGGAGTCCAAGGCAGACACCAGCAGACAGGAAGTTTTGCTGTAGTGCCAGGCTTCACCCAGAGAGATTATAGACTCAGACCCCCCCCCACCTCTACTGCTGCGACTCCAGATGCCCCTGTGACCCCTTTAAAACCTTCTCTGGCTGCCAAGGCCCAGTGGCACTCTGAGCTCGGGCCACGGGTTCCTCTAGCTGAGAGGGCACCATCTGTCCAGCCCTGCTTAGTATTCGATCAGGAGCTGCTCCGACACAGCCCCTTCTCATCCAGTCTCTTGTTGTGATGGCAATTCTACTGCCCTGTCTGTGGTGTGAAATGCTTGTGCTGTGGCCAGACAGAATGTAGTGAAAAGGTCTATTGGCTGTGTCAGAATGCTGAAGACAGTCTCTTGTGTGTTCCTCTCCTCTATTCTTGTTTTCTTTTTCACATTAGTGCTTGTATACCTGTGATTCTATTTAGATTATTATTATTATTATTATTTAAATCCTATAATGTCTGATTATGTGAGATACATTGCTGGTAAGTTTAGTGTAGTGAGAAGATGAGGTTGGGTTTATTTTTTTTATTTCATTTCGAATCTTATTTTTATCTTTCATTTAATTTAGTATAGTTTAATTTTATTTTATTGTTGGTTTAGTCAAAAGTGAAAAGTTTATGTTCTCATCCTCATGCCATTCCAGACTTGTATGATGTTCTTCTTTGGAACAAAACAGAAGAAAAAAATCCCATATTTTCCATACAAAACAGTTTGTACAATGACAATGGCAGTTATAATGATTTTCATCATTCTCTGACCTTCATGTTGTTCCAAACCTGTATGACTGACTTTCTTCTGCAGAATACAAAAGAAGATATTTAGTGAACACTGGCTTCCGTTGTAAGGAGAAAAAAATAAAATAAAATACTGAAATAATCAAAATATCAAAGATCAAAGTATCTTCTTTTAGGTTCAACAGAAGAATGTAAGTCATACATGAAACAACATGAGGGTGTCTGAGAATACAGTCTATTATTGAAAAATGGCCTGTCCTGGATTTAATCATAAACCTCACTACATTTTGATTATACTTAAAGGGATATGAAAAGGGATCTGAAAATTACCCCATGATTTAATCACCCTCAAGTCAAAAATAATGTCCAGGTTAATCCATGCTTTATAATGGGAGTGGATGGTAGCCCAAAATTTGAAGTTTAAAACATTGTACCCATCCGTTATAAAAGAAGTCCACAATGCTATGGGTGGGGGAGGGGGAGGGGATGGGGGTTAATAAAGGCCTTCTGAAGCTTCTGAATGTGGTTATGTAAGAAAAATATCCATATTTACAACTTTATAAACCTTAACCTCTAGCTTCCGCTAACTGTAAAACGCACATTCACGAGAGATTGGTGTCCAGCAGATGACGTCATTTACATTTTTGGGTGAACTATCCCTTTAAGGCAAGAGAAAAAAACTGAAGTCTTAATATGAGGAAGTCTATCCCTTTAAGCACTAGAAATGGAAAACAAAAACACATCTGATGTATGAGAAAATCATTCACTCCGTTCATTAATTCTTTCAGACTCAAAAGAATGATTGATCTGGTTCTCAAGTTCAACTCGCAGGACAATTGACAGGTTATTATCAGTGAATATTACCTTGAATTTCAGTCTTTTCCTCAAGGAAAGTTATCTTATGACTTCAGAAGATTTCAAATATGGCATAAGAGTCATGTGGACTACTTCTGCAATGGTGGAATAGGCGGCATGTGAAATTGACTAGCGGTTTCTGAGTGAAAAGAAAGTAGTGTTTCTACACCATTATTTAAAGATCTTTTCACCTAGGATGGTTTTTCTAATGCATCACTGCGAAAGCCCCTTTTGGATGTTTCATTTTTAAGAGTGTAGAGGCAGTATCTTGTCTATTTGTCCTCATTCTTGTGATTTATTCATCATTATTCTCTCATGTTTTGCCTGATTTTTAAGACAGAACAGTATCAAATCACATTGAGTACTAAGGATAACTTAACTGTAACCTTTTGCTTTCTGGTTTAAAAGAACATCAACATGGTATAGCTTCTCTATTTATGCATCAAATTATAAGGCAAAATAATCAAAGTATTTAGATCCCTTGAGACTGAGATTTACTTCCTATGTGAGGGGCTGAATCTCATTTTCACATTGTTCTTTTTTTAATATAATTTTCATGTGTGATATCACCATTGTTTCACAAAATATTATTTTTAGCTTCTGAGAAGCTGTTTGAGAGCATATGTGGATGAAACACAGAGAAAAAGATAGCTTTCTGGCATTCACTCATTTTTAATGAAATATGAAATGCATCGATAGCCTACAGCTTTCTGTACTGATACGTTTAGAAACACAAGTTATTATTGCATTATGCAGGAAAACATTATGGTGTTATATGATGGCAAGGATTTGCACTGACTTGCCAACCAACTTGACTTGTCAAACAACTGTTGGAAAAAAAGTCATTTTTATAATAAATAAAGACAAGTGAGAGAAACAAAGGGGGAAAAAAAACATCCAGGACTGCCTTGAATTCATGAGGCGATGATGTTTTTATGAAGGTATTACAGATAGTCTGGAGTTACTGTGTACTTTCTCTGTGCAATGTCTTCACAGTCTCTCTGTAGTGTTTATTTCAGTCACATACAAATCAAAGTGCACCAAGGTCAAAGCTAAAAAACGTTTGATGGAAGTATGGGATGAATGAATGAAAACACTTCTCCTCCCTCAACAAAGACTAAGAACTGCAGTGATAAAAGCAAAATTTTTTGGAGTAGAGTTTTGGGCAGTTATATATATATATATATATATATATATATATATATATATATATATATATATATATATATATATATATATATATATATATGTGTGTGTTTTTTTAATGGCAGACCACAGTGCAAGTACAAATCCAAACTACTAGCCCATCAAACTGACAATAACATTTTCTTCAGTCATAAAGCAAAGCTTTTTTAATTATTATAGCAGCACAAGATAACTATTTAGTCAGTACAAAGTCATGAGGAGAAATTCCAGTAAATAATCATCTCTCATTCTTGCCGTCTCATTCTCTCTTTGCTGTTCTAACCTTGACGTGTATAAACAGGTGCAGTTAGCTCTATGCATTACCGCTGTGTGCTGAATGAAGCAACACTGTTGAATTAACCAATAGAGGGCACATTGACAGTTTTAATGTATTTTTAGCCCTTAGTTTCATGCTGGGTTTCAATTAATGGCCATACTATGAGGCACCTCTCTCGACTGGGCGCAGCCACCAAAAAAAATGACCTGATTATTACCCTCTTAATTTGATTGATAATTAGTGTTTCAACCCTCCCCCCCCCACACTTAATTGTCCTCCCATAAGGGGGTTGATTGAGATTTACACTAGGGGACATGTACCTTTTTTTGCTGCAAAGGTTATGCAAATCATATACATTAGAGAAGGAAAATATTGTTGTGAACTCTGAAAAATACATTATTTGAATCTAAAGCACATGCTTTCAGTGATTTGCAATCTTTTTTATTATTATTAATTTGGTGACATTTTGAGACTAAACCATTTTTAAAACACAAAAGTATTCTAAAATAAGTGAAATAAAAATACAATTTTCTATTTTAAAATGTTTAACCTATCCTGATCTGAGTTCAAACAGTGAACCTCCTCACCATCAGGAAGCGCTACTGCTGTATAAACTATAAACTATAAAATATGTAAAAAAAAAAAAAAAAATGGAGCAAGACCATGGACAGAGGAAAGGCAAGAATATTTAGCTGAAGTTTACACATGTCCAGTGCTTTCTAGCCTCTGCTGAATTAAGTGGAATTTATGTAAAGTCTTGGTAAGTCGATTTCCAAGATTATGTCTGTTTAATAAATCCTGTGCTGTGTCTAATCTGTGGCCTGTTTCAGTGAAGACAATCTCCAAATCTTTCTTGAACCCTTAACTAATGTTATATAGATGTTTAGCTATGGCAACTTTCTTTATCTTGATTTTCTTCGGATGGCAATTATAGAAAAAGCCATAATTTGTTTTACATGCCAATTCTCAGGTAAAGGAAATCTTAAAAGTAAATTATGGGGCAAAAGTAAATGGTGATAGTGCTGTTTGTTTTACATGCCAATTCTCAGGTGAAGGAAATCTTAAAAGTAAATTATGTGATGTTGCAGTTTGTCTCAAATGCAAATAAACATTACTATAAGTGGTCACAGTGCATTTTGTGAATTTCAGTCTTTTTATGTAAATCATGTATTAAACCTACTGAGAGTAACCATGGTTTGATCTTTCCACCTATACTAACATATTCACCGTGCTAGGATGTGAAAATAACTCATCCAAACTCTACAGTTACAGTCCAGCAGGGATGTGGTTATTTATATCCATTCCTTTTCCAGATACAGAAAAATTCACTGTGGCAGTGATGTGATGCAGGTCCACTCACACTTCATGAACAGCTTGAAGGGTCATCGTCTCGTCCCCGTAGCTTCCATCTTCCTCTTGATTAATAAACTTGATTGTGCTGGAGTGTGCTACAGTAATCAGCAATGACACACTGCAAACCATGAGACACTCCAGGCACTTTGACTTCATTCATCTCTCTCTTTTAAATCTGCCCAGAACCTTTCGTGCAGTTCCTGGGTTCATCTTTCATTCTCAATATTGGGAAGTATGCCAGACCTGTTTGGTTCTGCTCTACTAGATGTATACTAGATAAAATGGGCTGTGCCTTTGAGAGGTTAGTGAGAAGATTTGGCCCTCTGTGAAAATATAACAAAAAGAAAAACATTCATATGAAAACTCCCCATTAGCAGCAAAGGGGAAATATTTTTATGTATTTATTTTTGTCTTTGACAGTCAATGGTCAATGAAAATGGTCAATGAAAATCTGATGGGCAATGGGGAGAAGGCAGAGGGTAAGGGGTCAAGGTCTGGCTGGTTAACTAACACTGTTATTCAAAAGTAGTCGTATGCATATATATATATATATATTTATTACAGTTAAAATATTTTTACCAGTGCCCAATTAGTTTAGTCCTATTTTCCAGTTAAAACAGCCTTTAAATCTAAAATTCCTTGAAACCAGATATATTCACTTTTGCTTGCTTCTAAAATTATTTCTGAACAAAGAATGCACATTTTAAATGGCTTCTCCACTACAAAGAAATAACTTAAGTTTTTAATTGTGATGCTTCACATTTGATGGATTTTCATTGCAGCATTTGTGCCTTTCAAATCACAGCTTAGAATAGTTTGGGACTATTTGCTTCCTTGTGGTGTTATTGGTCAGTCAGTGTCAGAGGTGGGACCAAGTCATTGTTTTGCAAGTCACATGTAAGTCTTGAGTCTTTGCATTCAAGTCTTGAGTCAAGTCCCAAGTCAAGACAGACAAGTCCCAAGTCAAGTCCCGAGTCAAGACAGGCAAGTCCAAGTTAAGTTTCAAGTCCTCAACTTTTAAGATTCAAGTCTTAAACAAGTCATTAGTGCTCTTTGCCCAAATAAGTGTCTCAGTATTAATTACCATATAAAAAATTCATAGTAATTTATATCAGGAAGGCAGGTAGAACATATTTGACATAGTTCAGTTTCACTCTAAAAACTAATTCAGAGGACCTTTAGTCATTACTTAAATATATATATTGATGTGAAATAAAAAATCAAGTTCTGAGATACTGTTAGACTTTTTAATTGTAATTGTTATTTTATTGAGCTGGGATGACACACAAATTATGCCTATTGATGAAATATACTATCATGACTTGTCAGAGTTTAACATTTTCAGTTAATCAAAAAACAATTAAATTTTAAGTTCTGTTAATGTAAAAAACAATTTGATGACGCGTAAACAGTGCGCGCATGTTCAAGGCCAGACGACGAGAGGAGACGAGTGAAGCATGTGGTGAATGGTAATTTTATGCTTAATTACACACATTCGCATTCGCTCAGGATTCAGTTGGTGATAGCCTACTATAACCGAATATCGAAATCTGCAAGTCCTTACTCTGAAATTTGAGCAGTGTTGATAGTAACGTTATAGTCTGTGTGCCATGGTAAAGTTAGCTATAGCTGTAGCTTGTCACTGATTGAGTAGCTACACTATTTGTTCAGATAAAACGTTCGATATATATGTTTTTCTTCGGAAGAAACCAGAGGTTGCGAAGCTAGTTTGGTTGCACGAACAAAGGCACTCGGTCTCTGGTAACCTAGCAACGTAGGGAGTGACACGCTAACAGCCAATCATGTAACAGTTTGGTTGCGCCATATCGTTGTCTCGTGTTGGATTCTTCAGTAACAGAACAGAACAGAACCGGTGTGGAGTGATAAGTGGAAAGCCTTATTTGATCGGTGAGTGATTTAGATTGGTGACTGCTAGTTTTGACAGGCGCCCGTGCATGTTACTTAGAGAACGAGCAGAGAGAGAGAGAGAGAGAGACCCAGACCCTCCTCCGGCCGCGCGCGCGCACTCTCACAGTCTTCAAACTGTCTTGCTCTCCCTCCCTCGCGCATATTAATCAAAACTGAATATTATTTGAAAAAAAAAAAAAAAAAAAAAAACCTGATCATTAATGGTGTCTGTTTATATTTTAAAAATTGCCTCCTGGAAAACACAGGAAATTGTCTTTATTAAACGACAGGGCACATCTTAATTATTAAGTTCATGTTACTTAGAAATGTGTTTTACCGTGGCCAAAAAACTTCTTCACCTAACTTAAAACATTATGTTGGATCAACTTAATTACTTGCATTCATGTTGAAAATTATTAAGTTCATGTTACTTAGAAATGCGTTTTATTGTGGCCTAAAAGGTAAATTCACCATACTCAAAACATCGCTTTGAATTAATGTAATTCTGCCAGTAGTCTTAACATAAAAATTCTAGTGGAAAACGTTAACATATTTTTTTTTTGTTGACCCAATTTTTTATTTTTTAGAGTGTTCATGTGAGATGGGTGCCCTTAGTAAAACTCAAATTCATTTTAGGGATTGTGCCAAAATAGGACAACCAGTGAAAAAAACTATTTTATTAGTAACAGAATATCAAAGACAACATAATTTCATAGAAATAACAGCTGCGACATACTTTGCATGTGTGCATAAGAATATATGCTTCTAGGTGTTATATCAAAGCCAATGAGCCATTGTTTGGAACCTCAATGAAACAGATTTAAAAATATGTTAGCGGAAACGCAGAAAGAACTGCTTTGAAAGAACTAGAAGAAATAACTGCAAGCATACTTTACAAGTGAGAGGAAACATGCAGTATGGATGCAGACAAACTCATGAAGACAATTATTAAAAAATGTTGTACTACCATACTTTATAACTAAGAGTAACAAAGACAAAATCATTTAATAGAAAAAAATGTACATTAAATGTTAAGTTTATGATATGCATATTTGATTGCTAAATTTAGGGGCTAAGTGCGCTAGGTCTACAGACTGATTTACAACACGTTCATGATTTACAACACAAATTCTTTCATTTATGCCAAAAGAAATGGAAGTAACATGAGTGCCTGGTTAAGAAAAATTTAGTAGCCTATATTTTATAGTTATATATGCAATACTCATTTTGTGAAAGAAACACTTCTTCAAATTATAATTTAAATGATCATTAGGCATATTGCCGCTTGCCCACTTCAGACATTAGACCTAATGTGCATTTTTCTTCTTAAAATTATAGCTCAATGGTTTGCAATGATTAATTTTAAATCTAGATTAAATCAAGGTTTATCTAATAATTCTGTTGCACCAAACTTTAAACCATTAAAAATAAGCAGGTTTACATTTTAACCCATCATTTTGATCCTGAATTTAATTTAGGCCTATATTTAAGATCAACTTTTATCCTGTTGCACTATAACTTTAAACTCAGATTTAAATCTCGATTATGGATTAACTTTAAATTTAATGGTGGTTTGAATAAAATAAAATGCACATGCAATTAAAATATGTAACTGAGTGAACAAAAACAGTGGAGATCTGACAAAAACAGGTCTCCGAGAGGTGTTTATTACAAATAAAAATGAAAACTAAAGCACATCGAGCAGAGTGTGAGGGTCGTGGCAGGATGCAGATCCATCACTCATGGTGCACCTCGGTGTCGGACAAATAAAATAAGTGAGGAATATTGAACAGCAGCGGTCACGGTGATGATGAGGCGAGCACCAGTTATCGCGGCAGTGCCTCTCGTTTCTTGCTGTCAAAGTCTAAGTCGAATTTCAAGTCTTCTTTAATTATGTCGAGTCGAGTCGCAAGTCATCAAATTTGGGACTCGAGTCATGTGACTCGAGTCCACACCCCATGTCAGTGTTGTCATGATGTCCTTTAAGATCTGCAAATGATGCAAACCAGATTCAAACTTGCGTTAGCGTATGTGCACTAAGCACTTGATTAAGTCCCTAGCACTTTTTTTTTGTCTTTTTCTAATCTTGTTGTTGTTGTACATTAATTAAAGACAGAATTTATGAGCTAATATCCCTGCCCAAACCACAAAACTTTTTAACTGCATAAAACAACCGAACCATAGTAAATGCCATGCTATTTCTCAACATCGTGATTGTTTTTTACTGATGATATGCCGGGAGAGTTGAATAATTCTATAACAAAGAAGAGCCACACAGTGCATCCATTAGATTTCCATTGTCAAGTATATTGAAGTCTTGTCACAGCACATTTCCCCTCCAACATCTGTGTGTGTATCTGTCACAGCCGCTCTCTGAGCTCTAAGATCTAACCTGGGAAGATACACACATGCCTAGTAATTGCCTACAAGACGGTATAGTGTTCAGCCCAGCGCCCCATGTGCTCATTTCCTGCATATGCGGCAGGCTTTGCCCTCTTGTTCCATTGTCATTCCTCTTCGCACTATCCATCCATGCATTCTTTTCCCTTCACATCCATGTATCCATCCATCCATGAATCCATGCACCTCAAACAGCCCACCCTCCGCTTCCCAAACCCCTCTCAACCCCCGGGTGCCCTCACTTGTCTGTGGAGCTGACTCCCATTGGGTGATGCTGTCATCTGTAATGACAGTCAGCTCCGGAGCTGCATTGCTTATGTGTTTGTATGGAGAAAAACAGCTTGCAAGATTTTTTTCAGCACATAACCTGCTGTACAAACAGGCTTTTGGGCTAGATGAACCATCTGCATTTTTCGAACGTGCTGAGTGCTTGAAATGTGTGAGGTTTTCTTTGTGGTTGGCAGAGATCTTTGAAGGGATCAGGGTTACTGTGTTTGGACTGCGTCATCATTACACAAATGCAATTTTGGTGCACTGAGACGCTAGTTTATTTAGCGTTGACTGATAGTCCACCAGTACTGTATATAATATAATGCTGCTTTGTAGTGCCAAAAAAGTTTGATGAATATACATTATCTTAGCTAGCAGGTGGTTTAAGATTATTGTTATGAATGCAAATGCCATTTGTTTTCTTAATAAATGGATAGTTCACACAGAAATGGAAATCGTCATCTTATGTTGTTTCAAACCCATATGAATTACTTTCTTCCTTTTTTAAATAATATGTATTACATATATTTACAAACAAATACAAAGTCAACATGCACTTATGTGCATATTATGTATTCTTATATCATAGAGTGGCATGCTAAAGTTTGGGAACCCCCTTGCCGAGTCTGTGAAAATTTGTATAATTTTAACAAAATAAGAGAGTTTTAGTAATTTAGTACTGTCCTGAGTAAGATATTTGACATAAAAGATAATTACATTTAGTCCACAAGAAAAAAAAAATAGCTGAAATTATTAAAATAACCCCATTCGAAAGTTTGTTTCTTAATACTGTGTGTGGCTACCTGGATGATCCACAAGTTTTTTTTTTTTTTTTTTGTTTTTTTTGTGATGGTTGTTCATGAGTCCCTTCTGAAAAGTTAAACTGAGCATTGTTCATCAGAAAAATCCTCCAGGTCCTGCTGATTCTTCAGTTTTCCAGCATCTTTTGCATATTTGAATCCTTTCCAGTAGTGACTGTATGATTTTGAGATCCATATTTTCACACTGAGGACAAGTGAGGGACTTTGAGATCCATATTTTCACACTGAGAAGGAAAACTTTTGAACAGGATTAAGATGTCCAAATTTGTCTTATTTTGTTGAAATATCCTTTTTTTTTCCCATTTTTTTTTTCATTTAGTACTGCCCTTCGGAAGCAACAGAAGATTTCCCGGAAGACAAATTAAGTACAATTTACCTTGATCTTCAAATTCAAGTTTTTATGTTCCTTCTGGAGAATCAGTGAATGTTTGAACCTTTTTAATAGACCAGATACTGAGGCTTCTGTTAGTACAATTTATATAAAAAAAAAAAACATTTTAAAAATGCAATTTAAAATGTCACTGCATGACATTTCGCTTCAGCACTCAAGGATCACATTTAATTTATTTCAATGTACTGTAGTCTAGTTTGATCTTATAAGGTTAGACAAAAAGCAAAGTTTGCAAAGGGGATAACTATGCCCAGAGAACCCTGCATACTAGCATCTTCCCCAAAAATAAAAGTAATATTTTACATAATAACTGTGAAGTACTGGTCCACCTATAACTGTTTCAATATTGTGTTATTTATCTAAAGTGACAGACTATGTTCCAAACTACTTCTCCTCTTCGACCCCTGCTTTTAAACTTTACTGCAATTGTTATGAATCTCTCTGTAAGTGCTGGGCCATTACTATGTGAGGGGAATCAAAATCTCTGCTCTGAAACTTCAACTGCCTAAGTAACTTTTTTAGGCATCCCAGGCACGCTCCTGACACAAACTGTGGGCAGCAAAAGCTTTAAAGCTTTCTTGTTTTATCCAAAACCACCATCACAATCCAGAAGGCTTAGTGAAACTTTTCATCCAAGATAGTCAAGGTAAAGACTGATTGTAATATATATATATATATATTCATTAAAACTGCTTTTCACTCAGTATTAGTGTTGTGAGTTTTTATGTTGTGTTGCATGGTTAGCTTAGTAACATACTAATCTCTGAGTGTAGCCTACTGCGAATGGCCTGATTTTTATTTCGCAAACCAAACTAAAGATGTCATTTTTCAAAGATTTCAAGATTTCATTTACAGTCCTGATAGCCTACATAACGCTGAAACATTTGCTGACCTTAACATCAGTAATGCTAATGGATAGTAATGCCAATAAATAGCATTGCTGATTGTTGAGATCAGATCCATGCATTATTCTTCTCAACTCTGAACTCTGAATCAAGCACTAGAATCAACTGTAAACATTAGTCGATTGATAGACCGTTAATAGTGTTGTTATCTTTCAAGAGTGTTTCAAATAATATGTTAAATTTCGGATAGTGCCTTTAAAAGGTACTCTGAATAAAGGAGACACTGAGGCAGCTCACAAGTTTTTGAGACAGAGCCAAAATTTCAGTACAATTCCTCACTTCATTCCACATCTTCATCTTGTTTCTTTCATCCATTCTCTCTCTCCTTCTGTCTCTCTCTATTTTTCTAGTGTCATCTTTAATCCTCTCAGTAGAGGCCCTCTGATGATGAGGCTAGTATATGGAAATGAGGAGGGTCAGCGGCATGCTGGTAACCGGGCCCCGCTGTAATAAGGATAATGAATGACAATTTGAATTTGGAGATTAATGGATTATCTGGACAGGGCTTGTCACAATGCCACAGCCAATGACCTTTTCAGATTGACGGATGACTTTATTTTACCTGAACGAATTTTCCGGTCCAAGGGGCAGTGTGGCCTTCTCTCTTCCCTTTTTGATCTGAGATTGTGAAAAGCTTATTGATATGTATTGGAATGTCGGTGTGAATTATGAAAAGATTATCAGATAGATTTTGTTGGTACTATATCAGCCATAAAGGTCGACATAAGGAGATGGTATTGTTTTATCCACTGCTAGAATTCCACAGAAAGGTCAGTAGTCAGTACCCAAAAGCTATACATGATACTTGTGCATGAATACAATGTCAAACGTTAATGTTGACTACTTCTTCCCATGACTGTAAGAAGAGACAATATAAAGAGGAAGAGACAGACAGAAATCTGATGCTCCTTGTGGTAATTGTAGTGATTTGAGTTGTTGGATTGCTTGTTTACTTTCTAGCATTGAAAATAATGTATGATATTTTTATTTTTTGCATGGTTTAAGCTGAAGAAGCTGTAATAACCACAAAATATTTGTCAAGATTGTTTCGGCCACCGAGTGATCTTAAAGGGTCTTTGCAATAAATCATAAAGAGAAAGAGAAATCAAATCAAATAAATCTGGGATTGAATATCAATAGTATTTATATTTATGCATGCACAGTTAATAGTTGCAAGTCCTCAACATGAAGTGGCTCTACATCTTATTTCATTTAATAAGACACTCTGACAATGAATCTAATGGCTTAATTCCTTACAAAAACAAGTGCCTAAAGGTTAAACTTACATGAAACAACTGAATATCTGTCACACAAGTGACATTTTGCATAAATATGCATAAGTGGAGGTCTTGATACATACCACAGCTGATATCATTTCAATGAGGTATTCGGATGTGCCTGCTATTCATGCAATGTCTATTTACATATTTTTCCAGAGGTGCTATATTTTAATCATGGCCTATGGCCTCGTGTTTGATGTGCAATTAAAGATGAAAAATGGTAAGAGGTGAATGGTGGGGAGAGTGATAAATGTTTTCTGAGGTATGATTCTTTGAAAAGGCTTGAGAGTTACTGTAGTCTCTCTGTAGCTGTTTTTCAAGGTTTCTAGCCACTTAAACATCAAATGATGCTGAGAGCTGTTTGAGATTTGCATGCTATTTGTGTTATGTGTGTGTGACTGCGAAAGAGCGAGAGTTTAAGTCTTAGATGTTTATGTATTCTTTGAAAGCATTTTTTATTATTATTTAGCAGTATATGCGCTATAGTCTCATCCACAGTTTGTTCGCTAGCAATCTAAAGCATATTGCTCACAAATTCAGTGCTTAAAGGGATAGTTCACCCAAAAATTCTGTAATCATTTACTCATCCTCAAGTTGTTCCAAACTTGTATGAGTTTCTTTCTTCTGTTGAACACAAGAAAAGATATTATGAAGAATGTTGTTAACCAAACAGTTGATGGTAGCCACTGACTTCCATAGTTGATGTCCATATGGCAGAAATGTTTGGTAAAAATTAGTTAGTTAATATCATGTTATCAATGTCATGTTCGGTCATCTTAGTTCTTTGTAAGGGCTGGATCCAAACTGAAGCTTGTGTAATGGATGCCCATTGTCTCTCAGATCTCAAATTAATCCTAATGCTTGCCCTCTAATGGATAATCTAATTTTTCTCCAGGGACAGTGAAACAGTGGACAGTGAAGATGCAGGCCGGGCATGGGCTTACATCTGTCCCACAGCACAACCTAAGAGGCTTTTAGTTTCTTTCTGGAGTTTGGGATGCCAATCCCATGGCAGAAACAGAGAAGGAAATAGAGAAAAATTAGCGTAGCTGCTGTTCCAACTAAGCAAAAAATGACCAATGTTAATGTGCATTTGATCAGATGTAACTGAGGTAAAGGGTTACTAGATACATTATGCGAATGCTTGGCTAAAGAAATGTGTCTTTAATCTAGATTTAAACAGAGAGAGTGTGTCTGAACCCCAACCGTTATCTGGAAGGCTATTCCAGAGTTTGGGAGCCAAATGTGAAAAAGCTCTACCTTCTTTAGTGGACTTTGCTATCCTAGGAACTGCCAAGAACTCAGAGTTTTGTGACCTCAGAGAGTGTGATGGATTGTAGCATAATAAAAGACTAGTCAGGTAAGCAAGGAGCTAAACGATTTAGGGCCTTAAAAGTAAGTAGTAATATTTTGTAACAGTACAAAGAATGTAAAATTGGGGTAATATGATCATATTTTCTTGTCCTGGTAAGGACTCTAGCAGCTGCATATTGGACTACTTGTAGCTTGTTTATTGAAGATGCAGGACAACCAGCTAGCAGTGCATTACAATAGTCCATATAGAGGTCATTAATGCATGAACTAGCTTTTCTGCATCAGAAACAGGTAACATGTTCCCTAACTTGGCAATGTTTCTAAGGTGGTAGAATGCTGTTTATGTAACGTGAAATATGATTTTCAAAAGACATGTTGCCGTCTAATATAAACACCCAAATTTTTGACTGTAAAGGAAGTCACAGTACATCCGTCTAGATGCATTGATTCTGACTCATACGGTACATGTATCTGCACACATTGGGCTCCAGTTATAATCAGAACTTTGTTGCCTGAGTGATTTGTTCTTTAAAAAGCCGGGTCATTGGGCATTAATAGCAGCAGTTAATGCAGACAGCTCTTATGTTTTAATGGTTGTGGACTGTGAGGCAGAATATGAGATGAATCGCGCTGAGGCTGTAAACGCCACTCACTTCCTCGCAGACTCCTGCGGTCTTGATGGTTTGCACTTATGCTAATTAAAAATGCAGTATGACAGTGTTCAACGGTGCCTGAATTCATTGTTTGAGTGTGAATTCCTTTAGTTAGCTGTCTCTTGGCTGTAATGGACGAACTTGACATGGTGTTTAAAAACTAATCCAGTAGGTTTCTCTTTAAATTATGGGTGTATCTTGCTTTTGCGTATTATAATTTGTGGTGTCACTCAGTGTAAACAAAGGAACACTATTGAGATATGACTCAGAGGACACAGGCTGTAGCACATCTCACGCGGTGCTGTCGTAGCAACACACAAACACATTAGCTGCGTTCCCACCTTAAATGTCTCGTAAAGGTCACATTTAACATTTGAGTAAGCCATCAAGCCCAGCATAGATGTAATAAGGGCAAGTCTGGATTATTTTGGGTGGAAGGAAATCACACCTACGAAATTAATTTCAAGTTACTCGCTCAGCACTAATAACCAAGAAGAGATTTTTCTAAAACTTTAAAGGAGGAATATGCAAATTATTTGGTATTTTTGATCGATTGATTGATTTGTTTTTTTTTTTTTCGAAAATGCAGTAAAAATTGCTATTGTGAAATATCAATACCATTTAAATTATTTTACCGTTTTTTATTTTAACATATTTAAAAATGCGATTTATTCCTCTGATGTATACTGAATTTTCAGCATTCAATACAGTCTTCAGTGTCACATGATCCTTCAGAAATCATGCTGATATTCTGATTTGGTGCTTAAGAAAAATTTTGAAAAAAAAGTTGAAAAGAGTAATAATTTTGTGGAAAGCTGGTGATACATTTACCACCTTTATACAACATTTATTTTGCAATATAGCTCTTTTATAACATTATACATTTTGTCATTTTGTTTTATTAATGTGTCCTTGCTGAACAATAGTATTAATATGAAAAAAAAAAATCTCACTTTGAATCGTAGTTTATATTAGGCCTATAATAAAAATACATTTACTTTAGAAGATTCTTAAGATATTAAGACTTATTTTTATCCCTCTAATTTTTATCCTTTTGAAACATAAATTGTTCAATATTTAGTGATGTTCATGCATAAAACAAGAAAAATGCTACTGATGTACAAACTCTAATTCAGTAGATCTGTTCTCTGAAAATATTTTATCATGCATTTATGCTTTTCATAATTTTAAGATGTTATATTGTTTTAGATATTTTTGTTTATTTAAATGCTGAATGTTACAAAAAGTCAATCCGGCCATGAGTATACTCCTTATTTTACCAATTCTGTTTAATGCACAGACATTTGATTCAAACAAGCCTGAGTTTTCCCACAGATATATAGAGTCAGATATATAGAGACATCATGGCTAAAGACATTGTGGATTGCACTGTTTGCACTTCCACAATGCACTGTTTAAATTCCTGCCCACCCCTTTTGGAAAGTAATCTATGTAACTGCAATACTTTAAGAGGCTTCTTGGATCAGTGCGTTCTAGGTGCAGCTTTCAGGAGGTGTGGACTGTGAAATTAGAGCTGGAATCTGGAGGTGTGAGGAAATATGGGAAGGAAGGATGGTGATCCCAAACTCCAGAAAACAACTAAAAGCCTCTTAGGTTGTGCTGTGGGACAGATGTAAGCCCTGCATCTTCACTCCTGCATTGTTTCACTGTCCCTGGAGAAAAATGAGATTATCCATTAGAGTGCAAGTGCTAGGATTGATCCGAGATCCGTTAGACATTGGGTTTGTGCTCATGAAACGTGGAGATGCAGTGAATTTGTAATTCTCTCAATTTTTGTCATATTGTGGAAATATTTCCGTATATAATCCTATATGTAAGCAGCTGCTGTAAATCCATATTTGCAGTGAGTCTTTCTTGTATGTGAATACTGATGAATCCCTGGTCTGCTGTCAGTATCGGTTCAATGATGCATGTCACTGCCTCATCAATTAATCTACTGAAAGTGAATTAGCTTTTCAACATAATTTATCATCTGTAGACAAACCAGAGTAATCATATCTGTATTATATTTGAGACTTTATAAGTTTCTACAGCCTCCAAATTATCAGCATAATCAAAATTTTACTGAAAAACTGTAGTAACATATGACACACCTATTGTTGTGTGATTGATAGTTTATTTTGAGGAAGTAAAAGGCCTTTTAGTATAAATTAGTTCAACTGTGCTGTGAAATTTCCTGTTTTTTCTTATTCTGTTAAAATAACTTTTATATTTTAGTAATATTTCAAAATAAACACCTACTGGACTTTATTTTTTTGTTATTTTTTATCAATATTTCAGTCTTTATTTATTCTATTTTTCTGGTCAATAAGAAAATAAGGGACTTTTATCATAAAACTAAGCATTTAAATGTCATCTTAATAAGACATATTACTGGAAAATATAGAGTGACAGCTGATATTTATATTAATTTTATGTCTGCTATACCGTTATAAAGATCTCATTGATTTACATTACAAACTATTAGAATTTCATCTTACATTTTGGGCATTTAGGCCTCTGAATAAAATTGAGTCATATCATACTATATGAGTCATGCAAGTTTGATATCATCTCTGATACTCAAAACAACAACAACAACAACAAAAAAACCTTTCTCTTTATATATAGTTTCATTTGTCAGTCTTTACAGGGTTAAATGTTTATGAACGTCTCTAAAAGAACTGTCTATTGATTGCCCCAGGCCGCTTTAAGATTTAGCATCTTGACATTTGCAACATGAACTTCGCAGCTGGTGGATGCACTGCCAAATAACACAATTAACCAAATTACAGGTTGCATGCAGTAAGACTGATTAGTTTTGAGAGTAACCTGAAGTGAACCTGATTAAAATGTCCAGCATTAATGGCTTCTGAAAGAGGGATATTTCTGGTGGAGTGGAGATCTCTCCCTCCCAACCGAACTCCGATTCATCATGAGGAAGTCAAATTAAGGTTGACTGATATTATAGGCAGCTCAAATATTTGAGTATTCAAACAGTTCTTCCCAATTACAGCCCCTCCCTCAGATACAAACAAAAAAGAGGAGCATTTTAACAAGCAGTTGCAGTTAGAGTAAAGATCATAGTGTTTATGGAGACTTAATTGCGATTAAAGCCGTTGCATCTTTATATTATTTTTTATTTCATTTCATTTCATTTTATTGTAATTTTTTTTACATTTATTTCTTGATGTTTGGAATTGCCATGTTCACCTGGTTTAAGAAATGCAGAGCCTATCTGGTGGTGGAAAGGAAGCTTTTGCCACTTTGCCACAAATGTGCAGAATTTGTTTGTTTTGTGTGATCCTTTTCTCTCTCCGCCTTCCTCTCTCCTGCTCTTGCTCCCTCACTGTCTCTGTCTCTGTCTTGCTTTCTCTTTGATTTCCCATGAGCCTGAGAAACAGACTCGAAGTGACAGTCTGTTGCAGACTTTTCAACTGTCTCAGCAGGGATTACCTGGGGATATGGATGCATGCAACATTTTTAAATATTTGTTTATGCAGTGCTCTCAGTCTCCTTACATTTTCAGGGTATTTACAGAATTGTATTTCGTAATACAGCAATAATTGTGGTAAACACAGTTACTGTGAGAAAGATTTTAAAAGGTTTAAAAAACGGTGAAAGCAATGGGCAGAATTTAGATCCCTGAGAACAACATTGAACATACGTACAGGCAGTATATGCACTCAAAGAATATTGTATTTTTTACTTCGGTTTACCAGTTATAATAAATTCTGATCATTTTTTATTACGTATAATATTTTAATATAGTATTTCTATATTCCTGAACACACACAAACATTTCATTTTTCTCCGAGCAGCACAGATGATATTCTAAAATTTAGCAGTGTTATTTTGGTATCGAGATATTTTTATTTTATTTATTTTATTAACAGTTTGAATTAGTTTTTATTTTTATATTTTAGGTTTTCATTTCAATGTCTTTGTTCATTTTTATTTGTTTTTTATGTGCTTTTTTTAAATTAATTTTTATTTGAGTTTTATCAAGATAAACTAAATGGAAAGTGAGAAATGTCTTCCTGGCAACTAGCAAAATAGTTTTTTGTTGTTGTTTGTTTGTTTGTTTTGTGAAAGTGTTTAAAAATTTTTCTTTTCTTTCATTTAATGTTTAATTTATTTCAAGCAACAATCTTTTTATAATAACAATGATATTTTGTTATCTCTCTGAAATTGCTTAAAAGTGCAAGAGGAACTGTATTTTTTTTTTTTAAATAATAAAAATAATAAATTCAGTTTAGTTATTTCATGTAATATTTTAATACAGTATTTGTTTTATTTTTGTATTTGTAAAATTGATTAAAAATTCATTTCAATTTGTGGAAAATATTTATCTTGTAAAATTTCAAATAAGTGCTCTGAATGAATGAAATAATATACATCTTTACATACATAAATATTCATAATCTCAATGTGTCTGCCACTTCTAAGATGCATCAAATAAAACTGTATAAAATTTCCACTTCCTAGCAGCCATTGAGATTTAATTTGTGTCCATTAAGTCCATTCGTAAGTATCAGTAACCTTGTTGGCATCACACATCATTTTGCCATCTGCAGGTGGGATGTCTTCTCCCACGCACAGATTAGATTTTTCTGGTATCTGATGACTCTAAAAATCATTATAATTTTAATTATTCAAATAATATATAATTATTATTTGTATTTAAACCACTGTTTTAGTACTATTTTGCTTTGTATTTTAGGACACTGTATCTAAACTAAAACTAATGTCCTCTCATTCCTGGACACACACACACACACACACACACACACACACACACACACACACACACACACACACACACACACACACATTTCATTTGGCTCTGAGCAGCACAGAGGGAATTGAGTGGGAGAAAGGGGGTGGAGGGGGAGCCGAGATCCAGCTGTTTCTAAAGCAGGTAAAGACACATTAAAGTGCTGACGGAGTGTGTGAAGAGCTCCTCTGCTGAATTATTCATGACTGTCGCACGAAGGACAAGATTCTCACTCATGAAGCGGCGTCACGGCCCTTCTCTGACAATTTGTCCTCCGCACTCCCATTTACAGGTGCAGAACAGCAGTGGTTCAATCTTTATTATGGTTCACAAGTGCATAGCAATAACAGCCTGTTGCACCTCTACAGGTCTCCACATCCATCAGAGAGCGCAGGCACGGCCGCCTGCTCACACTAACTTCAGCCATTACTGATGAAGAATCTCTACAATTAACAACGCTGATTAGTTTTGCAATTGTTTATAATTTATGACCATAATAAGCCTGGAATATGGCTAGCATGGCTTTTATGGCAATATTCCAGGTTCTGTGACATTGCTGGTGATTACCACAGAGTTTTGACTTGACTTTATCACACTTTTCGAATTCTAGCTGTAACATTTAAACACACAACACTAGTGAAAGAAGTTTAATCCTTTCAACTCATGGCCATGTAAACCTGGTATACTATGTTACTTGTGCCTGATATTTAAAAAAACTCTATTTACTTGAGCAATGTTTACTCAATGTTTAAAAGTACTCAATATGTGCAATGTATTTTATACTTATTATTTATAGTGCGTTGTTAGTTTAGCAATATTCTAACATCAATTGTTAGTCAAGTCATAAAAGTTGCAGCATGCTGAGTGTTGTGGATCTGTCAGTTACAAGATTCCATGTTATTATCCTATTCACATCAAGAATAATAACTAACTAACGATAACTATAACAAACTATATTAACGTCCACACTAACAGACAGTAACGTTCTCTTTGTAATAAGCACACGTTGCAATTGGGGCTGCATTTTTGGGTGAACTATTCTTTCAGTCTCTGTTACAAGAAGCAGAGAATCCAACAGAAAAAAATTGAATGTAAATTAGTGTAGTGTTTTGCTCATTTCAGACCTTCCATTATAGCACTGACTTTTCTTAACTCCACCTTCTTCATGAAATAGAAAGACAGGGTTTAAGCGAGAGACAGAGGGAGAAAATAAGGGAGCCCCAGATGGTCTGTTTATCTCACAGAAGGTTTAATACCATTGTGATCTCTTGACTTTAGAAGTAAAGTCAATCCCTGCTGCTTCTGCACTTATCCATGTTCTTTTCAACGTAGCAATTGAATAAGAAATCCAATACTCTTTCTTTAATTGAGCTATTAATACACAGTTGGATATCTCAATGGCAGTGACTGCACTCATTAAGTTGTATTAGATGGCTGAGGTCATTCTCATTTTAGTGCAATACCACCTTCTAGCCTGCATCCAATCAAGGGCCGAAGAAATGTGTTCCATCACATTCTCTTTTCATCGTCCTTCTCGTTTTGTCTTTCTTATAGTCTTTTCTTTCTTTCTTTCTTTCTTTCTTTCTTTCTTTCTTTCTTTCTTTCTTTCTTTCTTTCTTTCTTTCTTTCTTTCTTTCTTTCTTTCTTTCTTTCTTTCTTAAATGATTGTCTGCTCACCTCAGCATTTGATGTGAGATTTGGCATTTCCCTTCATTCTAACCCTTTATCCTCAAACATTTCAATTTCAGTTAAATGTCATTAATCAATTTATCAGTAAATGTCAGGAGATTCATGTGATGCTTGGCACTGGCCACTTAGGTAAATTTGCATGAAAAGATTTTCCATGTCATCTTTGTTGTCTGTTTCCTCGTGAAGATGTGGGATATTGGCTGGATTCTAAAATCTGTCTGTGTTCTCTCTTCCTTGATTTCTTTCACTCTCTTTTTTTTTCTCTGAACTCACTACCACAATCCCCCTTTCTTATGCTCATTAGCATACCTCTTGGTTTATTAATTTTAATACCTACTTATAATTTTTTTTGTTCTTAATAAAGGTTGAGGTAAGCACAGGATGAACGGCTCATCTCAACTCCTTTCCCTAAAGCATGAAATTGCTTTTAGTGTTCCAGTCCATTTCTAGCTTTTCTGGAATTACTTTTCTTTTTTTTTTTGAATGACTGTTATCGGTTAGAATAAACACTGATTATTGGCAGTACAGTAGAGAACAAATTATAATTCTGAGCAGTAATGGTGTGACAGCATATCACTACTTTTCAAAAGTTTGGAAGAAATAACAGCCTGGTCTCACAGCAATTTGTACATATTTTACGAGGTGGCTAATTTGTATGAATTTGTATGACCTCATTCATACAAATTCATACGATTTATGCTAAATTGTACGTATTTTATGAGTTGCACAATTCGTATGAATATATATATATATATATATATATATATACATATATATATATATATATATATATACATATACTGTATATATATATACATATTATAGGCTTATTAAGTGCTGTTTAATATTCTTGTCTATGTTTCTATTCATTGATGAATAGAAAGTTCAGAAGAACAGCATTTATTTGAATATTTTTTAAAACAACATTAATTTTTATAATATATATAATATATAAAAACAACAACAAAATCATACTCACCCAAACTTTGAACCATAGTGTTTGTTTAGTATTTGATATATAGTTAAGGCTAATTATTGGATTGCTTTGATGCTGCCTCATGCTGCAATAATCGTTTATTGCTGTATGAAATTATTTCACAAGTGCTTAATTTGACCATTTATAGCTCATAATATTGTGTGATATGTCATTTGAAAGACTTATATGTTTTCATAAAGTATAAAGCAGCCTTTGGAATCACGTGCCTTTAAGGGAATGTAAATAAAGTAAAGTAAGGTAAGTTTAGGATTAAGTGGTGATTTGTTTTTGTCCCTTGTCAATATTTTGTCAATGTTGTGGCTTTTAAGCTTTTAAACAGAGAGGCATCCAGAAGTGGGACAGGCCATCAGTTTGTCGACAAAACATGTCAGTCTGGTCAATATGCGGCGAGTTGAAATGAAGGTCAAGGTTACTGAAATCTGTTTCCCAGACTGCATTTGGCCTGACTGAAATCACATTCCCTTCAGTGTGAGCATGTGGAATGAAGCAGTTTCTCGTGCATCAGCAAAAGCATTCTCCCACACATGGATTCCAGACAAACACTGTGTGCAGAGACACACACTCAAACACAAACAGGCTAAACATCATAAGACAGGAGCCAGAGGATTTTCTTCACCCCACAAATGTGCTGCCAGTATGCCAGATGGCCCCTGTATGTGCAAAAAACAGGTTCCCCTTCCCTTACTGTGAGCAGAATATAAAAAGAACCAACGGCCATCAATCACCAACCCAGAGCATGATCTCCTCTAAACTCATCTGCTTTTCCCCCCCAATCATGTCATTTACATTTCATCTTCTGTAGATGAACAAAGGCTATTGGTTGTTTTTTTGAAGCTGAGTCAAAATTAGTTGGTCCTCTCAAATCTCATCATAAGCTCTCGTATCATCGTCAGCAGAGATTGTTCTTAAACTGATGGAGGAACATTTGATCCCACTCAAACTGCTGAATTCACTCACTGCTGTTGCATCGCAAACAACAAACAGAACCGTAGCTGTTCCCCCTTTGATGTGTCTGCATTTGAAAGCAGAGGCGTTTGAGCTAGACGTAGGAGCGGCGTGAATGGGCTAGTGCGTTTGTCTTCTAGCTTATCCTGACTGCGAGTGATAAACCTGCCTTTAAAAGGCCTGGTGTCGGCTTGGCTTTCTTTTATCCAATTACAGTTGTGATTACCCTTAGAAGATGGAGGCTTTCTTGTCTGTGTGGGGTCTCTGCTGAAATGTTAAGGATATAAAGTGCTCAGAGACATTACACACACACTCTTGTGTGGAAATGTAAGCCTCCAGATCAACCCTCCCCCTCAAAATAACTATGATATCATGTGTTTGACAGATTGTGCAGGGCATAATAACTGCCTGTTAGCTCATGTCGCAGAAGGAGCCTTTCTGTGAATATAACAATGTGTTTCTCATATGTAACATCATGCTTCTTGTATTAGCCAGAGGAAATCATATGCAAACTGTGATTGTAAACCTGATCTCTATAAATATATAATATTAATGTGGTCTACTATTGTATTTTGATGATTGATTTTTATATTTAAATATTGAAGGTCTGGGACAAAGTCAAAACTTAAAGGTAATAAGAATTTGATGTAAGTGATGAAGGTATCCTTAAGACCACCTTATTACAAAGAGAAAAAGTTAAAAATATGGGACATTAAAGTGTGTTTAAAGTATCTTATGCTCACCAAGGCTGTTTATTTGATCAAAAATACATCAAAGCAGTAATATTGTGAAATATTATTACATATTAAATAACCATTTTATATTTTACTACATCTAAAATGCTGCTTTTGTTTTCCAGGATCATTTCTTATTAATATCAATGTTGAAAACAGTTGTGCTGCTGAATATTTTTGTGGACACATTTTTTTTTTTTTTTTTTTTTTTGTGTATGGAAAATGTATAGAAAGTTTAGAACAACAGCATTTATTTTAAATAGTTTTCTTTTATCTTCCCTGAATAAAATAATTATTTTCTTACAGTATATAAAATAAAAAAAAATTTGAATAAAATAAAACTCTTACTGACCCCAAGCTTATGAATGCTACTGTATATATATCACAAATTTCCTTAAACTCTTTCCTGGAGTTATTAATATGTACGCATATCAAGGAGATTTGTTTAATTTCAAGATGCAATACAGGTAATGGTAGTTGCCTTGGAGAAGTCACGTCTTCTTAAGTTAATTTTCAGTGTTGTTATTTGTGTTATTATATTGTTATGCTGTTTTATAATGTCTGTATATAACAGAGAGAACGAGAAACAACATATCTCAGTAGGAATGACCTCACCTCCTTCTATTCCACCATTTTGCACAGAAATCTTTCATCCTTTTTCATTACCTTTATTTCCTGATTGTGTGTTGAATTCACTAGACCATTAGAGCATTCAGGTTTTCTGACAGCTGATGGACGTCGTACAAATGAGATCTGCTGAAGGCACATGAAATAGCCAAGATAGATTTAAAAGGAAGTTCTCTGTGATGGACAGTATACATCGTTTTTATCAATAAACCAGATTCATCACACAATGGCTACCTTTTGTATTCTGATGTTATTATATTGCGAACAATGGATAATATGCACAAAAACAACAACAACAACAACAACAACAACAACAACAACAACAAAAACATTACTACCAAATTGTCAGAAAACAATGTACTAATATGACTGGAGCATGTTATTAACTTTTTTAAATATATTTTTTAAAAGTACATTTTATGTGTAAACTGTTTCAATAGATAAAACTGCCTGAAGGTGAAATGTATAATTTGTGTATAATGCCTTTAGCACCATCAAACAATAACAGACTACCCAAACAGTGTCCATACATAGCTGTGTATTGTGACAAAATAGGTTTTTACCAAGCAACATATAAATCACAAATCTTTCATTGTATTATAGTTTATGTTTTGGATTGTCAAATATTGTAATAGGCTCAGCCACTACCACTGAATAGGAATGCTAATAGATAGATTTCTTCAGGTGTTACAGACCTCCTTGGTCATAATGCTCAAACAAACAAGGTAATGCTTGCAAAGTACCACCGACACAGTCTTTTCACTCTTGGGGAATTCAGCCTATGAATAGCTTACTTATAGTTGTCTCTGCTCATTAAACTGGGGTAGGAGAATATTGGAAAATGTTGCACATTAATAAATTCTTTATGTGTAGCTACAGTACATAAAATTATGGCCAGAAAAACATGTTTGTTTAGTAAGTTGCTTGACCAAGGAGAGTAATGATAGCCTAACTTAAATGCTTTAACAAGAGCACCGTTTTTTTTTTTTGTTTTTTTTTTGTTTTTTTTTATGAGAAAATGTATCTACTAACAATGTCCACCAGCAGGAGAATTCTGAAATTTTTTTCGTCTTTCATGAATATTACCATCACGGTGCAATTTCCATCACACTTCAAATTAGGTATATTGTGTTAAAATTCTGTGGTGGAAATTATGGTGATAGAAATTAATTTTTAAGCATTTTTCAAATACCATGGCAGACTGTTGTTAAGGTGAATTTCATAACTAATATTTTATGTGCAATATTTAATAGTGCAATTAGTGTGTTCACACTGAAAATTCCAACAAGAAAAAGTACACTTTAAATACCCAGAAGATGCACTTATTTAAACAAAAGTGTGGAATGTAGGACACTTTATGCACTCAACTTTTGCAACTTTTTATCATGTAGTGGAAGAAAAAGGGTATCAGACACCAGTGATGACAAAATAACCTTATAAAACTCATACAGTAGACAGGAGGGTGCTAGTTTAAGTGCATAATGTGTACTGTAGTGATACCAAGGAGGTCTATAATACTTTGAGAAAGCTGTCTATTAGGATTCGCATTCATCTCAGTGGTAGTAACGAGTGCTGGAGGCTTTACCTTTTTTTTTTTTT
Source organism: Cyprinus carpio (assembly GCF_018340385.1). NCBI lineage: Eukaryota > Metazoa > Chordata > Actinopteri > Cypriniformes > Cyprinidae > Cyprinus > Cyprinus carpio. The sequence goes on along the minus strand of NC_056573.1, from coordinate 20,631,987 downwards.
TTTTTTAGAAAAGGTTTTTTATTTGATTTGATTTGTTTATTTATTTTCAGAGAACCATGTAATGTTGAAATAGCACAGTCCAGGTTTTGTCTCTTTAATGAGTTAGCACTTCCTACTCCAGGTCAAAAGGTACTTGCTGATTCAGTAACTCCACACATAACTAATTGGCCATCCATATGAAGTGGCCATGTGGCCAGATTTTAGGGAAAGTTCTAATGAGTAAAGGTTAAATACATGCCCACTCTTTTTCTGGGTTGTGAAAACATGCATTATCACAGGGCTTCTTTCTTACTGTCTTTCATCCCAGTAGGTGTCATGGTGCCGGGCAGTTAAAAGTGCTCTGTTCATATGAAAACGAGACAAAGAGGTTTATATAACCCTGTTAACCTGCTTGAGCTGAGAGCTTTTTAATGTGTGCTTCAGGAAGCTGTAATGCAGGTCTGTTACATAGTAGGTTTGAAGGAGACGAAAAATGGGATCCTTTGTCAAGGTGACAGAACTCTCCAAACCTGAATACAATCTAGATTTCATAGGACGAGAGTTTTACAATTAACCTTGTAAAAATAATTAACCTTTTGTAAGGGTTAGTTCAGCCTAAAATGAGCATTCTGTCATCTTTAGAGACAGGATGACTTTCTTTTTTCTTTCTTTCTTTCTTTCTTTCTTTCTTTCTTTCTTTCTTTCTTTCTTTCTTTCTTTCTTTCTTTCTTTCTTTCTTTCTTTTTAATATGAAAGAGAATGGATTCTGTCAAGCTCCAAAATTTCTAAATAGGTACTCTTATTATGATTTTTGGTAATTTTTGGAGCTCAACAGCACCATCCCCTCATTATGTTAAATTTTCAATGTAACAGTAGCAACAGATCTTTCTTTCTGTATTGTAATGTTTATTATTAATTATCAAAAAACAAAAGGATGCAAGGCGGATGACTCTATCCATCAGTTGTTGAGGCAAGTTCAATTGAAAGAAGGGGGTTTAAACAGACTAAATGATTGGAGAAGTCTGGACTATGTCACCAGGGAGAAGTCTGTCATTTCACCAGACATTTTGACATTTTTATTAAAAAAATTATGATGTCAAAACATTTGCATGGATGTACATGGATGCGTCATTCACAATAACATCAGCAAGATGCATTTATAAAACAGAGTGGATTTCCTTTGCCTAACATCTCATACAGGTTTGGAACAACATTAAGAAGTGAACAAGGACAGAATTTTAATCTTTGGCTGAATTAACCTTTAAAAGGGGCATTGTGGTAATTAAAATTGTCATTGATTGTCTCCAACAGCCTTCTTAATTAGCTTAACCAGCATTAACTTAGTAACAAGTACTTAGGTCAACCAGCTTCAACAGAAAGATAATCCAATTTTCTCCCTGAACTACAGCTACAGTAAGTAAACCCACTCTAACTCCTTAATGCCCCTCAAGATAAACAAATCCAAGTGTTGTGTGGTTAAGTGTAAAATCTGGGCAGTTCTGTGCTTCAGAATGTGTGTGGTTTAGAAGATAGACTCTCATGGGGATGTGGTGAAATGTGTGAGTCTGACAGACAGTAGCTCAGACTTGAACTGGGCCCTGTAGCCCAGCTCTGATTCACAGTTGAAACATAAATAAAAGCCACTGGCTATTATTTAGAGAGAAGGTGTTTTTGAAGAAAGCCTCACCCTGGGACATGAGATGGAGGGAGGAAGGAAGAGACAGTGCTGGGAGGGAATCTTCAATAAAGAAAGGGGGAAAGAAATCTTGTGTTGTACAGCAGATCGTCTCTCACTTGAATTTGGTTTTCTCCTCAGGACACAGAAGGTCAGTAACCTTGGATTGTTTGGTGTTATGGGCCTCCTGATTGCCTCATGTGAATGTTTGTGTAGCAGGCACAATGGAATTAGTCACAGTCGCTCTCTGTCTCTCTCTTTCTCTGCACAAGCAGCCTTTAGTAGGCTTGATTCCAGCAAAAGGCATAATTCATCATGGACATGACAAATTACAGAAGACTACTAACTGGGAGAAGAGATCGGGTGTGTGTATGTGCTTTCCGTTCAGCTAAAACTGAGGGTGCAATATTGATATATCTGAGGCTGGCAAATCTTGATTTTCGAAAGAGAAAAATGAGCCAGGCTGAGCCGGAGGAATTAGAATGGTTTGTTTTGAGTGTGACGCCTGCCCCCGGGGACCTTCTCGACTCCGGAGCCAGATGGCTAATAATTCTGCTGAGGGGATCCGAGCTGTGGTTTGGGGCAAGGGCTGAGGATGCTGAGATTGAGTGGAGATAGGAGGAATGGAAGTGGGGGGAATTTGTTGGGCTGGAAACAGAAGGATTTGCTGAAGCACATTCTGTCGGAGTTCCTGGGGCGAGTTATGAACTCTGACCATCAGTGCTTTCCATTCCCTATAGGGTAAATATACCTATGAACACATCCAAACCTCAATTACCATTGGGCCATTACTGTCAGGTCAGCCCCCCACAGCAATGTCTGCATCCTTATGTGTAATCTACAATTATAAACGATAAAATACTCTTGGTTGGTAAAGAATACTTAGACGGTGTCTCCACATAAAGTCTTGCAATTATATGCATTTCACATCAACTAAAATAAACCACAAGAGGCTGATAGTAATTTTACCACAACCTCAAGTGCCCTTTTTTTTTATTAAATGCCAGCAGCTTGATAGAGGACATCAATGTTCAATAAATACATTTGTTAATGATATTAATTTACATTTATGTAGTTGGCAGACACTTTTATCCAAGGTGACCTACACTGCATTCAAGCTATACATAATTTTTCCAGTTCATTCATTCCCTGGGGATTGAACCCATGACTTTGGTGTTGCTAGCACCATGGTCTACTGTTTGAGCTACAAGAAGGCTATATTTAATTATAATTATTTAATTATAATAAACATTTCTTCTGCCAAGAAGTTGTTTTTATGGTTGCCTAGCAAAGTAGCAACTAACATGGTTTTCAGTGAAACTCTACAATAAACAAATGATTTATTCACTAATTAGGCTGAATCAGTCAATGACTGTTTCTTTTAGATATGGGTTAATGACTGAAAACTTTTTTGGAATGTTTTAGAGCATTTAGAGTGCTGCAGTGATTGTATCCGCAGCATCACCCTAGCTCCATCCATGAAAATGTGATTTTTCCATTGGCTTTTGGATAATTGTAGAAAATAGGTTCTAAGCAAAAAAAGTTTATGATTCTCACATGTTAACATCATAATAATGTTCACAAATGAACACAACTTTTGTGAATTGTGAAGCCTAAATACAATCGCCAGTAGTAAAAAGTTAAAGTGCCCCTATTATGCCTTTTCGACTATTCCCTTTCATGCAGTGTGTCATGTAGCTGTATGTGAACATAAACTATCTGCAAAGTTGTGAAGCCAACAGTGCACAATAGATAAAGTTATTATCTGTCAAAAAAAGAGTCGGCTCACAATTGCCGAAACGAGTCGCCAAGAATTCGAATCTTATTCTGTTACGGCTCTACGTCACGAAGTAACACATTTGCAAAATGTCCGGCCACATTTTAGGTCGCCAACTTGCCTGCCCACAAACACAGTAACGTTTCTATGTGGTTAACATCATTTTGAGAAGACGCTGTTTCCTACGCCGTGAGAGTAAATTTGTTTTATCACATCTCATAATTACCACAAACTTGTCAACACTTGAGACTTACCACTGAGAAATGATCTGCTCCAGTCGTGCTTGTGAATCAGTCTCTTGTCAATCAACCACTTCAACCGTTTCATCATCAGACTCCGGCTTGAGTTGGTAAGCTACAATCCATACAATCTTTTCTATGCATTGACAAGTCTCCAGGGTTGTCATTCTGTCAAGGCAATTGGCGTTTCGTTTCCGACACGCGCTCTACACAGTAGACCAATCACAAAGGACTGCGCCATCTCACAAATCACAACAGTGAGGGCTCTTGGAAAGGAGGGGTTTAGAGAGACTGATTCTTTGAACTGCTCCGCACGATTCATTTAGATATGAGGTAAAATTAAATCTATTTTCTGAGAAAACTAACATGTTTTTTGATCTTACATGCATGTAAACCTGTTTTAGGAGACTCATAAACAATATTAGCAACCTTAAAAATGGCATAATAGGGGCACTTTAAGCATAGGCTATAAACAAACTATGGTTGCACGACTTCATTGTCACCATCACTAAGCTTCCAACCTTTTCAGTCTCTATTTGAAAAAAAAGTAAAAAAAAAAAAAAAAAAAAAGAAATACCTTGAAAAATTGTGTTAGACTAGTTTGCAAGAGTGTGATTATAAACAAGGCTCTGAAAGTGGACCAGTAAGTAGATGGGTTTATCTGCTTGCATGATGATGTTTAATGTCCCTGACAAAATCTGTAGTGCCATTTATACACTTGCTTTTCCAAGACAAGGAAACACTTTAAAAAAAATCACAAGGGGTACTTATGTATATTATGTAGTAGAATAAAACATGAAAATATACTGAGCTTGTGTTAACCACAGAACTTATTTCAGGTATTTCACCAAAAACACACTGATTTCAGGACAATCAAACCAGAAGTGCTAAAATGCTAACTTGTTTCCAGGTTTTGGCCTATAAAAATGTCATCCCTGCAGCACTCTATAATATGTTTCCACCAAGATTTCAAGGACCATGTGATGTTGTAAAATAACAGCTTTAACCAAGTCATTGAAGTGAACCATTCAAAAGAACCAATTCAGAATCACTATGTAATTTAGCTGATGTACAGTCAAAGTTGTGCATATATCAGCTATTTAACGTCTTTGAGCATAGCTAATTCAATCAGATTTCAGTGCCATAACTATAATATTATAATAAAGAGTTTCTCATAGTGTAATTCTCTGCGGTGTTAAAGACTCTTGGGCGGGTGCCAGACATGCTCTTTTGCTTTCGCAAACTGACTGCAACAGCAGGTGCAGGGTAATGGGAAGAGATCCCCTTAGGTGTGTGTGCACAGATGAAACTATTAAGATTCTTGGCTTGAAGTGCACAGCTCGCCCCTCAAAATGCTGAGGGCTACCCGAGAGCGGGACAGGAAAGGGAACTAACGTCATTGCAGAACTATTCTCCTTTACCTAAGCACCCTGCTTACGCAGAAATCTAGGACAGAGTACTTTCCTCTGTTCTCAAAGCAAACAGTCTAATAAAAGAATCTGCCTGTATAAATGCTTAAAAGTGCGTTTCTAGAGGTATAACAAGACCTTGATAAATGATGCGATCTGTGTTTGTTTTATTATTAGTAGTTATTGTAGTGGGGCGTATGTCGCATAGCAACCAGCATAAAAGGTTTCCACGAGTGGGGCAAGGCTTCCTAAAGACTGAGTGATGGTGTAAGTCACACTGACAAAGTTGCCAGCAGGTAGAGAAAATAGCTGGCAGATGAGACAGATACCATGTGAAAGCTTCAGTTTAAAAGGCTTGAGCAGTAGTTTATGATCCTACCGCATGTTTTAGACACTGACAATTTCATTTGAAAACTATCAGTCTTGACTGTCAATCTCTGTCAGTATTTATCAAAGCCTTTTATAGGAAGTCAGTCCACTCTGCGGCCATCACAGTAACGCCCCCGAGCAGCTTGCAAGTCATGCAAGTGTCACAAGGTGACGATCTTTAGGGGCGGAACCAAAATTCGGGAAGTTTGGTTCCGCCCGGAAGTGTTTCCGCCCGGCCCGGAACGGAAAAAAACAGAACACCGGAATTTTCCGGTAGCGCCGTAAGAAGGAAAATCAGGGAATTCGATGCACCTGTGCCTAGTTAGGGACAGCGGTTGGTGATTGGAGGATACGCTGGACAAGGCAGTACTTAAGGCCAAGTTATTTCACAGTCTGGGCGCTCTTTCTGGTGTGTGTGAAGCACTGTGTTGTGCCCGTCTTGGTGCGCTTCTGGCGACTGTCTAACTCTCTCTCTCCCTCAGGCTGGAATTGTATGATTGTGAAGACATCGCGAACCTTAAAGGTTGAGAAGTGAACGGATTTTACGGCGAACTGAGACGACGTGAAAAAGGGGATTGGAAGCGGCATTGATGTGAGTACTAAGAGCCAGTCGAAAGTGCCCTGTATATTGACCTGGCGTTGTGTAGATCTCTCCAGGAGGAGGAGGGGCGGCCCTACCCCTAATATAGCGTGGTGGGAGAGCCGAAGGAATACTTATTGAAGTAGTCACAACGACGACATCACTAGCTAGGCCGCATATTCCATCGCCAGATCCGAACCAAGCGAAGTGAAGGAAGACGGGTGTCCTTTTCGTACACTGAGTGTGGGGGGTGAGTCTTCATGCTGTGAAAACCTATAATTTTGACGTGGTGCTGTATATTGCTGTGGGCTGCTGTGTATTGCCGTGTGTCCTGTCAGATAAACCCCCGCCTTCACGCACTTCGTCGTCGTGGGGGACAAGGAGACTGCTGGTCCTAGCCTAGTTCAGTACAGTATATGTTGTGAGCGTGCTTCAGATCTCCGGAGATAGCACAGTACGCTGTGTCCAGCCCAGAGGTGAAAGCCATCCAAAGCAGAGTAACTGTGCTTTGCGTCCAAGTGATACCTGTGGAGAGGAAAGGAAAGAGAGAGTGAGTAACACAAGGAGAAACAGAGGAAACCTGTACTTACAGTACGCTGTGTTCAGCCCAGAGAGGTGAGAGCCATTCAAAGCAAACTAACTGTGCTAGTGTGCCCAAGTTGATGCCTGTGGAGAGAAAAGGAGAGAGAGTGAATAACACGAGGAGGAATAGAGCGAACCCTGTACTTACAGTACGCTGTGTCCAGCCCAGAGGTGAGAGCCATTCAAAGCAAACTAACTGTGCTATTGTGCCCAAGTTGATACCTGTGGAGAGAAAAGGAGAGAGAGTGGGTAACACGAGGAGAGACCGAGGAAACCTGTACTTACGCCGCTGCCTGTGGAGAAAGAGAAAGCGAGTGAGCACCCAAGGAACGAACTGTGTGAACCAGTACTTACTGTGAGCTGTAATCAGCGAAGAGGTGAGAGCAAAACCAAGCTGAACTAACTGTGCCTGTGTGTCCCAGCCGTTGCCTGTGGAGAAAGAAGAAGAGAGTAAGCACCCAGAGAACGAACTGTGTGAACCAGTACTTACTGTGAGCTGCAATCAGCGAAGAGGTGAGAGCAAAACCAAGCCGAATTAACTGTGCCTTTGTGTCCCAGCCGTTGCCTGTGGAGGAAGAGAAAGAGAGTGAGCACCCCGAGAACGAACTGTGTGAACCAGTACTTACCGTGAGCTGTATTCAGCGAAGAGGAGGAAGAAGGAGGGCGCTACGGATACCTAAGACTCAGGCCGGGGCCTGAGTCCCACGCCCCGGATCCCCGTGGCCCCCTTGCTCCCTGACCTCTTCCCGGCCATAGCCCATCTGGAGGGCCGAGTCAGAGTTTAGTTTTAATTGCCTTTTCCCTATTCCCCAAGCTATTTTTAAATATTTAAATAAAGATTGTTTTATCACTTACTTGTTCTCGTGTTGTTTGGCCATTGGGTTGGCTTTGGGGACCTCCTCGAGGTGGAAGTTGAGAAGGGGTGTGGCTTAGTCAAAGCATAGCCAGCCCCTGGGTGTGACATATGTGAAGTTAGTATGTTCTGAGGTTGTAAAGGTTAAGATGATCAAAATGGTTTGTTAGGTGTACACTTCAAGAACATGTCAAATCATCAACAAAATTAGATTTTAAAAAAACCTTCTCTAGCATAATTATGGTTTCAGCATTTTCATTTCTTACACACCTAAATTTTGTTCACATTGTTTTTTAATCTATGGTGGAATTTGACTAGCATGTATAAGTATAGACTAATGTGTGTAGCTATTTGTTGACATTGTATATTCAAATTAATGTATAAACAACATAAAGACAGTATTTTAAATATAATTATAATAATAAACAACTTATACTTTATCATACAGTATAGGCCTAAGGCCTATGTTTCATTGTTACTCCAGTAGGTGGCGACAAGTGACTGTCCTTTATAAGTAAGTGATTCAATTATTAATTTAAACAATTCTTTCAAAACATTGATTCATTCAGGAATGAAACAAGTGTCTCTTATGAGTGAGTCACTGAATTGTTCACTTAACATTTTCCTGCAAAAATTCTGATTCAGGAACGAAACCAGTGTGTTGCTGCATCAGAAACTGCATACAATCCCATCCCTTCTACAGTATAGTAGGCAAAAAGAGTATGTGACAAAAGTAGTATGTCCGAATTTACAGTACTCATAAAAGAGTAGGCAAAATGTACCCATAACCTACTACTTCCGGCGAGATTCTGAAGGGTGCATACCTTGGACACTTTAATATCCCATGAGGCCACGAGAGATTTATGAATGGCATTGACTCGAAGCAAGTGATGCTGGTACTGTAGGTCACATGACAATGAAAACATGACAAATGTAGTACATCCAGATTACATTCATACTACTCACATTCATACTATATAGAAAAAACTTTTTAGCAGCCGCTAGGTAATCACTTATTCGAAATAAGTACCTATTGAAGACAGTATGCAATTTCAGATGCAGCCTGTCACTTAATCATTCAAATTATTCGTTCAAAACAGTGATTCATTCTGCATAAAACGAGTCACTGACACATTCAGTTGATAATGTTCAAAATGGTGATTTGTTCAAAATGATAATTCATTCAGAATGAAAACAGGAAACAACTCTTGTGTGTTGATCGGTGAAGCGGTTTGCAAATGTTTCTACTTTGGCTTTGTTTGGAAACTATTTTTTTGTTAGTTGATAATTTGTTATTGGGTTGTTGGAGATGATTTTTCTGTAATTTCTTGGTCTATAATGAACTTCTTGTATATTGAACTGTTATATAAAATAATATCACAGTGGCAATTGTGCTGTTTTTAATATCAGTTCCCAAATATATTTCTGCGCCTTGCTGACATTTTGGAACAACATCAGCCTTGCTTGTCTTATACTTCTTGAATTGTATACATAGCCTACTGTACACATACACATTGTTCGCTGTGGGTGGTGATAGGTGTAATATGGCCCAGTCACGGCCTGTCTCTTTCTTTAACCTTGTCCCAACAACAAACAATATGAGATCCGAGGCCCTTAAACTAAGTTTGACCCCTCAGCCAGGTTTCTTCCCTGCGCTCTCGCTCTCTCTCTCTCTCTCTCTCTCTCTCTCTCTCTCTCTCTCTCTCTCTCTTTGGTCATTATACACCTTCCTGTCAGCTAATCACACCTCTGTCACCTTCTCCTCTGGAACTGAAATCTTTCTCCTTCATGACAGACATTAAGGACGCCCAGAAAAGAGCTACGCTCTGGCGTCACACTGTCTGGAATACAGGGATACACAACCCAGGCTCTTCCGGTATCCAGAGCTCACCCTCTGAATTATTTAAGTCCAGATCCCTCCACATAGAGGACTCCTTTCTACATATGCTTGCTTTTGGCCCAGTTGAGCTGGCAGCTCACTGCTTGTTGTGGCAGCTTATCAGGTGCTGACTTGTGGTGCGCGGCATTGTGATGCTTGTGCAGCAGATGTAATCGTTGGTATGTTTTCCTCATGAATTTGTGTGTTTACATTTTTAATTTGGCTTACTTCAGCAGCGTGAAGATTTTTTAAGGGCAAGTGGGTGTAGCTGAGTTGCATTTTTTGCCAGTGAGGACAGAGAGTTGTTTAAAACCCTTGCCAATGTTTTAAAATAATACATCTCCTTAGCAGGGTAAATAACTGAGCATGTGATTCAGATGATATTGATTCTGGCAGCAGCTTCAGTTCCTTTACTTTCTGTTTCATTCATGCATTCCGTCGCTCAATGTCCCCCTGATGACCGCCCTGCATTCAAGTTAAAAGTTAATTTGTGAGTTATACTAGTAGGTAAGCTGTCATTTAGCAGACTTTTCTATCCAGAATGACTTGCAGTACACTTGTACACTTGTGTGCAAACTGAAGTTAAGTGCTTTGTTTAAGGACACTTTCTCTTTCTTCACAGACAGGGGCTTTTGCAAATAACTCGTGCAACAGTAAGTATTATATTTTGGTGCAAAGATTGTCATAATGAAAATAAATAAATAAAATAAATAGTTTCAAGCATAAACTTCATATAGCTTACCATATTAGCCAGATTTTATACTGCATATGCCAGTGTTTCCCTGCACCGCTATTATGCATCTTTTTCTGTTGTGTTCTAATTCATGTAAAAATTACTCTTGAAGTAGTTCTTTTGAGTCATTTAAAAACATTCATGAAATACATGGGAGCAGTTTGAATCTGATTCATTCAGTCAATGAGTTTATTCAGAACCCACTACATCCCTGAACCACAAGTCTTTTTCTTTGTTACATCTTCATTGCAGCACATAGAAGTGATTTGTTAAAAGCTACAATAAGAAGCTTACTTATAGAGCAGTTCTGTAATTTGGAGACTAAAAGGGGGATTTGGGTCCTAAACCCAGCAGCAAACCCTGTGAGGAAAGGTTTGTTTGAAAACCTAACACAACAAAAAGATTTTTAGTGCAGGAGGAACACTGGTATATAAAATCTGCCTAATGCACATATGGAGTACTAAATTTTTAATTATTCTCACAAAATTAGTTATTTTTGTCAGAATGAAGTAGGGTTAACATTGCTAACAAAAAATATCTTTTTTAAAGGTAAAACCTTTTTTTAACTTGAAGAACTAAAACAACTAAAACTAAAACTGAAGTAAAATTAATAAGAACTGTTCATTTTCAAATAAACAAACAAACAAACAAACAAACAAAAAAACACAAATAAATATGATTAAAACTAGAACTTAAATAATAGAACTTTAGAATTAAAATGACAGCATGAAATTTAAATTAATTCAAATTATTAAGAAAAACTATAACAGTATATTAATACTGAAGTAGTAAACTACTGTATATATTATTATATATTTTAGATACTAAAACACTTACATGACAGGATCAGTGATGAGGAAAGTTATTTTTTAAAAGAAATGCTTACAATTTTTGAATGTTGTAGCATCATGGCAGTGAGATTGCATTTCCAAGCAGCACTCAATATTTATTTTGCAGTCTTTTTTTGATCCACACACAGAATTTCACTGCCCTATCACTGACATAATAGACAGCCAGTTTCCCCACTATTGATTTTTTCAGATCATGCCAAATCACACATCAAGGCATTAACAACTTAATCAAGGCACTCTTTTAAATTTAAGCTATTCCGCAGCCCACTCCACATTATGCTCTCGGTGCATAATTCACCCCCCCCCCCCCCCCCCCCCCCCGCCCCCCCCCCCCTCCATTTAGAAGATGGAGAGCCGTTCATGAATTTTGATGGCCATTTTCCTCAGCCACATCTGCAATCGATATCTCCAGAGCTTGAACAAGAGCATGAAATGAAATACAAATTATCCCCCTCCCAAAATGCAACTGACACTGTGCCATATTAGATTCAGACTAGAGCCACACAAGATGCCACACGCCAGCAATATGCTGTGTGCTTCTGACTGTGGGCGATTCTCTGATCTGCAGACTGCACAGTTTCATGAACATGGTTGCTAGTCCTCCCACATCAGCTATATTTGAAGATGCAAGTGCTATTATGCCAAGTCAATACCGACTCCCACTAGCTCAAGGCAAAATCATTGATCAAGCGAAATAAATTAAAACAGTCATTATCTAACTGTCTCCTTCCTTCGTCTCCTTTTTTTCTTTCAAATTCTGGATGACTGTCTGTCCGGAATTTATAACTTCCATGCTTAAAAGGATGCATTGAGTACCTCTGTTTATTTCAGCAAAGAATTCTTGAATTTAAAGAATAAAATGATAAAGTGTGTTATGAAGTGACCGTGAATGTTGTTTGCCAAAGGCAAGTCTATTCGATGATGAGTTTGTTCATGAGAAAGCAGTCCACAGAATATTTCTGGTTTTATCTTATATAGGATAAAAATACAAGATTATCGCCACCCTCTGTTCTGTCTTCTTTCACTGTCTTAAAGACTGACTGATTCCAGACACACTTACAGTACATCTGCAGCTTTTATATGTCAGAGCTCCTCAAGGCAAGTCTGGCCATATGCTGCCATCCGAGGGAAAACCTCCTTAGAGGTTAAGCTAAGTTTGCTTTGAGGTTACATAGTTGAATTTGTGGAAATCGTTGACTGAGAGAGCATACAGTCAGTTTTCAAGACAAAGAACAACCAGAGTCTTCATATTTTATGCCTAGGTTTTTTTTTTTTTTTTTTACATTTCTGAGGCTCCCTCCCTAAGAGCAGCTCTCAGGATCTCTGCTGTCACATTCACCAAGACCACCGAGGCCCCTGAATGCACTCAGGGTCATTTTGACACTGCACTTCTAATGTGTTGAGTAATATTCACTTGTCTTGGTATAGATTTTTGCCTCCTGGCTCTTTTCAGGGGATTCAATTGCATGCTTAGAGGGAGGTGAATTATGTTCGAGTAAGACCAGTGACATGCATTAAAGGGATAGTCCACCCAAAAATGTAAATTTTGTCATTTATTTACCCTCAACTTGGTTCCAGACCTGTATGGATTGTGTGTGTGTGTGTTGCACAAGACAGAAAGATGTTTTGAAGAATGTGGGGTAAACCAAACATTTTTGGGACTTCCAAAGTATTTTTTGTCCAAACTATGGGACTCGAAACAATTTGGTTACCCACGTTTTTTCAAAATTTCATGTTTACAGAAAGAAGGAAACTCATTGGAAGACATTAGGATGAGTAAATTATGACAGAAATTTCCTTGTTTTGGGGTTTAGAGCATACCTTTAAAAAGTAAATGAGAGAAATGAGTCCAAATGAGAAATGCAGTTCTGAGAGGATTCAAGATTAAAAGTATTTTTCTATCCAATTAGCAGACAAGATTTCAGACATTAAGGACGCCCAGAAACGCTCTGGCGTCACACTGTCTGGAATACAGGGATACACAACCCAGGCTCTTCCGGTATCCAGAGCTCACCCTCTGAATTATTTAAGTACCAGATCCCTCCACATAGAGGACTCCTTTCTACATATGCTTGCTTTTGGCCCAGTTGAGCTGGCAGCTCACTGCTTGTTGTGGCAGCTTATCAGGTGCTGACTTGTGGTGCGCGGCATTGTGATTGCTTGTGCAGCAGATGTAATCAGTTCTGGTATGTTTTCCTCATGAATTTGTGTGTTTACATTTTTAATTTGGCTTACTTCAGCAGCGTGAAAGATTTTAAGGGCAAGTGGGTGTAGCTGAGTTGCATTTTTTGCCAGTGAGGACAGAGAGTTGTTTAAAACCCTTGCCAATGTTTTAAAATAATACATCTCCTTAGCAGGGTAAATAACTTAGCATGTGATTCAGATGATATTGATTCTGGCAGCAGCTTCAGTTCCTTTACTTTCTGTTTCATTCATGCATTCCGTCGCTCAACGTCCCCCTGATGACCACCCTGCATTCAAGTTAAAAGTTAATTTGTGAGTTATACTAGTAGGTAAGCTGTCATTTAGCAGACTTTTCTATCCAGAAGACTTGCAGTACACTTGTACACTTGTGTGCAAACTGAAGTTAAGTGCTTTGTTTAAGGACACTTTCTCTTTCTTCACAGACAGGGGCTTTTGCAAATAACTCGTGCAACAGTAAGTATTATATTTTGGTGCAAAGCTTGTCATAATGAAAAATAAATAAATAAATAAATAGTTTCAAGCATAAACTTCATATAGCTTACATATTAGCCAGATTTTATACTGCATATGCCAGTGTTTCCTGCACCGCTATTATGCATCTTTCTGTTGTGTTCTAATTTATGTAAAAATTACTCTTGAAGTAGTTCTTTTGAGTCATTTAAAAACATTCATGAAATACATGGGAGCAGTTTGAATCTGATTCATTCAGTCAATGAGTTATTCAGAACCCACTACATCACTGAACCACAAGTCTTTTTCTTTGTTACATCTTCATTGCAGCACATAGAAGTGATTTGTTAAAAGCTACAATAAGAAGCTTACTTATAGAGCGGTTCTGTAATTTGGAGACTAAAAGGGGGATTTGGGTCCTAAACCCAGCAGCAAACCCTGTGAGGAAAGGTTTGTTTGAAAACCCTAACACAACAAAAAGATTTTTAGTGCAGGAAACACTGGTATATAAAATCTGCCTAATGCACATATGGAGTACTAAATTTTTAATTATTCTCACAAAATTATTTATTTTTGTCAGAATGAAGTAGGGTTAACATTGCTAACAAAAAAAGATACTTTTTAAAGTTAAAACTTTTTTTTAATTTGAAGAACTAAAACAACTAAAACTAAAACTGAAGTAAAATTAATAAGAACTGTTAATTTTCAAATAAAAACAAACAAACAAACAAACAAAAACTAATAAATATGATTAAAACTAGAACTTAAATATTAGAACTTTAGAATTAAAATGACAGCATGAAATTTAAATTAATTCAAATTATTAAGAAAAACTATAACAGTATATTAATACTAAAGTAGTAAACTATATATTATTATATATTTTAGATACTAGAACACTTACATGACAGGATCAGTGATGAGGAAAGTTATTTTTAAAAGAAATGCTTTACAATTTTTGAATGGTGTAGCATCATGGCAGTGAGATTGCATTTCCAAGCAGCACTCAATATTTATTTTGCAGTCTTTTTTGATCCACACACAGAATTTCACTGCCCTATCACTGACATAATAGACAGCCAGTTTCCCCACTATTGGATTTTCAGATCATGCCAAATCACACATCAAGGCATTAACAACTTAATCAAGGCACTCTTTTAAATTTAAGCTATTCCGCAGCCCACTCCACATTATGCTCTCGGTGCATAATTCATTTAGAAGATGGAGAGCCGTTCATGAATTTGATGGCCATTTTCCTCAGCCACATCTGACAATCGATATCTCCAGAGCTTGAAACAAGAGCATGAAATGAAATACAAATTATCCCCCCTCCCAAAATGCAACTGACACTGTGCCATATTAGATTCAGACTAGAGCACACAAGATGCCACACGCCAGCAATATGCTGTGTGCTTCTGACTGTGGGCGATTCTCTGATCTGCAGACTGCACAGTTCATGAACATGTTGCTAGTCCTCCCACATCAGCTATATTTGAAGTGCAAGTGCTATTATGCAAGTCAATACCGACTCCCACTAGCTCAAGGCAAAATCATTGATCAAGCGAATAAAACAGTCATTATCTAACTGTCTCCTTCCTTCGTCTCCTTTTTTCTTTCAAATTCTGGATGACTGTCTGTCCGGAATTTATAACTTCCATGCTTAAAAGGATGCATTGAGTACCTCTGTTTATTTCAGCAAAGAATTCTTGAATTAAAGAATAAAATGATAAAGTGTGTTATGAAGTGAGTGAATGTTGTTTGCCAAAGGCAAGTCTATTCGATGATGAGTTGTTCATGAGAAAGCAGTCCACAGAATATTTCTGGTTTTATCTTATATGGATAAAAATACAAGATTATCGCCACCTCTGTTCTGTCTTCTTTCACTGTCTAAAGACTGACTGATTCCAGACACACTTACAGTACATCTGCAGCTTTAATATGTCAGAGCTCCTCAAGGCACGTCTGGCCATATGCTGCCTCCGAGAAAACCTCCTTAGAGGTTAAGCTAAGTTTGCTTTGAGGTTACATAGTTGAATTTGTGGAAATCGTTGACTGAGAGAGCATACAGTCAGTTTTCAAGACAAAGAACAACCAGAGTCTTCATATTTTATGCCTAGGTTTTTTTTTTTTTTTTTTTTACATTTCTGAGGCTCCCTCCCTAAGAGCAGCTCTCAGATCTCTGCTGTCACATTCACCAAGACCACCGAGGCCCCTGAATGCACTCAGGGTCATTTTGACACTGCACTTCTAATGTGTTGAGTAATATTCACTTTGTCTTGGTATAGATTTGCCTCCTGGCTCTTTTCAGGGGATTCAATTGCATGCTTAGAGGGAGGTGAATTATGTTCGAGTAAGACCAGTGACATGCATTAAAGGGATAGTCCACCCAAAAATGTAAATTTTGTCATTTATTTACCCTCAACTTGTTCCAGACCTGTATGGATTGTGTGTGTGTGTGTTGCACAAGACAGAAGATGTTTTGAAGAATGTGGGTAAACCAAACATTTTTGGGACTTCCAAAGTATTTTTTGTCCAAACTATGGGACTCGAAACAATTTGGTTACCCACGTTTTTTCAAAATTTCATGTTCTACAGAAGAAGGAAACTCATTGGAAGACATTAGGATGAGTAAATTATGACAGAAATTTCCTTGTTTTGGGTAGAGCATCCCTTTAAAAAGTAAATGAGAAATGAGTCCAAATGAGAAATGCAGTTCTGAGAGGATTCAAGATTAAAAGTAATTTTCTATCCAATTAGCAGACAAGATTTACTTCATAAATTGAGATGTGATACTCAACAAGTTTGTTTTTGTAATAATGATAATGCACTTCCAGAGTACTAGTGTCGAGTTTCAGGGTTTCATACAGACTTAGAAGTGGCATGACTGGTGGTTGTGAAAGTGGTTGTCTTGCTCTGGCTGTCTGAAAGTAATACAAACATTGAATTCAATTTCAAGGCACTGTTTCTGCTCAGGAAGGATTTTTAGAAATAATTGGAGAGAACTTAGTCGGTACACTAAAACACCTGCCACAGTACTTTTCGACTTTATATCATTAAACA
This sequence comes from Cyprinus carpio, assembly GCF_018340385.1. Classification (NCBI taxonomy): domain Eukaryota; kingdom Metazoa; phylum Chordata; class Actinopteri; order Cypriniformes; family Cyprinidae; genus Cyprinus; species Cyprinus carpio. Next base: position 20,615,346 of record NC_056573.1, on the reverse strand, counting down.
CTCAGCAGGTGTTCTTTAATGCAAAACCACTTCTTGTACTGAGTGGATGCTTTTGGATTGCCGGTTTGTGCATGCTAATGTGGAGTGAGTGTTTTAAATAGTTTATTAAAGGAATAGTCCACCCTCCAAAAAAAAACATTATTTGCATATCAGCGCTCATGTGATTCACTTCCAGTTTCTTCAAGCACACCAGAATTGAGCGGTTTCAGATTAGTGCTTCATTCAAATCGAGCTGAAAATAACCAAAAAGTGCCGTATGTGGTGTTGAAACACCCTGTTTCCAAAAGATTACTGGAGATTTGGCCTTCTGTAGGTTTGCATCATTATCAGTGGATCACGACCAACCAAGGATTTGACACAAATTCTGATAGTTCACCCATGCCAGTCATCGTGATTGCATCTGCTCTAATAAGACCCAGTTGCTCTAGAGCTCCTTTCAGTAGAGTTTAATTTCTCCCGAGGCATTTCATAAACTCTGGAGTGAAATTACTGATTTTAACTTTCAAACTGAAAAATGTATGGCTGAAAACCATAAATGATCTAATCGGACCTACTGTAGATTTCTTTTAGATAGATAGATAGATAGATAGACAGATAAGCTTTTATTTAGCAGAACCACTGTCACCTCAGCTGATCTGGATACAAATCAGCTCAATTTTGGCAGTCAGTTGACATCAAGATTTGGGACTAAACTATGTATTGTTTTTCCTGAGTGGACCAGCTAACATTTATATTTTCTTCTATTTTTCTCCTGCTTGTTCAATCATTCCACGACCAGTAGTTAGCCGCTGAACAGGACCGAACACTTCATTGACTGTATTCATTTTCATGGGGATTTTCAAACACATAATTTATTCATCACGGAACAGGCCTGTCAGCTCTTTGACAGTAAAGTGACGGGCATGGTGTTTGCATATACACAGATCACAAAGAGGTTTGCTTTGTTCCGTAAAGCAATCTTTTTGCCTTTAATGTTGTCATTTTTTGATCTGTTAACTTCAAAGTAGTTCGCTTCTTTTGCATGTAGCATGCAGAACTACCAATTCCCCCCTTTTTGTTTGTATCAAAGGTTTAATTTGGTTTGTTGTGAATAGATTTCATATTGAACCTAGTGAGCAGGAGTTTTGTCATATTGGATCATTTCATTTAAGACAATATGAGGCTTTCTTCAGTGTATTGCCGTGATTTGTCCACCAGAGCAGCCTGATCTGTGTCGATGCCAACTTTGTCCATATTTTCTCTAATTAATTGATTACAGATGAATCAGTCCCTGAATCATTTACATATCTCATGGGATGTGTCCCACGAGGAAAAGAAGCCTTTTTGTTGTATTATCTTCAAACTAACATTGTATGATTTCGATTGTAATCTAATCTAACCTGGCACACTGCAAATATTCATTTTCTTTTTCAGTATTTTTGTCTTTGGGTAAAAATGATCCTTAAAACAAGATATGTTAATTAGATAAATATTTTTTATGAAGTAAATGTATTTCGTACCCCTTTTGATACCCCCCCCCCCATTTTCATCATAAACTGTCTAATTTTGGTTATATTTATCTTTAAAAGGGGGAAGAAAAAATCAAGATGCTATGTTACCAGAAAACTAATCGTAATATATTTTATTATTATTACTATTATTATTATTATTATTATTATTTAATATCTATTGGACAAAAATATAAAGTATTTATTTTATTATTTTATTTTATTTTATCTTATTTTTTGTATTTATTTGTTTATTTTGCCATGCAGGTTGGTGATTGAAAGGTGGTAACTTTTTTTCCCCACATTCTATTCCCTGTAGTTTGATAACCTTTGCACTGTAACTGTCACCCTTTGTGCTTTGTTTAGTCAATTTACTTTGGTTCTAAACATGTTAGAGACTTTGAATGTGAGGTGACCTGAATTTCAGCTAGTGTAAATAAGTTCACCCGTTGATTCTTGTTTGAATGGGCTCTGGTAAGTGAGAAGCATATAGTATCCTACTATAGGAATAACAAGTATTTGACCTTTCATTATCAATGACTCAACGGTCTTTTGCAGCCCTTGACCTGTTCCCAGGCCCTGAAGCACTGTGGTGGAAACAGTGAGCAGAGGAATGTTCCTCCTCCCTGTCTCATCAGACCGAGAAGACTCTGACTCTTGTAACAGAGGGAAAGTGATGAAAGGCATTTGTTAACTTCAAATAAATTGATTTTGTTGAGTCACCAGCCCCAAAAGTATATTTTGCTTCAGAAAATAGTAAGATTTCAACCTGATCACGACCCCAAACCTTTGAACGGTACATAAGTTGCTTTTTAGGCTGTGTGGACTATTTGACGATCATGTGAATGAATTCTGGTCTAGCCTGACTCTCATTAACCAACACAATTCATGATTTAATGTTTAACTCTTTCCCTCTCCCGCTCTGGAATGGAATCATATCAGGAGAAACAGCGGTGTTGTAGTTATGAGCGATGAATATTTAAGCTCACTTGTCTGTTTTGCTGCTCTGAAGAACTGCTGAACTCTGCACTTGAGATCAGGGAACTGTTTGATAGCGCAGCAGAACCTCCCCCACCAGCGGCGCGGGGCGACTGATGTACCCTAATCTCTGTCTCGGAGCGAGACACAGCAAATTATGCATTGGTTTGGAACACACACACACACAGCCTCTCCATGAAAAATCCACTTGTTATCTTAGTCAGGCAGAAGTGTCCTGATTTTAATGGCTGTCAGAGACACAGTCATGATGTGTGAAGCGAATGTAGCGTTAGCACTTTGTGACTAGACTGTGAAGTAACAGCTAAACATTCTAACTTAATTGAAAAGCTGATCATTTAAATAAAACCACATTGCGTGCAGGCAATGGAATTTTAATAAGAGAGCAATAATCTCAAACTCAAAGAAGAGGTGTCTTTCAAAAGGTCAGAGTGTGTTTCAACATGTGTTTGACACGCTGTCATTATTATATACACATCACATCATTTCCCAATAACCCTCCTGGGAATTTTTAATCAATGGCATCTGTGAGTCATTTGTGATAATTACTTATTCTTGCAGTGAATATTCATGAATCTATGAAACATGATTATCAAGTAGACAATATGTGTAATCACACACAATATAAGCATTTTAGAAATTATGTATTAACCTCTCAAGCTGGATATGACTGCTTTTTTTAATGAGTATATCCCAGCGTCATTATTGGTGCTCTCTAGAATTATTTCTTTTTGTCCAAAGAAACATTGATCAGATGATTTTTGGCATGATTTTTGCCTGGTAGGCACTAAATAGGCAAAACATACTTCTATCTAACATCTCAGGTGGGAAACTCGCTGTATCCGGATTCCAAAATATGTGGCTACAAGTTTTTGGGATTTAAATCATTATTACATTTTTACATCTTTAAGAGATGTGACTCTCTGATTGTCAAATTCAAACTCCTGGCTTCTTTAATATTTACTGCATAATCAAATAACTGATGTTGAGCTTCTTTTCTATTTTCACCTGTAACATGACAGTGACTAAAGTTTCTAATACAATACTGGTTCGGAATAATTAAAAAAATATATATTTTCATGTTTTTGAAAGAAGTCCAAATGCTCACCAAGGCTACATTTGTTTGATAAGAATACAGTAAAACAGTAATACAGTAAAAGTCCTCAAAATATCTTCTTGTGTGTTCCACAGACTAAAGAAAGCCATATGGGTTTGGAATGATGAGGGTGAGTAAATGATGACACAGTTTTCATTTTTGGGTGAACTATCCCTTTGTAGGCGTATTCACACTAAGAATATGTACTGTAATTATAACTATAACTGTAAAGTTGCAATAATCATTCTAATTATATGAGAATAAGGAAGTCTAGACCACAGCTATAACAGTAACAACAAAGAGGAACAATATTGTTTGAATTACTTTTAGAATGTTTTTCCCCTGTTGATAAACCTTGACACCCAAGCCTGAGCATTTAAAGCAACAGACAACATACAGTAACTGCAGCATGGGTACTAATATAGGTATCATTATAGCTATCATTCTTGGTGTGAACATGCCTTAAGAGCTCATAGATCCAATAAGAATTAGCCAATAACTGCTTTTTTATCCTTTAGTAACTGAAAAATGGGTTGCACTTTAGTGTTTATTAGTACTTAAAGCATATATTCTGCATGACCATATTCTACATCCCTTAATCCTACCCAATACCTAAACTTAACAACTACCTTACTAACTATTAATAAGCAGTAATTAGGAATTTACTGAAGCAAAAGTCATAGTCAATTGTTAGTCAATAGTGAGAAATGTATCTTAAAATAAAGTGTGACTGAAAAATGCATGCTGAGCACCAGTACAACACACAGGTGATTCTAATGCCATTGTGTATCTTTGGTGGTGCTTTGCTCAGATCTGTATGTCCTTGAATTTTTTATCACAGAGCAGATGGCGAGGGTGGCAATGTCATACATGCTGTAAATAGAGCAAATTACATTTTAAAGAATATGTTAAGAGGTGATGTCTGTTCCAACATCCACACAGACCACAGCACAGGACAGCTTTAAAACCAGTTAACCGAGCACAGTTAACCAAGCCGTGTGCCAGTGATGAACAGCTCCCGATCTTCCAGAACCATAAACGAATGAACACAGCAATAAATCAGCCCTCTTTTATGTCAGCACTTTGACACAACCTGTGTTTCGGCTTTTAAAATGATTTGTTTCTCATAAGATGTGTTTCCTTATCACGAAAAAAGGGCTTGACACCATAAGAAACACATCAATCTGAATATATTTGTTGGCAGTATATTAAAAAGATCAGACATGCGCCTCTTCGGATTCGTCACTTTCAGATGTCTCTCTGAACAAACGACAGCAATTTCTTCTGAAGTGAATCACAAGTCGGTTCATCTGAACTTGAAGTGTCAGGCAACGATAGGCAGAATAAACCAGTTTGGGTGAGCTTGTCGTAGACATTAGACGCTTGAGGCGAATTCACTAATTCACTCTTGTGCAAAGTATTTCAGCCATAAACCAGTTTAACTGGGCACTAAATGTATTTACATTTACTTGCAAACATTCTTGCAGTTGATAATTAGGTGCATAAACAAATAAATCAGTGGCACAATGCAATTCTAGTGAATTAACTTTGAAGAAACACTGACTTACGGTGGACCAAATGGGAGGATTGCTGAAGCCAAGGTCATCAGTGCTGTGTCAGCCAGTCAGGAGATCTGGAGGGAGGATTTCATAGCTTTAAACTGTACACACACCAAGCTCAAGAAGGTCATATTGGCTACAAGGGGACAAATGTTGGCATAAATCATGTCAAGTGCAGTTACAAGAGACTGACAATCTGATAGTGAAGGTCATAGTTGATCCCTGATCCACAGTTTTTACACTCCTGAAAGTACAATTCAGATCTTCATATAAGTTTTGTTACTTTGGAATTAAGCACACATGAGTTAGGACTGAGTGATATGGCTAAATCAACTGACTTTTCCATTATTTTCATTAGAAATTAAATTAGAAATGTTAAATTTAAAATTGTGAGAAAATCTAATTAAAAATAACATCTCAGGTTACGCATGTAACCTTGGTTCCCTGAGAAGGGGAACGAGACAGTCCATCCCCTAGTGGACACAATGGAGAATGCCTCCGGCATGTCAGGTATCTGAAGCATGAGTCTAAACACAGCAATGAACTTGACATTGGCAGGCGGCAGCCTATGATGTCACAACTTGTGCGACCGAGAGTATAAAAGAGCACCTTGTCTAAAGGAGACATGCAGGAATTCCTGAAGCATGCCAAAGGGACACAGCGACTCATTCCCCTTCTCAGGGAACTATGGTTAAATGCGTAACCTGAGACATTATTTTTCATTCAAAATGGAACGTCTCAGGTTATGCATGTAACCATGGTTCCCTGAGACGTTCCCTTTCGAATGGGAACTCGCGCTGCATCCCCTAGTGGGCACTATAGGTAATGGTATACCCACGCCACCTTGGGAACAGTATGAGTGTTTTGTTGGTTGTGATGGGTTGAGTGGGGAAAAGGAGTCCTCATCCCTACACCAGCAACACAATATAGGCCAGAGCTTCTCAAGAACGGTGGCCTCAACAGGAAAGAAGAAGCCCAAATACGTATTTATTCAGGCCAGCATCCAAGAAGGCTCACAGAGAGCCTATAACTCACAGATGCTGTCCAAGCAGAGGCCTCAATGAAGAAGCTTGCAGGAGATGGCCGAGCTCTAGGAGCGGAGGCCTCAGCATGATGACTCTCTAAAAATGAGAGGGGGCCTAACTATGCCCCACACTCAGGACATCTTGTAAGGAGGCTCACAGAGAGCCTACAACTCACAGATACTGTCCTAACAGTTCTAGTGGCGCTCTGGTGAGTGGAGGCCTCAAAGAAGATAACTCTCTGTAGAGAGAGGCGGCCTAACGATGATCGGAGTAGATGACCAAGCTCTAAGAGCGGAGGTCTCAGCATGATGACTCTCTAAAAGGAGAGGTGGCCTAACTGTACCACATGTATAGGATGCCATGCAAGGAGGCTCACAGAGAGCCTACAACCTGCAAAATGATGTCCTAGCAGACATCTGGCGAGCGGAGGCCTCAATAAAGATAACTCTCTGTAACAAGAGGAGGCCTGACGATGCTCACAATGGCCACAGAGGCTCACAAAGAGCCTAGCAACTTAGCAATCACAAACCGATAGGATACTATGCAAGGAGGCACACAGAGAGCCTACTACTCGCAATGCTATCCTAGCAGAACTTCAGGGAGTGGAGGTCTCAGTAAGATAATTCTCTCCAGAGAGAGGAGGCCTAACAGTAGACAAGAAGGCTCACAGGGAGCCAAACGACTTTGGCCACTACCTAAATACATTACTAATTCCTCAGCATTAGACACAAAAAGAACAATAGTGTTATTTGAGTCAACAAGAGGAGCCAAAAAAGGAAAACTTCCTGTTTGACTTGTCCGTGCTCAGCCTACAACCCCTACGTTTAATCCCGTCTCATCATAATGGCGGTCACGGGACCCGACTATGGGGTGCAGGCGCTCAACTCTCATCCCTCAAGAAAGAGTCAAACCTGGGTGGAACCAATTACTGTGATCGCATCATGAAAAGCACACATTTAACTTCAAGCATGCTAATTCAAATGACAGATTCTATCACTGAAAAGGATCATATGAGAACAGATGTGAATGAATTGCTATGAGTGCCTTAAACCTATTTGAGAGCCGAACCCGCTCATGCAAGCACTAACTACTATCCCTCAAGAGAGAGCAGAAAGGAAGAAGTTTCTACTTGTCTCTTGTAGTCAGTCTCGTGAATGCATAATATCTAGCACATCCAAACAGCATTCCAACCAAAAACTCAAGAATAGGGACAGCACGAACAGAGCGTCTTTTTTACATCTCTGATGATGAGCACTTATCAGGATCAACTAAATGCTAAAACTAAAAAGATTTTCAAAAGTATGTGAAATATTTAAAGTTTGTGGCATAGAATCTTTAAAATACATCCGAGAATTTAACACTCCGGTCTGTTAATGTGGCGACATTTCCATGCCCGAAACATGATGATGAACGAAACGAACTTTGATTGGTTGTTTGACATGTCTGCCAAACAAACAGTTATGCTGTTATCCTGGTTCCAGTTTGTCACTGCACTTGGAGTTGTTTCATAATGCAAATTTCTCTTATCTGCATAGACTCACCTACAGATACACAGCTACATTTTTTGCATTGTTACAACAAACTCAGTTCCCTATAGACTTGCAGGAGAGCTCACAGTAAGATTCTCCTGCAATCAGCAGGAATATTTGCCTCGGCTAAAGTGCCCTTTCCCACTCAGCTCGTTCAGAGGGAATTGGGGGTACATACATAGTTCTTGATGTGAAGGTAATGACTCTAAGGCTGACGGAGTGCTTCGTTGACCTCAGGTACACAAACACAGACACACACAACCTTGGCCTGAGCAGATACATAACAGAACTGCTCTGTAGTCTGGTTCACCTCTAGCTCAGCAAACAAACTTGGTCTAAACATTGCCTATGTATTTTAACACTTATTATATGTGTTTTTATTAGTGATCATTGTCTTTATTATTGGGTTTATACATGGTATAAAATGTACATTGTAAAAAAAAGGTAAAATATATAAAATGCCTTAACATGTACTGATCTAACATTGCACAAGATACTAAGACAGTGTCATAATATAATAAATATGATATGCATATTTTAAGAATAAACCAGATTAAACAAGTGAAAAAATCTAGTGCAGTAAGAATACACATATTTTTAAAAATATAATCTATAAAAAATATGAAGTGTTGCTTCTCAGGTAAATTTTATCTTGTTTTAAAGATTTTTAGATATTTTAGCTTGAAGTCAACTCAAGAAAGACTAATAATGAAAACTCATTATGAAGTCATTTTTTTTCTGTGTTCAATTGAATTGAAGGAACAGTTCATCGAGAAATTAATAGTCATTTATTCAATTTATGTCAATACAAACCCAATTTTTTTCATTATATGGCAAAGAGCAGCCTGAAAATTCAGCTTCATAACTTTTTTTGTTTTGTTTTATGTGATGATGAGGCCGCATCAGATGCTCAGGTTGATTTTTAAGTGTGGAATATGACAGTCTGTCTGAAGTGAGAGTTCTCTGCACCCCTGCTGCTTCATAGAAACTTTCTGAGGGAGATCTTTGTGCTTTTTTGAAGTTCCCTGGTTTCCTGTGCCCTGCTTTTACTACCATGAGACACTGAGGAAAAACTGTGCACAGCAAAGCAAGATCTTACCTGCATACTGTACAGATGATTGTTTAGACAACCAGTCCTTACTTTCACATCAGTTTTCAATATAGTTTCTTTTACCATTTACATGAGTCTATTGGTTGCAGAGGTTAAATAAACAGTAATTTTTGACCCTCATGTCTTTCACAACCAACATGATGTAATTTTTTCCAACAAATGCACCATAAACGTAATTCTCCAGACTTTTGCTATATTTCAAGTCTCACGAAACCATAGAATATCTTTGTGTTACGAACAGGTTTAGCTGTTTACTCAACAACTCGAGTCAGTTCATTTCAATATATTAAACAGATACATTCACAAATCAGAGTTATCTCTTGGACTTGATGATCTGGTCGAAGCGGCTGTTTAGAGAAATATTTATTTTCTATTTTTTAAGGGTTTCCAGAAGTAAGTCATACACAGTGAAAAACAAAAAATTCACTCATAAATTGCTGGTAAATTTCACAAATAGTCACAAAGAAATTTTGAAGTAGAACGACAGAAAAATTAAAAATGTACTCCAATAATCTGTTTTATTTAGAACTGTAAAAAAAAAAAAAAAAAAAAAAAAAAAACCTTTTTTTTTGTTTTTTGTTTTATAGTGCAGATTTGGAACAAAAGCATTTTTAGATTAACTATTTTTTAATGTGACAAATGTTTACTGAATTCTACGTGCAGCTTAAAAAAAAAGACACATTTCTCAAAGCCAGATTGTTTATTTCTGTAGTGCTCCGGTAAATGTTCTGCGGTTTAAAAAGAGGAGGTGTTGTAAATAAAAAACATTCATTTTACAGTATGTGACATTTTCAGTGTTACTTGATTTCTTGAAATTAAACCCAAGAGTTGCAAGAGTTCCTCCCTATATGCAAACTTTCCATGCACTCAATGTAGCAAACTCTAGGCAAAAATATTTGGATTCTGAAACTATTTCCATACTAGTGCAAACATGAGTTACTCCACAGAAAGTTGAACTGTGGTCGATGGGAGTAGAGCTCAGCAGGCGGAAAACAAGGACAAACAAGTCATCTCACCATTAACATGCTTCTAGGAGGTGTTTGAGAGGTGTTTAAGATGACAGCAGTCCACTATTCTGACAGTTTCTGAAGGCCTTTGCCATAGGTCAACCACAGAGTTTCATGATAAAATGGCTTTCTTGTGCAATAACATGAGGGTTTCTCCTCAGTAGGAGAACATTTTGACAAGGTCATGGAAATGGGTTTATCTCTGGCTTGAAAAAATGGTGCGTCGTGTTATGTTTAACGAATGGCAAACAAAAATGTAAAGATAGACTTGTGATTTTTCATTAACACTTTGGCATGCATGCCTTTGACAGGCAGCAGACAAGTGTAAAGGTTTGGGAGAGAGAAAAGGTGATATCTGCATGGTTTCTCCAAGGAGATCTCACACTACTTTTCCACATATAAAGAATCTTTTCATGCAGGGTCAGTGAAATGCCTTGCACTTTAAATAAATAAAGTGGCAGATCCTGGGTTTATGACCGGGTTGTGTCCCTTCCCCTGAGACGTACAGGAGGGTCAAACAGAGGAGAAAATAAATCACATTTTCTTGAAGTCTCTCTGAAGAGAAATTGATGATTGAATATTTAATTTACCTTTCACTCGTATCTGAAAGTTTAATTATAAGGTCTAAAAGATCCAGCCCATAATTTATTTTAGTGCACTTTTGTTGCCAGGGTTGTGGATCTCTTCATAAAGGGCTATGCCAAGGATTGAAATTTAAACCTGGGTCATGTGTAATTTGGTTTGGTAGGAACTTGCGTCCTGCAACTCGTGACATAGATTGTAATTAAAGCAGTGAATCAAAGTCGGGGTTGTACATGTACTTCAGTAAGTATTATTCTGAGGAATTTGACTGAAGTTCATTTGAAACAGAATACTTAGATGCTTAGTACTTTAACTCCCTACATTTCCAAAGCAAAAGTGATATTTCAACTGTTTTTTAGACGTTCACAGCACACACACACACACACACATATATATATACACTTTGAATATACTTTGAAAGTCTAAAAACAGCTGAAGTATAATTTATTTTATATATTATATGTAAGCTAACTTTTAATATAGCAACTATTGTTAAACTTTAACAAAAATTGTCTTTCAAAGTTTCTGCATCAAAGCAATTTTAATGAGAAAATCTCTTTTGTCTTAATTTCAGTCAGTTCAAAAACTTGAATGCAAAAGAAAAAACGAGATTTTTAATTTTAAGTACCAAAGTACAATTAAATCCTGTTATTATTTCACTTTGACTCAAGAATGTTTTTGCCAATATATTTAAGCATATTAATTTAGTAAATATTTGACAAAGTACCCACACTCTTGAATTCTATTTTTGTATATATTTTCCCCCAAAATGTAGACTTTCCTCCTTCCTCTGTGGTCTTCTATTTGTTTATTTGTGCTGTTTCTTAGTTTGAATTGATATTGATCCTCATCCAATCGTATGGCTCTGTTGGGATTAGTTCAGTCAATAGCACTAATTACATCCAGCATTCCAATGCCTGTTCCTCTGAAAATTTGACACAGTCAATAAAAATAGATTTGACTTATGCTGTTGCATTGGCAAAGTTACAAATGGAAATTACAATAAATATTAATGTGCTTTTGACGCACTCTTTATACATAATTAAGGCACGGACATCAAGGGGGTGATGGGAATGACCTTGGGTTATTAATGGCCTTCATTTATGGATGAATGGGCGACATGATGGGTTTTTTTCCCCAATTGGTAGAACAGTAGAGTCTGGGAGTCTCTTGTGTCTGCCAAAACTGCCTCCCTCCTTGGTTTGGCCAATTAATTTGAACTTTTTTCCCAATGTATACAGCTGTATCACAGTGAAAGCATTGGTGGCTCCTTTTGTGTAATGACAGGAGGGAGTTATCCAAGCCCAAATATTTCACGTTCATAAGGATGTTGGTGAACGTTTACACCGGGAGTTCAGTAAACAGACATGAGAGAAGCTCAGGTCAGCCAAATCCCTCCCTCAGCTCAGTCAGCCAACAACACAGTCTTTCTGAATATCACAGGAAACAGGAGAACCTCTTACTATTGAAATATATGGGAACACTTAGGGAAGAATAAACATTAAGATAAGATTTTTCCAACCCCGGCATGGACCTCACAGTAAGTTGATTAAACCATTGTGCTTTTCCTTCCAATTTTAACATAACAAGTTCAATGTTTTCCAGAGGATTCATTCCAGCAGTATTTTTATAGTCTTGCCAGTGTTCAGATTTGCACATGCTGTAGCCATTTATATATCAGAAAACAAGTAGGAAGTGCAGTTAGGGGTTTCTGTTCTTCAGGATTCTTCACAAATAAGTTGGTTATTTAGAAATGAAATTCATATTGGCTTCATAATGGGCCTGATTTAAGAATTATTCATAGTGGACCCCATAGATTTTTTTAAAACCTACTCTGAGCAAAATAACATGGTCATAATTAGATGCAGCAAACACTGAAACGAACAGCAGTTGCTTACTGGACGAAAGCGAAGTTTTTCCTAAAATGAAGGAAATTAGTTTCCAGCATGGTGTACACAACATACGGGCCTGACTAGCTGAAATATGATGGCCATTACAGATTCATAAAACACTGGCTGTAGCTCTCATCAGCTGTGACCTGTGAACATCCCAGAAGAGCGTTTCAACCGCCCACCAGCCTGGGATGGGCAGCACACTGAAGAGAGAGGAGCCATGTGCTGAACTGAACGTAGCATTTTGTTCCATATGAACCTGTGTAGTAAGCCAGATGTTTAGGTGTTGATCTTTCAAAAAATACATTATTTTTATAGCTAGAAATATCTTCAAATGCAGATTATAATGCATGTAATATACCACAAATAAGTATGCATAGAAATTCAAATTTTGTTTAATATGATAAGCAGATTATTATTATTAAATTATGGTTGATACAAGTTGTACTGTAAATAAAAATAAGATAATTGACAGGGTTTTTATAGTAAACTTAATCTAAAACTAAAATTACGAAATTTCATTAATTGAATAAAAAAGAATAAAATCTAAAATATAATTCAAATCTAAAAACTTTTTTTTTTTTTTTTTTTTCAATTTTAGCTACAGTAGTTGCCAAGGCAACATTTCTCTTTTTTAAATAAAATAAAAAAAAAATAATAATTTTTAATAAAATGTATAAAAATGTGTAGACCATATATATATATATATATAAATAACTACAAAAAATGACAAATATACACAGTACAATTACTAAAACCTTAAAATTAAAATGGAAAATATAGAAATAAAAACTGATTCTAAATGTAAATAAAAACTATAATAGTATCTCAATGATACCAAAATAACATTATTAATTGTTGTAAGTTTAAAAAAGAAAAAAAAGGTCTTCTACATCAAAATGTAATATTCAATGTTACTTGCAGATTCTGATATGTGAAATTGACTTTAAGTGATCAAAATTCATGTTTTTTTCATTAATTATTTAGGTGTTTTTTTTTTTTTTTTTTTTTAATGTTCTCAGATCTGTTTAACATGTTTAAGTGGAAATCCCTTTCACAGAATATATAAGGTATTATTCCACACATTTATCTTCTTTTCTAATATGAATGGAATTTTGTACTAGTATTACTCAGATGTTTTTGTGCAATTTGTTCCACCTCCAGCTGCAGCTGATGGCAGATGGGTTTGAACACTCATTCTCTCTCTGTGACAGCATGTCTTCAGAGTTCATTTCTAGGAAGGGCACTGCAGTATTTAAATACATGAGTATTTAAACACGCCCCAGAGCCACACACACTGCTGGCTCCTGCAGCTCACAGGTGCTGTCACTGCTATGATGCAAATCATTTGTTTTGGTGAGTTTTTCTGCTCATCAGCATAAAAAACAGACACACTGAATGGAAAGATAAAACAGGTGCAGATAGGTGTTGTTGTGCCCCACCACGGCATAAATGCAGTTGGGGGAAAAACAAACAAGTTAGACTGGAGACTAAAATTGTATTTTTGACAAGCTATCAATGCATGAGTTTCACTTGAGCTCTGCTGCTGTAAACAGCTGCAAACATTCAGCTATTATGAAGCAGTTATGGAATATTACAGAGCACTGACATCGGATGCAAAGCTGTTTTGGGCTAAATTTGAAGATGTTTTCATTGTTGACATGCAGAAAGAATATTCAGATGTATCTTTATTTACCCAGTTCCCATAAATAAAAACATTCCATTGTGAATTGTGTTTTATTATTCATTCCTCATCTAATTCACTGCCATTCAAACGTATTGGGTTAGTAAGATTTTTTAAAGGTTTTTAAAAGAAGTGTCTTATGCTTACCAAGGTAACACTTATTTGATTAAAAATGCAGTATTACAGTAATTTTGTGAACTATTGTTAAAATTTAAAGTATTTTTTATATATATTTTAAAATATTTTATTCTTTAATAAATTCCTGTGAGGCAAAGCTGATTTTTCAGCATCCATTACTCCAGTCTTTAGTGTCACATGATACTTCAGAGATCATTATAATATGCCATTTTGGTGTTCGAAAACATTTTTTTTTTTAATCACAACTGAAAACAGCTGTGCTACTAAATTGTGCCTGCTCTGACCCACCTTCACCCCCTAGTATGACAGTATACAGTTGTATTTGTTGTGTAAATGCATTAATGCCACTTCAGAAGCGCCTCTGTGCCACCTTTGCAATGTAAATTTGGCAAAAGGCAAAGTATATTTTTAAAAATATCAAATAGTCAAAAAATCCCACCCATAAATTCTCCATGAATAACAATAGTTAGCAAATGAACAGTTGCTGTGATAAATTAAGAACAGGCATGTGTGTGTGGAAGCATGAACAACATGTGTCAGTGTATAATTAGTACGCCACAAGGCTGTTTGCAGTTGATCAGATCTTGCAGTTCAGTGCACACTGCAGCTAAATTCTGAGCAGTCCGGATGAACTTTGTCAACCTTCAGCTCTGCCCTTCAGATCAGCACTTTCTTCAGCCCAGATATTCTCTAATTATCATCCACTTACAGTATTTCAATAAATAATTAAAGCATAAGTCATCAATCAAGACTGAAACATTGATAACAAGAAAGGACAAAAATCCAATACGCGCCAAGCCTCGCAACTCAATATCATAAATAAGTTGTGGGTCATAATATTCGCATAAATCACGTCGATAATATTACAGAGGGAGCTGCGAGTGATGAGAATTTTGCTAATCAAAGCGGATGCTGATAATTCGAAGTGTAAAAATGACACCGCCACCCTCAAAAGCCTAAAAGGACTCGTGCTCAGTGCCTGTAGGAGCTGACTCGCATTTCACTGGCAGTAAAACTAAAGGAAATGCCCGGCTTTTGGAGAGATTGATAGTTATTGATTTAGCCAGAGGCGGACAGACTCACTCCTGTGGTTCCTGCTCTGTAGCAGCTACACTAGCGTTGCACATATTCGGCAAATGCGGACCACCTGCAGTGCTTTGCAGCCTGGCAGAGAAGCTTTATAAGACTGTGATCCTAAAATTCCACAGAGGAAGAACATGATGCAGCTGTTATATGGATTATGGACACACACGGGCACACATGTGCATAAAATATACAACTTTTGTTCAGTGATGATTGTTGTTTTCTTCTGTCAGTACCTTGGGTGGGTCTTTCCTGATAAGAGCGATTGTTGGTAGCCACCGTCACCGGCGGGATTTTGCAATGAGCAGACGCCCTGCTAGGCTCCATATGCAGGAACATTCTGATAAGATGAGTGAAATTTAAGCCCTCAAGCCTCCGAAAACAAACGCCTGTGGCCTGCACAGAAAAAGTTCTGCAGAAATTACTTTTCCTCCCCGCTGGCTTTATGAGGTTTAACAAACTCATCTGTGCTCGAAACAGGAGGCTGAACGTGATGTCCTAGCCACATTTAAACGAGAGGTTTCACATTCGCTTTAACCACTTGACAGAGTAATTGAGGGCTACACATTGACGCAAATGGGTCTATTACGGTGGCATGATAACCTTGTCATGCACTTGCCATATTAATGAATGGAAACATGTGATGGTTGTCAAAGGAGAGCAAAGAAAAGATAATTTCACATCAACATGAACATGAATATACTTTCATTTAAAGGAATTGTTCAGGCAAAAATGTACATTTTGTCATTATTTACTCATGCCGATGACATCTGAAATCCATATGCTGTTATTTTTACAATCAAATACAAAAATGTGATTTTTTGAAGAATCTTCATTCAGGATTTTCATACAATGGCAGCTTCGAAATTAACAGAAAATCTCTATAAAAGTGTTGTAGAATTAGTCATTCATACAAAATTCTTTTTGAACATTCTTTTGAAGCCATATAATAGGTTTGTGTGAGAACGATATTGTTTGGTTATCAACATATCTTCTTTTGTGTTCTGCAGAAGAAAATAAGGAAGAAATGCATACAGCTTTGGAACAGCGTGAGTAAATGATGACAGAATTTTCATCTTTGGGTGCATTCTTCCCTTCTTAATTGATTAAGTCTTAATTGATTCAGTGATTACAGTAATGACATAAATTTCAGTCATTTTCACATTCAAATCTGTCCCATGGCTTCAGAAGGCTGGAATTTAATGCACATGATGTATACTTTTATAGTGTTTTAATAGTGCTTTTTGGGTCCTTTCTGGAGCTTGATAGCTATGAAAGCTTGTTTCCACCAAAGGATAAAAATAAATAAAAATAAAAATATAATTGTGAATTTAAATCTCACATTTTAGACTTTTCTAAATAATTGTGAGTTTATATCTCACAGTTGAATTAGTTAGAAATGTCAAAATTGTGAGTTATAAACTTACAATTGCAATTGCAATTGCAAAAAAAAAAAGAAAAAAAATGCAGTAACCTTTTTATTTTTTTATTTAATGGCAGAAAAAAAAAACAGACTGAATCGAACCACATATAAAATCAGAACTGCAAGAAAAATAAAAAAAAGTTTGATAAAAAGTTTGAATTACCTTTATTTTTTTATCCTGTGGCAGAAACAAGCTTCCATATACAGTTCTAAACTGTAGTATGTAAAAATCTGCATGAAGATCCTTCAGAATTCTCCATTTGCGTTTAACGAAAAATTATGCCAGCATACGGGTTTGCATATGATTTTGGTGTGACCTGTTCCTTTAAATATTTTGGTCTTCCATACAGTGGAGCTTGTTTGTGGTTGTGGCTGGAAATATTTGTAACTGCATAACTTTTGCTCTTCCATGAATTCTAATGCATGCTCCCTAATTAGAGTTTGCCTTATATCTTTGGGGCTGTGTCGTTTTGATGATCGCATTATGATGCCACAACACTCAGTATGTTCAACATGTAATCTGTGTTGCCACACTGGGCAAATCTCCCTGAACTTTCATACCTACTAGAGGGTAAAAATGCATCAGCATTGCATCAGTAAATGTGTGATTTATGTGGTAACAATCAGAAGATGCAATCAGAAGAGTCCGGAGTCATCAGTCACAACTATGTTTTTCTCTTCTCAGGCTGTGTATGGAGATGGCGCCGCCTCCGCAGTGCATTGACATGCAAACCAGATCCCACTAGAGACATGAAGAGAAGTATTAAACTGAGGACTGACTGATGGATGACTAAGGTTTGCTTAAAGGTTACCATCTCTTCTTTTCTTTCTATCTATCACTCTTTCTCTCTCCTGTCATTCTCATTCCCTCCTCCTGATTAATGTCTTGATTAAATGCCATGAAATGACTTGGCGCATGACACACACATATAACTGAGCTCTACAGATGTAATATTAAGCATGTCCACTTACATCAGTCCAGCTCTCATTGACAGTTCTTAGAATTTAGTAGCCATTTTTAAAATTGACTCAGACTGGTTTATTATTGATTCACTCAACTCTCAGTCTCAACCAATGCAAAAAAAGAGTTAATCTTGTCCATTGGAGGTGGCCAGTTACTATAAAACTATATAATCACTTTGTTCTGCTTTTAATGCTATATAACGAAGCTTGATTGTAAGGATTGTCATGGGCCAGTGTGAAAGATTCTGTATTTCATTGTGCTTTGGTTTACTGTAACAAATCTATCTATCAGAATCAGCATTGGTCGCACATATAAATTTGTTGTAATTTTAGATTTTCATTTTGTCGCGTTACTGTAATTGAGTAGCTTTTTTGTGTACTTCTACTTTTTAAAGTAATTTTTAAAATCTGTAATTTTACTTTTACTTAAGTATATTTTGTTTTAAGTATTGTACTTCGCTACATTTTAAAACACATTAATTACTGAGTAAAAAAAAAAAAAAAAATCGCTCCCTGGAAACTACTGCAGTAACTAATGGGCAGGGGGCAATTCTGGCGCTAAAATCATAAGAAAGATGCAGACGGACAAAACAGGCGTTAGTGGTGCAGACACCGCTGAAAACGAAACCCCGTCATATTCTGAAGTTGAACTCGAAGGAAATGAAGTGAACCCCTGGCCATATTTATGCTCTATTATGCAGTGTAAGCTGTGCTTACCCAGGGAGACCAAACTAGCAGCTTATAAAATCTCGACATCAACCCTTCGCAAGCATGTAGAGGTAAGCTAAATAATTGCATCGCTGCGTTGGTGGTTAAAATGAAGCTTTGACATTTTAGCAAGAGGTTTTGCACAAATTAGCCAAAAAGACAGTGGTGCGGAGTGTGCGATATATATTGTCTGCGATAATATCATAATTGTTGTTTTAATGATGTGCGCGCGCCGCGCGCATTTATAGTGCGTTCTTTCACTGTGTGATTTATTTATTTATTTTTTTATTTATTTATTTTTTTTTTACAACAGGTCAGTAAACATGTTAATTAAGAGACTTGCGTTTTAGACACCATATTGCCTGTTTTGGCTCTATTTTTACAACAAAAAATAATTCCAAACCCAGCCACCAAAGCACAGTTTTGCGTCTCTGAGCAACATGACAGTGTTTCGTTCCTGAATGAATCAATCGTTTAAATGATTAGGTTCAATCGCAATGACTCACTTATTAACAGTGACTTGCTGACCCTTACTGGCCATTTTAATTTCACATTTAAAGTATCTTTTGATTTTTTTTTTTTTAAATAATTAATTTCTTATAATTTCAAATGAGTATTCAACATTTTATGTCTTGTATATCAAAACATTATTCATGCATTTGTAACTGCAGGTTAAATGCATTCATGTCCTGCATTAAACAGTGTGTAAATACATCTTAATGCCACTTCCGATGAAGCTTCTGCATTTCCTCTGCATTGAAAAGATGAGTTTGTTGATACTGATTTGCCTGGTAACAGCCCAAATGTCTTATTATTCTAAATAACTGATTCCTTTGATTAAAAACAACTAGTTTGAGATTAATAGGCCTATCCCAGGGGTGTCAAACTCGGTTCCTGGAGGGCCGTAGCCCTGCAGAGTTTAGTTCTAACCCTGCTCCAGCACACATATCATGTATTTTTCAAATAAGCCTAAATGATTAGATTAGCTGGATCAGGTGTGTTTAATTAGGGTTATATCTAAACTGTGCAGGACTGGCCCTCCAGGCCCTCCAGGAACTGAGTTTGACACCCTTGGCCTGTCCCATTTTTGCCTCCATCCCACTGTTAAAATGTAACTAAGTAATTTTTACTCTGAGTACATTTTAAATGAGCTACTTTTTACTTTTATTTGAGTAGATTTTTAGACCGGTACTTTTACTTGTACTTAAGTAAAATTTCATTAATGTAATGGTACTTTTACTTGAGTAGAATATTTTTGTACTCTTTCCACCTCTGCACATCTATTCATTTCACTTGACCTTTTTAGATGTTGTGAATGCTTCTAGTTTAAATTTGTCATTATTTAGCTGATTGACATTGCTAGACAGGGTTCTCTCGAAATGGAGACAGCTTTGAATTGTGAAGGCAAAAGAAAATGGCTTGTAAGCATCAGTTTGAATGGACTGATAATAAGAAACAAATCAATACTGCTTTATACCAAAAGCTGTTGGTTTGCAGCAAAAGCCGATAAGTTAGGAGCATTTTTCTCAACAATTGCCAGCAAATTGCTCATTTTGTCTGATTTTTTTGTGCAATTATGTATAATTTGGCTTTACCGTTTAGGTATCCAAATTGAACAATTTTAGCCTTTGCTCATATCCACCTCTGTAATTTCAATATGAATTCATAACTGCACAATTTATGGTTTACTTTTGTATTGTTGTACCAAATCTTTTATACAACGTACAAAGAGATGAAAAATTATTGTGGAGCTCTGTATACTGATACATACATTATTAAAAATAAAGCTAAAGTGGTTTTTGCAACTATTTTGGGTTCCTCAAAGAACCTTTTAGTGAGCAGTTCTAAAAAGAATGATTATTTTCTTAGTTTAAAGAACATTTTAATCGTCTAAAGACCATAAATCCACTATGAAGAATCTTTTGTGGATATGGATATTAAGTTCTTAATGAAACCATCAGTGCCAGTACACTCTTAAAAATAAAGGTTCCAAAAGAGGGTATTTGTAATGATGTCATAGAAGAACCGATAATTCCCAAAGAACTTTCAATGAACAGTTTTTAAAAGAACCTTTTTTTTTTTTGTGTGAGGAACATTTTGATAATCTGAAGAACCTTTTTCCACTTTAAAGAACCTTTTTTTTTTGCATGAATGTTAAAGGTTCTTCATGGAACCATCAGTGCCAGTAAAGAACCTGTATTTAAACATTAATATTTAATAGTTTATGGTGAACCAGGAAAATCAGGCCACTTTATGACAATCGTCTCATGGTCAAAAAGTGGCCCAATCAACCTGAATTTGCTTTAACCTTTCATACACTGTATTACAGAAAATAAACACTTTTCTATTTGTGATTCCTGAAGTTTCATTCAAAAACTTTACAAACAACAAGCTCTAAAACTCTTTATAAGGAGGGCAAACAACAGTGTGCTGCTCTTGTGAAGCTCACGACTATTAAACGAGTCAGACACTCCCAACGAAACACAAGCCGGCAGTTCACATCTCCGTTCCCTTTGAAGCCATTCAAATATAGAATCAGGATGACAATCCTAAAGATGGATGACACGGTTCATTGTGACTCCGAGAGTAAACCAACTTCATTATTTGAGAATATTCCGCACTCTCAGAATCCTTTTCCTTTTCTCCCCTGATGAAATAAGAGAAGAGAGACAAAACAAAGATGGAAAGAAAAGTAAATACGAGTCACTCAGAAAGGTCTCACCTAAAATAAAAAGACTAAAATAAAATATTTAATACATCAGTAAGTGTTTTCCAAGTCCACATGGAGAAACTGAAGTGTTAGATTACATTTTTGAGGCATTTTTTGATGAATGTTTGCATTTTTATTCTATTCTCTTGTTTTTTAAAGTACATAGGAAGTGTGAACATCTTCAGTAACATTAACAGAATTTAAAATGGGATCATCTATGGGATGTTTTAACAATGTTTCAGTATGCATGGAGGCTAAATTCACTTCCTCCCATTGACATCTTATTACGGCGACCATTTAATCCTCAGTGACAAGGTCAAACCAAGATGCTCTCACTCGTCACATACTAATTGAGAGAGGCGAGACGATGGATTTTTTGGATATTGACCACAACAATGACTTCAATATCCTCAAATGAGACACTAAGAGCTCTGACCCTTATTATATTTCTGACCTCAAATATTTCCAGGCTTAAAGGCCAAAAATAAAAAAGGTGCGTGGTGATTTGGTGACTGTGTTATATTTCTTTTTCGAAAATGAACACAGAGCGACTTATTTCCCTTGCCAAGAGATCATTTTCCTGCTTTACAGTCCTATTTCTAGTGACTTGTAAATTAATTTAAATCTGAAATGAAGAGGCCTGGGGACGACCATAGAGAATATGTAAAACTCCCGCTGCTTATTCTGTTCTTGGTGAAGTTCTGCCGAGGCAATCTCACGGGTCAGTGCACGCTCTAAATTAAGTTACACATCCTAATTGCTGCCCGTAGCAATTAGAGCCAAAATATGGGTGCAATAAAATTAATACCTAGCCTTTGTTTGACTGGCCTCACTCTGGAGAAATTTTGTTTGTGTGCTAACCTGCTGGTATTTATTGAAGCCTTTGACATGTTGGTTTGCATCTGGATTCACCATTGAGTTCAGGCTCAGACAAGTGAAATGTTTCCACTGTGCACAATGTTCAATTCAATTCAAGTTTATTTGTATAACGCTTTTTACGATACAAATCATTGCAAAGCAACTTTACAGAAAATTAAGTTTCTACAATATTTAGTAGTAGCTTATCAGTGATGGCTGTCAGTTTATGTGCATACGGCAGAAATGTTTATAAATTAGGCAGAAATTAATAAAAGACGCAAAAAACAGACGATTAACACTATTAACAGCAATTATGCAATCAAACTTATAGCAAAATGTGGTAGTTCTGTATGTTGTCTCTGGGCTAGCATCATCTGAGGTCCTCTGAGGGGTTGGCATCATCTCTTCTCAGGTGTTATGGATCCAGACTGGAGCTTGTGTAAATCCTGTGGCAAAACAGAGAAACAAATAGAGACATAATTAGCGTAGCTGCTGTTCCAGCCAAGTAAAATTAATTAGTTTAACCCAAGCTAAAGAATAATAATGCGCATTTGATCAGATATAACTGCAGTCCAAAATTATGAGATGCATTATTTGAATGCTTGGCCAAAGAGGTGTGTTTTTAATCTAGATTTAAACAGAGGAAGTGTGTCTGAACCCCGAACATTATCAGGAAGGCTATTCCAGAGTTTGGGAGCCAAATGCGAAAAAGCTCTACCTCCTTTAGTGGACTTTGCTATCCTAGGTACTATCAAAAGTCCAGCGTTTTGTGACCTTAGGGAGCGTGATGGGTTGTAGCGTGGTAGAAGACTAGTTAGGTATGGAGGAGCTAAGCCATTAAGGGCCTTATAAGTAAGCAATAATATTTTGTAACTGATACAGAACTTAATAGGTAGCCAGTGCAGAGACTGTAATATTGGGGTAATATGATCATATTTTCTTGACCTGGTAAGGACTCTAGCCGCTGCATTTTGGACTACCTGTAGCTTGTTTACTGAGGATGCAGGACAACCACCTAGCAGTGCATTACAATAGTCCAGTCTAGAGGTCATGAATGCATGAACTAGCTTTTCTGCATCAGAAACAGGTAACGTGTTTCCTAGCTTGGCAGTGTTTCTAAGATGGAAGAATGCTGTTTTTGTAACATGGGAAATATGATTTTCAAAAGACAAGTTACTGTCTAATATAACACCCAGATTTTTGACAGTAGAGGAAGTAGAGTTAAAAGAAGTAACAGTATATCCGTCTAATTGCAAATTGTAATCTACAAGATTCTGTGTAATGTTTTTTGGTCCAATAAGTAATATCTCTGTCTTATCTGAATTTAATAGGAGAAAATTATTGGTCATCCAATCTTTTACATTTTTAACACACTCTGTTAGCTTAGATAATTTAGAAGTTTCACCTGGTCTTGTTGAGATATATAGTTGAGTATCATCAGCATAACAGTGGAAACTAATCCCGTATTTTTTAATGATATTACCAAGGGGCAACATGTATATTGAAAATAGCAGAGGACCTAGGACAGATCCTTGTGGCACTCCATACTTTACTGGTGATAAATGAGATGACTCCCCATTTAGATAAACAAAGTGGTAGTGATCGGACAGGTAGGATCTAAACCATCTTAAAACCTGCCCTTGGATACCTGTATAGTTTTGTAATCTATCTATGAGTATGTCGTGATCTATGGTGTCGAACGCAGCACTAAGATCAAGTAAAACTAGCAGTGACATGCAGCCTTTGTCTGATGCAAGAAGCAAATCATTTGTAATTTTAACAAGTGCAGTTTCTGTGCTATGATGGGGCCTGAAACCCGACTGAAATTCTTCATAGAGATTTTTTTTTTTTGTTATGATATTAATTGGGGGGAAAATGTTTTTTGTAAATTTTTGGGGATAAATGGAAGATTTGAAATGGGTCTGTAATTTGCCAGTTCACTAGGACCTAGTTGTGGTTTCTTAATAAGAGGCTTAATAACTGCCAGCTTGAATGGTTTTGGGATGTGACCTAAAGATAACGATGAGTTAATAATATTGAGAAGCGTTTTTTCTGCTACAGGTAACAACTCTTTCAGTAATTTAGTGGGTACAGGATCTAATAAACATGTTGTTGGTTTAGATGCAGTGATAAGTTTATTTAGCTCTTCCTGTCCTATAGTTGTAAAGCACTGCAGTTTATCTTTGGGTGCAATGGATAAAACTAAAGTATTAGACGCTGTAGAATCTACATTTGTTATTGTATTTCTGATGTTATCTATTTTATCAGTGAAGAAATTCATAAAGTCATTACTATTTAACTGTGAGGGAATATTTAGATCGGGTGGTGTCTGGTTATTTGTTAATCTAGCCACTGTGCTAAATAAAAACCTTGGATTGTTTTGGTTGTTTTCTATGAGTTTGTGGATATGCTCGGCCCTGGCAATGTGTTGATGCTAAGCTTGGATTTATCAAAATACTGCTTATTTTGTGTTTTCCCTTTTCTGTAGTAGGTGCAAGCAACCTCTTATTAACTCCTAAACACTGCAGCATTAAGTACAGAGCTGTCAGAGAGAACAGTGCAAGACTGGAGCAGTTTGGAAGAGGAGAGAACCAGCTAAAGAAGGATAATTATAGAATCTCATGGCCCAATGCCATAGAAAACATGTTTTTGTTTGTCTTCTGTGCCCCTTTGAGAGGAAGGGGTCCTGAATGTTTGGAATAGGTTGGAGAACTGTGGGTTTTTACACTCTCCTGCCTAATCATGTCGGGAAAGATCAAAACCTCAGGACAGATGGACAGCCTTTTCCTCGCCCACAATTTCTCCGCTTATCAGACACAGGAAGAGCTGAAGAAGAGAAAATGTCAAGGGGCCAGAGTCTCATTTGAACCTAACTTCTGTAATTATCAAGGCTAAATAAAGCTGCTATTTTCCAGCACTTGCCAGAATGTAAATTCAGTGTTTAGTGAGGCAAGCGAAATGTTGAACTAAATGATCTGATTGCCTATTTATCAGTATGAATCAATATTGAATCGAGATCAAACCTGAATAAACTGCAAGATTGTGGATGTTGTGAAATTTGTCTCAATTCCCAACCTAACTTGAAATGCAGACCTGAGAAACACAATCATGAGAAAATAAGGCTGCATTTAAATTCACATTTATCGCTCTCTTGCTTCTTCTTTATTAGAGATTTTCTCTTAGAAGATTATTATTATTATTTATATATTTTTTTCTCCTGTAGGTTGCTGTCTCCCAGGGCTATTTTTATATATATATATACATTTGAGGAAAACATAGAAGTGAGAGCACACTTATTAATGGTCTCTCACTTTGTTAATTTGCTGACTCACTAGCAAGTGAATATCTGTTTGGAGTCTGTGTGGATTTATGCCCTGAATCCGGGCAGGCGTCTCAGCTGTCTGTCCTTTTAGAATGGCTGCAGCGACCAGAGACATTTAGGGAGGTGAAATACTGGTGCATTTCAAAGAGAGTGGAATAATACAAATGGTGTGTGTATATCTGTCAGTGTACCTTGCTGAAAAAAAAAAAAATAATCTGAAATTTCCATATAGGTCTAGGCTGTTTTCTGCAATCTCATTTGTATTCAGGGGTATAGGCCTAATTTTTGTAAGATTTTTAGATACTCGTATTCACAATATCAACGTATGCATATCTTATAAAAACATAAAGTTATCCCAAAAACTATTTTGAGTGGCTTAAGCATTCAGATACTTCTATACAGAAAAGAGAATTTTGTTTTCAATACATATATATTTTTGTGTCTAAACTAAATGGAAAAGGAGATGAAATCTGATTAAGATATATTCTTTGCTGATAATAAGTGGTTTTTATGATGTATTGTTCTTTTTGGATTTCTAATTCAGTTGAAACAAAGTCTCATTGCCTCTCTTTGTCTTGTTTGTGTGTGATTAGACAACACTAAATCATCTTTCTTTCATTCTCTCTCACTCATCATTAATGCATGATTTGCATGGCAGACTCTTTAATCTGTTGGCTTGTTGAGACGCAGTTTTGATTTCCCTCTCGCTGTGTTTTATGTTGATTATATTCACATGCTAGGATTGACTGAAATTGAGAGACAATTAGTTTAAACAATCCTGGGCATAAAAAGGCTGTCTTCATATTTCATGAATAAGTCCATCTCTGCCCCTCCCCTATGTTCCTGAATACCATATCAGATTAAGATGGGTCACAAAATAAGAGATGGCTGACTGATAATACTTTTAGTGAAATTCATTTGCTCCTAACTCCATTCAGAAGAGGGATGAATTTGTGAAAACATATGCTTGCATTATACATGTTGAGTCTATAGGTATGTACTCAGATGCATAGTGTTTCTTTACAAAATGACATGGACACTTACCCTTAAAATTCAGTGTACCATCAGAATGTTTCAGAGATTGATATTTCAAAATAAAAAACAATTCCAGTCTCCTCCTTATACACTAAGCTATCATATGGCTTCAGAAGACTTGTAATATAGTGCAAGAGTCATGTGAACCTCTTATTTTTTTGGAGCTTTGCAACCCCTCATTCACTTTTATTATATATATATATATATATAAGATTATCTTTCAAAGAAAAATAACAAAAATATCAGACAGCATTTCAAAATGAGGATGAATAAATAATATCAGAATTTTCATATTTGGGCAAACTATCTCTTTAAGAAAATAAATTCTTTGTTAGTAAAAAGAAACCAGCTGGTACTACCATCCGGTAATCAGGCTACGGTGCATGAGCTAGCAATGGAAACAGGTTTTTCTTCTGTGTCTGTTGTTTAGTTTTTTACCGTTTTGTTGTGGAAACCAAGGATATTTTTTCCATGTAGAATCTCTTGACAGATTAGTTCCCTCATGCAGCCACCAGAACTCTTAAAACACCTGCGTGCACAGCTCATCAGCCTTGTTTACTGTACCAGTCAATGTCTCACAATGCAATTAGTCAGCAGCACCCAGTGCTGAGATCAGAAAGAACCGCGAGCAGAGATGAATCTGCATTGTATCCTGGGTGATCTTTCCTCAGAGCAGTCACCAGTGTGCCTCCCCTCGCGACAGAGTCATATTTTATATCTCTATGCTAATGCAATGAGCCTTTGCTCGGCCAGGCTCATTAATCTCATGGATGAGTCTCCATGCTCTGGGCCTGAGCCACAAGTTAGACCCCCACCCCAGAACCTGCTCCCTGAGGAGTCATGACAGCACACTTCACTCATTTGCTCTTCCGTCAGTGCCATAAAGATGCAGGGAGAATGCAAAGGCTGCAAGGTACTACAATCCTCTGGTACAAAACCTAGTCAGCTGCCTCACAACCTACTGACTACATAAGGCATCATCCTTTATAAGCGACTGATTTGGAAAACTGTGTAGCATGGTGACTTGAAATGCAGTTGATTTCAATAGAGTTTGATATTAGCATCTAATTCTGTAATATTATAAGTTTAGAAATTCATTGCACATACAGTACAAAGTTTGGGTAAAATAACCTTTTCTATCTATAATCTTTATTTATTTATTTATTTTCTGCAAGGCAAGGATGTATTAAATTGATGAAAGGAAAAGCATTTATATTGTTACAAACAAAATGTCTATTTCAAATACGCTGTTCTTTTGAACTTGCTATCCTTCAAAAAAAAAAAAAAAAAAAAATCCCAAAAACAGTATCATCGTGTCCACAAAAATATTAAGCAGAACAACTGATATCAACAATGATAATAATAAGAAATATTTCTTGAGTAGCAAATCAGAAAAAAAAAAATTCTGAAAAATCATGAGACACTGAAATTTGTAATCTAACATTTATTTCAAATTGAAATAATATTTCACAATAAGGCTGTTTTACTGTATTTTGAATTAAATAAATGCAGCTTTGGTGAGCATTAGAGACTTCCAAAAACATTAAAAAAAAATAATGGTACTGTATCTTACAGTAGTAAGCTAAATTAAGTTACCTCAACTTAAATTTCAGTCTGTTTGTTACACAAAACTGTTGTATGGCTTCAGAAAACTCAAAAATCAAACTCAGTGTAAGTTTTATTGTGCTTTCAAATGTCCTTTGAAGCTTAAAAGTGTCCATGTCCATTGTGAAATTAGTTAAAGGGATACTCCACCCCAAAATGAAATTTTTTGTCATTATACACTTACCCCCATGTCGTTCCAAACCCATAAAAGCTTTGTTCATCTTCAGAGCACAATTTAAGATATTTTGGATGAAAACCGGGAGGCCTGTGACTGTCCCATAGACTGCCAAGTAAGTAACACTATCAAGCTCCAGAAAAGTATGAAAGACATCGTCAGAATAGTTCATCTGCCATCAGTGGTTCAACCGTAACATTATGAAGTGACAAGAATACTTTTTGTAAGTGAAGAAAACAAAAATAATGATTTTATTCAATAATTCCTTTGTCAACAGTCTCCTCTGTGTCTCTCCATATCACCGTATGCAGTGTATGCTCTTCTGTATCATCCGCGCCACAAGGATGCGCTGTTTTCTTTCAAATCAAAGCTAAATACATGTAGAAACAACACATCCTTGTGGCACGTTGATACAGAAGAGCATACGCTGCATACAGTGATATGGATATCTTAAATTGTGTTCCAAAGACGGGGGGATGACATGGGGGTAGGTGATTAATGACAAAATTTTCATTTTGGGGTGGAGTATCCCTTTAAAGTAAGGGTTAGTTAAATGTGACAGAATTTTAAATTCAGTTAAACTAAGAGAATACATCTCTGTGTGTTGTAACATGTTCATTTATAGTACTGCTGATAACCAGACAAGTGTTTACATGAGAAGTTCACTTGGGGTTACTGAAGACTTTTAATCACTTGACTAGCACAACGTGACCTTGGAGCACAGATGCACTTACAACCAAATGAAAACTATCAGCAGCTCATAATATGACATTTCTTCAATAAATGAGAACACCTGGGTGAGCTGCAATGACTGATTTTTCTTTCATTAGTTCAATACAGCCTGGTTTGGACAAAGATGCTGCATTATTATGTTTTCTCTTTTTCTCATTATCATGTTTTCTCTCTTTCTCATTATCATGTTTTCTCTCTTTTTCATTATCATATTTTCTCTCTTTTTTCTACCCCTCTCTCTCTTCTCCAGGTAGAGTACATGAATAATTCATTTTATAATTCATTTGTTTAACCAACTTGATAACATTTCAAAATGAATGAAAAAACCTTAGGGAACAAATACTGGTGCCTTTGTGTGTTTGACAAAGAAAGTTTTCTCACTTGAGCAAGTGAGGGGGAAAAAAAGCGTCTTAAGGAAAACAGGAAACTGTGATTCTATAGACTTGAACAAGAACACCAGTAAGGGGGCCTTAAAAGTAAACAGTATAGGGCAGGTAAGTATTGACAGGCACTGTTTCCGCAGGTAAGCCTATTATGGAAAAGAAAAGCTTCCCTGTCAAAAAAAAATCCACATTTGTTGAATAGCTTCACTGATGGCATAAATTACTGGAGTACTTTTGAATTATGGTCAGTCCTACGCTTTCCAACATGAAATTCAAAAATGATGTGCAGTTGGGCAAAAATCACACAGCCTGCATTAATGAGCATTATGTTTTCTAAATATCTTTACATTCTACATTTGTTAGTTTTAGATGGCTGAAGAGGCATAAATTATGAGTTTTATAACCAGCTGTTATGAAACAATTAGGTAGTTAATAATTTGCGATAATAACTTACTCACTGTAGGCTAAATTATTTTTGGCTACTCGCCAAATAAATAAATGCACGTGAAACAAGGAATATTATTTTATAATTTTGCCTTTATATTATCTTAAAACTTCTGCTAAGAAAAAAATGTCTACAACAAGACATATGTAATAATATTATTAGCAAACTGTTGTTAATTAATTCGGATTAATATTTAATTTATTGTCGATTAATGCTGGAAGGAACAGTTCACCTAAAAATGAAAATCTGCTGAATATTTCCTCACCATTGGGTCAAGATTTAGATGAGTTTGTTTCTTCATTGGAAAAGAAATTTAGCATTACATCATATGTTCACCAATGGATCCTTTGCAGTGAATGGATGCCATCAGAATCAGAGTTCAAACAGCTGATAAAAACACCACAATAGCCCACAAGTAATCCACACAACTGCAGTCTATCAGTTAACATCTTGTGAAGTGAAAAGCTGCTACTTTGTAAGAAAAAAATCATCAAAGGCGCTTTGAACTTCAAACTGTTGTTTCCGGCTAAAGTATGTGTCCTCTATCGATAATATTGATTTCTCAGCGTAAAAGTCACCTCATCTGATTTAGGAGAGAAATATGCACAGATCGAGTTTACAAGTGAAAACAGTCCAAAACACTTGTAAACAAATATGTCAGCAGACTTTTATGTGAGAAAACAACAGGGGGCTTTTTCACTGGAGGAAGTGTTATTATTGATTATGGACTCAAATTTTGGCCAGAAGTGATGGTTTAAATTTAAAACACTTTATTGATGGATTTGTTTCTTACAAACACACAGCTTTTCACTTCACAAGAGTCGTGTGGATAATAGTGATGTTTTTACCAGCTGGTAAAACTCTCATTCTGATGGTTCCCATTCACTGGTGAGGAAGTGATGTACTGTAATGCTAAATTTCTCCAAATCCGTTCAGATGAAGAAACAAACACATCTACATCCAGGATGGCCTGTAGGTGAGCAAATTGTCAGCAAATGTTAATTTTTGGGTGAACTATTCCTTTAAGATCTCTGAGGTTTTTTTTATTACAAACAATAACGAAGTCAAAATTGCACACCATTTTGAATGAAACAAGAGAGTGTGAGTCTGCAATGATATGGAAAACATGAAAGTATTGTATAAAGTTGATATGCAGCATTGCTATGGATGATGGTGAACATAAGTTCAACCGCTTGATGCCATGACTGAACAATCAGAATAAAATATTCCAAAGAGCCATGGAATAAGGCAAATATATATAGTTTGCCATCTTCCTCGCATAACACTTAGAATGGGTGCAGGTAGCCATATGAGATGATTCAGGACTTACATCAGAATTTCTTGCCATCTAAATTCACACAGGCCTCAGTTTCAGGCCAGTTCATGTGTCCAGCCTGGCATGGCTCTCTTTTTCTGCAGGGAATAGAGCTCCGTTTTCTTCTATGCCAGTCCTGTCCATCTGAGGTAAGCAATACTTACACAATCTGCTGAAACACCCCCTTATCTATGTAGGTCCATTAATATTACACATTCAGCAACTTTGTTGGCATAAAAAATAGCTGCATACAGTAACTATTACCTCTCACTCTTACAGGTCTTAAAAATGGATCTTATATCTTGCTGTCACTGTCAAAACAAGGAATAAATAACTCCCACATGTAGCTGTTAAAGTTGTGCACATCATTAATTAAGTCAAGGCAGTTGAGTAAATCTAAATCCAGGAGGTAACAGGGTTTAAAAAATATACTTTGCCAGCACATGCTAGCCTGCTATGCGAGCTGAGATTATTTTTAAAACAGTCTGAATAAAAGAAGTTAACCATTGGTTGCTTTTGTCATCTCATGCCCTTAAATGTGTATTTGTATGAGTTGTGCGAGACACACAAAAATGTGTCATATCTCTTAAGGTCAGAGATGCAATGTAGGATTAGGATTAAAATTGTGTTCAGGGGAATTATAATCTTAGTCTAAATGTTCATGGTTGTCTCAGCTATCTATCCATTCTGACCAGAAATTATTTTTTTTAGTAATGAATTTGAGATTTAATGTTACCTAAATCCTCAATTCTGAGCTCTGCTTTGGAGAAAAATAATAACAACAACAACAGTATTCCAATGTGCTGTAGTAGAAGGACACAGTGATGCCAGGGGTCAGAGGTGCTCTTGTAAGCAAGTCTCAGGCCATAATCAAAAGCAGCCCTCTGTGTATAAAAGGGAGGTAGAGAGGTCTTTTTCCTTTCTGTTCAACTGTGCACAAAGTGAAAACAGTTGCAGGAAGGTATGACAGTAAAAGCTGCTTTCTTTCATAACAGAAACAATTCATAACAGGAGAACAGAGAGAGTTGTGGCAAACCAATACTCCCATCAATATTACACACAGCAGCAGGGGTTGCCAATTTCAGGTGAAGGAAATCAGATTTTGACTCCCTTTCTAGGAAAATACAGGATAAATCTCAATTTCTTTATACAACACATACAATTTGAGGTTTAACCGGCTACTTCATCCAAAAATGAAATTGTTGTCATCATTTGGTCAATGTAATATTTGTTCTAAACCTTCAGAACTTATATTTTTGAAGACAATATTTTGAAAAATAATTGTAGAGTAATTGATGATAAAATATTGTTAATTTTTTTGTATGAATTATCCAATTAAGTGTATATGCTAGCAACTATGTAAAAAGAGTCATTGTTAGACTGTTAATGTGTTTTAGTGCTAAAGACATCACATTTTGACTTACTGACATACAATTTTGTTTATCTGTTTTAATAGAAATAGATGTATTTCATACTAGATTTTCACACACACATATTTAGCCAACCAAGGTAAATTCTAACATTACAGAATTGTGACAGTACATAAATATTTATGGATGAACAAGCACACAATTCAATTATAAAGTGTTTTGTATTTTAGATATTTTTATTAACAGTTCAGTGCAGAAAGAAACTGATTCCACTATTTACAAAAAAAAAATGGGGGGGGGGGGCAATATTCTGATTAACAGTTCATAAAAGAAATATAAAAGCCAAAAGTAAACCATGGTCTGGTCCATATACAGCTTGTTGTGTCAAGGATTTCCAAGGTTCTCTCAAAGTTATGAACAAACGTTCTTCCAGTAACATTAATTCAAAATTATCTGGTCTTTAATAATGTTCTTAAAATGTAAGTACAAAAATATTATTCAAACATTGGTCAGGTAATGTTTTTTTATTCCTAAAACATTTTAGTTGGACGTTCATCTAATGTTTTTAAATGTTACTACTTGTTTCCGAATGTTCAGAGAACATTCAAAAGTAACATTCCCATAATTTTTGCAAAATTATAAAATTGATCACACCGTTAGTGTGTGATCCTCAGTCGTTTAATGTATGATTTCTAGTTTATCTCTGTAACCATTTACAAAGTTGGCAACTGTGTGATGCCTTTTATTTTAAAATCAGTTCCTATATTAAAAGTTGTGTAATGTATTCCATTCTTTACATGTAAACTCTTCTTAATGGTTTTACATGTGGTTAGTCATGGAAGCCTCGTATAAAACTCTTAATATATTTATGGGTCGATTGCATATTATACAGGACAGCTGACACCTCTAGTTCACACTAACATTAACTAGCTTCAACCAATGCATACATACAATGCATCTATACTGTGCACTGAATACTAAAACAATGGAGAAATGTACTAGAGTGAAAAAGTTCTGCACAATGGAGCCCAGCATGTGAAAACTGGAGCTTTTGTGTCTGCAGAAGAGAACCAGAGGACAGGACACACTTTACAATTCATAAGCTCCTCAGTGACAAATGATCAGCCACAACACAAGCATTTCCATAGCTTCATTATGCAATGGGTCCCCAGGCGCAATAATCATGATATCAAATGACAGGCTTTCTATAGGCCGCTGCTGTAGTTGTAAATAAAAGTATGTTAATTTGGCTTGCGGTATTTAAGCGAGCAAGTTGCACACATCATTTGTTTAAGTTAATTTGTACATGATCAGGCCATTCTGAGAAGAGAGACAGAGGAGCCAGGGAAATGTTAAGTAGGCTTATGTGTAACGATAAGCATTCATTTGATAGTTTTAGTAGAATGATGTTTTGCATGGATGTCAGTTTACTTAGCTTTTCATTTACCTGTAGTTGTGTTTGATGTGGAAGAGGCAAATATGATTAAGGCAAAATAGAATTAATGTCTGTGTAAATTGTGTATAATGTCAGTATAGAATTTATAGAATTCAATAATAATTTAATTATTTTTGCCTGCTTCTCTCAACATATTCACTGAGATTTAGTACATAAAATTTCCCACAAAACAACAACAACAACATCATAATAATATTAATATATAATATAATAATATAATAATAAAAAAGATCTATTACAAGAGGCATGCTACTCTTGCACATTCATGAGGCAAAATTAAAAGCCAATGGCAATGAACAACTACAGATCTCTTTATACAATTCAGCACAGCTCTCAATACCGCCCGCTAGCTGTGATGGAAGAGTGCAGGCTTGGTACTACATACTGTAGCTCAACGATTCTCCTGTTGATTTTATGTTTCACTGTCAAAGAGCAGTCTCTCATTCTTTACACAAACTCATGTGTGTGCTTTGGGTGTTCCTTTTTTTACTTGATAGAAAGGGGAACTATAGTTTTTTTATTTTTTTATTTTTGTGTGCTTAATGACAAATTGGCGTCTTATATTTTAAGGCAAGTTCATCTTTCACAGTGTTTATTATCATACCATTTAATCTGTTAAATAAATTCATTTTCCAGCCAGCACTATAAAACCGTTTGAGTGACTATACACAGCAATAGTCATTAAAGCATTTGAAAACTTAACATCTTTTTGACACTGAATCCTCATGTCTTTTTACCATTTTTACCATTGTTGTACTGTTTTATACAGTAGGCTATGTCATAAGTAGACATAGACTGTTTATTTTTTATCTTGCTTATTTACTTACCATTGACTATAAATAAATTATGCAATTTTAAATAGTTTGTTGTTTTTTATTTAATATTTGTGCTCATACTAACATGCTGTTTATTAAATAAAAGTCTTATCAAATTAATGCATTGTTAAACATTTTTACATTGCTATAAAATAATAAATGATTTTGTCTATTTTTTTTTTTTTTTTTGTAGTTAATTAGTTACCAAAAACAAACGCATAAATCATTACATGATTCAAGACATTTGGGAATAGTGAGTATGGAAGTTTACTTTTTAACTTTTTAACTAGTTAAGGCGTTCAGGCAGATACATGCACCTGCTACTATTTTATTTTATTTTATTTTATTGATCAATTATTATATTTTTTTTAAAAGAAGGAAACTCCCTGCTTTGCTTCCTGAGAAAACACGCCTCTTAGAGAAATATCGTAATGTAATAGGAGTCGCGGGCGTTCACTAGACACTAAATATTGTGCTGTTTGTTTTTGAGAGCGTGGAGCGCGCGCGTGTTGGGAAAGTGGGTGTCGCTGTGCACGCTGCTGGAGGAGCTTCCCAGCGATGTGTCGCGGACTTTAAACACACTGTGACACACAGTGGTGGAAGCAGGGAGATCGCGCCGTGTTGGATCGTATACCGCAACACTTCTTATGCCATGAGTCCGACCGTTTTCATTCTGATCCAATGTGTCTGATTCAGTTTCCGCGCGTGATGCTCTGACTGCCGTGTGTTTATATGGAGACAGACACCCTAAAAAACAGTCAACCGGGAAATGGTAACACATGAACCTCCTCACTGGAAGGAACATGGTTGAGAGGAGCAGCAAATTTCTGTTCATCGTTGTTGGCTCGGTTCTGTTCATGCTGATTTTGTATCAGTACGTGGCTCCGGGGATGATGAACTTCGGCTCTCCGCACGGGTACATGCTGGAAGACGATGCGGATCTCTTCCCGACTCCTGATCCACATTACGTGAAGAAATACTATTTCCCCATCAGGGATCTGGAGCGGACTGTGGATTTTGAAATCAAAGGGGATGATGTGATCGTGTTCCTGCACATCCAGAAGACCGGCGGCACCACGTTCGGGAGGCACCTGGTCCAGAATGTCAGGCTGGAGGTTCCGTGCGACTGTAGACCGGGACAGAAGAAGTGTACCTGTTACCGACCCAACAGGAAAGAAACGTGGCTCTTCTCTCGGTTCTCCACCGGTTGGAGTTGTGGCTTACACGCGGACTGGACCGAACTGACCAACTGCGTTCCGGGGGTTTTGAACAGAAAGGAGAACAGGATGAAAAACCAAAGGTGATGCTTGTACAGAATTGTTTTATCTGAAGTGTTGGTTGTGGCTCGAAACCCGGTGAGCTTTACCAAAATGTTTGGGGCATCATAGGCGTGTGCAGCCACAAAATACTATCTCTATATACTAGGGGTTTGGGACACAGCCGGTGTGTAGAAGAACTTTAGCGAGTAAAGAATACCACTTGCCCTCCCTCATCTGCGAAATACAAGACTATATAACATTACTCTTTATATTGACTTTTAATACTACACTTGGGTTAACCTCTCTCTAAACCCCAGGTAAAGGCCAGTTTTAACCCTGGGTTAAGCAACGTTTCACTTGTTAGCGCTGCTTTTAGCCCTAGCTAGGTTAACCCTGAACTGCAATGGCACACCGTAAGCAGCGAGTGTTCGGCAACAGACAGCCAATCATAAAATGTCCTAGTGTTTTTTAAGTAAAAGGATTAAAATGCCAAAGAGTGATGTAAACGCGTTAACTGGCGGGGTTATTGAGAAAGTATTGTGTTTCAGCAGACTTTACAAGCTCAGTGGTGACATTTGAAAGGTGGACAAGCTGTTTTTGAAACATGTCGCGTGCTATTTTCCCCCTTGAAACATATTATTGACATCATACAAATGCAAATAAGAGCGTTAAACCAAAGTTTGTACAGTGTGAGCTATCGGAACCTTGACCACTCAGTAGGGTAAAGTAATGTGAAAGATGAAACAAGATAACCCAAGATTAAGTTTACCTGGGGTTAACAGTGACACAGGGTTAAAAACCTAATAATGTTGAGGTCAGTTGGATTTCCGTCGTTATATGAGACTGGGTGGCAACCTTTCAGAAATGAACATGGAAACCATAGTAGTTATATCCTAGTATTTTACTTAATGTAAAAATTCTGAAAAGAAACTGTTACTGTAGCTAACTTAATTCAAACAATGTATGAAGCATTACAAAATCTCTCTGTGATTTCGTTTTTAGTTCTATCTTGGCTCTAGTTACCTAGTTACAATGCAACTCATTTTGGACAAAACTGTGTTTACTGTGTTAAAGTTTTGAAAGGTAAAGCTCTCATGGTGCCTGTCCTACTATTTCATGTGGAAACAGAACTTTCTGTGTTAGATGTTTGTGCCATTTTCGATTTCTGCATGTTTGTGTTTTCTCCAGTGATGGAGGTGGAAAATTACTGTGTTGTAAAACAGCCCCTTGTAAACACTATAGTGAGCACTGGCTGCTAGGATAGTGGTTACAGGACTTACCACATCAGGACGCTCCATAGCAGTCATGTCAGGAATAACCAGCCACTGGTAGTTAGTGTCATCTTGTTGTATTCTGGGTAAGAATTGTAAATTTGACTTAATTATCTTTCACCAATCACATGTGATGGTCTCACAAAAGCATTTAGACCCAAGTTGGCACTGGAGTATGTTACTGTTTGCATTATGCTTAGTTTTGCAATGGTGTGTAATCCATCTGAGAGCTATGTACGTAGACTGTTTTAGTTTTTAATAGGATTTTGTAGATTAAATTATTTAAGCTCTGCAAAGTCAAATACATCAGATCGGATTTAGCGAATAATCACCAGTCGACTCCTCTTCCTGAAAGAACACAGTCTAGATCCAACATCCCCTCGAGTGTACAACATCCCTCATATCACAGCGATGCCATTTTACTCGTGTTGCTTTTGGCGACCTTAGGAATTCAGCACTGATATGGATGCACATTCTTCTCCTTGATTAATCTCTCCTGTGATAAAGGCAGACATACCACACCAGTGCTGTTCTCCCCTAATTCATCACGCATGTGTAGATGTTCGTTTTGTCTGTGAAATTAGCACAGGGTCAGCGGTAAAAGAGGAGAGAGGAGTTTTGTCATCTTGCGTTTTTAATATCTGCATAATTCTGATAATTAGATGGAAAATACTGTGCATAGATAATTCGGATTTGATATGGTGCTTTGTTGCACAGATCTAAGCGCTCTTTTTACATTAGCTACAGTGATTTCAAAGGGCCAGTGTAGGGTGAATTG
The DNA here is from genome assembly GCF_018340385.1 of Cyprinus carpio. NCBI lineage: Eukaryota > Metazoa > Chordata > Actinopteri > Cypriniformes > Cyprinidae > Cyprinus > Cyprinus carpio. The sequence continues at coordinate 20,577,534 of NC_056573.1, read as the reverse complement.
AAACTTTGTTCATTGCTATTTCTTGAAGCTGTAGAAGTAATCTGTAAAAATGCTCAGAACTTGAATTTGGGTGCTTTAGGAAAATTAAAAGGCTGAATAAAAATTAAATTTTTATGTAATCAATGGCAATTGAGTCGTGATGGTGGTCACGAGACTGAGAAAAGCGGTGTTGTTTACCACCAGTGAAATGTGGAGATTTTAAACTGCCGAGGACTGCTGGGCTGTTTGTCTTGATATGGTTGTGTTTTTAGATTTGTGTTTTTAAACCAAAATATTAATGGGAACTATCATGTATTATTCTCACATGAGTGGCCTTCAATCCAAAAAAAAAAAATATATATTTTTTTCAATTGCCCATTGTAGATGTTTGTTTATAATAACAGTTCTGTTCCAGTAACTGAAGGTAATTGAAGATTTCACAGGGATGTGCATTCATTTTAATGGCAATTTTGCGCTTTGTTATCGTTAGAAGATCAGCAAGTATTTGGAACTTCTTAATTTACATTTTTGTGAGAAATTCTTTAAAAAAAGAACAGTTCATAAGGGTTATTTGTTTGTGAATCACACTTTGTTGATTGGTAGCATCTGCTTTTATTTCACTTGCAGTCTGGAGTCCTAATTAATATAGGTGTTGTCATGATGTTGACAATTAAATTGAAAGTTTAATTGTCATATTTAGGATGGCAGTGAAATGCTTTTTTTTTTTTTTGTGGTAGACCGATACATTGCCAGGACTGCTATATATTGTACAATATTTTTGAAAATGATGGCATGACGAAATTTTTGAAAATGATGGCATGACTGCTCACATTCGCTCTGCACATCCTTGATGACCGTGTAAACATAACATCATGCTCACTGATGTACCTGCATGAATGGTCATGTGACATGTGTTTTCGGTTGTGTAGTGTGGATGGAGAACATTTCTGAAACGCAGTGAAAATGCAAGTGTAGACGAGGATCATTTTCATTTTAAAATGCTGATTTAAAAAGAAAACGCACTGGTGTAAACAGGGCTTCAGTCTTAACTGCTTATGCATGAGATTAGGAGCATGTTGGGCGGCCACAGCACAGGGTTTAACACCTGTTGTCTGTCCAGTGAGTTTCAGTTCACAGAGGCCAACGCCATTCCCACCAACACTCAGGAAGCCATCTGACAGCTGTGCCAATCTGAATGCTTGTTAGACATATGTAACGGGCTTGTTTACATTTAAATCTCTCTCAGCTCCTAGACTTTGGAAGCCTTGCTTGCTCTCCTCTTCATGGCCATTAACGTGATGAAGGACAAGCTTTTAATTAAACGTAGGTCTTATTTGGATTGTTGGGCTTTCTAGAGTCACATTTTCCAAATCACATTCTCAACATGCCGCTCCCCCAGGGACCTGGTGGACGTGAGCGCAATGGGGGCATTTTAATTGCTTAACGAGATGTATATCATCACATTCTCACTGAGGCACCAGTTTCAGACAGGAAGCCATCTGGCGAGTAGTGTGTTGCTCTCAGGCATGAAGCACAGGGGTTTCTGATAGACCAGTGAATGGTGACCAGAGGAGATTGACGTCTTGTGTGGGTGTGAGGTATGAGAATGTTTCCCACAGCGAGTGCATGTGCAATCAGCCACCAGCGGTTGTGTTTTATCCACCAACCCACTCCCAACGGTGGATTACCCTTCTTTGGCCCCACTGCTCTAAACAGTATGTAATCTGTTTAATGAAGGGTCTGTGTCTGCTCTTTGGCCGATATGCTCAGCAAAATCAGTGGAAAGGGGGCTGCTGTCTGTTTGACGCCCACAAAAGATAATGATGAGCTTTTAATTATTTTTATGTTGTAACTGATCACTGATATTTAAATTCTATAAAACATTTTTTAAATAAATCAACAATAAAACACTTAAAATCAGTTTAAATGTGACAAGTGAATTTAGGCAACATTATAATGTACAGTATGAAAAATGGATATTCATTTTGAGATTTGCTTAAGATTACATTTAACAGTATGATAAAATTACTAGATCAAATAGAAAATTATATAAATATATTAAATTAAATTAAATAATTGGCCAAAATACTGTCCAGTCTCGCTTAAAACAACTCTTTTGAAAAAGGACTTTTCAAGTTTCTTCTTGAGACTTTCAAAACATCCAGGTTGCCTTTTTTTAAACAACGAAGGTGACCACTGGCTGTCAGACTCCAAAAAGAATCACAAAAGTATTCCATGCGATTCTTATGCTGCTTTTATATAGCCATGCAATTTCTGTGTGAAGAAAGTGACTGAAATGTAACTATTCTGTCGCTTTCATAGCAGAATTCTCATTTATGGTTGAATTGTCTCTTTAAGTAAAGTATTTGCAGTGATTTCTCAATTTTAGCCATCATAGATGAAGATAGAATCCCAGTTGGGGGGCAGCTTGGGTAGGAGGCCTTACGCAGTGATCAAGCAGACACAATTAACTTGAAATGACAAGGTGCCGATGGGGTACCAGACCACGTTGCCATGTTCCTGTTATACTAGACATTTATTGTGATTATTTTGGGGGAAAATGAAATTGTACTTTATATTGGCATGCAGTTGTTAGCTGCAAAGAGTAATTTGCAAATTATCATAATAGGCCCCTATGAGCTTGCATTCGAGATCATGGAGAGAGAAAGATGTGACATCTTTGTAATTATCGAAACAGACAAAATAGATAGAAACTAATGGATATTAAGCAAAATTAGTATGGAGTGGGGTCCAAATGTCTTAGACCACACTGAAAATGTAATTTAGAAAAAAGTTAGTTTTTTTTAGTTTTTTTTTTAGGGTTTTTTAAAAATTTAAGATGTTATGATGTTATGAAATGGAAATAATTAATAATAATAATAATTAAAAAGTTATATAAATAAGTCATAATTTATTTTATTGTGTATAGCGCTGGGTGATACAGGCAAAAAAAATGATCATGATAACATTTTTTATATCAGTCGATATCGGTAATAATCACAATAAATTTCAAATCTTTATTTCTTTTAAGTTTAAAGGAAGATTTTTGATAGTTGTAGAAACCAGACTCTTAATTGTGGTTTTAAACTGCTCATAATGGTCAGAACATGACAAACACTTCACGCTTTTGAATTCTTTACACCTTTCCAGACATTTTCCTTAACAAAATAAAGATATATTCAGCACAGTTTGCACGCTGCAATATAAATATATAACATTCTTTTTGTCTAGAAATGCTCTCTTAGTTTAAATGCATTTAGTATCACACAAATCACACAAACATCTTTATTTAGACAAAATAGTTACAGTAATTATATTCCATTACTCCTTTAGTACATTTAATGCATCTCTACATCAATAATGCAAGAAAATTCAATATGAATAACCCAAATTTCTGCCACAATTTCATGGTTCTGTAAGTGTTACTACAGTAAATCCATGCTAAATGATGGTGATTTGTAGATTGAAAAGCCTTCTGACTGTACTGTTTCTCAGTGTTTCTCCTGTTTGTCAGCACTATTTCTGGTTTTTAAATAGTTTAAATCAGCGAGTGATTTGTGTTCTTCACTGAATTCAAGTGCTTCACACTGGATCTCACAGCGCTGTTTAGTGCTCGCATGACCGAGACTCATCAGCAAGTAAATGCTCTAGTAAGCTCACACTGCGCTGCCGTTTGAACATTGAGAGAAGCGGATAAATGGTCCGTGTTGTGCAGTTTAAATTAGTAGCGTTGTTTCGTGCAGCCTTTAGCGCATAAACAATATATAGAGCATTTATTGAACTCTTGTTATCGTTTTATCGAGAAAAATATCATTATCGTTTTATCGGCCAGCCCTACTTGTGTACATTTTTTATTTTATTTTTTCCCTAATTTTTCGGTTCAGCTTTTCATTTAATCTGTCATGTTAGCAATAATGAAAAAAAAAAATGCATTAAATTAGAAAAATGCTAAATTGAGGCATTTTCATTGGTGGTCTCTGACTTTTGGACCTCACTGTATGTGTATCTATAAATATGTATTCTCCTGGGAAGTGCCTGTGTGTGTTTGTGTGCATGTGTGTGTGTGTGTGTGTGTGTGTGTGTGTGTGTGTGTGTGAGTGATGAGGGAGGATTCTGGGCCGTGTGCACCTACTGTCACTTTTTTCCCACATGTCCTGTCTATTTAAAGATATTGCAGCAGATTTTGAGTCCCAGTCCAATAAACTGACACAGAAAAATCCTGCAGTACTGCTGTCAGTCTTTCTTTTAATTTCGTATGTATCTCCACACTCATTTCTTCAGCCTCTATCTCTCTTTCTTTTGCTCTCTCCCTCCATCTCTTCCTGTTCCTTCAGCGGTGTCAGTGTCTAATCAAACAGGCAAGATAATTTTCCACGCTGTGGCTTTATGGGTATGGGCCACACAGTATAGCCCAAGCGTGACTAGAACATTAGAGGAAATGTATTTTCATGAAACATTTACTGTAAGTTCTAAAATAGCAGGCCCTACTAATTAACAACTGCCTTCTGTATAATGAATAACAATATTTGGTGTACAGGACACCCCCACAGTCCCCCATCATGGTGTTGTGGAAGAGTGAAATTCTGTTTATCCTGTGTTATTTAGACCTTTGCCAGGTCAATTGCATTCCAAAAATTTTAGAGCTCCAGTTGCTTCAAAGTTGCTTCTCTGTCAAATTATTCTGATTGGTCCTTATGCCTTCAGACTGGATCACTGTAGATTTTTGCTCATGATGTCACAATAAGTGGACGGGGTCACCATCATGCTCACTGTCTTTAGAATGAAGATTGTAGGTGTGCAAGTGAACTGTAATGCCACAGGCTAAAATTTTGATTAGATTGAAAAGAGGGTGGTGAAGAAATGAAATAATCTGAGCAACAGGAAGAGCTTGAGCACGTAAATGCTTGAATCTAAATATTTTTCAAATTGAATGAAAGGAGTAGCTCACCAAAGAAGTTGCTGAAAATTTACTCGCCCTCAGGTCATCCAAGATGTAGATGCATTTGTTTCTTTATCCAAATATTTGGAGAAATTAGCATTACATCACTTGCTCACCAATGGATCCTGTGCTGTGAATGGGTGCTGTCAAAATGAGAGTCCAAACAGCTGATACAGACGTCACAAAAATCCACAAATAATCTACATGACTCTAGTCCATAAATTAATGTCTTGTCTGTAATCCATAATAAGGGTGCATAATGCATAATAATACTTTCTCTAGTGAAAAAGTCACTCACATCAAAATAGACCCAAAAAATTTTGTTTCACATTTTTTGGACTGTTTTCACTTGTAAATGGTGCTTGATCTTTGCATATTTCTTTCCCGATTCAGGCGAGACGAGATTAGTGCTTGTAAATCATGTGAGGTTCAGTCAGCTCCATATTTATTCCAGGTACTTCCAAGAGTTTGGAAGTCCTGGTGGTTAATATGGCACAGTAGATGATCTTAAAAATTAGCAATAGCTCTCAAGTAGTGCTTGATATTGGATGAAGATGTTCTTCACAACAGTCAGTTCTTGAAGATGTTGTTCTCCATATTTGGCGATGAGGACTAAAGAGCCACACTGTGACTGTTATAGGTCTAGCCCTTTGCTTAAGATTGTGCGTGTTGGTTTGCTGGTCCACAAATTATAGTCTGATGTGGTTAGCGGTTGTGTGATCTTTGTGGTTTGGAGGTCAGTAGCCCAGAGCTTATAAAATCCTCCAGCTCTCTGTGTGAACCCGGATTCTGGCTCTGGGAGCGTGAGCCAGATGGCTTGGCGGGCTCCAGATCTGCTTGGAGCAGAAAGCGGAGGTTCTGACAGGCCTGTTTCTCCCGGGCCGGTAAGAAAAAGAGCTTGGAGGCAGGCCTGATAGCAGCAGCCTGACCTCGATGTGTTAATCCCATCAGATCAGTGTGTATTAAATACAGCCTGCTCAAAGCCCGTTATGTGGTAATGCGGGATCTGTGCCCGCCCACCGCAAAATCAAAAGTCCAGTGCTTTTGGACGAATGGCTCTAAGAACATTTGATTTCTATGTTTGCATCCTTTCTGCATTTTTACTTTCATTGTATTATGAATGATTCATTTTCAAGCTTGTAATCATATTTAGATAATCTAAGGCCTCGTTTACACTAGTGCGTTTTCATTTTGAAACGCATAACTTTTTCACTTTACACTACTCCGGCATTTTCGACACTCGAAAATGGAGACTTTTGAAAACCCTGCTGACCCCATTGTAGTTTGAAAACTCTGGGGTTGCCTTTTAGTGTAAACGGTCCAAAATGGAGACTTTTTGAAAATGATGGTGTCGCTGCCCGCATTCGCTCTCTGTGTATCCTTGACAACCATGTAAACAATAACATCATGCACACCATAGATGTATAGGCAGATTCCCCATTCGATTGCTCCATGCACGTAGACGCGCCCGCGATCTAAATAATAGGGAATCTACCAATTCATATCTATGGCTGTACCTGCATGAATGGTCACGTGACATGCGTTTTAGGTTGTGTAGTGTAAGTGGAGATCGTTTTTGAAATGCAGCGGAAACGCTAGTGTAGACGAGGATCGTTTTCATTATAAAATGGCGTTTTAAAATGAAAACGCACTAGTGTAAACGGGGCCTAAATCTAGTGGTTGGGACACAATGGTTGACTAATTGTCCTACAGCTGACTGGATGACTAGTGAAGTTGACTATTAGATTTCTTTTTTAATTTTGTATATTTTTAGCTTAAATAAAAATGCTGTTTAAGAACAGCCATAAAATCCTCTCAGAAAAGTTGAGTCTTTAAATATATCCACTTGAAAGTGCTGTCATAACAGCCATACATATTTAGATGTCTTTGGGACTTATACTGTGAGCCTCCCATAATGTGTTGCAGTTTTAAGATGCCATGTCAAATTCAAAAATAATCCAAGTTGTGGTTAATCTCACGTGTAAACACTGTAAAGTATTAAAATGGCGTGTCTGTATGATACCATGTTAAGGGCACTAATTAAAAAACCAAAAAACCAAAAAAACAAACAAAAACAAGTGTACGAAAAACTTGGATTACTTTTAGACATCTTAAAAACAACCAGTATGAAAAAAAAAAAAAAATGAGCCATTTTAATCTAGATTAATCTAGATTAATTCCAAGATTACAGTGAGATTAATCTAGATTTAAAAAATTAATCTATGCCCCCTATATATATATATATATATATATATATATATATATATATATATATATATATATATATATATATATATATATATATATATTTATTATTATTATTATTAATTATTATTATTTAATTATTATTATTATTATTATTATTATTAAGATGCCATGTCAAAAAATAATCCAAGTTTTTTTGTATGACTCATGTAAGTACCCATTAATAAATGTCCAATTCGTGGCCGGTGAACTTGAAACCAGCCTAATTATACTAGGATTCCTTAAGATCAATTTGTCTAGTCAGGCAACCCAACATCTGAAAAAATGTAACTTTGCACATCCCTTGTAAGGGCATCATAGCCAAGAATGCCTTTTTGCTTCATTTCTATTATAAGATGAAAAGGCTATTTTCATATCACTGGCACTGACTGCTGAAAAGCTTCTTGTTTACCTCTTTCTTTGCTGATTATCTTGGCCCATTTCTGCTTGTTGTCTGTGGAGGTTTGGTAATTGCTCGACAGCATTCAATAGTGTTTCTGTTAGATAAGCTGTTTTTTTTTCTTCTTTTTTTCAAAGAACGTCTTGCGCTAAGAGGTGCTATCACTCACATTTCAGAGAGAGTGTGTGTGTGTTTTTTTTTTGTCAGCTGACATCTCAACTGTGTGAAGACAAAGTGCTAACAGAGATAGTTAGTGCATATAAACTGATCTAGGGCAGTTCAAGGGAAGGTCGTGACAGGCTGCCGGTGTTTTAGGATCGGCATGCTAAATTAGCCGAGGATGCTGAGCTCTAGCAAACAAAGTGCTTGCCTGGAGAAGCTCAAAATATTTGTGTACTTTATGAACGTAAGCTTACATGTGTTACATGTAACACGTTAGTTATTAATAGTAGAGTTAGCAATAAAACTAACTCTTGTTTTTAGTAATAAAACAAGAACAATTACACAAATTACAAGCATAGATGAATACAACATAACACAGTAACAAATAAAGTTAGTAACAGTAGTATTCAAGTGCAGAAATGTAATAATTAAGTGTAAAATAACAGTAGTGCTCACTGCACAAGTTAAATACAGATAATCTTTGTTAAAGCTGTGGTGTTATTTGATTAGCGGACGGAAGCAGGTATTTATTGGCTGCTGTCTCTTTAAGACCAAATGCACGGATCTAATACTGACACACATCCGGTTTCTTTCTCAGCTGTTTACTTTCACTTAAGACATAACCGACTGTTTACTAGAATACTCACCGAAAGGGTTATTTTAACATAACTTTGTGTTTATGTGAAAGTCGAGGAATCACGCTGTGTCTGAATCACACCTCTCTCTCTCTCTGTGTGCGCGGCAGTGACAGAGTTAAAAGTGCACCTGAGTGAAAAAAACAAAAACAAAAAACTTTATTTGTGGATAATTTTGGCAATGTTCAATTGTGCATAAGCTCAGATCACTGAAGCACATATGATCAATCAGTTTAAAAAGAGGTACATTTGAATTTTTTGAAAGAAAACAAGTTGATTAAAAAGTAAATCCAATATTTGGTAATAATTAAGAATAATGAGAAATTCATAAGTAGTTTTGGAACATCACAAGTGAACAAGGTCGGAAAATAAATGACATTAACATGGGGGGGGTTGTTATATCCTTAATGAGCAAAGTCAGTGAGTTGTAGTAGTGCAACAATAAGATTAACTAGCATTTTAGGAAAAAAGAAAATCCTCTCCAATTGGTCACTTTTTTATTTTTCTAAATCATGTCCCCCCACCCCCTTTGTTTTACTTCACAGCAAGGCCAGTTTCTCAACTTACTTGCGAGTGCCTGGCTGCTGTCTGATAATATGGATCTTGTGGCCCGTGAAGAGAAACGTGTCCTTGAGCTGGACCTAATGTCAGCAGCACTGCATGAATGAGTGCTTCAGTGCCTCCTCTATCTCTAATGGCTTTTTAATAAACAAAGACTTGACCACCCTTCTGCCTGCCCTTTGTGTTTAGCATAAATGAATACATGAATATGAACACAACTCCGCTGCTAATGCGAGCGTGAACATATGCTTACTCTGGTCTTTTTTCTTTCTCTGTGTTTCCTGCTGTCGCTTTTTTATCTTACATCCTTGTTTACAAAACACTCTTGCTTAAAAAATATTCTTGCTGCTCATCTCTGCCTTTCGATCTCATTAATTTTTTTTCTCCCGTGTGATTTGGAATCTTGTTCTGATTTTCTTTACTTTACAGTTTTGGCCCATGTGGCCCTTTCCGAAACATTGCTGGCATTATGATGGACGTTGGCTTTAAAGTCTTGTTGTGCACCGCGCTGCCAGGTAAAGCCCTCGGCGATGGCACCAAATTGATTTCCGTGTGCTGTGGACAAATTGCCATGCAACAACTAATTAACAAACATTTTTTATAATTCATAATTAGGGCCTCCACTCTCCCAGTGTGAGTTGGCTCACTGCCGAGCTTTAATTTGCAAATCCACGAGTTCTGCATCAGAATTATAAAGAATCTCAACCTCCCCCAGCTCAAAGCTGAAGCAGGTGTCTTCTCTTTCTCTACAGACCATCTGATATTAGAAGACTCTTTTAGCATTCAACTCTTTGTGAAAACTTCGCAAAATCCCAGGTTGCCTCCTGGTCCATGGTGTGCCAAGACAGTGTCCGTGAAACCTCAGTGGTGATAGTTTTACAAGCGAAAACTGAGTTTACATGAACTAGGCCATAATAAAAGATTTTAATTCTCATACTTGATTCTGACTGGTCAACTACTGCAAATGTTTCACAGCAGCACTGTATAACCGACTATAACAACTATAACATACAGTATTCTCTGCGGCCACTTTAAGTGTAATAATAATAAAAAAAAACACAGATTTATATTTTATGTCCATTTATATATTTATTTGATAAGTAGAAATGTAATGAGTGTACATAATCTCTTACATAATGAATGTAATTCTTTTTAAAGCAGAGCCGAAGCAGAACACCAGTCTCTTTACCGACTGTTAGAACACACAAGTATGGTACAGGTTAATTATTCACTGTACTATTGAAATGTAGAATACTAGATCTGTGGCTAAATGACTAAGTATAAAACAACAGAAGTTTCTTAATAATGCTTTTATGCTCACGAGTTTGTCTCGCGGCTATGTTATTTTATTGTATAAAAGCACAGGTTACTGATTTTCAGTACAGGTGCCTCCCACTTAACAAGCACTCCTTTAATGAGCATTTGCATAAGCACACAATTTGCATAACAAGCTCCTTATATGTTTTTAAAACTTTATAAAAATGCTTGTGCCCCTTTTAGCAACTTTTATGCATCTTAGTGTTTTTGTGCTTCTCACTTCAGTCTTTTTGAGATCCAGATCCATCATTAATAAGAGTTTTTTTTTTCTTTCTTTTTTTTTTGTTAAAGGAAGTTTATGAGGATTCACTTTACTTAATTCTTAGAAACAAATGATGCCTGTTAAATGATGAGTGAAGCTTATATTCTTTTAAAAAATGTTAGAAACTCAAGAATTTTTGGTAATATATTGTGCATGCAAGGTGCATGTGAACTTTGGAAAATTGATTGATCCATTTTTAAAGATATCTCATGCTAACCTACTGATGCTCTTTGATAATGTTTATGAGAGGTCAATGCAAGGGTGTATCTATAATTAATACGCCTTGCAGTTGTATTGGATCAGTATTCAGTGAACGTGCTAAACATCATCTAGGAGTTGTTGAATGTAGTTTGAAGGTGCAGTGGTGGCATTGGTTTAGTTGGTTAGTATGCAATGATATAATGTTAATTAAATGTGCAAAAAGACCCTAAAGCAGATTTTCAGACAATTTCTTTTCTAAACAATATTTGAGTTTACAATTATTAAGATTGAATGTTTATAATTGAAAAGAATCGTTCACCCAAAAAAATGAAAATTTGCCATCCAAGATGTAGTGAAGTCCGCCCCCCCATCAGAACAGACTTTTATCCAGTGGATTCTCAGCAGTGAACTGGTGCTGTAAGAATGAGAGTCCAAACATGCAGCTCTTCCTTTTACACGATGTTAATTGATGAACTGGAGTTGTGTGTATTATTTTTGGATGTTTTTATGAGTTGTTTGAACTCCCAACAGCTGAAAACAGACTCAATCTATATACTGAATGTCCTAAAAGTCAGTTTTCAACAAACTTTTATTTTTGGGTGAACTATGTCTTAAATGAATTGATTCGGTTGGCATTGGGATCTCTGTAGATGTTACCAAGGTGTGAGCGTTTATTGTCTGGATTTATGTGCGACACTCATCCAGAGCACATCAAGGTTAAATGGGATAAATTATTTAATTACAATATTGTGTATATAATTAAGGGAAGGAATTGCTTCTACAGTAGCCATTCTGAACCTCTTTATTTTTGTTTATTTATTTATTTTTAAGTTATTATTATTTTTTAAATGTTGGATCGGATGCCAGCACTGCTGTCATTTTATCCAGAAAATTGTCTATGAGGCAGATGTACCTGACAGCATTAGTTACGGGATTCAATGAAGATCAGATTAAATGAAGAGAGTTAGCTGGAAAAATGATAGACAATAGAGAGTTTGCTCCTGTTAAATCCCAACAGGATAAAAATCAACATTCATGACTGGGAAACTCAAATTTACCTCATCAGGCAAAACTACATAGTCTGGTCTGAGTAGGGCTTAAGACACCCAGTAGCCCCTTACCAGTGTCCTGTTCGCCCCACTCTAGAGAGCACTGAACTGGGGAGGAAAGTTTATTTGTGGGGGCCATATTATGGCACATAATGTTCCCGTATTATATGCTTTTCTGCTGATACGGCCATGTTGTCAACAACTCCACTGAGCTGGCAGCTCCGTTCTGTGTTATCTGCTAAAGTGAGAGGGAGAGAGAGTGAGCATAGGCTTGATTTATTGCCTCTGCAGAGGAGAGAGTGCGAGAGAGGAGGGGTGAAGAGTGAGAAAGAGAAGCGAGATTCTTTCTTTGACTTGCTGGAGTTGAGTGAGACAGGTTGGAGTTTGAGCCCGAGTGAAGGAGGAATCCAAATGAATGAAGAGATGCTGATTTTTCTCCCTCCTCATCCACAGGAGACTTTATCCAAACTTCTCTGCTTCTTCACGTCCTCTGTGGGCAACCAATTCTTCTGTGTCCCTCTCCTGGGAACCTGTTATAGACCTCATCTGACCGCAGCTCAACAAAAGCCTCTCGGGAATTACCCAGCATGCCTCTCGGTCTGCAGAGAGTTCTGCCTTGATGCTTTTCTGGCGGTGGAGGGAGAGACGCTCTCCCTCTGCTGAAACCCTTGCTGTGTTATAAAGCCCTGTTTGAGTCCAAACTCAGCCATGAGAATTCCAAGATAGCTTGTATGCAGCTTTTCCACTTTATTCCTGTGTGTTTGTTTACACAGAGAAATTGCATAACACCTGATGTATAATTTGTACGATCAGTTACACATTAGCAATGCCTGACTAGGAAAGTCTAAGCAAATAAACTTTAGTAAATCATTCACTTAAGGTGATCCCAGCAAAACTTTTACAGAAACATAAGTGTTTTTAGTTTTTTTTTTAATCTATCATGATAATAATACAGTGATTTTAATTTTTTCTTCCCTAATTCAGTTCAACTAAAGCGTGATTACAACAGAAAATAATATTGACCCATACATCAGTTTAAAACAACTTTAGACCTCTATGGAGTAAGACACTGAAGAGAATTTAAAAAAAAAGTAAATGTACACTTTGATTTTTTGCTTTCTCTGTCCAAAATGTATTTTTTGGACTGTAAAATGTTTGATGTTTTCTTTTCGTCGTTGAACAATGGTTCTAGTTGAATGAATTTTTAGATGTGTGTCAGTCTATTATATTATATTATATTATATTATATTATATTATATTAGATTAGATTAGATTAGATTAGATTATAATGTATCCAAGGGACCAAGTCAAAATTATTTCCATGATACTTGTTTGCTTTTCTTAGATGCTGTTGTTAGAGCTTAACCTACAGTAATTAATTCCTTTAAAGCACTTTGGAGAACCAGATTTAAGAAGTCATTTACTCCGTTTCCATTTAAACAGATTTGTTCACAAGAAGTGTCTGTTTCTTGAACATTAAACATGCCATGCTCCCACTTGAGTGACTTTACAGATCTGTATTGACACAAAGCAGCTTTATGTTTGGGAATGTTTATTTAATGAACCATTTATATGAAGCACATAAATCTTTTCCCGCTCTCAGCTGTTCCCAGTCGGACCGTCAGTCATCCCGTGTCAGTGGCCTTAGGAGGCAGCCCACAAAAGCCCCTCTCTCTCTTAGTCTCTCTGAGAGCAGCAGGAGGGAGATGGGATCTCTGCTAACGTGAGGCCTCTTAAAAACAAGCTCCCGATCTCTTCTGTTTTCCAGAGAAAGATTTACATTCTTTTGCATGGAAAAGTGGGGTCATTGTTGGTTAAAACGACCTCACCCTGTGTCTACAGCAAGCTGAGAGCATGTATTTTGTTTATTTTTGTTACATTTATACACCTTGTTGCATGTGCATTTTTCTTTTCTGTAAGGTGGCATTTTCTTCCAAATGAGTTTGTGAGTTTGAAAGAATAGATTCTTTAATAATCTTTAATATTCAGGTGATCTGTGTTAAAATGTGTTTATCTGTTAACTGTTAATCTGTGTTTACTCATCATCATGTCATCCCCAACTCATGGGACTGACTTTCTTCTGTGAAAAGCTAAAGGAGGTATTTTTTAGTATGTGTGAGCTGCTGTTTTCCATACAACAACAACAGTAATTTTAGTTCTGAAGCTTGAACTTCTTTCAGTTCTTTTTGTATCAGCCATGGCAATATTTCTAATCTTCAGTTTAAATTTTTATTTCAGCTTCAAGATTACATTAATGAAAATCGTTTTTAGTTATAGTTAATAACAGCAATACTTGTTGAAGCCGTGGTCTAGGTTGTAGTGCACATGCATTCAGATCTGGGATGTGACATTTCCTGGTTTCATTCCTTCTCTCTTTCCTTTGTAATTTCCTGTCCCTGTCAGTAAAAATGGTGAAAAGCCCAAAAAGAACAAAAATGGAGTCCTGTGTAGTGGAAGCCCTTGTGATTCACTCTGTTGAGTTTAAAGTGACTCCAGTGATAGACTGAGTACTGGCTGCTCTTCAGCCTTTATTCGAAGGTTGACATTTCAGCAGGCATTGATATAATCCATATCAGTGCTTAAACATGATTGATGACTCACAAGAGCTTTGTTGACTTGTTAGTAGGTCACACAGCAGCTTCTGGAAAAAGCAAGTCTGTGCAGCGTCTGAAGATCACTGTCGTGCAGTCATTGGCCGGGCATGGAGGCATGAATTTGCTCTTCAAAGATGACATCAGAGCATTAACCACACATTTAACTGTCAAGTTCCAGACCATATTTCACACTTGTTGGGGTGTGTGTGTGTGTGTTCTGGTCAAATTCTTCCTAAAATGCTTTACAAAAGTGTTCATTCTTCTCTTCACACTGTTATGTTGGGCTAGATTTAGTGTGCTCCGATAGTCTCTTGAGGGAATATTTAACAACAGTTTCTTACATTCAAGTGTTCAGCAGTATGACAGACATCTCAAGTCAAGAACTGTGCAGGTTTTTTGCATATAGGCTATCTATCTATCTATCTATCTATCTATCTATCTATCTATCTATCTATCTATCTATCTATCTATTTATTTGTTGCATTATATATGTTTATTTGTGTGTGTTTTTTTGTTTTTATGTATGTCTGTTTTTCTTTGTGTCTGTCTGTGCACAGTTATACAGAATTTTGTTGGTTAGATATTGGTGTTTGAGTACAAACTTGTCAAATTTCTAGTTGTTCAAAATTGTTCTAAAAATAGTTTTTAAAGAGCTGAGCATGACAAAAAAACAAACAAACAAAAAACTGTTGTCATAAAAGTCCTTGACTTTAAAAAATTCCTTCAAATCTAATGGGGTTACTGAATTGAGATTTTTTAAAATTAATGAATCTTCGTTGTTTAAAAGTTTGTTGGAGCACTAAGTAAACTTATAAATGTTCGAAAAATTGAACTCTGATATTTTATACACCAAAACATTTTAAGCCAAGAGCATGTGATCATTTTCAGATTGGAATATTTGAGACGTCTCACTTTTTACTCTGGGGACTAAAACTTAAAAGTGAGCACTTAGTAAACGGAGATGATCCTGTGAGTTTTAGTAGGTTTATTTGTTGATTTACTTACTCAGTTTGCACTTGTGATTTGCTTGAGCACAGTAAGTGGTGCCTGTTCTGTCACCTTTTATACAGGGCAGAGAGAGTAAATGAATGAGTAAAAGAGAGAGAAAGTGACTGAGAAAGAGAAAAACATGTACAGAGATGTGAATATGAGGTGGGGCGGGTGGAAAAATTCCACCATAATCCGGCTGTTGTTGTGACATGAATCAGGTGACCTTTAGCTGTCAGCATCTCAGTCCATTACAGAACATGATTTGCAATCAGCAAGAGAAGAGAAATGCTCGAGGTCACAGAGGAAGCAGTAAAAAAATGTATATCCACTGACAGAAAGCCATAATGTAAGAGTGGGAAATGGAGGGAGAAGAAAATGAAGAGTGAGTATATGAAAGAGTGAAGGAGTGCAAGTACTTGGCAGGAGCACGAGATGTCATTTTTTTCGCTCTGTGTTTGTATGGTGATGTATTGAAAGGATTTGTCTGCCTGCCATGAGTGGGAGTGACCCATGTGGTTTCCTGTTGTCTGGATCACTTTTCATTTTTTACACACTCTTCAAGCCCCTCCTGATGTCCACCTCAATGAGACTGGGACGCTTTCACCTGGATCTATGAGATGTGCGCAATCAAACTGAAATTTGTGTGTTTGTTAGGCACTGTTGCTGGAATCAAACAGGGCCATGTGATTTCACCCCTGTTGCTTGACAGGCGTGTTATTTAAATTGTGGGAAAATCATTGGCATGCAGGGGAATGTTGGTTTGTTTCTCCACAAATGATGTTCACTTCTAACCAGTCAGGACATGCACAACACATCATCAGAATCATCAGAAGTTCAAGATCATTCCAAAGAGAGCTCAATTCAGTGAGCTCACACCCAAAGCATGTACACATAAAACTTCACTGGAAACAGTGCGCGACTACAGAATTAAGTTATGTGTTGCACCTTATTGCACGTAAACGGCCAAATACATACAAAATTGTCAAAATGCCCATCTTGATGAGTATTCAAGTTGATGAGTATTCATAATTAATCGAATTTCTAATCGCAATTACAATTATGGATGGCACAGTTATGTAATCGCTCAAAGCAGCAATTAATAGTTTAAAGTACACTTATGTTATTCTGCTTGCTTAAGATGCATTTTTTCTTTCTACATTATCTTAAGGGTTTTTCCCCATTATTTTAATTTTAGTTTTAGTATAACATTATAATAGCATTCATGTTTACTTTTTATAATTTAAAGAAGAAACCAATCTGATGTATATTTGACATTTGAGGCTTAATACTGTAGAAAAGCACTAAAGGTTTTTCATCAAGTGTTATTTTATTTGTTTGTGCCTTTGCTTGACATTTATTTGTTCTTGTTTTATTACTGACTGTTTACTTGTCTTTATTAGTTAAAATAAATTCAAGTCAGAGTTTAAAAACAAAGTTCTTTTTATTGTCTTCCTCACAATATAAATATGAATTAACAACATTATACATTATAAAACACAAATACACTGGGTGACGAAACATTTAGGTTAGATGATTTTAGTTACAAAATGCCTTAAAAAATACCCCCCCTCCAAATTAAAAAATCTCCCCCATAAGAGTCACCTAAAAGGGGGAATTTCCCCCCCATTTTCCAAATTGAACTTGCACTTACTTCCTGTAGTAAGTTGCCCTTCTATAAGGAAAGAGATTTCAGTTGCCTTAGTATTTTAGCAATGACTAGGCTAATGATTATGGACCAGAGAGATTTTACTGTAGACATTGCAACTGAAGAAATGGAAAACAAACAACCAATTTTCACTTAATATTTTGAGGAGCATAATTTTTGTGTCTTTTTATTGGGGAAAAAAAAATCACTGTTCTTTCACCATCAATTATTTTAGTTGTGATTTTTTTTTTTATATACTGAAATAATAATAATAATAGTAATATAAACTACTGTTCAAAAGTTTGGGGTTGATGATTTTTTTTATAATCTTGAAATAAGTCTCTTATGGTCACTAAGGGTACATTTTATAATATTGTGAAATATTATTACAATTAAAAATTTGAAAATGTAATTTATTCCTTTGATAATAAAGCAGTCTTCAGAGTCACATGATCCTTCAGAAATCATTCTAATATCCTGATTGTAAATGACTTTTATCATTATTGAAAACAGTTTAACTGCTTAAATTTCTTTAAATATTCTTTTAAAAGAAAGGCAATCATTTTAAATATAAATCTTTCATGATGTTATAAATGTAATATGACCCCAAACTTGTGAACAGTAGTGTATACTGTATTAAATGTTTTTTTTTTTTTCATCTGTAATTAAACAATCGAAAATTCCTGTGGTTGCAAGTTTGTTGCTTTATCTCATCAGGCCTCGTTACGACATGCATTAGTCTTATGTGGTGTGCAGTGTGAAGTTCTCGACCGTGGCTAAGATGGTCCTGGTGGTTAATAGCTGAGTTCTACACTACAAGCAGATGCTAGTGCAAGAGAGAGAGGAAAAGGTGTCTGACAGAAGGAGACGACTACGGTGAAGTGTTTCTCAGCGATCCGCCGTGTCTGCCCTCGCAGTCACTTAGCGTTTTGACAGAGCAACTCCAGCTCTTCAAGCTTTAAGACTCCAAAGTGCACTTAACAGCTTACTATAACAACGTGTCTTTAGCCGTGCACTCGAGGCCTGCGCCGAAGAGCTGTTCCTCAGACTCGTAGGGCGGAAGATGATGTGCTTCTCTTTCTCTTTTACTTTCTCTCCACCGTGTTTATTTTCACGTCGTCAGCAGTCACTTCGCATCTGATTGACAAGCCTGCTGAATCATCTGGAGACGGCTAATGCACATTTCGTGTCTCACGGAACATTTGAAGCACTGAAAAGTGCATTCTGTAAAATTCTCCGTTGGTTTTGCTTATCAGACGTAATGTGTTGTAAAAGACTTGTGTTTGTTTTCATGCAGCTTGTCATTTATTTATTTATTTTTTTGGTAGAGAGATCATTATGCATATAATGGGTAATTATGATGTATAGTAACGTTGTTGGATCTTTTATTCAAGCATTTAAAATGTGGTACGAGGAAGTTTGCTTGCATGAATTGGAGCCACTAAAAGTGTCTGAGTTGTTTTATACTTTAATGTCGTGAAGCTTCTTGCAACTGAAGGAAGTGATGCGTCAGGAAGTGAAGGGCTGCTATCAGGAAGCGATCGGATCCCTGTCTGCGATAGGACAGAGATTGGGCTCAAATTATGTCATGTGATCTTCATCTCCATCCTCAGAGGGATATTTCTTCATATGCAGATGCCTTTGTTAGAGGTCACTGTGGTATCAGAGATCACGGCTCCACCAGCAGAGCTTTTCTTCTCTTGTGGGCCATTGACTTGCACACTTATTTTAAATATGCAAAACAGATGCAAACATTTAGCTTGGGGTTATTTGTTCTTGTGTAGTTGAGTCTCTCTCTTTATCTAATTTATGTTCACTTGTGTAGGAAAGAAAAATCACAAATGAGATCTCTTTAACATCTCAGTAGTTTCGCTTGCATAGCAATACGTTTAAATGGGGAGCAAATGGACTTAAAATTGTTTTTTGCTTCTCTGCTCATAATTTTTTCTAGAGCCTACCAAGTAGGAAAATTTTAATAATCAAAGTTTGCACTTATCTCTGCAGACACAACTCTGTTTACAGTTATGTTTTAAGTATCACCTCAGATGCTTCTACTTATAATTCCCAAACTTTTTTGTCAACTGAACACCTAAAATATTTTCTCGAAGTGAGACCTCCTGAGATTTCGAGGTAATATTTTATTAATTTAATCACTGATTCACATGTTCACAGTTGTCTGATGTTGGTTCATTGTCATTTAACATATAGGTCGGCAAATAAAATATTACGTTTTTCAAGATTTGATTAGATTTTAGACAGCTCTTCAGTTTAGGGTTGGTAAATTTTGAAGAAATGTTTTCAAAAGAAGCCGTGTAATAGAAAAGCTGAATTATCAGCAGCCATTGCTCTGGTCTTCAGTGTCACATGATCCTTCATTAATCATTCTAATATGCTGGTATGGTGCTTAATAAACATTTTTTATTAAACTGTTGCACTGCTTAATATTTTTTGTGGAAACTTTGATACATTTTTTCCAAAACTCAGCAGCATTTAAACACTTTTGATCAGTTTAATACATAATGCACTGAAAATAAGTATTCATTTCAATATCTTACTGTCCCCAAATTTTGCAACAGTAATGTGCATTTTTATAGTTGTATTAATTGATCATTTTTCACAAACTCACAAACCCCCTGCAGTTCATTCAAGAACCCCATACTCTAGGAAAAATAAACAAGGTAATTTTTGATAGAGTAAATATGGTTTCATTAATGTGTGTTCCATACACCAGGTCATTTGGTCTTAGGAGAATTACAGTTTTGAAATCTCAGCCGAATCTTCCAGGACCAAACTATCTGAGCTATACCATCCACATTTAATTTTATAGCTCTTTATTGTAACTATATGTCAAAAAGTCCTGTCTAAATGTATTTCTTGCAAAGAATTTCAGGAGAAACTTATTAGACAAAGTTTGAATGAAATACTGAGAACTCCATTAAGCGCCTGAGCTATGAAAGTGCAACCGCTGAGCAATAAATTTTCCTCTGGGTTCTTCTGGATGAAACCCTGGCGATGGCATTGCGTGAAACAACCAGCTTATAAAAAGAAGAGTGTAATGATTGTGCTGGAGTCCTCGGCGCTCCAGGGCCGTTATCGTCTCATCCATCCGTCTTAACTCTGCTACTCACGGTGCTTGGAATGGAATTCTCCCCAACCCCCCCGCCTCTGCGCTTTTGGAGAGCTAGCATGTGTGAAAAATTGTTAAGCAGCTCTCTCCTCTGTTTTTCCCCTTCTTTCTCCCTTTCTCTGTCCTTTGTGCTCGAGCAGGCGTGTTTCAAACTCTTGACATCAAAAGAAGGCGTAACTCATCAGTCTCTCACCAGGGAAACTCTTTTCACCGGGCAGCAGAAAGGGGAACACGAGCGAAACAGGATCCATTCGGGGGCCATGTGGAGCCGTGGGGGTGATTTGTGGCCCTCTGTGTGTGTTTGAGGGGGCGGAAGGGAGTTGTGGAAACCGAGTATGCGGTAGCCAGTCTACACTGGGCCGCTGGAAACATAAACACAGGCTCATAATCACAGCACTGAATACACAAACACACATGGCCCTCATTCATCAGGTTTTGTTCTGTCGCATATGCAACCTTGCTTCTGTTTCTCCCTCCATTAACTCTTCTGTTACATTCACCTCTGAACTTTTCCCCTAAACAGTCCACTTCTGCTTTTTATTCCTCATTTTTCTTTCTTGTGTAGTTTTTGTTTTATTTTGTTTTCTGTCAGTTCCTTCTTGTCTTTTTTTGTGGTCTCTTTCACATACTAATATGCTGGCTCTCATTATTTTTTTTACTCACTTGTTTGTTCACTCACCAAATTCACTTACTTTCACTCCCCCAATTAGTCATTTTTTATTGATTTGATTCAGTCATTCATTAGTTTGTGAGATCTTTCACTTGTTTGTTTGATTGCTTGATCAATGACATTGAGTTTTTGATTAAATGATTGAATGCAACATTGGAGAGACTTTTTAAAAAATGTTTTTGAAAATCTATAAAACATAAAAAAAAAAAAAAAAATTACAGACCTCAAACTTTTTAATAGTTGTGTATAATTTTCAGGGAATTGGGGAACTATATCTTAAAGAAAAATGTAATCACCCTCAGGCCACTCAAAATGTAAATGAGTTTGTTTCTTCTTTGGAACAGATTTGGAGAAATTTAGTATTACAGCATTTGCTCATGAATGGATACTCTCCAGTGAATGGATGTCGTCAGAATGAGAGTCCAAAAAGTTGATAAAAACTTCATAATAATCAAAAACATGACTCCAGTCTTCAAATTAACGTCTTGTGAAGTGAAAAGTTGCATGGCCTGAGGGTGAGTACATTTTCAGCAATTGTTGATTTTCGGGTGAACTATATATAACAACAACAACAACAACAACAACGGTCAGTTTTCCACTAAGGTAAACATTTGTGACACTCTGCCTCTAGTAGACCGTTCACTGTATATTGCCTTGATTTGAATTTCTCACATCATTAAGCCAGAAAAGGACAAACGATAATTCTTATACTGTTATGGTTTATGAGAATAGAAGGTAATGCAGTAAACTTGTGACATCAAAAAAGTTGAGGAAATTGCACTTGCAATCATTAATTTCTGATATTCTGTGAGACTTTCCAGAGGTCCAATACAAAGCTAAAGATGTTAAGTCATTATCAAAAATCTGCCATTTTATAATAAAACAGGTGTCTTTTATTTGATTGCTGCAATGGCCTCAAACAACAAGCAATTCAACAAAAGCATACAAAATCAATGCATAGTCCATATCAAGGCCATAACCACAAATTGAATTTTAAACGGGAAAAATGTACTATTTTAAAAAAGCTGGCTTTGAAAAACATGTTTTATTGGCTGTTCATGTCCACAGTTACGGCACAGCACAAGCTCTACATTCTGTACATTATAGAGTCACTTACAGTATTGCAGAATATAATTAAATCTAGTATTGTGCAGCACTTGAGTCAACTCGTGGGCTGGCATGTCTTGAATCCAGTGATAACTAGATAACATCCTACTACACTGTCATTTCATCTAAGAGCAAACAATAGAATGATATGACTGGGTCTACAGGAATTATCTTGCATGCCAAGCGAACGTTACAAACCTTCATGAACTGACAAATCAAGCAGCAACTGTCTGTTTGGGGTCAGAGATAAAAATCTCTAATGACAATAACAGACGTGAACTACTCTAATCAGACAGAACACAAAGTTGCCATATTGAAACCTTTACAGCCTGGATCAGAGCAGGGCAGTTGAATAGAGGCCAAGGCTAAAGGAGCGTGTGTGTGTGTGGGGGGCCACTTTAATTGTGTTAATGCAGCACTCATGCTCAGTGAGAGAAGTATTAGTCAGTGGGCAGGGCCAGAGAGTGAGCGGAGAGCCATATGGAGCCCTTTGCCAAAGTTATGTTATACAATCTGCTGCAGAAGAGTTATGCTAATTCTACTGACGGAACCATTTCACACTACAGGACCCCTGGTAAGTAAGAAAGAAACTTAGTGAGAATGCAAGCAAACAAATGAAGGAGAAAATGGACAGATGAACGAGTGAATCAAATCAATCAATTTATTGTAAAATGAGTGAGTAAAAGAAAGAAAGAAAGATAAGGAAAGAAAGAAGAAGAAATGAGTGAAGGAACTACTGAGTGAATAAACTGCTCAAAAACATTTTTATTGTTGAAAACAGTTGTGCTGCTTAATATTTTTGTGGAAACTGTAATAAATTGAAAGTTCCTATAGAATGCTTCCTTTGTGAATAAAAGTATTCATTTAAAATAAATAAATGGTAACACTTTACGATAAGGTTCCAGTGGTTAATGGTAGGTAATGTAATAGCTGACATGAACAAACTATGAACAATACATTTATTACAGTATTTACTAATCTTTGTTAATGTTAGTTAATGAAAATACAGTCGTTCATTGTTAGTTCATGTTAATTCACAGTGCATTAATGTTTACTAATGTTAGGCCTGTCACGATAATAACTTTTTGTTGTGTGATACATTGCCCCAGAAATAAATGTGATAAATTATATTATTGTCATTTTAAGACCATTTTATGCCACACTTAATATATAATCATAATATAACAGCATAATAATGCAAGAAGGCCTACACACTTTCAAATGACAACAAACTTTTAATTCTTAAGAATATTTCATGGAAATTAAGTCAGAATATTAGGTACCTTAAAAAACTTGAATATATAGTAAATAACAATGTTCGTACAAAAAGTGCAAAGCAACAAGTAGAAAAAAAAGAAGAGAAAAATTCACAAATAACTTATAATAATTTTCCCCTGACCTTCTTTTCTCTGTAAATTAAGGATGCACTGTTTTGCTGAAAAAACACAGTCCCTACTTATCAGTCAGATGTCTGTATGCACAAAGGCACAGATCCCTAAACAAGGCCATATCTGAAGATGAAACTTTGTTTGTAGAAGCATTTTTTTTAAATTTGAACTAGTACCGACTACACCACATTTTGTACGAGAAGGTGCAGAAGACACAGGCGCAAGTGGAATGCAAAAAACAAGGTGATATTAATTTTTATGTAAATATATTGCATCACCAACAATTATTAAGGTTACGTACATTGTGCGATAAGTCGATATGTTGATAATTGCAACAGGCCTAAGTAATGTTAACATGCGCAACTTTTGATTTTAATAATGCATTAGTTAATGTTGAAATTAACATGAACTAATATCAATAAATGCTGTAGAAGTATTGTTCATTCTTTATTCACACTATAAAATATATGTTAAGGATGGACTGCTTATTTGATATAATGATTTGGCTAATGTGTAGGAAAATTTTTGGTTCAACCATGTCCAACTTGTGGAACTGCAAACACTAGCAGATCCCAGCATGCTCACTAACAAGACTTCGCCCCCCCCTTCCATCCCCTCCTCTGTTTATGCTGCTTTTCTTTGGTCCTGTTTACCCGGGGCAAAAAGTGTCTGTTTCTTCACCTAATCCCCACCTGGAGGCTTTGTCTGAGACCCTTTCTCAAACACACACACACACACACACACACACACACACACACACACACACACACACACACACACACACACACACACACACACACACACACACACACACACACACACACACACACACACACACACACACACACTTTTGTCTCTTGTTGCATATGTTTCTTCTGCTCATGTATGTTTTGTGTCTTCTTTTGTGTCGTTTGCAACCATTTTGTGAATATGTCATGAATGGGTCCTTCACACTGCAGTGAATCAGTTTAATGCGGTTGATTGTTGTGTGTTTAATAGACTGGTTGTTTTCCCACTGTGACTGGAGTCTGTTTTCTCTCATATATTGAGAGAGAAAGAGGCCAAATGAAAGAGTTTAACCTTGGTTTAGATGGAAAGAGGGTGATGCTTGCTAGACAGCCTCCCACTGATGATACCTTTAAATGGAGTCGAGTAGGTTGACATCTCCTCTGTTTGCTTTATTTAGACGGGGCATTGAGAGCTGGCTTTTATATAACATGCTCTGCCTCTCATATGACAAAAAAAGTGTTTTAATTCATAAACAGGCTTATCTTTGTTGACAGGCCTGTAATTGGCCAAAGCTTTTTTGGTTAGCTGGAAACAGGATGTTGTGTATAGTAGTTGATATGCTATTGGTTGATGTTTGCATGATAAACCATTGCCCATTTATATTGTTTAAACTCCAGTTGTAGCTCATCTGACATGGAGAATAATGCTGTTCCTTTAGACTAAAGTTATTTCATTATCAGGTATGCGATTCATCTTCAAACCTTTGAGAACAGGGCTCTTAAAGTCTAGTTAATCTAACACTTTGCTTACATTGCGTTTCGGTGATGGCTCCACACTGACCCACGATGCTTAAATATTAATACAAGCATTCTTCCTCCCCAGCGCACCGTTATCATCTCTGTCACTCACAGGAGCACGGCAAGCTCACGGTATCGTCACACACTTTCAATTTCAATTAAAGTGGGCACACAGGGATAAGAAAAGTACCGACAAGAGGAAGGAATAAATATCTGTTAAAATGCAATGCGTGTTTGAATGCGTGCTGCGGATTGATAAAAGATTAAAAGCATTGAGAGTGATAGGGAGTTTGTCGGCAGTTTTATCTGCTCTAACATGCTAGAAAAGATGGGACCCAGTCATGCTTCACATCCCTCTTCCCTTGTTTCCTTTTTTCTTTTTGCATTTTTCATTTTCTTCTAGAAAATGATGGGGCTTTTTAGTGTCTTGGCAGGCATTGGCCTCTTCTTACAGAGAAAGATCTTCGGTAATAAATTAAGAAGAAGAAGAAGCTTTCTTGACACAGTCTTTTGGGTGTTTCTCATGGCATCTGTGATGAAAGATGGTTCATTTAAACAACAAAAAAAAAACCCAAATATTATATTATATTATTTTTATAATTATCCCTTCCTAGTATGATTTTTGTGATGATCTAACAGCAGATAACATAAGCTGAAAAGTCAAATGTGGACCTATTTGGTCTTTTTCCCTTTGTTCCATTTTTTATAGACACGGTGTATGCCTGGATGATTTCGCCAAAAAAAAAACAAAAAAAACATGCATACATACATAATTAATTAAAAAAACTATTTTTAAATTATATTTATTTTCATTTATATTTATTGTATTCTTCTGTATTATTAACAGTTTCAGAAAACCAAACAAAAACATTGTTGCCACTGATTTTTTTATAGTTTACTAATTTTAATTGTAATTTTTAAAGAAAGATTGTTTGATTGTTTTTTGTTCTACTAAATGAACATAAGAAATAATACCATGTAATAATTGAAGTTTTAATAAAATGATACTGGCTTTGGGATATTTGATGGCCAAAAAAATAAAATGTTAATAATGTTGCTTTTTTTTTTTTTTTACCACTACCAGAATTATCTCAGATTTATTGTGATACCGCTCAGCACTGGCACAGTTTAGAAAAGACAATGATGGGGAGGAAAAGGAGAAATGGGATCGGGAAATCTGTACTCAAACTCACATTGTGCAACTCAACATTGTTGATCTTATAGTTATTGTGCACTTGTATTAGCTTTCAAAAATACCACCTCATTAAGTGTTTTAGTCTCAGCACTGAATTTTAGGAGATGCAGAAAGTAAATTCTAACAAAAAAAGGAAGTGGATCTGAAATCTGTTTTTGCAAACCACTTCTTGGAGCTTGATTAACTATATATAGAGAATTGGGAAGCTGTGTATTTGTGTGTGTGTGTGTTATGTGTTTGTTTTTCTCTCTCTCTCTCTCTCTCTCTCTCTCTCTCTCCCACTCTCTCTCTCTCTCCAGGTGTCTGATGCAGAGTTTGTTCTTTTATCACGAACTCTCCGAAGAATAACTGACAGGTTAATGCACATGAAAACATGAATGCTGACAGACACTCATGTTGCTTGTCCTTCATTTGCACCTGTACAGTTGCGGCCTGTGTCAACAGTATTATGAGCTTTTTGCTGGCGGATCTGGATAAACGAGAGACGCTTTTTTTTTCTGTAGTCAGTTACACATTGGCCTCTTTTTAGTCTCTTGCTTTTTCAGGTGTCCTTGCATATGTCTGGATACTTAATTGCCACATTATGTTTGACTGTTCTGCCAAATAGAGCTCGATCTTCATCTCTTCTCAAGACGACGTGTCTTCACAAAGGAAATTGCATTTTCACCTAACAAAATCAACTCCACATTAAAGACGCCTCTTATCAAAGGAACAAAATGTGAATGTGACCTTTAAGATGAAAATAAAAAAAGAAATACATCTCCCAATGATTCAGGAAAACATTCGTTTGAATAGAAATGATCTTTCGAGGATATGACTCACTCGAAGGCGTTGTGTAAATCTTTTCTTGTGTTGAAGGTATCGATTGAGTCATAACATTACGAGCAGCTGGGTAATTTAACTTGTGGTGAGAGGCTTCTTTGACAATTTTTAATGGCTAAAAAGAAGCCATATGCCAAAAAGAGTTCATCTGATACATATGTTGGTTTAACTTGCGTAAGTTGTTGTAGGCGCAGACAAACTGCACGTCAGACCTTGTGTGTGAATGATTGTCTACTTCTTGAACTTCAAAAGATCTGCTTGTGGATTTACTGCACAGTTGCTGCAATTTCTTTTTTTTAGACCTGCTTCTCTGGTTCAATGGAAAGTGTCAGACTGTATGGACTCTACACGGAAGCGCCTTGAGGAAACTCAGGTGAACAAAGTCCTTATAAGCACCATTAATATACATGCCTTGCAAGGGTTCCATGGCAGCCTTTCCGGCTCCTCATTAGTTGATTTTAACCTTTCACAGTGACCCATTATGGATCACTGTTGACCCCAGGATGAGGTGACTTATAACGGAACCAGGAAACTATGATTTAAAAGAAACCAGAGGCCTCGGCACCAATTAAAGAGCTCTCTTAAACTAGAGCCAAGGAGCTTTGCTTGGAGACGTAACTTTATAATGAGGAGCTGAGCACTTGATTGATTACTTGTCTTTGTGACGGCCTGGCTTTGTTTATCTTCGAGGTAGTGCAACAAAGCTTTTGTGTACCTGTAAGGTCAGATTGCATTATTGCGGTGAATGCTTCATTAGTGTTGGTTGCTGGTGACATTGTTTGTTTTGCATGAAGTCATCTGAAGTGCGGTAAAGTTACAGTAGTTTCTCACTTTATTTAGGCTCAGGGAGAGTTAAAGAGAACGTTCAAGAATCCCAACAGGACGCTGTTTAATCTTTGCAGGTGTAATCTTTTGTTTTACAAGCGCAACAATTAGAAATGATATAAAAAGAGGCATTTAATTAGCTGATAATATAGAAGTCCTTCAAGTGCTGTTATATAACTATAGTCGTGGTTATCGTGGGCAGATAATAAGCTCCTTATGTTTCTTGATGGTATTACAGTCGGCTAACCTTGTATTAACATTTAACATTTATTTAACATAACATTTATTTATTTATGCTTGATAACATGATTACCAGATTTTGCCCAAATATGCCCAAATATGTCAGAATGTAGTGATTGTAATTAAGTTAATTTCATTCATTCATTCCAAATTGTGAAGTCATAGATTTAATGCATTTACTTGAGGGTCAGATTTTGTTAAACATATGTAATGCAATTAACACATTTTCTTTATTAAAAGTCAGTTACATTGTTTTCATGGTGGATTTTAATTAATTTTAATGCTTCACACATATAAAACAGGCTTTCACTTACGAGTAAAGGACATTATTGATTAGAATGAAGACTGCTGTTAAATCCATGAAAATTCTCATATGCATTATGTATTTGTAGTGGCCCAGTTAAAGATTGACCCCCATGACCCGTGCCCACCGTCCCACCCGTCCCACTAAAGGATTGTGAATTAGGCTGAAGGGAGTGTTTGTGTGAGTGTCATGATGGTGAAGAGTTCATTGACACACTGGCCTTTTGAAGCTCTCCACTGCTCTTCACTCTGTCTACTAATTGATTGGAGAGCTGCTTGCCCAGCACTCAAGAACTCCATTTGACTCTCACAGAAAGAGGAGGAGGTGGAGGGGGTTTGCTTTGACTGAGTTAAGAGGGAGTGGTAAGGTTGAGGGGTCAGAGCTTGTCTTTCTCCTCTCTAAGGCTTTGCTAGATAGATGGACGGATGGATGAATTGATGGATGTGTTGGGTCTCATATTTGGATTGTACATATGAAAAACTACAGTATATAGTGAAGTAAAAGACTAGCTAAGCATTTGGAGGAAGTGACCTCGCCATCTGCAACCTCCGGAATAAAATGTGTGTGTTTGTGTACCTTCAGAAATAGCATATTTTCCCCTGTCGGTTTCCCGCTGATCACCTCTACACACTTGAAAGTCTTCGCTTTTACTTCCCCATATTGTCTAGTTTACTTCTTTGAATACATTTGTTGCTATAACAACACGGGAAATGAAACTGAAAAGAAAATGCTGCTACAATTGTTCTTTGTCTCACTGAAATCTGACTGAATTCAGTGTCGCTCCTGATAATCATGTTTAGTGTTTTCTTTACTAGCATCTGTTTCTTGTTTTTTCTCTTTATCAGTGCTAATATGTGGTGACTGGTGAGGAGGTGTCATATGTTCATTATGCTGTGTTTTCAAAAAAAAAAGAAAGAAACTGTCAATTTCACTGAAAAATGATGGAAATTGTTAATTTATTTGAACAAAAATTGTTTAAAATTTTTACTGTTTTAATGCTTGATTTGAATAGTTTAACTGTTTAACTGCTAGATTAGCATCAGAAATTTGGGATATCAGCAGCGCTGCTGGAGGCCAGGTCAGAGCCCTGAGGTCTCCTCCAGTCTTATCTCAGCTTAAATCCCCCCGCTGGGTGGGTCGTGTCCAGTGGTGATGCGGTGGGAGATCAAGAAGCTCTCGATAATCAAGATGACTGGCAGCTTCTAGGTGGACACTGTTCACTGAATTGTACTGTAATTTCCTCTAACAGGGCTTAATCTCTAGTCAGGATTGTGTGTGTAATAGGTCCACCGGCGCTGTTTTTATTATGTTTTTTTTTTTTTTTGGAGGAAATTGCTGGATATACTGCTGAGTTTGCCCAACTGCATTGTGCCAGCTGGTGTGGGCACTCTGAAAATGCCCTCTGGTTATCACACACACACACACACACACACACACACACACACACACACACACACAGATGGAGGAGAGATCACTCTTTCACTGCTGATTCTTCAAGTCCAGATTGTAATTATGATATCCACTTAACAAAGCCTCTCTCTCTCTCTCTCTCTCTCTCTCTCTCTCTCTCTCAGATGTTATCATCCGAGATTTGTTACATCTATTTTTTTCTCGGCTCATCTTTTCTCTTCTCTTTTCACCTTGGCTTTTCCCATTTTGCTGCTTTTTGCCTCCTCTTGCCTCTTCTCATTTCTTCTCATTTCATCTTTTTAAGCCCTAATCTATTCTTGACTCTTCTCTGTCTTTCTTTTTCTCTCTCTCCGATGTTATCCAAGATTTGTTTCTCTTCTCATCTTGTCTTGTCTCCGCACCTCTTCTCTTTTCTCCACTCATCTTTTCTCTTCTCGTTTTTCACCTCATTTTGCTGCGTCTTGCCTCTTCTCATTTTTCCTCAACTCTTCTCATCTCATCTCATCTCCCCTTCTCATCTCTTATTTCTCCTTGTATTTCTCTCTGAAATGTTGTCCAAGATTTGTTTCTCTTCTCATCTCCTCTCATCTCGTCTCTTTCTCTCGTCTCTATTTCTTCTCATCTTGGCTCATCTTTTCGTGTGTAGCCTTTTCTCATCTGGTCTCTTCTGTTCTCACCTCTTCTTTTTTCTCTCTCTGGGATGTTATCTAACATTTGTTTCTCTTCTCTACTTGTCTTTTCTCACCTCTTCTTGTGCAGTCTCACCTTTTCTTTTGGAATGTTTATGATAACTGCCCCATAACCACATGTGTCTTCGAGGTGAGAAGGGAAGTAAAACCGGTTTCATCTTGTCAGTTGTTATTCATCTTGTGTGAGATGCCTTGCTTGAACAAACTAGCCAACACTATTATTCTGCTATTCTTCTTCCCCTCTTTTGATCCATTTTGCTCTATTTTACTAACTTTCATTTTCTGTGTCTGCCCTCTATTTCCTGTATTATGCTCCATCTGTATGTTTTGTCCTACTCTCTCTGTCTCTCATCTCATCTCATATTTCTCTCTTTATCTTTATCTTGCCTTTCCTCTGCTCTTTCTTTCCCTCCATCTGCCATCTTGCGGGCCGTCTGAGAGCTGGCGAGCGTTCTGAAGGTTCTCCGCTGGGG
The DNA here is from genome assembly GCF_018340385.1 of Cyprinus carpio. Taxonomy (NCBI): domain Eukaryota; kingdom Metazoa; phylum Chordata; class Actinopteri; order Cypriniformes; family Cyprinidae; genus Cyprinus; species Cyprinus carpio. The sequence goes on along the minus strand of NC_056573.1, from coordinate 20,546,780 downwards.
GGAAGGCTTTCTGGAAAGCAACAAAAGGATTTAAAAATAAGTTTGGTCTTTTACTCATTTTAATGAGCCCCTGAATATTTCCCAGCCAGACAGCCTGCTGCACTTTGCATATCCATGTTTGTGGATGCGTGCGTTGTTTTTCTGTACATGGATGTGGTCTGAACTCAGTTTGTTTTAGAGCAGAAATAATTCTTAATGTACATATTTTGTCAGTATTTTGTATGGTGGCATATGGATGTGAGATAAACTCTTTGAAGAGTTGACAGAGTGTGTACTTGTCCTTATAAATTATATAAATAGTTTGCTTATTTCATTTAGAAATTCAGTTTCTTTGTAGTACTTTTGTTTATGTACAGGAAATGATATTCCAAAGAAAAAGTAGTTGAATACTTTCATCAAATTATTTCTGTGTAGATTAACTTTGCCTTAATCTAAGGCACACCAATCTTTAGAAACACTAATGTGTTACTATAGATTTTTTATTATCAACTGTTTATCTTAACCTTAAAAAAATTGTTCAGCCAGATTTTATTATTATTATTATTTTTTTTTTTTTTTTTTTACTAATGCATCCCAATTCATGCATTCATTTAATTCATTCATTCATAAAATATATATTAATCTGTAATGTTTTTAAAATTTGGTGTTTTTGTTTTTGTTGCTCAGAAGAATCTAAGTATGCTCATATTTCTCTTGTATTGGTCATACTGTGCGTATTTCCTCTTGCCTGATTATTTATCAAACAGCACAAGATAATTATTGAGGGATTTCTGTCTGGATATCTCTTCTCTTTAACTTATAAGAAAAGTTCTTGTCCTCTTGTTGATCCTGGTCAAGAGCATTAGCAAACACATCAAGTGAGAAATGGGGGAAGGGCCATGACCCCACAATCCTGTCCCATCTGTTTCGACATTCAGCAAAAAGAGTGCTTACTGTAGATCATCTGAACCACTCTTATTCTGCACCCTCTCAGCACCTGCCATGAGTTCGCGTAGCTCTCAGATTTGTAGGCATCATTGTGACAACACAAATTAGCAATACTTAAAAAGAGCTTTTAAATATAAAAAAGAGCACGCGGAGAGTGTTGTTTTTGTCTATAAACTATAAGAGACATGGTGTATTTACACATCCAGCAGTGTTTTTTTTTTGCCTGTTATCTGGCTGTTTTTTCACTTCTGCGTAAACTGATGGTGTAATTGGGTGTTATGATGGGTGATGAGCAGGATGGAGTAGGCAGTAGGAGTAATCTAGGGTTATTTTTGGTCAAACGTTAGAATGAAGATACCAGTTAGTCTCCGCACCCTCATAATCTGTCCTCAATCCTGTTAGCACTGCGTGAACTGTTATCCTGTGAAGGACCTCCAAATTACAGGTCACAGATTTCGTACAGACACACACTCACTCACATCAAACAACATGGTTAAACAACTGTCATTTTTAACAGAATTTCAAGAAATATTTCTGTAATATATTTATAAATTATTGTTTATTCTTATTGTGATGAATTATTGTCATTAATTATTCTTATTGTGAGCTCATACTTAAAGGAAATAAATAACTGCATATCTCAGTACAGTTATTTTTCTATTTATTAAAAAAAAAAAAAAAAAATATATATTATATATATATATATATATATATATATATATATATATATATATATATATATATATATATATATATATATATATTATATATATATATAATTTGATTTTATTATTTATTTATTTATTTTTGACACATTGAAGGGAAAGCAGCCAACAATTTGTTTAACACTGCTTAAAAAACAGGTGGTACCTTATGAATTTGCTGCTATAATGGATACTTTGAGAAAGCTAAAATTATATTTTTGATTTGTTTCATATTTTGGCTACTAATTCCTATGCTTTCATTTGTAATATTTCATTATTTTGATATCTTGTCTAAAATGTGGAAAATAGTATCAATAAAGAGCTAATTGGTGTGCCCAAATTATTCAAATCAAATAATTGTAGGATGTTTATCAGATATTTTGTATTGCATTTAAAATTGAATAAGATGCTTTCCCATTTATTCACACTTTTTGACAGATGATTCTCCAATTTACCACTTGTTTAGAAAAAAAGTCAAGTTTAATTTAGGGAACTTGCCAAAACCTTTTTAAAGCAGGGCTTCTTGAGGCCCACCTTATCCAAAACATTGGATTCATATGAGCTACACACAAAACCAGGCTTCCGATCCCATTGCCATTGCACAATTTGCCCTCATTGTCTTGTTTAAAGCAAACCACTGCAGCAGGTATAGTGGCTGAATGCTTTTGCCTTGAGGCCAATAGTGGCATATGGGCAAAAGATTTACTGTTCAGATCTCAGGTGCAGATCAGAAGACTGTGAAAGAGCTCTTTAAAGCACTTGACTTTCTTTTGTCAGAACGTTTGTGCTTTATTTTCAGGAATCCCTTTTCTTTAATGTGCTATAACCTGATAATCAGAGTTGTGGGACAAAAGGAAGGAGGAGTAGAGAGGCCTGCTGCTTCTGACAGGTCTCTGGGGTCATTTTCACCTCTTTGCGCTGTGTTGTTTGGAGCTTACATGCCAGGGCATGCTTTGACTCGCACAGTACGGTTTGTTTTCTTAACTCCATGGGTTCCCTGTAGTTCCAAATGCCTCAGTACATCAGAATGCTGTCAGAATGAGAGACCAAACAGTTGATACAAACATCACAATAATCCACAATTAATTCACACAACCCCAGCTCATCAATTAATGCTGTGTGAGGTGAAAAGCTTTGTGTCTTTAAACAAACATCCATTATTAAGGGGCCTTAATTTCTGGCCAAAATGCCGGTCCATAATAACTCCTTCTCCAGAAGAAACGTCCATCACCTGTTGTCCTCTAATATCAAAATCCACCAACATATTTGTTTAGAACTGTTTTTGCTTGTTAACTGATCTGTGCATATTTCTCTCCTGATTCAGACCATGTCACCATCACGCAGCTTGTGTGTTGTGATGTCTTTATCAGCTGTTTAAACTTTCATTTTGATGGCACCCATTCACTGCATAGGATCCACTGGTGAACAAGTCATGTAATGCTTAATTTCTCCGAATCTACATCTACATCAAACACTGTGTTTGAATGGTTCAGATGCTACCTTACAAATAGATACCAGTTTGTTGTTCTGGGAAATAACAAATCAGTCATTAATCAGGTCCAATAAGGAGTCCCTCAGGGTTCTGTTTTGGGGCCCATACTATTTAGCATTTATATGCTTCCTCTGGGGCATATCATCAGAAAACACGATCTTGGGTGTCATAATTTTTATGCTGACGATACCCAAATATACATTAGTTCAAAGTCTGATGTTACAGTTTGTTCTGCAATCCTTTCTGAATGTTTGCAGGACATAAAATTATGGATGCTTCACAACTTTCTAAAATTAAATTGCTCTAAGACTGAGGTTCTTCTTATTGGCACACCAGCAGCCATCCAAAAAAGTAGCAGTTTTAATCTGACACTGGATAACGGCTCTGACTGCCATCTATATAAGCTCGTAACCTTGGTGTGATATTTTATGTTAATTTGACATTGGAGGCTCACATTAGGAGTGTTACTAAATCAGCATTTTATCATCTCAGAAATATTGCTAGGATTAGGCCTTTCCTTTCTACACCTGATACTGAAAGGCTCATCCATGCTTTTACCTGCAATTCTCTTTACATTGGTCTATTAGCAAAATCGATCAAACAACTTCAATATATTCAGAACTCAGCAGCATGTGTTCTCCCTCACACAGCCTCACGGCAGCACATCAGTGGTCTCCTCTGTAACTTGCACTGGCTTCCAGTTCAATTGCATATTGAGTTTAAAACGCTTGTTTTAACTTATAAAGCTGTGCATGAATTGGCTCCTTCTTATGTTTGTGATTTAGTTACCCCTTACATGCCTTCTCGTCCTCTTCGCTCTGCTGATTCTCTTCTTCTTTATCAGCCCCACAGTAGATTAAAAACTATGGGACAGAGAGCCTTCTCTCGTGCCGCTCCGAGGTTATGGAATACTCTTCCTTTGAATGTTTGAAGTGCTCCTACACTAAGTACTTTTATGAAACTGTTGAAAACCTTTAACTTTAAAATTGCTTATCATGATTAAGTTGTTGATTAGGGTTTTGATTTGATTTATTTTGCTGTTTTATATTGTATCATTGAATTTTGCATTTTAATTGTTTTTTACATTGTTGTAGCGCTTTGGGTGTGAGAAAAGTGCATTATAAATAAATATATTATTATTATTATTATTATTATTATTATTATTATTATTATTATTATCATCTTGCATGGCCTGAGGGTGAATACTTTTTTAACAAATGTAAATTTTTGGGTGAACCATTCCTTGAAATTATTAGTGATTATTATTTTAAATGATTACATTTAAGTGACCATTAGATGATGGATAAGGTAAATGTATGTAAAATCTTAATGTATAATATGGCAATTTAGCCAGGGTGTATTCAGTTCTGGATAGCACATTTTCTCACGTGAAAAACTAACATTTAGAGCCAGTCACCTTACCAGTTCATGCCATGTGACTAATCATTTTGAATCCACAGGAAAATGACGTTAGCTGATGGCACCATAAGAAAAAGCACAGTCCCAAATCTATAGCCTAGAAACTATCCTGTCAGCACACAAGCTGTGACGTGAAAGGCGACAGACAGGGAAAAAAGCCCATTTCACGCTCTCCAGGGCCCTTCACAACATCAGGCAATGGCAAAACATCTATTATTACATAATCAAATAATTGCGATTTATATGTTGCTTGCAAAAAATGTTGTTTCGTCAGAATGCACAGCTATTATACGCTGATTGAAACTATCATGCGCACTGGTAATGGGCTATCACACACCAAGTGCTTCAGTCATTGTAACCTCTACTGTCGGCCCGGCTGTCCTCTCCTCTGCTGTAATTGCATTTCTAACTGACTGCTTTTAGCTTGGAGGATCCTGCTCATTTTTCCTCCTTCTTGGGTTCCGTAACAGCTCTGTACAATTAGTCCGGGCCGGCATTTAACGAGGAGCTACGGCTCGGCTGAAGCGTGAGTCCATGTAATTGCATTTGGCAGGAGGGGCAACCCGACCAGCTTGATTTCACACCTTGCAGATGCAAGTCCATTTACATGCAAACAGCTTCAAATTACAGCTGTGGGGAGCAGGCAGGGGGCCGTCCTGTCCACCTCAGGCACCTCGAGCCCCTCGTGCGTCTGGTTTAGCAAAACAGAGTGTGAATGAATGCCACAGACATATCACCCTGCAGCCCAAGACTTGTTGCCCACTGAAGCTAAGCAGGGTTTGAGCCTGGTCAGTACCTGGATGGGAGACCTCCTGAGTTGCTGTTGGAAGAGGTGTTAGTGAGGCCAGCAGGGGGTGTTCACCCTGTGGTCTGTGTGGGTCCTAACTTCTCGTAAACAGTAGGGGAGTAGGGCCAAATTGCCGCCACTGGCCTTTGTCAGTCATGGCCTCCTAATAATCCCCAACCACTTGATTGGCTCTATGACTCTCTCTCCTGACTCAGTGAATGAAGGAAATCAGCCTAATTATTACCCAGCCACACTCCCACATTAATTACAGGTTAGAGCCAAAGAGACCGTAATGGGACCAAAAGCATTCGCTTGTCATAAAAGAACTCTGATATTACTGCCGCCTTTGCCCGTTTGCTCAGATATCGCCAGGTAGCACTGAGACAGAAAACAGCCATGTGGAAATGAAGTTGCTAAGTGATATCACCTTTGAGAACTCCTTCAAGTTTTTAACACGTTTCACAACAGGTGCGAAACATTATAACAGATTTACTCTGAACAGATTGAGATAATGTATTCGGAAATGTATTATTATGTAATATTACATATTTATGCATGTTATTAATTGCAAAGGTGGCAATAGGACAGTGGAATGTAACACTATGTAATTGTGATATAATCACCTGAAACACAATCTCTCAAGGCTGAAGTCTGCATGAGCAGTACGAGTATATCATTCATATCTTGGTGGTGTATTGTCATAAACAGCAGAGGCTATGTTTTAATATAAACTGAATATAAACAGATAAGTAAAAATCAGGTCAGATCAGGTCTTAGTGTGTAAATGCATCCATACTCATGCAGCACATTTTATTTTACAAAGCGTCCCTTCGGCTGTGGGAATTAGCATGCTATATAGATGGCAGATACATACTGTAGCAAGCTGCTATGGGAGCTGTGTGACCTTTCCCAAAATAATTTTAATTTTCTTTTTCTGTTTTCTCTCTCCCTTACTCACTATGCACTTCAAAAAGAGTGAGAAGGTCAAAGCCCAGCGGTAGCTGTTGTTAATATATCAGCCCCTGTGTTTTTGACTGTAATTATGCAGTAAACTCTTAGAGGTCTGGCTGAAGAATGTGTATACGGGGCTCTGGGCCAAACAAAGAGGGGGAATGGAGATATTTTCTCTCTTTTGGAGTCTGTTTCAGAGCTATTATAGCTCTGAGGCTCTACTTATTGGGGTTCTGTTCTCTTTTTTGTGTGTGTGAAATTTAGTGCCACCCACATTAAGATGAGCTGTTTAGGGTTTTGCAATAGCTGTTTTGCTTGGTTTTGTGTGTAGATGACCTGCAGCTGTTTGTGAGATTTATGGAACGGAGCTGGAGGATGAAGCATTGACCAGGTTTGGAAAGGAAACACTGTTCTCTGGTGTCTACGAGAATACAAACCGTCTTTCACAAGGATATACATGGTCCTTGCTCCTAGATTATTAGTTTATTAAATATTTTACTTAATCTGCTTAATATTTTGCTCATATTTAAAGGATCTTGGTAACTTGTTACTTGGCAAAAGTTTGCATTCAAAATCCAATTGTTCAAAAATAATTTTGCAGAAATTTTGGTAATGTAACTGCACCTTATTACTACTTCAGAACACAAAAGATACTTTGAAGAATGTTTTTGAAACAGTTCAATGAAAGTCAGTGGGGTCCAAAACAACATTGAACCCAGTTGACTTTCATATGGATAAAAACCCAGCTGAAACATTTATTAAAATGTATTCATTTGTGTTGCTGAAGAAGGTTAAGTCATAAAGGTTTAGAAGGACATGAGAGTGAGTAAAAGATTAATTTTGTGTGAACTAACCCTTTAACACATTTTACCCCATTAAAAATAAAGCATGTCATTTCTGTTCCAGTAGCAACAAATGGAATTGTACAAATGAGTTTTGCAAAAACACATCAAACAAATAGTCCCATCACAAACTTAAATTATACGTTTACATGTTGGACCACTCAAAATAAAATATCACATATATGTTATATGTGGCAAAATCAACCTATTAATGGCTTGCATACTGTGCTCAATGCAGATTAAATTGGAGTATTTAGAAAATAAACTATTATCTGCATCTCTTTTCAGTCTGTTCCATGGAATTCTGCAGATTCTATGCCCAAAATGTAAAAAATGAGCAGATTCCATTCAGACCTACTCTTAGCATCAGGTGTAGCTCTTCTTCGTGTTTGTGTGCCGTACTGGAGCGGTGATGGGCATCTCGCTGTCCTGCTGCCTGTCATGAGAGAGGGCAGACAGCTGTGCCATGCTGAGCTCAGAGAGTCGTGTATGAGAATTCACGCGCTGACAGAGACAGATGACAGCTGAAAGGAAGCAGCCTGCTGGAAGAACACCTCCATATCTCACATAGCCTCGCCTAGACCACCCCTTTAGAAAACCCTCCACCACTCTATTTCTCCTACAATTTCAAACTTCTGTATCGACATTGTTGTTTTACATGCATTTAGAATGGGAGACAACAAGAGGTATTAGTAATACTATTAAGAACAGTAAGTGCAAAATGAAATATAAAATTCACTATGTTGTAAATTAAATTAAAAGGTCTTAGATTTGGGGATGCAAAGTAGGAATCACGATACAGTAGGAATCGCGATACAGTCTAATGTGATTACACTTAAAAAGTCTGTAATTCCAATAAATAAACATGAGCGCTCCATTTTTCTAAGTCAAACCACGGCGCTGTTATGCAATATTTAAAAACCTAGTTTAATTGAAAAACACATTCATTGATATGAATTTTCAATGCACCCCTAAAGTTTTTATTATATATTATATTATATTATATTATATTATATTATATTATATTATATTATATTATATTATATTATATTATATTATATTATATTATATTATATTATAGCATTTTGTTGTATTGTTTTATATTATGTTATATTTTTTTATGTTGTATTATTTTATTTTTTTTTATAAAAGAAAATAATACAATAATACAAGCAAACAAACTAAAATGCAGAGAAACATTAAAAAATAAAATAGCAAGTTAAATACTACATTTTAAAAAGTCTCATCCACTCTCATCCTACTTTTTCGCCTTCCAGCAGAAGTCTTGCATTTTATCTAATTTTCTTTTGTTCGTTCATTACCTTTTCATTGCAGTTCATACATGATTAATACTCCTTTCCCATGCATTGTCTTTCATATCCAGGGCTCATTGTTGCTCTGTGCTTCAATTTTTTTAATCCACATGGCACAATTTAACTTTCTGTCTTTTTTTGCCTCTCTTTTATGTTCTGCTGTCCTGCCCACCCGTGGTCTTGACCCTCTGCTGACTCACAGGTAAGCCTCTCCATCCATGTTTCATTAAATGTCTCGCTGTCGTCTGATGTCTGAATTTCATGTCCTTGTCTCGTCTGAGCTTATACTGATCCCACCCACACAAACAAGGACAACTTTCTGGAACTTTTGAAACTGGCCAAAAAAGGAAAACCTTAATGGTATTTGGGATGGAGAAATATGTGCTGAAAGAGGGACAGGAATTTAGTAAATAATGTAATGGTGTGTGCTTCCATCAGTTTGAAGAACTTTCACTCTGCTTTGGGCTGGGATTACATTGAGGTTTAGCTGGACCACAATACCAATGTGAGGTCAGGGACAGCGGCTGGTTTGAATGCTCCTGCATTAATCTGTACATTAAGGGGAAAGTTATAAGGCTGTAGAATGAGAAATGAAAAAGTTATGTAATGAATGTTATGTAAGTGGAATTGTGTAATTGAATGTTTCTGAGAGAACCCAGCAGCACGTCTCATCCACGAGTTTGCTCAGCTTTAAAGCTGGGCGATATAGCTAAATAAATCATATTACTTTTCACCCACATCATATTATTTTTATCAATATTTTTCAGCCATTTAATTACATAAAACACAATAGTTATATATGATTTTGATGAGCTGTATGGTAACCCATACTCGAAATTGGTGCTCTGCATTTAACCCATCCAAGTGCACACACACAGCAGTGAGAAGTGAACACACCGTGAACACACACCCGGAGCAGTGGGCAGCTATATCCAGCGCCCGGGGAGCAACTGGGGGTTCAGTGCCTTGCTCAAGGGCACTTCAGTCGTGGGTATTGAGGGTGGAAGAGAGCGCTGTTCATTCACTTCCTCCCACCTACAACTCCTGCCAGCACCGAGATTCGAACCTGCGACCTTCAGGTTACAAATCCAAGTCTCTAACCATTAGGCCACAGCTGCCCCTATTATTTTTATGTATTTTTTTGTGAGGTTTTGTTTTTTAAATTTAATTTGTGTAGATGTTTTTGAGTGTGTGGGAGTTTTTTTTTCATATAGGATCAAGTGATGTTTTAAAAACCTCTCTATATATTCACTACTGTTCAGAAGTTTGGGTCTTTTTTTATGTTTTTGAAAGAATCTCTTATGCTCACCAAGGCTGCATTTATTCGATCAAATACAGTAAATAGAACTGTTTTCTATTTTAATATATTTTAAAATTGATTCCTGTGATGGCAAAGCTGACATTTCTGCAGCCATTATCTTTTCAGTGTTACATGATGTTTTAAAAATCATTCTAATATGCTCATATTTTGTTGAATACAGTTGTTATGCTTGATATTTTTGTGGAAATCATGAGAACTTTTTTTTCAGGGCTCTTTAAAGGAAGTTCAAAAGAGCTAATTTCTTTGAAATAGAAATCTTTTGAAGCATTATAAATGTCTGTACTGTCACTTTTGAACAATTTAAGGCATCCTTGCTGAATAAAAGCATTTCTTTTAAAAAGAAGAAACTTTCTGACTCTAAACTTTTGAGTGGTTTTGTGTGTATATACAGTATATAATTTTTTGAAAATATATTTTACATTTTAAAGCATGAAAAATGAAACATTAAGTCAGTGCTTTAAACCAATTTACTGTAACTGACATTTTACAAGATATTGTTATCATTCTGCATACTGCATATATATCGACCAGCTCTATTTAACTATAAGAACCTGGAATCGTTACAGATTTTTTTTAGATCTTTTTGTACTGCTTCTCTGAGGGCTCTGCATTGCTTCAGTCTGGTTTTCTTATAGGCTAATGAATTCTTATTTCAGTAAGCAGAGGTTTTTGTGGTCTGTTCATTTAGTCACATACTTTCTACTTTGTGCTATTAAAGCTGTGCAGTAGTGCTTTGTGTTTGGTACTGCTTTAGAGAGAGTGTGTGTGAAAGAGGGAATAGGGGTCATAACAACACCCTCAGCAGTGTCTCATTTCATACGTGATTCTGAGAAGTGTAACATGATGCTGGAGAGGAGAGCCGAAGGGAACAATCCGCCCAAGGAGTGTTTATCATTAGGGATAGAAAGAGCTGATAAAAACAAATTTATATACAGAATAATCACATTTATTACAGGATAACAATTAATATAATTAATCTTGTATATCAGTATGCAACCCATTTTAGTTTGGTCAGTAGGTGACAGCTTCAGAAACTCCTCTCCGCCATAGCTGACCTTCAAATAGTGCTATTATTTTGGGGAAAAAATAGCTTTAGATATAAAAGTACATATATCATGAACAATTTCAGGCCATTTTCCACCAATTTTCTCTTGCACCTCTTTTGATATAGGCTTTATCCAATTTTTGGTGCTTGCAACTGAGGCTTTTTCATTGGCACTCACATAGCGAAAAGGCAAGCTTTACAGGGTTGTCCCCGCTTTAGATTCCGTCTGCACCTCTTATCGAAAATGATTTGTGTCCTTGTGGGAAACTATTAAGGTAGTTGTTAAGTTTAGGTATTGGGTAGGATTAGCATTGCTTTATAAGTACTAATAAACCGCCAATATGTTAATAATAAGCATGCTAATAAGCAACTTAATTGTGAGAATTGGTACCAAATTTATTTAAATTTTATTGTGTAGTTTAATTGTGCTAAATTTGTGTAAACTGCTATTTTGAGGCTATTTTAGACATTGCAACTGAGAAATGATGTGGAAATGTTTGATATTGACTTCTTTGTTTTTCTTTCATTGAAGCAAAACTGTGAAAATAAATCACTTAAATAATTCATAATAATTTTATATAATATGATAATAAATGTCTAAATTTGTTTTAAATCACAAATAATTAAATATTATTGTTCATTCTCAAAATGTTTCATGTTTACTTCCAGTCCATTACTGTTTATCATGGTACATCTGGTGAAATTTTGTACAGAATTTCTGTAACTATTTCCTCTCATGAACTAATAAAACCATTTAAACCATTAAGCCAATGATAAACTGTGACCTGCAATACAGCTTAGTTAAGAGTGATTCCGTTAGCTGTTCATCCTCTGTGTCATTAATGGACTGCAGACGGATATTGTGTGAGTGTGTTTATGTTCATTAATGATGTGTTGAGTGTAATCTCTCCCTTGGGTGGCACTTTGTGCTCAGTAGGGGTGAACTAGTCAAACAAGGGAATCCCACTGATGTTGGCTTAACTGTCAACCAGCTCCTCCCCTCACCATGTGTCCCACTGCTTTCTTATTCCCACCCTGTGGCTGCTGGGAAGTCCCCAGAGTGATTCCCCTCTCAGCACAGTTAATTGCTGCAGTCTGTATATTCCCAGACACTCTTGGCTTCCTGCTAGCAGACCGCATTGTTGTGGCAGTGCAGGTAGTCAGCTTCAGAACATGTCCACCTCCCTCTGGTGCCTCTGCCACTATGCGTTTCTTGCACACTTTTTCTCTCGCTCTCTTTTTGTTTGTCTTCACTCCAGTTACTGTGACATTGTAGGAAAGAATGATTAAAAAATCCCTCTAAACTGTATTCTTAATTTGAAATGAATTGGGCACACCCTTTGGAAGGTCTATCTGTGGAAGACCTGTCTGTCCGTCCGTCTATCATTCTTTCTATTATCATTAATTCTTTCTATTGTTCTTTCTGTCATTCTTTTTATCTATCTATTGTTCTGTTTTTCTTTCTGTCTGTTAATCTGTCTATCTGTGCATTGTTCTGTCTGCCTGTTTATCAGTCTGTATCTGTCAAACTGTCTGTCCATCTGTTGTTCTATCATTGGTCTGCCATTCTTTCTGTCTGTTTGTCTGTCTATCTATTTGTCCATTGTTTGTCTGTCCATCTGTCTTTCCATCTCTCTGTCTGTTATTTTATTCTTCTGTCTGTTGTTCTATTTATCTGTCCATAGTTCTGTCCATCTGCCATTCTGTCTGTCATTCTATCATTCTATCTGTCCATAATTTTCCTCTCCCTTTTTGTTTTTCTATCTATTTACCTGTCTATCATTCTGTCTGTCTGCTGTTTTGTCTATCTGGCTATCATTCTGTCCATTGTTCTGTCTGTCTATCTGTGTATTGTTCTGTCTATCATTCTGTCTGTTGTTACATTTGTCCTACTAACACTGTCTTGTCATTCTGTCATGTAAACATATCTTGTAATTCTTCTAATTATGAATGTCACAATTACAGTATATAATAAACCAACATTGTGCATGTGAATGGCCGTGCACATAAGCTAACCCCAAAGACATTCTTGACCTGGGAAAATCTGTGTACTTACATCACTTTTCTTCTCACACTCATTGTCTCTTCCTGTCTTCCCTCAGGAGGAGCTCAACTCTCACTGCAGTGACAATGTCATTTCATAATAAATTCATGCAGACTCCATCAGAAGAGCATTTTATTTGAGCAGTGGCAGGTTTCTGAGTTGAGGGGACTTTTAAGTGTTGAAACAAAGATGATTCTTGTTTTTTAGAAAACATCATAAGCCAGATTTAAATGCTAGATGAGGCGAAAGCTCAAGAGACAATTTGCATGAGAATGACTGAATGACTACCTGTATTTGCACGATAATTCTCTCAGGTATACACACCGCTTGTTTGATCTTGCTTCCTTTCTGAGATCCTTAGGGAAACTATTTAGTATTTGTACAGCTTGTGTACTTTGATGAGAACATGGATTTGGATTAGTTTGATGAGCAACTTTCATGGTAGGAGGGGAACATGGCAAGATTAGTCCAAGTATTTGATGTTTTGGCATTGAATACACAAAGGAAAGCCTCTATTGGTAAGGAAACATGGAGTGTTGATACCTCATTATATTTGAGTGTATACGTGATCTAGAGAGAGGCATGTTGTGTCCGTTAGCTATTAGTATTTAGCATTGTGTGAAAAGGAGGAAGTCGGTTGCAGCAACAGCTGGTGTGTAAACAGATGAATGTTTAATTGAGATCCAGTAGAGAGGTAAGAAGAGATCGCCAACATCTACCCCATCCGAAAGGAGCAACACCCAGCCAGGAGCTGGACAGCTGTGGAGCTCATTACTGTATGTGTATGAGTTTGTGCTCATTCTTATTTGCAACTATTGCTGAAAGAACTTTGTGTTTTTAATGTGTGTTTGTGTGTGAACAGGTGTTAGCAGTATCATCACTCGTCTTTACCATAGGATTTCAGCTTTGTTAAATAACTGCCCTGCTAGCTTCAGACAGCACAACCATAGACTATACATGGATTGTTTGATACATGTAGTACACTAAATGGCAAGATTATAATCGCCAATCTAATTGGTTGGCAGAAACTGTCGATATCCCAGTTTAATAGTTTTCAGTCTTAAGCTTAAAATTTTCGACTTTGTTGGATAAGTAAAGTCAGAGAAATAGATCGATGGATAGACAGATAGGTGGATGGAAGGATGGATACATAGACCTCTTTGTTCATGAATGTTCTGCTTTAAGTTCATCTGTTTTCAGATTTACTTGCCCTGGCATTTAAAATATTAACTCTGATTGGCTGAATTGCATCAGATGTAAAATTATGCTTTTTGTCGTGGCTAAACATGGCTTGACAGTTCATGTGTTTGTTAGTCTACATCTGTGATGAGACCAGAGACCAGAGCACAGAGCACATCCTTAGGTGAGATGTACTGAATTTAATGGGAGAGAGGCAGCATTGATTGAAAGTTTGAGGGGAATGCATACGCATACACATACCGTACCACTCCACTAACAGACTCTGCTCATGCTTATTTTATTTACTACTAATGAATTTACATTAGACATACAGAAAGAGGATAGAGGGTTTTATTTTATTGTAATTTTTTTTTTTTTTTTTTAGTCATTCATACTTATTTTAAAATAAGATTTTAAACTGACATGACGCGTGTAACGGCACCATATTTGTTGTGATTTAGTGGAAATTTTCAGTCATTGTTTTTTTTTTATGTTTTATTTCAGTCTGTTCCTCACTCATATGTTGAGTTTGTCACACCTCAGATTAATGTGTTATTAACCACTCAGCCAAATATGATTAAATTGATTAAAAAAACAAGTAAAATAAGTCAAAAGCAGTATTCTCTGCTCTCAAACGTTGGGGGCGTGTCTGCTGTCTGTGCTGAAACCACGCCCACTTACAGAAAAGTTGCCGTCTCTCTCAACTGTCAAATACCTAGCTGTTTTGTAAATTAATTCAACCAGGTAATATGCATTTACCTGACGAAGGCATAGCTAACTAGCAAACTGTAGGCTGTAGTAACTACACAGAAAATCTGTTTAATTGTTTTAACTCTACAATTCAGTACTACCTAGTTTACAGACTTTCTGCATTTCTAACATTTAAAATGCATTTAGAAATAATTCTCTCAATTGCTTTAACAGACTTTAAGTCATTTGGAATACTTATACAGTAATTTCACGAGGCTGCTAGTAATTTTAGAGTTTGATGGAAGAAAGTCAGTAATTAAGGGTTGGAACAATATAAACTATGACATAATTTTTGGGTAAACTATCCTTTTATTACTTATGGGAAGCCATTCGTCGATGATTGAGGGAAGGAAAAGAGACAATGGCTGCATTTCAGAACAGAGTGAGCTGCCTAAAAGGCATTTTTAAACATTTGTACATGGTTTAGCTCTGTTTTACACCTTTAATCTCTGACCTCTGACCTGATTCAGCAGGTCTCATACACAGAAGGATTATTTAAATGATGGACAGTCTCCTCATTATTGGCTTTCCATGCATTCAGTCGATAGATGTGTCTTCACGCAAGCACGTATGTGCATGTGCATACATGTTTAAACAAGTATGACAATGAGGATCATCCCTGAGGCGGCGTCATTAGCTCTGTCGAAGCCCCTCTCTCTCATCCATTCAGGTTAGCGTCACTCTTGAAGCTTGTGACAGCTCCCCAGGCACTCATCTCGGGAAGGCTAGACTGCGCGTTCGAGGATGCAGCTTGGAATAAAAGCATCTTGCTTTTGAGCCTCAGCAGTGTGTTAATAGTTAATGTCCTGACAGCCTCCACCCTGCTTGAAATATTCAGTGGAATATGAAATAATCATGAACACTGATGGAATGAAACCTGCTAATTTGACTAACCCAATTTTTTTTCATCATGAACAGTAAGTTCATGATTATGGGTCATATGTACAGAACAAATACAGCATTAATGGGTCTCATTATAAAAAGAATATTGTTCCAGTATTAGAGGTAGTGGGAGCTCGTGTCAGACCAGACCAGACATCTTTGAGTTTTTATGAGCGGATCTCCAGACTAATGTATGCTATAGCATGTGTCTCAAGTGGAATTCTTCTAGTAGAATTTTATATGTGGGACAATTGTCCCATTTGACTGAGTTACAGAAACCAAACAACCCTCAAATGAGAGAATATCTGACTGAGACAGGCTAAGATGATGTAGAATGGTCTGATTAGCTTTTTTGTTTTATTCATTCAGGTTGCCATTAGGTGCAATGTGCTGTATGTTTTTGATTCACTAAAAAGAACTGGTTTATAAGAGTCATTTGTTTAGAAATTGGCAAACACATTCATTAATAATTCTTTAATTTGCTTTTTTCTTTTCCTCTTGACTTTTCTCCTACTCATTTGAACTGATTTTTTCTTTTTGTTTTGTCTCTGTCTTTTCTCTTTTTTTATTTTCCATATCATCTCATTTAGTCTTATTTGATTTTTTTTTTTTTGTTGTTGTTGTCATCTTTTTTTCTTGTTTTATATATATATTTTTTCTTCTCATCTCTTCTAAATTGATTTTTTTTTTTATTCAGGTGCAGGTATTTGTAGAAAATACATTTTGTACATTTACATTTTATGCATTTGGCAGACGCTATTATTTTTACCAGTTTGTGTGTTCCCTGGGAATTGAACCCAAGACCTTTTGCACTGCTAACGCAATGCTCTACCACTGTGTGTGTGTGTGTGTTTAGCAAAGACTATAGAATACCCAAGACGTGTCACTCGTATAGTTTTGAATGGGGAAAAATGCAACGCTCAATATGGCTGCTCAATTGCAGGAAACCCCGCCTTCTGAATGAAAGAGCCAATCGCTAATCGATAAAGTCAGCACGTCACTGCAGCTAACGTTAGAAGTCCCGGCTGCTATAGAAACATTCAGGCTCTGAGACATGCACTCAGGACTGGGCATGCGCACTGGCTGATCTAGCCTGAAAAATTAGCTTTTTATAATGCTATTTGAGCAAAAGTAACAACATTTTTGACACAGTTGTTGTCAGATTTCATTGATAATTTCAAATATAAAATGTAATCGTAAGCTTAGTGAACAGTTTTGGAGAATTTGATGTTTCCCTATTCAAAGTGATAGGAGCTGCACTTGCATGCCCTAGAGGCGTTTCAAAGATGGCCGCTGAGTGACATGACTTGCCTTTTAGGTTTAGTCAGTGGTGTCCAGTGTTGATTGGATCCCAAAGGTCCTGAAAATCTCTTCTATTGTGTTATGCAGAAGAAGTATGTCATACAGATTTGGAATGACATGAGGCTGAATAAAGGTTGAGTTTTACTGAACTATCACTTTAACCCTCTTAATCCCTCTCTGCTCTCTGTCTCTATCTCTCTCTGCGGAGAAACATCTTCATGCCACATCAGCTATTGGCAGTTGTCCATTACTTTTTATTAGCATCCACTGAGCATCTCAGAGCAACAGGCACCTTGCCACCTTCTTCTCATTCCGAATGTGTATGAGACCACGTGTAGAGAGAAACCTGCTTTGTACTTTTCCTCTAAAAAAAAAAGAAAAAAAATGAAAAGAAATTAAAGGATGGGGATGAATGGATGAGAGGGGAGATATGAGGACTTGCTGACAGCTTAGCAGGGTCAATATCTAGACTAGACATTACTGCCCCTCAGAACCTGTGAGCCTCTCGGCAATCTAACAGAAACAAAGAATCTTCTGCCATTTTGGCTCATGAGATCATTTTACAGACCAGAAACCAAGATGAAGTGTACGATAAGTTGCTGTTAAAGGGAAAACACGATTTCTAAATAGGCTTAAATTATTTGAATCAGGATTTGAGCAGATTAAACAAGCTGCACATTCACTGTATCAAAACATAACAACTTGAGAGTAGTCAAAATAGCGTGGTTGCAATGAATTTTGGGATTTTTACACTTTTTCATAGAATGAATGTTCGACACCAGAGTACACAACAGTACCTTAAATAACCATAAACAAACTCTATCCTGTTCCCTTTGTATCCTGTCCTTCACAGCCTCATTTTCATTTGTATCAAATTGAATATAGCATCTACCTTGACTATAATCCATTACCTTTACTTTGATTTCAATTCATCTGCGATGCGATTCATATTTATTTTGAGTATATTTCAGTTTGTTTGAACTATTCATCAAAAGAGCTGGTTCATAAGAATCATTTGTTTCAGGAATTGACCCACACTGGTCATGCTGCGTGTTTTTGATTGATTAAAAAGAACTGGTTCATAAGAGTCATTTGTTTAAAAAAAAGAAAAAGGTCTACATTAGTAACATGTTTTTTTTTTGTTTTGTTTTTTACAATTGGTCCACACTGTTTGTGATTTATGTTTTTGATTGACTAAAAAGAATAAGAGTCTTTATTTGTTTATAAATTGGCTCACACTGGTCACACTGCATAATTTTGATTGACTAAAAAGAACCGGTTCATCTAGACTGAATCAATGCAGACCAGAACTGAATCTGCAAGTGAGCTTTTTTCATCACATACTCTATCAGGCTGTCAATACCTGCACTGGCTGAGATCTGTAATCATAAAGTTAACTGTCGTGGGGCTCGTTATTCATCTGTATAGCTTTTAACCTTTAGCTACTGTAGGAACTGAAGATTCACTGCCTTCATAGTGCAAGCACAAAGGCTTATATGTTGGTGGGTTGGCTTGTAAGAATCCATCTGTACTTCTCGAGAGAATTCCAGCAAGAGAAAGAGAAGAAAGAATAAATAAAATATGTGTCTGATTGTTGAATGAGGTCAGAATGAAACTGTCAGTCTCCACAAGAACCTTTTTATTGGCTTCATGTCTGTGATCAACTTTCTGAATTGCATTGAAAGTCGCTGACTTCATTGTGTTTTTGTTTTGTCCTTGTATTTATGAACTTTGTTGCTTTCTTTTATGAACTTTCTTCCACCTCCCTTGATGGTTATTGTTTTTATACTCTTTTCACAGTCAAAAGAGACTCATTGTGACTTCAATTACCTGGAGCTCTGGGTATCTGTCTCAGGTAGACAGAGGCTGAATTGGAAGTGGTGTCAGCTCCTTCATTAAACATTAATCATGGTGGGTCCCTCAGCAGAGCTTCTGAAAGGGCAAAACTAATAAACAATCTGTCGTGGGAAAGACATGAGCAATTATAGGGGGTCCCCTCATGGAGACATGATCTCTTCTCTTCTCTTCTCTTCTCTTCTCTTCTCTTCTCTTCTCTTCTCTTCTCTTCTCTTCTCTTCTCTTCTCTTCTCTTCTCTTCTCTCTTCTCTTCTCTTCTCTTCTCTTCTCTTCTCTTCTCTTCTCTTCTCTTCTCTTCTCTTCTCTTCTCTTCTCTTCTCTTCTCTTCTCGCCAGATGTAGGAGAGTGGTGGAGGGTGCGGTGGGGAAGAACATTATATATACTTTCTAATTTTCTGTTGTTTGTCTTGGTTGTAAATTATCCTACTTTTGTTTAGTTGGATTTTTTGTTTTGTTGTTTTCATGTTAATCGGCGAGTGTGAGAATGGCGTCACTCCCAGGTGAGCGTACGCCTTCTCTTTCACTCCACCATGGCATTAGATGTGTGCCAAAACAGAGTTATGGTGGAAAGTGTGCTATTAGCAGGGGGAGAACAAGTCAGTTGTGAAAATATATCTTCGGCATCTAGGATGAGCAGAGCGGTAGTTGTCTTTCTTAAAGATGAGCAACTTGTTGCGCAACTTATCGAGAGTGGTGTTGTAATCGATGGAAGTTTCTGTCCAATCCTTCCTTTAGCTATGTTAATGTCTAAGGTAATTATCTCGAATGTGCCGGCGTTCCTGATGAAGTTATTGAGAGAGAACTCATTAGGTATGGAGGAATCATGAGCCCGATAAAAGTCATATCGTTGGGTTGTAAAAGTTTGGAACGGAAACATGTGTGAATGTGAAGTTTTCATGTTTTTAAAAGAACCAATGCTGGATATATTGTTTCGGGTCATGGATGAGTAAGTCTTTTATGATTTATGCTTCTAATGCTGGATTGAAATGTTTTGAATGTGGTGACATTGGTCAAAAGCGAACTGCTTGTCCTCATAAAGTTCAAGCGAACATGAATGAGGAACAAAATGTTGATAGGGTAGAACATGATGTAAATGAGCCGGCTGGAGAGAATAGTCAAATGGAATGAACGGAAGAGGTAACTGAGCAGGCCATAGCTGAAGTATATGAGAGTGATAATAAAAGAATCAAGGTTCTGGAAAATGCAGTACAGGATGAAAGTCAGTCTGTAATTGTAGAAGATGTTATGGATGAGAATGTTTTGACTTCTGAGACTGCAAGTACTAATGGAGTTGGGATGCTCAATCAGAAAATGGAAAGTAGACCTAATGTAGAAGGCCTACTAGAGGATGGAAATACAGTTGAGATGAGGATACATTCTCTCAAATGTCAGGTTTTTCTGAAATAGGGTCTCAAGTGGAAGATAGTAATCCTTATTCAGTCTCTACAAGAGATAAATGATTTTTTTGGATGAGACATTTGGAAGAATGGTAGAAACATCTTTTTTTTCTGGATACTGAAATTTTTTTGAAAATTGGTGGTCAAATTGCAGCGTACTGTTGGATTGGATGAATTGAATAAAAAAAAGAGATTTCAATTGAAGAAACTGCTTACAAAACTAAGGAAGCGTAAAGGTTCATTTTCACACAAATAGGAAAATAAGTCAGATGCACTGGGTGATTTTCCTGTCTTATCTTTGTCTGTTCTTTTATGTCTCTTTCTCTTATTAATATGGGGCTTATGAGAATAGGCTCTTTTAATATAAATGGAGTTTGAGATCAAAATATAAAAACTATACTCTCAGAATTTTTGAAAATTTTAATTGTTATGTTACAAGAGACTCATTCTGATAGGTCTAACGAGATAGAGCAGGGCTTATGGTGGGAGGGGACATACTGTATGCACTCAGTCATGGTACAAGTACAAGTGCTGGTGTTGCTGTTTTATTATAAAATCTTTAACTGTTGATATTTTCAAAATTAAAGTAGTAGTAACTGGAAGGGTATTATTTGTCCAAGTAGAATAAAATGTATATTTATTAATGTCTATGCACCAAATGTTGGGTCAGAATGAATTGAGTTATTTTTTAATATAAAGAGTCATATTTCACAATATGGTAAAAATGTTTGCATAGCTATGGTCGGAACTGCACTGAAGATTTTAAAGTTGATAGGAATAGTGAAGAACCTTATTTTCAATCGGGTGTAGTGCTCTCTAAAGTGGTTCAAGAACATGATTTAAGTGATGTCTGGAGAAGTAGGAATAAAGGGATAAAACAGTATACATGGATAGGGGTGGATGATCTTCCCGAAATATCATATCATGATCTTGTCACACAAAATCACGATCCACAATCTAAATCGCAATCTTCTTAATTTTGAGATGTACTATTGAGAATATCCAGAGTGGAATACGCCTATGACTTATCTATTTGAACAATTTAAAACACAGTATTGCATTAAACAACCAAAGTGGACATTAACGCCTGAGTTAAACTTTAAAACACTGCATCACTGTATGAATTAAATATACATTGCTTCTTTGGACGTTAAGTTTAGGAGAGGCAAAAGCTTACCGCTTTAAATGATTGGAACAGCTTGCAGCACAAATCGAAACTGAAACTAAAATTGTATTCATCACAGTACTACTGCTAACTCACGTAGAGTTGTTTTATTTAAATACGTCACCACGCATAATAGAGACGCGTGATATAATTTGACCAGCAACAGTCATCTAATAGGCAGTCATTGCTGTAGTTTTAACATTATTATGAGGACATAAAAGATCACGATCTCTATGGTTCGTTTGAAAAGTAGATTGTACTGTAGACATCTTTGAGATCGATCACAATATAAAATCAACAGATCGCCCACCCCTATACATGGATTAAAGCAAGTAATAATGAAATTAAGGGGGTTAGATTAGATAGGTTTTATATAAGTCTTTTAATAATAGAGTGATGGATGCTGCTGTTATTCCTAGTGGTTTCTTTGAACATAAAAAAAAAAAAACTCTTAGAGCACAGCATTATTGGTATTTTAATAAGAAATTATTATATAATAAGTTGTTTTGTGAAAGTTTTACTCATCTTTGGGGAAAAATGGAGGTTAAAAAAAAATTTTTTATGAAACTAAAAGTCAATGGTGGGAGGTTGGAAAGGTGCATATAAAATTTTTCTGTCAAAGTTATGAGTCTCAAGTATCACTTAACATTAGAGATGCAGTGCAAGAATTGCAATGTGAAACAGGAGAAATGGAATAGATGATGTTGGACAATGAAGAAGGGATTAACAACAGTGATGAATTAAGCAAGAATTTAAAATTGAAACTTCTCTTACAAGAGCAAGTTAAAAATGCTTTAATAAGGTCACCTTTTTGTTCTATTAAGGATACAGATGCTTCCAGTGCTTATTTTTTAAACTAAAGAGAAATGTGGTGCAGCATAACCCTATGCTTCATTTAAGACGTCCAGATTGGACAATTACGGACAATCCTTTTTAATGCTGAACAATGTAATGAGGAGAGTGCTGCAGACCTTTTTCAAGATCTTTCTAAGTTGCAACCTAAACATAAATACAATTTGGATAGTGACATTACTTTATAAGAGCTCACAGATGCAGTTAAACAACTTTCATTGAGACATTTGCCTGGGACTGATGGAATAACCACAGACTTTTATCATCATTTCTGGAACATTTTGGGACAAGAAAACTATGTCATAGGTACAAAAAAAAGACTATTTGGAAGACCAGAAAAAAGAAATTGCTATGTATATGTGGAGTAAACCCAGTGAAAATGTTGAAGGGCTTAATTGCAAATAGATTGAATTTTCTTACTGTGATTTGGTAGGAGATTTAATAACTTTCAGAGAAAAGTGGTGTGTAGGGGGAATTTCTTGTCTGTGTATTTTTGCTTGTCATCTAGTTTTAAATTTTCTTCTCATCTGTTCTCATCTTCTCATCTCACCTCTTCTTGTCTTATATCTTCCTAGTCTCACTTCGTCTCTTCTCATCTCAACTTTTCTCATGTCTTCTCTTCCTGTCACATCTTGTGACTCCTCTTCTCATTTTACCTCTTGTTTTCCTCCTCTCTTCTCCTTACATCTCATCTTGTCTCAACATTTGTCTTCTTGTCCCATTCTCTTTTCTCCTTAAAATCAAATTTTGTCTCATCTCTGTCTAAAATGTTTTTATGATAAAAGCTTAGGTCTTATATATACAGAACTTTATTTATATTGGTCCTGGTTTTGTTATGTAGACATTTTTCTTTCCCTTCATAATTCCATGTGCATATGAGAGTAGGACACTGGATTACCTCATATCTGGCATCATGTGTGTTATTTCACAAATTTATGAATTAATCACTCCGACGACTGCATGTAGTTTGCCAGCTGAGTTGAAATGCAGACTGACAGGCTAACTAGTATTATGGGTCTGTTATTATTATGATCGTGAGACGCTGGCAGATGTATTGAGACAGAAAGGGAAGAAGCCTCCACAGGGAGGGAGTTCCTTCCAAGGTCAGTCTCCACATGCACATTCCAGCGCGGTGTGCTCGAGGTATCCAGGAGAAAACCGAGGAGATGAATTTCCCAGTTTCAGAGCAGAGGTGTCAGACAGATGCATGCTGGGATAGATCTCACACTTATCATGCCCAGAACATTTCACCCAGAAATAAGACACACCTGGCTTCTAACTCTGTGTGCGTGAATAAATCTTTCTCTTTGTCGGACAGATGGGTGTGTCATGTGTATGTTAGTGTGCAAAGAACCAGAGAATATCTATCTTGTACAGTGCCTCTCTGCTTTATGTCCTGCAGCAGGTGCCACGGAATAGGGCAGAAAGTCACATCCACGTAATTGACAGGGACTGCAGAATGGTTTCCTGCACTGTTTGGATTTGAAACACAAAGCAGATGTTGTTTGGAGAAATTCACAGGACAGTTCTTTCAGGATGTATACATTCCATTGCTGCTCAGCCGGCTCAGGACATTCCTCCCAAACCCAAGCGAACAGGAAATAAAAAAGATGCAGAGGGGATGGTGTGGTACTTCCGAGTGGAAAATCTCAGGGCGTTGGGTTTGAATGCACGACGACACTCACAGCACATGCACTTAGCCCTGGACGTCTGTTCACTGCGTGCGTTTTCATCGGGACGATCTCATTTTGTAGATGTGATTGTTAGCTAATCTGTTAAAGTGTTCCCTGTTGGATCTTATAACGACATTCAGCAGATGTTTTCGTGACATTTATGATGTACTTTAAACACTAAGTTTTAAAGTAGAATGTAGTGCTTTCTAGATGATGCGCTCCTTCACAGATGTCTCGGCATAATGCATGTGCTTACTGGCTAGCATGGCTCTCCTCTATAATGTTGTACCAAAAGGCATTTTTCTTCTCATGTCAGAAGATAAAACTAATGAAACTTGGCAGCGACTTAAATAAAGACATTTTGTGTCAACTTTACTTTGAAGTCAATTCCCTTGAGGCGTTTAAACTGTAAATCCAGCCCAACTCCACGCGCTCAAAGCTAAAGCGGTTAGCTAGTGCAGGAACATTCTATTAACATGTCTCTTAGGGGCTTTACCGTGTGTGTATCTAGTAGTGAGCAATCCCATGAGTCTTTCTTTCTCTGCTGGAGATCACTGAAGTTTGTCTAATCCACTTTCGCTAATTAAGATTCTGTTAATGACTTCCTTTACAAGGTTGCTTTCCTGAGGTGCATTTCAAACCTGTTCTCAACGTACCTACACTGTTTTTCTGTGTGCATGAATGATACCTCAGATTGTTCTGTCTGTTGAGGAGAGGTATGCTAGTAATTTTCTAATGGATCAGACTTTGCTTAAGAAACAATATTTAAAATACCTTCAGATGTGAAGTGTCATACTGGTAATTCTAGGAAAATGTGACTAAGTTATAAAATTTCTTGTTCTTTTTTACTTCCAAAAACATAACATTGAACAGCATTTGATTGTGTGAAATGCAAGGTTAGAACTATTACAGTTTTTCATCATATATAGTAAGGGAACTTACCATTAACCAATTAACAGTTTTTTACTGTAGCATTTTTGCAGTCTTTTATGGTTAACATTTTTACATGTAGCATTTTTACAATGTAGAGATCAGGCATTTACATTTATGAATTTGGCTTTTATAAAAAGCAACATACATTGCATGAAATGCATAAATTTTCTTAGTTCATGCACTACCTGGGACTCGAACCCATAACCTACTCTGCAAAAGCACAACCAGAAATACATGGAGACTTGCATGTTCATGTTTTTTTTAGTTTTAGTTTTTTTGACTGGAGCTGGTAAGCAACACCCATCAACCTTCCTTGGCCCTTTAAAGGGATCCCCGGGTATTAAGACATGTATAGCAATGACATGTATATCTTTATTTGACCCTCTAACTTTTTCACTCACTATTCTAAATCTATATAAAAAAAATAAAAATAAAAAATAACTACCTTTTTAATCTTTTTGTATTCTATCTATTTTCTTTTAATTTATTATACAATTATAAAAAAGACCTCTAACACTAGCTTGCTCTATTCTTTTTCTATTCTATCTGTTTTCTTTTTATTAATTATATTATTTAAAAGCCCTTGCTACGTATACTGTGTTTAAGCTAATTGAGACTTGTTATAGCACTTATATATCATTGCTCTTTTGTTGTTTTTGATTGCTTCCATTGTCCTTATTTTTTGTTAGTTTTTTTTGATAGAGTCTTCTGATTAATTAAATGTAAATGTAATGTAAATGTAAATGTATAGCTTAATATACCATAAATTATGTCTCTTATTGAAATATGTAATAGAAAACCCACAAAAGATGTATGTTATTTAAAAAAATCACATAGTTTTATACATATTTTGGACTATGGGGGGGCGCCATTATTCTGATGACGTAAAATGGTTGCACTCGGTGAGCTACTGCTGCTACCTGTTCCTGTTTTTACCGCAACACAAGTCGGAATAGACACTCGGAAAATAAAATACTGATATGATGACTACAGCTACTGAAAGAGCTTACAGGTGGTGATGGATATAAGTATAGGCTTAAACCAAATGCCGTTCCATCGATTTTTCCCCACAAGGAGTCTAAATGCACCGGATCTCGAGGGAAATCCACGCTGAGAAACTCCTCAAGCTGCCGCAGCATCATGATTAGCGTCGCCATGTTTACATCCTAACAGGATGGCATAGTGTTTCTTGTCTCAGCCGTTTGTAAGCTGTTTCAGTAGCCGAGGTCTACTAAAAGACTCAAAGGCAACAGGGCTGAAGTGGAGGAAAAAAGCGGGTCTTTAGGAAGTTTTTTTTCGTCCACATGCATCTTCCCATTCTTTTCTCCTCTTCTTATCGCTAGGGAATCAGTGAAGTCTTATATTACTTCTTTTGTTGCCCTCCGACTGAAAATTACATCCAAAAGCCACACAACATCGTATTAGTATTTTATTTTCTGAGTTGTGTATTCTGAGTTGTGTCACGGTAAAAAGCGGCAGTAGCTCACCGAGTGCAACCATTTGACGTCATCAACGCAGAATATACTGTGCACAGAAAACAATATGTTTTAAATAACATACAACTTTCACAGGTTTTCTATTACATATTTCAATAAGAGACATCATTCATGTTATATTAAGCTATACATGTCTTAATAACCGGGGATCCCTTTAACAACAACCCCATACACCCTAGCAACCGCATAGCAACATAGTAAACAGCAGGAATACATTATTATGCCTACGCAATCTCCACTAATTTTCTTCAGTAAATGTAAAAATCTATTTTCTTTCCTTTATTTCCGCACACTGTGTTAATCTCATCTACATCATAACTTGGGAATTGATTTAAAAACAAAAGCAAGAACAAAGTGTATTTACTTCGTCATTTTCATATAGGAGTTTCACTTATTTTTTCTTTTTGTTATAAGTTTAAATTATAGAAACAAATATTCTGCACATAAAGGGATTCTGACGCATCCATTAAATTCGATGTTTACTCCTCATCTAATCTGTTTTCCTTTCTTTGTGCTCTTATGCTTTTTTTGGTCCTTTATGGCTTTATTGTGTAACTTTACGGGTCATAAAATTGCATCATGTGTATTTGAGTTGAAAATGGAAGAACCAGTGACTGGGTGTGTTCAGCGTGACATTACGTTATCACCAGTATTCACTGTAATGAGCACTTCTTTTGTCTAGATGCAACAGACAGTTTAATGATTTCTAAGGGGAGGCGATGGGCAGGATCGTGCCTTCAGTCTCGGAAACATTACACCTTCCCTTTAGATGTCTCCACCACAGTCTTGACAGCCAGATAAGTGCCAGCGGCTGCTTTTAGGCTCCATCTCAGCTGTTACCACTTGGTACATTAACCTGCATGTAGGTGGAGAGGTTGGTTGGAATAATGGACTGCAGATTCTTGGCTGATTTTCCTAGTTCACCTCAACCCTTCGGGATGCTCATGTGTTGATACATGTTCTGTCAAACAAGTCACAGATATCAGAACAGAGATCCGATTTAAAGAGTGGTTTTTGTTACTCGGGTTAATTTCCTCCAAGAACAAAAAATAAATACTTTTAAAATGGGGACGAAGGTTTCATATGCGTGTCCTTTTGTAACATTCTGCCTTAATGAAAGTCTGGTATGCTGCACCGAACTAAAGTGCTTCTTAGTGATGCCTTGGTGCAGTAATTAGGAGCAATGTTAAATGCTGTCTGGGATGGAGAGAGGCGTTCGATTGCGCTCATACGCCGCCGTCCTCTGCTGATTAGAAACCTGCCGAACAAAGCTCTTTTGTCTTTTTCAGGGCCGCGTATTCTGCCTCATAGTTGAGATGGGGTTGTTCCTGTGGAATATATCAGCTCACTCTAACTGACTAGGGAGACATACAAAGTGGGGCAAGAGTAACGTGTCAGTCATGTCAGATGAGAATTCTGGGAGGGGATCTGAAATTGAAAGCATCTTATTAAATGCTTGCCAGTGATTGATGGTTTTGTCACATCACATCGCTTTGCAGTGGATCCTTATTATTTTGCTTGCTCGTTCTGTTAAAGGGATAGTTCATCCAAGAATAAAACCGTAAATTCATTTACTCATCCTCATGTTCTTTCAAACTAAATCTTTTTGTTGTTTCAAACAAAAAAGACTGTCTGAGCTGCTCATTTCTGTACAGTGAAGACATATTGTGAATATTGTGGCAATATAATTATTATTTATTGATATATTTACTAAATATTTCAAATTATTTTAATAACTTATATTATCTAAAATAAAATAAAAATGTAATTAAATATAATTTGAAAGTTTATATATATATATATATATATATATATATACACAGTGGGTATGGAAAGTATTCAGACCCCCGTAAATTTTTCACTCTTTGTTATATTGAAGCCATTTGCTAAAATCATTTAAGTTCATTTATTTTTCCTCATTAATGTACACACAGCACCCCATATTGAAAGAAAAACACAGAATTGTTGACATTTTTGCAGATTTATAAAAAAAGGAAAAACTGAAATATCACATGGTCCTAAGTATTCAGACCCTTTGCTGTGACACTCATATATTTAACTCAGGTGCTGTCCATTTCTTCTGATCATCCTTGAGATGCTTCTACACCTTCATTTTGACCAGCTGTGTTTGATTATACTGATTGGACTTGATTAGGAAAGCCACACACCTGTCTATATAAGACCTTACAGCTCACAGTGCATGTCAGAGCAAATGAGAATCATGAGGTCAAAGGAACTGCCTGGAGAGCTCAGAGACAGAATTGTGGCAAGGCACAGATCTGGCCAAGGTTACAAAAAGAATTCTGCTGCACTTAAGGTTCCTAAGAGCACAGTGGCCTCCATAATCCTTAAATGGAAGACGTTTGGGATGACCCAGAACCCTTCCTAGAGCTGGCCGTCTGGCCAAACTGAGCTATCGGGGGAGAAGAGCCTTGGTGAGAGAGGTAAAGAAGAACCCAAAGATCACTGTGGCTGAGCTTCAGAGATGCAGTTAGGAGATGGGAGAAAGTTGTAGAAAGTCAACCATCACTGCAGCCCTCCTCCAGTCGGGGCTTTATGGCAGAGTGGCCCGACGGAAGCCTCTCCTCAGTGCAAGACACATGAAAGCCCGCATGGAGTTTGCTAAAAACAGAGAAATAAGATTCTTTGGTCTGATGAGACCAAGATAGAACTTTTTGGCCTTAATTCTGAGCGGTATGTGTGGAGAAAACCAGGCACTGCTCATCACCTGTCCAATACAGTCCCTACAGTGAAGCATGGTGGTGGCAGCATCATGCTGTGGGGGTGTTTTTCAGCTACAGGGACTGGACGACTGGTTGCAATCGAGGGAAAGATGAATGCGGCCAAGTACAGGGATATCCTGGACGAAAACCTTCTCCAGAGTGCTCAGGACCTCAGACTGGGCCGAAGGTTCACCTTCCAACAAGACAATGACCCTAAGCACACAGCTAAAATAACGAAGGAGTGGGTTCACATCAACTCCGTGACTGTTCTTGAATGGCCCAGCTAGAGCTCTGACTTAAACCCAATTGAGCATCTCTGGAGAGACCTGAAAATGGCTGTCCAACGAAGTTTACCATCCAACCTGACAGAACTGGAGAGGATCTGCAAGGAGGAATGGCAGAGGATCCCCAAATCCAGGTGTGAAAAAACTTGTTGCATCTTTCCCAAAAAGACTCATGGCTGTATTAGATCAAAAGGGTGTTTCTACTTAATACTGAGCAAAGGGTCTGAATACTTAGGACCATGTGATATTTCAGTTTTTCTTTTTTAAGAAATGTGCAAAAATGTCAACATTTCTGTGTTTTTCTGTCAATATGGGGTGCTGTGTGTACATTAATGAGGAAAAAAAAAATGAACAAATGATTTTAGCAAATGGCTGCAATATAACAAAGAGTGAAAAATTTAAGGGGGTCTGAATACTTTCCGCACCCACTGTATATATATGTGTGTGTGCATTATAATTAAGATAGAATATAATGTAGAGTTAAATCAATGCTGTTTCAATGCTTGTTAAAATAATGCCAAATATTGACCTAATAACCAACTTGGTGTTACTGATGTCAGATTTGCACACTATACAATGTAAGATTTAAGACTTTCAGTCAGTAACGTACAGTTTGGGCTATTAAATGCCTTCAGAAGTCTTAGAATATGGTGGACAGGTTCTGTGGATTCCCTTTATACTGACTGATATGTTTTAAATGTATGGATTCAATCAATGGATTCTAGGAGAATCTCCAAATATCCACAGAATGCAAAATTAGTTATGGTGTTGGAAATATGAGTAAATGATAACCAAATCAAGTCATTTGTTGACAATTGTATTTTTTGGTCCGTTGCAATGTTCTTTGTGTGTGTGTGTGTGTGTGTGTGTGGATGCCAGCTGGTGCCCGGCTGTGGATGGACATTTGAGCCCATCTGTGTTCCTGCCTCCCTTGATCCCTTTTCCTGTGTGAATAACACAAGTGAAAGACATTCTCAATAGGCTGCATTTCCCACATCAGCACAGGTACTGTGTAGACACTGATATATTTGCCTTAAAGTCTCTCTTGACACTTTCACTTGTTTCTCTCTTTCTCATTCTCTTTCATGTGTTAAGTTTGTCCTCACTACATCTGAGTTTCTCGACTAAATCTGTCTGCTTTTTCACAGTTCAAATACATAGTATATACTAAAGTATGTGTGGGACAGTGGGGTAAGATGTGTCATCCTTTTAGAAAGGTTCTACAGTGTCATAAACAGCTGTATGTGATTAAGAAGAGTACAATTAATACGCATTTAAATGGTATGCTATATAGGTATTTTTAAAATATTAAAACCTGAAAAAAAAAGTTAACTATTTATCTAAAGATCAGAAATTATATATTAAACAAAATATGTTTTTCTGCCAATAGAAAACTAAGCCTTTAGTGAGTTCTTTGGTACTATTATTATTATTGCTTTTTATTATTGTTTTATTATATTCATGCATTCTGAATATATATATAAAAAAAAAAAAAAAAATCTGGCTGATTTATGAAAATAAATGAGTCAATTTTTTTTCTATTTCTATTTTTTTTTTTTTTTTTTTTTTTTTTTTGTTTTTTTTTCTTCTTTTTGTTTTTGTTTTTTGGCAGTTTTTGTTGTTTTTAATTTCACATATAATTTTTTACATTTAAAATGATCATGTCTCAGTATTATTATCTAGAGGAAAACTTGAGTAAAAATTGGCACATTTTACATCATTGTCTCCTATTTAATGGGAAAGTACATACAGTACCTTTGGGTATATAGTACAGTTATATGACAGTATTGCAACATATCACATCATGATATTGTGTCTTGATAAAAATAGACTCCCATTGTGAACAATTTGTGTCTACAAACTTCCAAAGACGACATTAACACAGCAAAGCACATCTTTCACCTTGCGTTCCTCAAATGGCACGTGCAACCCACAATCGTGTTAGTGTGTGAGTGTGTGTGTGATGCTGTGGGCTAGCAATGCATAAATACATCTCACTTTGTATCTCTGTTCTTGAATTTTATTGCCCATTTCTGGCAGTTATAGCCAATCTCCTTGGTTTATCCTTATTGTCAAATGACAAACAGCATAAGGGTTTTTCTCCAGCTCTTCCAATGATTTTAGCATGATATTTTATCTGCTGGCTCTCCATGCCTGTTTTTCTGTGGACTACATTAGCTTTTTTCCCCCACAGTCTGTGTGGAAATGAGGGGCGGGAGAGAGACCACCTGCTCCAGGAACTCCGCTGTGGCACATGTGAACCTGTTTCTCTCGTTGTGTCATTCTTGAGGAATTTTCTTTTTATTTATTCATCAAAATATTGTCTCTCAGCTGACTATAAATGAATAAATTACATCGTCTGGCACAGATGTTTCTGTTTTTGTCTTGGCAGAGCAGTCGGCTTTTATTATTGTTCAATCTGAATGTTGGTATTTTTCCTGGACGCATTTTTGATTGCTTACTGAATGGAACATTAGAGAGCATTGTAGATCCATAAGATGTTTTGATAAGCTAGTTTTCACTTAATTTTATGTGCTCGTGTGGGAGAAAATTGACTTTGAGATTCATCATTCTGTAAACAATAACAGATCAAATGTAAAGTCATGTAAGAAAGAAAGTTTGGAAAAACAGCACCCCCTCCTTTTTTTCTTCTTCTCCTTCTTCTTGGAAGTACTTTCAACACATTTCAGACTTGCCAAAATCAAAGTTGTCATGTTTGTGCATCTGCACGTGATGCCATAAAAATGTCAGAGAACTTTTGCTGGTTTTTAATCAAAAAAAGAACTCTGCATGAGGACCCTGCTGTGTCCTTAGACTTTCAGTCACTTCTCATGCTGTTTCTCTTCCCTCTTTCTCATGCACTTTTGTAACTCTTTGCCAAGTCAAGTCAGTGTTTTTTGTGTAGCACTTTTCATAGCATATATTGTTCCAAAGCAGCTTTTCATAAAAATAGTTAACAAACCAATGGTGAATGTGGCAGGAAACATCTCAACAAAACATGAAGAAGAAAGATTGGGTTGAACCAAGACTGTATATGTAAATGTGCGTGTATATATACATACATTTTTTGTATTTTTAATATGATTATTTTACTGGTCAAAGTCTATAAAGGCCCAAACAACATTAAAAATCTAAATTATGCAATGATGTGATTTAAGCACCAGGAAATCTGACAGATTTTGGAGGTCTTATGACAGACATCAGCGCCTTCCCATGTTAGCAGTTGTCTTCTGCCCGGTGTTTTCCGCCTCGCATTTACATGAAGTTGGCATTTCATGTAACTTTTTGACGGCAACATTTCAACTCACTCTGCTCTAGTAGACATCTGCGGTTACAGCGGAAGTAAATAAGTGTTCCAGGAGGTTTAATAGCAGAAATATGAGGCTTGTATTTTTGTTAAAGCACCCGTTTGTTATTTGAGCTAAATCATCCTTGTAAGGAAAATTTTCCTAACAAGCAGATGAGCTTCTGGTTTGGCGTTAATGCAGCTTAATTCCTGACAGTGGATTTTGGTACCTTTCTGGTATCTTTGTGAATATCATTTGGATGTTTTCTTGCGTTATTTGGTCATGAGATTGAAGTTTGATTGGATTTAACTTTCCACAGACAAGATCAGTGAGTGATTTGTCAATTATATACCTTTGAATGACTGTGTATTTAATTGAGTTTATTTTCTGGCCCTTATACTTCAGTTGTAATTGCTGTATTTGAGAATTTTGCTAAAAATTATTTTCTGTGGTAAACGTAATCGACATTAAGCCACAAATGCTGTCGATAGACCTTAACCTTAAACCTGGAACACTCCTTTATGAAATCATTTAATATTGTGCTGTTAATTAAGATATTGATTAATATGTAAGAAGTGAAGTCAGACTTGGAGGGGTGTAGGCAGTGAAGCGTCTCTCTCTGTCTGACTGGTATAGACTGCAGCTGGCAGTAAACGTGCCTCAGCCACACAGATGAGGAGGAGGAGGAGGAGGAGGTACAGCTCTGCAGCTGTTTTTCACCTCTGTTGTGAGTCTCATTTGAGTGCTCAGCACATGTCTGGATAGTGACCACAGCGCTGATGGTCTAACGCGGTTACATAGGTGATTCTCAACGATGCAGTATCACTCAGAGATCACTTAATCTGAATTGCTAATTAAATTGAAATCTAATGAGACAGAATTAAAAAGAACCTTGTATAACTGGAATTTTTCATTAGAATAGCAAAGTTTGTCATGACACACTTTAAACGTTGACTTGACAAAGCCTTGTTTGAAAGTTTTGAAATAGCATGAATAGATAGACAGTCAATAGTCTGAAAAGCCACCTTTAGAAATTTGTGTTTAGTTTTGTATATTTCATTAAATTTTATAAATTAACTTTCAACTTCCAAAAATAAATTACCAATGAATTTTTCACATTTTTATCAATTTATATTGTGAAAAGTACCACACATATATTAATTGGATTAATTTGACATACTTTTTTATTTATTCAAAGTAAATATTACACATTTGCAATTTTTAACACCAATGTATAAAATTGAGCATGACAATATATAATTGTTTAAAAATGTATGTTTAATATTTACTGTGTGTGTGTGTGTGTGTGTGTGTGTGTGTGTGTGTGTGTGTGTGTGTGTGTGTGTGTGTGTGTGTGTGTGTGTGTGTGTGTGTGTGTGTGTGTGTGTGTTAAATAGAATCTACAGGCAAGTACTATCACAGACAGGGAATAAATGTCATTTGAAGGTCATTTGTATGGATTGCTGATTGTTTTCCGTTTTTCGTGCAATTGGGTTGCTGTGGAAACCAACATTTTGGCTTGAGAGAATGTGAAGCGATGCTTTTCTTTCTTTCGGCTGTTCAGGTACAGGAAAGAGCAGTGATAGCCTACCACGAATAATGACTTCACTCATTTGCAGAATCTCTCAGATCGCCTGAACCTCCTCATTCACAGCACTGGGGTCTCTGTTAAGACGGGTCAAAGGAAGGTTAGTTTAGAGGGAGGATTTCTTTGGTTTATAAGAGTAAGGAAAGACCTCAGTAATGGGAACAGCATTACTCGTGCCTGAGGGAAGCACTCTGCGTATCCTTTTTACACCATGTGAGCTGCTTTTGCACCAATCTCCAGATGACTAACATCTCTTCAAATCAAACACATGTCTGTCACAGTCTAATTCAGTCATGAACCAAACCCTCCAAATGCTCTCACGAAAGTGCATCTCCAAATGTCCCAAACTAAAGCACATTTCAGCTCTCGAGTGCTCTCGAGAAAGATAGTGGGTGAATTCAGATGCTGTCCTAGTTTGAGAGCTCCAGCAAGGGAAGGAGCCGCGGGCGTACATGGAGAGCCCGGTAACGTGCATGGAGTCCCAATTGTGATGTCTACCTTAGATGCCCACGTACATGAATAACCTCCACTCTCTGGTTGCCACAACCGTTCAAATCAGCTCCTTGACATAGCACCGCCATTTACATACATGGATTGGAGGGTTTTTCTGCTTTAGAGGATGTGAGAGTTAGAAAAAACCCTCTGCTTTTAGACTTTGAAAAGATCCCCGACCTTGGTGCATTTGATCTTGATTTTTCCTTTTTTTCAGATGCTATTCCCGAGATGAGCACAGAAACCTCTTCATGGCACCGCATCCACTGTGTGCCATGAAAGTTTGATTAGACCATATTTTTCTTACTCTGAAGAGTGTCAAATGTGCCGCAGACATCCCTGACTCTTCTTATCCTCTGAACTTATGGCATAATCGGGATGCTTGTGGCCAAACAAAGATGTCAGCAGTGGTCAAGGGGATCAAGAACGACGCAAATCAACTTTGGGTTTTCTCCTCCGGTCATCTCTCATTCTCTTCCAACGTTGCTCTCTGAAGATATTCTCGGAGCTCTACCCATTCCGCCTCAAGTCACAAATTTTCTGCTCTTTGTGTTCTCTCTCTCCTGCGCTCTCGAATTTTTCTGTCGTCTTCCTTGTCCTGTATTTCTCCCTCAAGCAATGTTCCACTATGAATATAAATAAGGCAAAGAATATTAACAGTCCCTCTGTTCTCACATCCTATCAAGCTTGACTAAAATAGATGTTTACATGGGCTCGCAAATTTAGCATGAGAGTGAAGAATATGGGGGATTTTTAACAGTAAATGCTTGGCTGGCTTCCAGTTTTAGAGCGTTCAGGTAAATTTGCATGTTAATATTCACCTTGCTGCAATGGAGACCTACAATACGGCACTGAAAATGATGCGCCGGCATCTGTTGGGAGAAAAAACTTGGGCCTTTGGATGACAACAGCTCATGGAGGGTATCATGCTCTCCTCTCTTTAGTCAACCGCCTTCACTCGTGTAGCTCATATCAACTTTTTTTTCAAAGAAGTCTCTGGATCAATGCGAAAATCCTTTTCTGCAAACGTGCACCATGGGAGAGCAAATCAATAGAGAGCATGCCATTATAGCGCATCCACCTTGTAAATGTAAGATGAAGTACTACACACTTTCTAAAGTATCTTTCTGCTTGTTTGCACTCAGTCACCTCCGTTTCCCTTCACAAGACCTCCATCTCTGCGAAACAAATAAAAAACATGTTTTTGGTGGAGTCGTTATTTCCACTACTTTTAATGCATCATCAGTCCCAGAGTCTCTGCCTTTCTGCCCCCGTCATTAGTTCTACTTCCTCTCTTAGAGACCGGAGTCCATTTGATTAAACATGCTCTCAGAGGCCCCGGGCCCAGGTATTTGTTCCCCCCCTCCTGAGAACAGCCTCGTCTCCCTTCCCGTATGTTTTTATTTTTTTTATTTTTTTTTTTATGAGGGATATGTATTTGTTTTGGCTTTTGTTGGTCCCCGAACAACAAACCCTGTGTCTCAGCATTTATCTTGCTGTCCTGTGACATTAGAGAGCGGGGAGAATTTTGGCCTCTTTGTTGTTGTCATCAGGTTTCAGCTCTCTAAGGCTGCCGGGTTACAAACTGCAAAAGGCGATCGTAATCACTTTTGTTAGCGTTCAGCTCAGAATTTGAATAAAGACATCGCTGGCTTGGCTTAGAAACTGACACGCAAGTAATATCTGGTTGTTCTCTCTCTCTCTGTTTGGTTTCAGAGTTTTCTCACTGTTTGTTTATGCTAGGAATGTGGTTGTGAGACATCACTGCAGGATGAATCTCAAGAATGTTATGTTATGTAATTTTATGCAGGAGATGTGTTTAAATAGTATTCATTATCTTGCTTGCACAGAATCCTTGAGGCATGACCTGCAACTTGTGCTCCGCTAGTGGCAACAAAGCTAGTTTTCCAGAGACAAGGGTTTTCTGATTGGGATACTAGAGGGTCTGTGGGAATTTTCAGAAAAGAAAGTATTTAAAAGAAGAAAGAAAACAAAACAAAGAAGCAGAAAAGGGTTACATTTATTGTATTGCCATTTATTTTGGTTTTACATCTATTGCCAACCCCAAGTTTTTAACATTACAGAAAATATGCATATGGTTTTGTGAAGAAATGTAACAATTACTGTACAAATGTTTCTCTTCAGGTTTAATTATTAACTGGTTAACAGATTTTATGCACAGAACTCTATATACCAAATATGAATAATTTCTTTCCAGAAATCTCAGACTTTAATTGACTAATTAGTCTTCTTTGTCTATGATTTAATGTGACTATTTTTTTTATATTAATGTTTCCATATTAACCCTAAGGCTTCATCGCCTAAAAAAAAAAAGAAAAAAAAAAAACACTCATTCGCATTCACTGCATGCCTGAAGGCTGAAACCCATTCTTCTAGCTTTGTATTAATTCCCCTAATGGTTCAGTAAATTAAGGTATTGAAACGAGAGCCACCTCCTTCCCTAAACCCTTATTAACACTTCAGGAAGGCACCCGAGTGTCAGGACCTCCCCTCCTCTCAAAGACCCCTAAAACCCAAGTCTTTAGGAGAGGAATCTTCAGAGAGGGA
Organism: Cyprinus carpio; assembly: GCF_018340385.1. Taxonomy (NCBI): domain Eukaryota; kingdom Metazoa; phylum Chordata; class Actinopteri; order Cypriniformes; family Cyprinidae; genus Cyprinus; species Cyprinus carpio. The sequence goes on along the minus strand of NC_056573.1, from coordinate 20,509,508 downwards.
AAAGGATTTTAGGATGACTGTTCAGTCTTTTAGGGAATGGAGCTCTTGAGAGTTAGGGTTTATTCACACCAGGAAAGTCTGCTAGTTCACTTGCTTTCGTCCGGACCAAATACAATGTTGATTTTTTTGTTTTTTTTGTTTGGTGCATTTCGCTTTCAAACTGCCGTTTTTTTGCAAGTGGACCAGAAGTAGTAAGCATTACCACACGTGTGCTAAGGTCATACATTCATTGGACAGAAGTTCTCAAGCAGAGAAAAACAGGAAGTGCAAAAACAGGCTAATCATGTAGTGCAATTTTTATTCTCTTATTGATTTAGTGTTATCAGATACTAACGCAAAATGATGAAACGTATAAGCATCATATGACACAATGTCATACGATGTTGTAATTATGACCTGCCAAAAATAAAATTTATATATACATGTTTATGTATATATGTATATGTATATGTATATGTATATGTATATGTATATGTATATGTCTATTTGTGTGCAGTCACAATATCAAGAAAACAGTGCACTATTGTAAAATAAAGAAAACAAATAGGATACACTTGCTGTCTCTGTCTCGAACATGAGCGCTTCACAAAAATGAACCGAAACTCATTGAATATTTTCCTTACAGACATGATGAATATATCTATAGAAAGCTTTAAATGGGTACAAAATGAAATGATTTAAATCCAAAACAAATACTCTTATTATTATGTAATCCGTGAAGATGAATTTCTATCTAAAGGCGCAGCCAATGATGAGATGGCAAGTCAGGATCATCAACTTCATAGTGTCATAAAACACTAGTTTATGAGTAAATATTTCAAATGTCTCCCTACTATTTCCCCCAACATAGTCAAGGTAATTTTTGCGTCAAGCTTTAGCCTATTTAGCACGCTTATGCCACGTTGCTGTGCGAACTCATCATTTGCAGTGTTTTTAAGCATTGTGGTTTAAAAACAAGTGATTTAAGCCATTGAAAGGCAAATAAATGCACTATATGTGCGAGCTGTCTGTTTCTGAGTGTGATTTCTGCAATTGGGTCAGATCAAGGTCGGGTCATATTCACACCTTAAACAAACCGTACCAGAGTTAGTTTGGAAGAGGACCGAGACCACTTCTTCGGCTGGGTCTCGGTATGGTTGTTTGGTCCACACCTGAGTGCGATTGCTGTATTCACACCTGCCAAAAAGGTCCGCACCACAATGGGAAACGAACTTGAGTTTGATTCAATCGAACCAAACAATACAGGTATTAATACACCCTTAGATACAGAGGAACCCGAAGATCTTGTTTAACCACGTATGAAAAAGAGGTTAAATCCCTAAATGAAAACAGTCGTGTTAAATGGCGCAGAACCATATACGTGAAAAACATTAGCATTATCATAGACTGATCAGAGCAATTAAGGTCTAGAGGAGTCTTTGTTGAGGACACTGTCATAAGCTCTCAGCTTGTTGTCCATCAAGAAGGTGACGTGAGGGATAAGGATGACTAAAGCAAGCCAGCCCAGAGGCGCTTAGGGGCTCCCCTCAGGGGGATCCAAGCTACCAACTGAGCCAGGCTCCGGATCTGCTTTTTTCCCCCCGCCTTCTCTGTTTTTTTTTTTTTATCCGTGAGATGGCTGGTCTGGTGGGAAGCAGAGCCAAGCTGACAGCTGCATTTATGCTGGAATTCCTCAGCATCTAATCAGGGGTAGTGGGGGCAGAGGAATAAAGCGTCTGTTCCGTGTATGTGCGTGCAAGAGGGACGTCTTGATGGTTACTGGCAGGCCAGAGGGTAGGAGGTCACAAAGCTTAAGGATAAAATAGAAAATGGCCCCCTAAGCTGGTTTACGTATCAGTGGAGAGAATCTGCCTGTCAGAGTCTGTCAGATCACTTGGATTGTCATATGATGATACAAAGGCTTTTGCTTTGCCATTTTCATCCTCCGTTCTTGCCTTCCATTCTTTATCACTCTCTCTTTCAGGAAAATGGCCCTCAAATCATTGACAACAGATTGATTTGTGCACATAATATGATCAAAGTTGTATTTAATGGCTTTGTCTCTAAGTTTTCTTTTCTTCTTTGTGCCAGTAATTTCTATCATCACTTCATCATGCCATCTGTTGCCTGCTGATGCTTCTTTAATACATTTTGCAGTGTTGATAGTTGTTCCTCTGGCACTCCAGACAACACACACCAATAACAATAATTGAATGATTCTGAAAATTCTATCTATCTATCTGTCTGTCTGTCTGTCTGTCTGTCCGTGTGTCCGTCCGTCTGTCCGTCCGTCCGTCTTGTGTGTGTGTGTGTGTATACAGGTGCTGGTCATATAATTAGAATATCATCAAAAAGTTGATTTATTTCACTAATTCCATTCAAAAAGGGAAACTTGTATATTATATTCATTCATTACACACAGACTGATATATTTCAAATGTTTACTTCTTTTAATTTTGATGTTTATAGCTGACAACTAAGGAAAATCCCAAATTCAGTATCTCAGAATATTGTGAAAAGGTTCAATATTGAAGACACCTGGTGCCACACTCTAATCAGCTAATTAACTCAAAACACCTGCAAATGCCTTTAAATGGTCTCTCAGTCTAGTTCTATAGGCTACACAATCATGGGGAAGACTCCTGACTTGACAGTTGTCCAAAAGACGACCATTGACACCTTGCACAAGGAGGGCAAGACACAAAAGGTCATTGCAAAATAGGCTGGCTGTTCAGAGAGCTCTGTATCCAAGCACATTAATAGAGAGGCGAAGGGAAGGAAAAGATGTGGTAGTAAAAAGTGTACAAGCAATAGGGACAACTGCACCTTGAGAGGATTGTGAAACAAAACCCATTCAAAAATGTGGGGGAGATTCACAAAAAGTGGACTGCAGCTTGAGTCAGTGCTTCAAGAACCACTACACACAGACGTATGCAAGACATGGGTTTCAGCTGTCGCATTCCTTGTGTCAAGCCACTCTTGAACAACAGACAGTGTCAGAAGCGTCTCGACTGGGCTAAAGACAAAAAGGACTGGACTGCTGCTGAGTGGTCAAAAGTTATGTTCTCTGATGAAAGTAAATTTTGCATTTCCTTTGGAATGGAAATCAGGGTCCCAGAGTCTGGAGGAAGAGAGGAGAGGCACACAATCCATGTTGCTTTCCAGTGTAAAGTTTCCACAGTCAGTAATGGTTTGGGGTGCCATGTCATCTGCTGGTGTTGGTCCACTGTGTTTTCTGAGGTCCAAGGTCAATGCAGCCGTATACCAGGAAGTTTTAGAGCACTTCATGCTGCCTGCTGCTGACCAACTTTATGGAGATGCAGATTTCATTTTCCAACAGGAATTGGCACCTGCACACAGTGTCAAAGCTACCAGTACCTGGTTTAAGGACCATGGTATCCCTGTTCTTAATTTGCCAGCAAACTCGCCTGACCTTAACCCCATAGAAAATCTGTGGGGTATTGTGAAGAGGAAGATGCGATATGCCAGACCCAAGAATGCAGAAGAGCTGAAGGCCACTATCAGAGCAGCCTGAGCTCTCATAACACCTGAGCAGTGCCACAGACTGATCGACTCCATGCCACGCCGTATTGCTGCAGTAATTCAGGCAAAAGGAGCCCCAACTAAGTATTGAGTGCTGTACATGCTCATACTTTTCATGTTCATACTTTTCAGTTGGCCAAGATTTCTAAAAATCCTTTCTTTGTATTGGTCTTAAGTAATATTCTAATTTTCTGAGATACTGAATTTGGGATTTTCCTTAGTTGTCAGTTATAATCATCAAAATTAAAAGAAATAAACATTTGAATGAATGAATATAATATACAAGTTTCACTTTTTGAATGGAATTAGTGAAATAAATCAACTTTTTGATGATATTCTAATTATATGACCAGCACCTGTATGTATGTATATGTATATATATATATATATATATATATATATATATATATATATATATATATATTTATTTATTTATATATATTAGAGGTGGAACGATACATGTATTCTATGGATGGGCGATATCTTATCGCTTGCGGTATACTGGTAAAAATTCTCTCCGTGATAAGAATTAGTCTTTCCGCTATAAAAACAATAAAGTCTAGTTGTTAACATTTCTGTGTGCAACTGTGTGGAGTGATGTGAAGGAAGGCGGACGTGAAATTGAGCAGCTCCTTCTACAATCTGGAACAGGTTTGGATAACGCTGTACAGTGGGACAAAAATCTGAGCCTTGAATAAATGTACTACAGTAGCACGTGTGCAATACAGTTTTACATGTGTATGAGTCGTTTACAAACGTGTTGTCCAACAAAGTTATTTACTGACATGCTTTTTCTCCATATTAACTTCATAACATAGTTGAGTGTTTGAAATAACTTATTTTTGAGATAAGATGTGGTTTCGTATCACAGAATAAGGCAGAAATCATGCTATTTTATAGCATTATATACAGTGATGAAGGCTATGTCAATTAACATTGCATTATAAATATACTTTATCCTTATAAAAATAACCACAATTGCTTTAAGAACACAGACCATATATTTTGTGCAATCGCATGTTTATTGTCTTCAGGTTTCCTCAGTCAAGATTCCTCTATCAGCGTTTTATTCAGCTACATCAATCACTGGATACCTCTGTCTATATTAGTAATTTCCTGGAGCATTACTTCTACTATGCATATGTGGTGTTTCTGCACAAGAGTACCCTCCGGCTTCCAGTATGAATTAAACAGTAATGTGTACTGCTTACAACACCCTATTTTGGGTAAAAAATAGGAAAGATAAATTATCGTCAATGATATCGTTATCACAATAAATATCAGAATGGAGCTTTGTGCTCGTGTATCTTACCTCTCTCATTCGGCACAAAGCCAAATATTCCATATTATTTGCATATTTTTGATGTAACGTATCTGAATGCAAAACTATTACTGCACTGGTGCAGTCACTTCAACTGTTTCCTTATACCAGCAGAATCATCTTTAAACACTTATTGTCTTTTTAATAATGCATCACTGTTTAAAGGTCCGTTTTTATTTTTGTACACTCACAATGAAAACAAAACATTGTGCTTTTGTAAAATAAAGAAAACAAATAGGATGTGGCTTTCTGCCATTTGAGTTTCCTTTCTGTGAATAAATTAAGCGTGTTACAAAAATTGAAACTCAGCATACAGTATATAGGCTACGTTACGTGTCGCACTGTTTTATCCCCCTTGTTTATCTGTAAACTAAATCAATTGTATTTCAATAATTTTTTCCTTGTATGTATATATGTACTGCATGTTTTTATATATATATATATATAACATAATGTAATAATATTTAGTATTTTCACATATAGGTGGAAAAAAATTGTAATTTGTACTACTGTTTATACAAAATAAATGAAAAGAAACCGAGCATAGTAGATTTTTTTTTTCTGTTATACCGAAACCGTATCGACCCCATGACCCCCGAACCGAGGTACGTACTGAACCATGACATCTGTGTACCGTTCCACCCCTAATATGTGTGTATATATATATACACCCACACACACACACATATATATTTCTGAAATATATGGATATAATGAAGATAAAAAAGTACAGCATTTTCTGTAAGCAGTAATAGGATGTGTGTTATTTTGATTATTGGCTCTGTATTGCGTCTTGTCTCCTGTTATTGCCTTAATGCATCAATGTCAGGGTGGAAGCACAATGCAGCATTCTTTGCGTCTTCTGCATCTGCCGCTGTTTGTACCACTTTCAGATCCAGTTCAGTCTTACCTGGTCATGTCCCCTGGGGTGTAAGCCACCGTCCTCAGTAGTGTAACCTTTCATCACTCTGACCTTAATCTCTTGATTAGCCGGTCTCACTGCTTATCACCGCCATCCTGCCCACAGGCCCATATGCACACTGGCACAGAGCTGACAGCCAGACAGCCAGCCGCTCTTTTTCTCTAAAATCAGCTGTTAGGAACTTTTTTCAGAGAGTTCATTGCTTAGTAGTGCTGAAAATGCAGGGCACATTGATTACGCAGTGTTGTTCTTTTGCTGTTTTCTACAAACTTCCTTAAAAATTTAAGAATATTTGATGATTTTATCCCTGACTTTCATCAGTGTGTGTGTGTATGTGTGTGTGTGTATGTATGTATATATATATATATATATTTATATAACACCTCAGACAGACATTATTGATCTGAGGGGGAAAATTAAGGTAGAAAGACCAAGGTGGCGTGGCTGAGATTGCTGCTGTTTTGCTGACTGTGTTTATCTCACATCGATAACATTAGCCTGAGGAATTGTTGTAGGCATTATGAACTAATCCCTTTAGATGAAACCGATTTATCTAGACAAGACAAACACAGTTCGTAAAACCTGGTGTTGCAGACTTTAGACAAAAGTGAGTATGCAGTTTGTTAGTTAGTTAGTTTATTTATTTATTGTATATTGCTTTGTACATTTTAGCCTTTTTGTCGCTAGTCTCCTGGTCAAGCAATCTTTAGGTTTTAGGTTTAAAGGTCTTTTTAAATGTTCTGAAATCTGAAGATCTGTCTGGAATGTAGCCATTTGTATTTAATTTTAATGTATACTTTTTAGGGCAAAAATGTATACATTTCGATTATTTAATCTAAATAATATAATTAATTACATAATTTGGGGATTAATTAATCTAATTAATCACATATTAATCGCACCTCAAATTTTTGGCCTGCAAAATTTAATTATTAATTATATTGAATTATTGTTACATAAGAAAAGCATGAAATATATATTACAGTAGCTTTAGGAAGATTTATTTATTTATTTATTTCCTGTTTTCATTTTTTGGGTGAACTATCCCATTAATTCATTTTTTATTAATATGTTTTTTTTTGTTGTTGTTTTAGATTTATTATAGGGCTGTCAAATGATTAATCAGTTTTGTTTACATAATATATGTATGTGTACAGGGTATATTTATTATGTATATATAAATACACACACATAAATTATATATTTAGAAAATATTTACATGTATATACATTTATATATTTATATTCTTATATTTTATATTATATATAAATATATTTAATATATAAACATAACATATTCTTCTTAAATATATACATGCATGTGTGTGGTATTTATATATACATAATAAATATACACAGTATACACACATATATTATGTAAACAAAACTTTTATTTTGGATGTGATTAATCGTGATTAATCATTTGACAGCCCTAATTTATTATTATTATTATTATTAATATTAATATTGAAATTAGATTTCTTTTAAACTCTAAAATACGAAACTATAACTGTCAGTAGGTGGCAGTAAATATCTTAATGAATAGGTAATTGAGCGTTCATACATTCATTCATTTATTCAATTCGTTCATTCATTCATTGAAACAGTTGATTCATTCAGGAATGAAGTAAATATAACTGCATTCTATAGGCTTCATCATGCATTGTTGCCTTCATGTTCATAACCAATCAACTGTATAAGTGTGTTTGACTTGAAGCAGCGCTGTGCAGATCGATTGGTGTATGACATCAAAGTACTACGAGAGCTACAGTATAGGGAGCGGGCTCTGCGTACTTTCGAATCTCTCTCGTGGTACTTTGATGTCATACACTGATCAATCTTCACAGTGCTGCTTCAAGTCGAGTGCAGTTTATGAAATGTGAGATGATGTACGTGGGGTGGGGCAGCTGCATTAATCACATTAAAAATGTTAACGTGTTTTTTTTACATAACTAATTATTTAAATTGACATGTTAAATCAACACCCTTAATACATCCAATTTGACTTCCCTCCTGGTTCGGCCAATTTTAAATTTCAGTTTATTAATTTAAAGGTAGATTCTAATTTTTACCCAACCCTATGTTGTATCAGAATAACACTAGTCCTAATCTCCGATTGTATTATCAAGACTTTTCCTGTCAGAAAGCACAGACTTGTCATAACCAAAATATCCTGCACTATTATATGGCCATTTGGGGATAAAGCAGTAGAAACATGGCAAGAGGATTCTCTCAGAAAGTTTTGACTTCAATCAGGAACTGATTTTGGAGAGAGCTCATTCAAAGCACACACTATGTCCTCTAGCTTAATGTTTAGACCTATGGTGCCCTTGAATCCAGGAACAGCGGTACACTGCATAGTGAGGAATGACCTGAATAATCATGGTCACGTTGTGACTTCTAAAGAACCAATCTTGAATGTAGAGAGTCCTGTAAGTGACAGGGTTTTAGCGTGGGAGAGCAAAAGATTCGGAGAGAACAGCTGGTATAGTTGTCAGTCGTTTTTGATAACTGCATAAAAAGTTTGTCTTTTCCCAGAAAACTCATTATCTCTAACTTCCCTGTATGCCAGTAACTCATTATTAACCTCTCGTAGCTGTTATTCTCATACAGAACTGCTGTTTTCACAGTAAAGCTACAGTTCAGAGCCTCAGACAGACTCCCGAAAAGTGGGTCAATGCAGACGATAAGATAGTCGATTCAAACAAAGCAGGTAATGCGTGTCCTCGTAGCCAGGCAGAGTGAGTCACAAAAGGGCCAGTGGGACCGAGGTGTCAGGAGGGGGTCCCCGGGGGGCCGGTCCTGTTCTCCTAGGCCCCGGCAGTGTGGTCTTGGATTAATGCAGCTCGCCACAATGAACCTCTTTCACCCACAGCTGTGTAGGACCACATTCACTCTCATAATGAGCCCTCTGTGCGTCAGGAATATTTCACAGTGTTTTTGCACACTCAAACGTCACATATCATTGCAACAACATTGTTGCGGAGGGGTTTCTAAGTGTGCACTTGCATGCATTTTGATGTTATAAGCAGCCTCATCATGATGTTATTTTGTCAGCAGCTACCCAGACACATTCTCGCACTCTCCTTCCTTCTCAATTATACATGCAGATCTCCATCAAAGATACTCCCAGACACCTAAATGTTCATCGGAGTATAAAAAAATGTGAGAAGAGAGGCTAATTGGGGATTTTGGACAGTCTATGTACCAAATATAAATTACCAATTTGATTTGACAAGTTGGATTTTATTAAGCAATATTCTAGGTTTGAAGGACCAAAGAATAGTTCACCCAAAAATGAAAATTAAAAAAGGAATTAATTATCCAAAAAGAATATACATTTTAGAGACAAGCATTAGGCTGCAAATACTGTCGTTTTGAGCTTGTCTTGTATTAAACTAATAATATTCTTTGTTTCATTTCACAACTGAATCATTTCACAACTGAATCTCTCTAACTATTAAGTAAATAAATGGAATTTGCAGATTTGCTAAAGATTTGCTTATTTACTCCCCTGTGAAATACAGATGTTTATGCAACGTTGATCTCATGTTTGGGTGAAACTGAGCCTATCGTTTATGCCTTCAGCGAGATTTCTCACTAATGCTTGGTTGATGTAATCCCCCGAGCACTAATCCTGATGTAATGATTGTCAAACGTTACCATAACATCATGTCGGCCCAGTCTCTCATTAACTGATGCTAAATCTAGTGCAGGCCTGTGAAAATGGGGACCGGCCCCCAAATGACCCACAGCCCTCTGTCTAAACCTTTCCCAGGACAAGGGAGGGTTTTTCCCCTGCTCTTATCCCCTTTCAGCCCTGTTCATTAGCCCAAAAGCCCCTGCCATGCAACAGAGACATGTTTGGCAGAATCCCCACCTCACCGATTCAGGATTAATTGGGCATGGAGCAGAGACTTGAACATGTTGCATGAAACACCCTTCCTCCCCTCCACTCAGTTTACCAGCCCCAAAGGGACAGCAGTCAGGGTGGAAAATAGACAGCCTCAAGCATCTTGGCCCGGCTGGGTTCTTTAGCAGAACTGCACTAGATGCTGACAAAGGCTTTGCTGTAGGTTTTAGCTCGTTTGTCCTGAATAGGCGTTTTGTTTTGTCCCTTTTCTGTAGATGATGCCAATCTGTTTGGAAGTTTTCTGCAGTATCAAGGTGGTGTTTACTTTCCTCAGTCTTAAGCTTGATCTAATTTATCCAAATGAGTTATAGATAGAATATAATTACAAATTCCCCATGAAAATATACAGTATGGCTCAGAGGGTGATTGTATTGCTCAAGAATTTCTTGTAAATATCAAGTATGATAGAAAGTATGATTTAGATTTTTAATTTTTTTTTTAAAATTTTTTGTAGATTATTATTATTATTATTGTTATTATTATTGCTATTATTATTGCCATTATTATTATTGTTGTTGTTGTTATCCAGGAATATCAACCACTTTTCACGTCCATGTTTTAATTTTTACAGTATAGCAACATGTTTGATAAAAAAAAATAGTAAAAATGCAGTTGTCATGTTTTCATTTAATTACATTTTTAAAAATTGCGTAACATTTTCAAATTTCATTGGACACCATTTTTTTTAAATAATAATAAAACTCAAGAAAATTCTCAAGAAAATCATGGCAAATCTCAAGAAAAGTTTCAATTTTCTCTCCATTTAATCTTGTTATCTTGGAGAAACTCTTTGTGAATGTTTTTTGTTTTCTTCCCTACTGTTTTATTTTGGAATTGGTTCACATCATCATTGCTTGATTTACACAGGAAATTGAAGCCATGTTCTTATCACATCCTGCTTTGCCCTAGTCTACAGGACATCCTGTTACAGTGGGATCAGTTGTTCCATTCTACAGTATATTTTGCAGCAAAAAAATGTCGATGTCCTTCTCACAGTGTACTGCACCACTGACATCTTTCTGACACTTTGACCTAGTCCTTGTGTCGATGATCCCTATCCTTCAGGCTGAAACCGTAGCATGACTAAGTGATTCTCCCAGTGAATCCAGAGACGGCCATTTTTGGCCACGGCCACATCCCATTAGGAAGATGTAATTACGGCAGCGAGGTGGCATGGGTTGTCCAGTGCACCATGCCATCTGCTCCCTCGCCTGGCTGGTACAGCCACAACATTTCCGTCCTGTAAGTGGGACTTTATTGGATTGGTAGAGAGGATCATCCCTCGGTTAATCAAACACTGTGTCGGAGGGAAGCCTTTGTTCATGCAAGCTTGCACAGGCATGAGTAGCTCAGAGGAAGATAAGAAAAGCAGTCCCCTAAGGCTGCTCGCTGTCAGCAGAGGGCTCTGCAGCAACTTGTGCACCATCTCAAAGATGAATCCATCATCTCAGTTATTGCTGGAGTGGTCATGCTGCAGGACACATTCTTAGAAAAGCTTTTGGTTTTTTAAAACTTTGTTGTTGTTTGTTGTTGTATTTCAGGGAGATGTGTTTTTACTTATTTTTTCTTATTATTTCTTATTCTATTTTTTTTCTATTAATCATTCTACAGAGCCTCTTTTAAGACACATTTGTAGAATTTCTTCTCAACAATTATTTTGATTATTATGAAGATGAATCTTTTTTTTATTTATTTTTTTTTATATAAAAAAGCAATTCCACAGAGTTTCATAAACCTGAAGCAACTTTCTTTCGCTAACTTTTAGATTATTTGCTGGTGCACATTTCCGAGTAGAGCTGAAATGTGGTTAGAGGTACTGTGAGTCAGACGGCCAGCGTAATAATCCATGTACATGCAGAACCCACATAAAGAGCTGAGAAATTGCATCTCCTCTTAACAGTATTAAGCCTAGCGGTAAGCCATGTAATTTGCTTTCTCCCAAAGTTCCAAAGAATTTTTTGTATTCTGATGACCATTTACATTAGTAGTGAAGGATAAAAGAAACTGCATCCTGAAAGCGTCACGTGGGAAGGCTCGAGTGTCTGGAATCTATGCATTGTGGATTTGTGTTGCAAATGTCCCTAGATTTCTGCATCAAAGCCAAGCGTTAATCCTTGCTGGAAGGTTCCAAGGCTCTGGCCTTGCTCTCTCTAACAACACCATCTGTCTCAGTATTAGCCTCATTAAGGCCCTGTTAACTATGTCAAGGCTCGCGTAGGCCACCAGGACACTGCCGTTCATCCACCCATCCAACCTGCACCATTCTCCTTCTCCTTTACGCTCAGTTCAGCTGGTGACCCTGGTCTGGTGGCTGGAGATGATGGCTGTTGGCAGGACTCTCATTATTCATGAGGTGTGATCACTCACTCAGAGAAAATGTGTGGGAATATGTGGCTTCCTTACTTAGTGAACCACAGAACAACACTGTGCATTGATTCCAGTGCATCATGTAAAAAAAAAAACATTCAAGGCATATTTTTCCAGTGTTATTTTAGTATTATTGCAATAATGTTACAGTTTTTAACAATATTTAGATTTTTTGTTTCCAATTTTATTTCACTTAATTATGTGATTAGTAACGTAGTAATTTTGATTGAGAAATATTGTCTTGACAAATAGCTGAAAAAAAGTTCTAGTTCTTTTATATATTTTATTTCTGTTAAAATTTATTAGGTAATGAAAAACGTTTTATGATTTTATTTTTAGTCAACTATAATAACACCTTTATTTTACTCAGAGAAAATATATCTGTATTGCTTCATTGAAGATCTCTAGAAAAAAAAACATTTGTGAATATATTATTCAGTATATTCCTTTGAACAGTTGTTTTTTTTGTTTTTTTTTTTGGTTCTTGTTTTTGTATTGAGGGTGTGTAACAATTCATCTTTGTGATAAATATTTCTATGCAGATGGCTCTATCACATGACTCTATTTTAGGCCCGTCAGGCACTCATCCAGGCATCTGCATTTATCAGCTTGTTCTGTTGTTTAAAATATGAACACTCAGTATTCTAATCTACTTATAAATGTTTCGGTCATTTCTTTCTGGGACCTTTTGTCTCACGATTGAGGAGAATATGAACAGAGGAGTCCTGTCACAGTGTGTCTGTCCTTCAGGCTGACGGCTGTTGTATTTTTCCATTCTGTCACTTATTTCAGTGGACTTTTTTCTCAGCGGGGGGCTAAAATGTCAGTTACATTTAAAAGTGCTCTGCAGTTGGCAAACACACACACACACACACACACACACACACACACGTATGAATCCCGAGTGAAATTATGAGTTAAATATCTCTCATACCTGAACCATTGGAGGAAATCTTAGTCTGAACTGGCCTCTTTATTCTCTCTCCTTCTTGTTTTCCGCTGTGCACATGGCCATTCCAGTCTCTTTTTCTTTTGTTAGATATTTAGCTGGTGTGCTTCCAGGGGTATGGCATGAGAGAACACATCCCAGAACATTCCATTAAAAAAAAAAAATAAAAAATACAGAGATTGGCATTGCCCTGGTTCTGGAAATAGCTGTCTGCCGATGCTGGATACACATTCGTGCTTATACCAACACCTGCAGGTCACTTTCTGAACCCTTATTACCACTGCAACACATGCAGATCTATAGGGTCTGGAAGTTACATGTTTTTAATCCTATAATCAATCAAAAGCTAAATAAATCTATAAAGCTTTGATTCTTAAAGATCACAGGTTGTTCGAATAGATTAAATTGATTGGTTAGTCGGAGCCGTGGCCCAGTTGTTAATAGCTGTGATTATAAGGGCAAGTTGGAATCTGGCTTACAACATTTTCTGATTATGTCCCCCTGTCTTTTTTTCATATCATTTCCTGTCTTTGCGCTTTACTGTGCCTAGAAATGAAAAGGAGGCCACTTTTCATAGTTGCATTTCACTTGATTAATGCAAACTGTTTTTATTCTTCTTCCAGTAGTATCACATATTTGATTTGATTAGATTTTTTCCTCCATTATTATCACACTGTCCTCCATTAGGTTGTGGAATGAGCATGTGGTCTGTCTCAAAGCAATATCTTGTTACCTGTTTTAGTGCTCTGTCGCCTCTCAGCTAACATTTATGATGTGAGGATGTGGAAATAGAGGCCCCACTGGGTCACAATTGGCCCCTCACACCCAGAGGAAAGAGGCGAAACACAATATCATGTTATCATACACAATACCGCTTTCTGTTCCGCCGTGTTAATTGATATCTCCCTCTTTCTCTTTTCATGTTGCTGCCTGCATGGCGTTCCTTCCTCATCACACTTTCTTTGGCTGAATGACAGGTAAGATTCTACAGCACTAAAACACTCCAGTCAACAAACACATACAATCACATGACTCATGGCCAAGATTCAGATTTAAGCTACACAAACAAGCTCTGGATTCATTTGCCAAACAATTATTTTTAAATAGTACAGTAAGTGTACAGTAAGTGGGGTATCAAAATAATAAAATTGATTTGGAACAGTCAGCAAAGCTCTGGGTCACGTGCACACTTGAATATGAGAAGGATGTCAGTGGTTTTGTGCAGTGTGCTCACAATGTAAGCTCCCAAGAGGCAGATAGAACAGTTACAGTTCTTATATCCACAAAGTGAGTGAACATTTCTCTCCTGAACAGTTCTCTGAGGGAAACTAGGCATCCCTTCCCCCTGTCGCTTTTGTTTAAGGCCATAGGCCCCATCTCTTTGCTTCATATAAGGGATTATGTTGCTTTTGTCCCTATTTTTAAAAAGCTCGGTAGAAGTTTCTACACTGTCATAGTGTTTTTCCCCTGAAGCACACATACTGTATAATATTAGTCAAGGTTTCTTGTACTAACAACAGTTATATCACTTAGAGAAAAGTATCATAAAGTAGTGATTACTGAAATGATTTTTTTTTCTTACAGCTAAAAAATATAATTAAAGTTATTTTTTTCTGAAAATCAAAAACAAATTTATTTTTGAATCAACACTCAAATACAAACTGAGTTGCATAAAAACATTGCACATAAGAAGTTTTTATCATTAAAAATGTATATAAAAGCTGTATAGACTGAATATACACATTTAAGACGGTGGCTGTAGTTAAAACTAGTTTTCATGACTGATATCAAAAATATATAAAAAAATATATCTTTTTCCCCCTGATGGACATTAAATGGCTTTCCTGACATCACCATTTCAGTAAATTATTTCTTTCAAAACCGATAAATAAATTTTTGGTCAGATATTTCAGTTGCTAAAATTACAGTGCATCACTACCACAAAGTACCATGGAACTACTGTGGTTTTTAGACAAATACTATGGTATTCCTTGAAAAACTATAGTTTATTTCAAATTAACATTTGGTGTCATCACTGTACTATCTACAGTACTTTATTTGTAAGGGACGAGCATTTTCTTTATTCTTCAGCATTAAACATTCTGTGCCTTTTGAGATTTATACTGTATGACCCTTGTGATTGGCTTACGTATTTGCAATTTAAAATGAACAATAGTTTATGAATAAATTTCAGGTTTGCAGTAAGGTTCAGTGACTAGGCAAGGCAAGTTGCCAAATACTGAATAACCATTAATAAATACAGTAAATGTGGGTGTCGTGTTAATATGATCATGCGTGTGACTTCAACATTTTTACAGCCAGATTTTGGCAGCCTTGTTGCAATAAATAGACTTTGTGTTGTAAGCATTAGAGTATGTCTTCTTAGTAGGGTGAATTGACATGAACTGGGCCACTTAATATGACAAAAAGATACTTCCCCTTTAAAGCATATTGCTTTAATGGTGAAGTTTGGAGCTCATGGAAATTGATGTAGACACTTTAGTGTGCTTGATCTCCAATATACAGCTGCATGCAGTTCCTCTTTATGCAAGGCCTGTACAACATCATTCCTTATTTTCCCCCGCATCATTCAGCACTTGCAAACAACCTCACCTTATAATAATTTCCTCATCCCTTCTAATCAGTGTCCTCGTTTAGTGAATGAAGCACTTAAGCCCCCAAATAAGACCTTCCAAAGACAAATAGATACTTTACGAGAACATGTTCTGGTAGGTCTCCACATGTAGTCAAGGGCTTTAGAGGGCTCTACCTGCCTATTCTTCTTGAAAGAATTGTTTTGGAATTGATTGATTGTACAGTAAACAGTGGTTTTATGTCATGCAAAAAGGCTCTACTGTGTCCTTTTCAATGTATTTGAAAGTGAGTGGTTGTTTTTTACCATAATAGTTGATACAATTACACTGGACTGTACAATTACAGAAAATAGCTCAGTGGTAAAGGCTCGGCTGAAAGGTTAATGGAGGAGAGTATAATAGATTTTGAGTAATCAGCCATGACAGTGCGTGCTGACGCTGCTGTAGCTGTTGTAGGGCACCGTTACCAGAAGCAGCAGAAACACTCTGATCTGAGCTGACTTCTCAAGCTGACTTTCAGATCAGGAGAGCATTTGCACAAATGCAGAAACATCAGAAAAAGAAAAAAAATTCTGTTTTCATCATAATTTAGAGTTGCGCTGAAGTCTGCAGATGCAGTTTGTATGTGGTTCGGTCCATTAGCCAGACAGATGTGAGGAGTTTTCCAGCTCAGATGGATCGGTGGCTATGATTGACTGAATTGAAGGCTGTGCTCTCCATATAGTAGAGATGTTTGCAATTCATCATTTCAGTGCATGTTTTTGCACTTCAATGTCTTATTGATTAATTAATTTCAGCACAATTTTGCGAGATGTCAAAAACACTGCCATCCAAAGCCAAGTGTGGACTGCAGTTAATATAGCTCTGTACTTACACTGCATGGTATTATTTGACTTTGATTCAGAGCCAAAAGAAATATTTCATAATCCACAATTAATTTATGGATAACCAGTTGTTTGTATTACACTGTAATATATTAACAGAATAATATATTAACAGAATAACTTAATGAACAATAAACATAGCCCAAATGAATTAAAATGACACTTTATTGAGAGAATATCAGTACTTATTCAAATATATTTATGTAGTAATAATAATAATAATAATAATAATATATGTATGTATTATTTATAATAAAAATATTTTTTATAATGCTACTACTACTAATAATAATAATAATAATAATTTGTATAATAATTATTTTGTATAATACTCAATACATTTATATGAAATAAAATTATATAAATATTTTAAAATGTTTATAAAATTTATAAGAATTGATAAGATTTATAAGAATAAAATATAAGATAAATTACTTGTATTCATATATATTTAAATAAATGTATATAATAATAATTATTATTACATTTTTATAACAATTGAAATCATTTATAACAATTTTAAGATTTACATTTATTATTAATATAAATTTATATAAATATGTTAAATATATTAAATGCACATGACATTCAGAATTCTCCTCATGCATTTTGCAGTTTTAGCATTAACAGAAAACCATTAATTTAATACCAGAGACAATACTTGTGAATTGTTTTTCATCTCAGTCATTTAAAGCATTCGACATCTAAATCTGTGCTTGAATTGTGTGGGGTTTTTAATAACAAAGAAGGAAGGAGAAAGGAAGAACAGCATTTTAATTGCTGCATGGATTGGAAATGACCTGTGGGCAGTTCAGTTCAGTCTCTCATCCCAGTTTTCTCCTGGGCCGCAGATGAGCTTTGATTTACTTTGGGGTTGTCTCTTATTCGGATCGCGGTAGAAGAAGGGAAAAGGCATTTTTGCTGCGGAATGAGGAAATTATTTTTTTGATTTGTTGTGTTGTGGTGTGGTGTGGATGGGGGCTCAATCATCACTATAACTCTGGCCTGTTCCAATGGGTCTGGAAATGCAGGCTTGGTATAGCACATGAGTAATAAAAACCTTTTAAAGGAATGGATTTGTTCACAGGACTCTTATCCACATTCAGCATTTGATTGTTATGCTTTCCCTCTTTTTTATTTATTTATTTATATCTACAATGAATACTGTTGATTTAAAAAAAGAAAAAAAAAAAAAACCTTACAGGGAAAGGTAAAGCTGGAATAAGCATGCATTATGCATATGGTAGTTGATATGAAATAGTTTTGCATAGTTGATGTGTTCTGCAGTGTTGTCTATATATATATATATATATATATATAGCATCTGTATTTAGTATAATAATAGAAAAGTAATTTTTATACTATATATATATATAGTATAAAAATTACTTTTTTATTATTATACTAAATACTAATAATAATATTCACTATATAATTATAAAAAATAAGCGCTATATGAATATATAATAAATAAATAATTTATAAATATATATTAGATTAAGTGCACATGGTATTCAGAATCCTCATGCTTTTTGCAGTATTAACATTAACAATTACATGACTAATTTAATACCAGGAAAGATTCTGTACTTTTGCCTAATGTTTTTCTGCCCGCTCAGTCTTTTAAAGCATTCATCATCTGAATCTGTACTTGAATAGTATCTGTAAAAGCAAGAAAAGAAGGAAGGTGAAAGAAAAAACATCACTTTAATTACTGTATGGATCGAGAATGACCTGTAGGCAGAACATTACTGAGACATCTTTGACAGAGTGTATCATATGGAAAGCATCACATCCTATTTTATGCAGTATATCTATGTGCAAACATCTTAATCACAACATTTAAAAATATCAGTGTCAAAAAAAAAAAAAAAAACTCAGCTGAATGTGGTTCTAACATCAAAGCGGTTTTATTATAACACCATATTGCAGATACTGTAAGCAAGCTCTAAAAATGGCATTTTCCAGATAAAACCAGTCTGGATGACGTATGCATGATCAAAGAACAGGACGTTGTTTGTGTTTGAGTTTTAACTGGCTTCAGTGATGATGCACAGGACATGTCCTCTCAGAGTGCCTGACAAGAAACATATTGAACATGAAATCAAATCACTAGAGGTCCCATAGCCCTCATAATAGCATGTGGCCTCTAGATCTTCGGCCTTTGGGGGATCTGAGGTGAGAATTGGGTTTCATAAAGCTTTTTTTTAAACCTCCTGCTGATTATCTCCTTCTTCCTTTCTCTCGTCACACTTTTTATTTAATCCCTCAAACCTCTAAAGAAGAAAAAGGCCTTCCCATCAACACCTCGTCCATCAGACCAGTCCTCTGTGACCAGCTGGGGAAGAGTTACATGTCAGAGCCGCTGTTGTTTCTGAGTTCTGCGGTCAGGAGGCCTGCGGTGTGAAGGCTTGGGTGGTTTCTGCTTGTGTTAAAGTGGAGTATGAAGCCCACACACGCTTCTCACTGAACCGGACATCCATAAACCATCCTACCTTTTGCAGTTGCTTTTATTTCTTTTTCTATTCATTTTCTCTCAGCTATCTTAGGCCTATCTATTTCTACCGCTTCTTTTCACCATATTCCATCATCGTCTCACTCATCTACCTTAAAATTTTTTTTTGCACTTCCGTCATCTCCCTTTGTTACCTCATGCCTCCCCGAGTGTTATTTTCATACCTCTCCAGCCTTCCACTCTTTCGGCGTTCTCCTCTCTCCTGTTATCTCCGTTAACCCCACTCGTCTGAATCCTAAGGCACATTATTGATCTGGCACTGCAGATGCTCTTGCAGCAGAGCTGAACGTGGGCAGACGGTGGACGCTTTGGCGTATTCCTCTCCTTATGAAGGCGAAAGTACCTGTCTCAGGTGCGTCTGGGTTATTCCTGTCCGTCTGTCTCATTAAAAGCCTGCAGCAGAGAATGAGAGGGCAGCAAGTTCAGGCATGAAGGAACACAGTTGGCCGCAGTGCTCTCTGGTACAAGATAGTGGAGAATTGAACAGGAATTGGTGCCTTGGTGTGCGCAGATACACTTTGAAGGAAATGATTGGCAGATGCTGGCTTTGATGAGGCATTATTCTAGAAACCTTTGGTTGGAGGCAAAAAGCAGTTTTTCTCCTATTTTGAGACATGATTTGATTACTTATTTATATGATTATTTATTGTTTAGTTATTTATTTATTTTGTTTTAGTGTTTTATTCTCACCCAGGCTGCATTTATTTACTTAAAATATTAGTATAAACAGTATTATTGTAAAATAATAATAATAATAATAATACTATTTAAAATATTTTATTCTATTTGGATATATTTTAAAATGTAATTCATTCCTATAATGGCAAAGCTGAAATTTCAGCAGCCATTACTCCAGTCTTCAGTGTCACATGATCTTTCAGAAATGATTCTATTTTTTTTAAGCTGATTTACTGCTCAAGAAACATTTCGTATTATTATCAATGTTGAATGCTGTTTAATATTTTTGTGGAAACCATATGTTTTTTCTTCCAGGATTCTTTGATAAATAGAAATAGGGTTATTATTCAAAAAATCAAAACACTATTTGAATTTTAATATGTGTTTTGCTGAGCATAAATGCAGGGAATCCATGATAAATCCTTGATATAAATGAGCGTATAAATCCTCATTTAAATAAACGATTAACGCCCAAATATTCGAATACTATATTTTTGAAAAATGCCCATCTCTAATATATATGTGTGTGTGTGTGTGTGTGTGTGTGTGTGTGTGTGTGTGTGTGTGTGCGTATGTAACTGTTATTCTATTTATTTATTGCACTGCATTTAGTAATTCTCCACAATAAACTCTTTCTCATTGTAAAATGTTGGCCATGATACTGTTGTTATATGAGTGAATAGATTAAGTTAGAAACCATCTTTCCACACCAACCAAACAAAGTAAACTCTGACATCAAATAGCCTTGGGTTCACACCAAAATGTCAATTCTAATCGCTGGTTTTTGTGTTGTAACTCCTGGAGTTGAAAAGTGTCTTACTTCAGCAGAACTGTGTTGTCTTGTCTCATTTCTCATTTCTGTTTCAGTTTCTCATGTCTCATTTCTGTTTCAGTCCTCTGCTACTGAACCAAACTTTTCAGGGATTTCAATTCCACCCTCAAGTTACTTTGTGGCCTTCTTCCAAACTCTGAATTCTTTAGTGTTGAGTCTGGAACTGAGATTGACCAAGGCTTTTCAAAGAAGTCGCAGTCAGAGCTTGTTAAAAACAGCTGCTTCTGATGTCCCTGGACGCAGGAACTCTTGAACATCTGAGAAATTCACATGCTGCACACACTACGAGAGAGAGAGCAGAAGAGAAGAGTCCAGATGAGATTAAAGTCATTCTGAGGACAGAAATGTATGGCTTTTTTTCTAACTTTTTTTTTTTCCTTTGTGTGGTTCATGACCACGTTAGTATATCTGTTGTGTCCACATGTGCTTGAGGCAGAGCAATCCGATTCCAAAAATCAGAGAAGCAGGTGTTTCCAAAAGGATTGAAAAAATTTGCCATTTGTTAACAATCAACCTGTCAGGTCTGCCTTAGTCTGCTTTTTTGGAGATTACCGCAAATGCATTTCTGCCTTCAAGCAAATGTAGAGAACATAGTTAAACATATTTTCTTTTCCTCATTCTCCTCTTCATTTATTTTGAATAGAATTCACAGCAGTATGTGATACATCTCGGTACCACACAGAGGAAAAGAAAGGACGTGTCATGCAAATTATTATTTACAAGACCAGATAATTCCATTGACGTCTCCTCTTTGTGTGTTGGTTCTGTTATGATAGCGCATGTTGGAGTTTTTAGGCTCTGTAAAGCACTGTTAGAGATGAGCTCAGTGTTTCTTCCCATCTGTTTAATGATGACTGGTCCCATGGTGTAAATCAAAGTACCATAGTATTAACATCTGATATTATAGCTGCATCAAGGTACCTCCGCTGTATTTTACAACAGAGGGCCTTTAGTTATGATGTGTTATCGTGTTATCCTTGACTGCTGGTGTGTGAGTGTTTGTGTGTGTGTGTGTGTGTGTGTGTGTGTGTGTGTGTGTGTGTGTGTGTGTTTGTTATTTTGTGTTTGTATTTTGTGTTTTGTTTGAGAGATATAGGCATGTATGAAGCTGAGGAAACTGATAACATTGGGATTTCTGGCTCGCCGAGGTTCAATGCCAAGCTTTGACTGTGTTTTCTTAAGGAGATAGGGAGTTATTCCTCTGGAAATATGTATTTGTTTATTTTTATATCCTGCCCACGGACATAAAAGCAAATGTTGGCAAACTGGCTTGTGCTGTGTATGTGTGTATATATATTTGTATACCATATTTGAGTATATCTGCAACATGACAGTCTTTAAACAGGATGCAGAGGTGTTTTCATGGGTATATGGACTATGTTTTCACTGATAGCACAGTTAATATTCAGTATGTGTTCATAATATACATAATATATATATATATATATATATATATATATATATATATATATATATATATATATATAGTAAGGGAAACAGGTCAATTTAGCTCAAAGGGAATCATTTAAGATTTTAAAGGGAATTTGAACAGAATCACTGTTTCACGGCTGATCACTGAAACGGCCAGCGATTCACTGAACGAGCCGTTTAACATCAAATCTGCGCTGGATATTAATATCCAAAGTATAGTGAAAACACTATTAATTAGCACAGTAATAAGATCGGCAGTTTAAGACATTAACTTGTGAGCACAAAACACAAGATACTTTTCTTTTCAATATAAATAAGGCTTTATTAGATAAATCTAAGACATATAAACTAATCTAACACATAAGCACACGCACTCAGACATTCACACAAGTTTCAGGAAGATAGAACGTTAGGAAAGAGTGAGTTTAAGAGGATGAAAATGTGAAATCCCAAGTTTACAGCAATACGTGAAATTGCATAGACATGAACAACCATTTAATCACTTAATTAACCCTCACACTGAGTTCCTCAATGAGGTTAAAATTATATTAGATAACACCAGTACAGATGTGAGTCTGGAGGTTACTTGCGTTGCCTGTTTAACGGGGTTCCCTTTGTTGTCGCTGAAGAAGGGGGTTTCCCGAAGTTGCTGATTGGCTGGAAGTTCAGTAGTCGTTGAAGTGACGTCTTGGGAAGCCCGTGGTTGGGCGTTGGCTGAAGATGCAGAGTTGTGGGCTGGTTGTAGTTTCAGACGGGCACGCGAGGTCAGATCGGAGACACGGCGTTACAAAACTTAACTCAGAACACGAAACTCTCAAACGGAAAAGAAAAGAAGTAAAGTTTGACGAGACTAGGTGGTGTTTCTTCTCATCGTGGGCTAAGTAGCAGGAGGCGTGCAGGCCGAAGCACGCTGGAACGGCGCTCGAAAGAAAAACGCTAAAAGTGATGACAAAGCATGACTAAAATCTAAAGCTAAAAGCTAAAGCTAGGAGCAGGCTAAAAGCCGGCATGACTGATAGCAAAAGCTAAACAAAAGCTCAACGCTAAAAGCTAAAAGCGATGGTGTCCTGAGTATTTAAACTGGCATTTTGGCCACACCTCAAATGTTGTCTTGACCAATTAGATATTGTCTTTTCTCAGGGTGTTCCGATGTTTGTCCCCCCCATTCATAAATCATATTTTATCTTATCAAGCTCATGGTCCGAATTTCTCCCGCTCTTGCAGGGTGTAATTTGGACATGATTCCTATAACAAGAATATGATACATTTGACAAATAACTGATGGTCAGAAACGTTTCAAGCAAGAAGATTCGAACACACACATACTAAACATGAATATGATCCCTTAAGCTATTCAAGAGCTTATTTAAAAAGACATACACAATAAGTGATTAGAAACATTAAAGTCAAATGTGTGGGTTACAGGTATAAAATGGAGTTAAGCGATGGACTGATATCCATTTAGAAGTCTTTTTTGAGTTCATTTTTGGTGCATATATGCATTGGAAGGCATTCTCTGTTCCATTCTGGGGAGTAAGGATATCTCCTGTGAAGACCAGAGGGGTTAACAGGTCTCCTTAGGAATTTCAGTCTGGTTCTGCTAGGTGTGGGGGGAAGTCAATCCAACGATCTTGTTTACTATCATGGCTTTACATGTGAGGGTCAGACTGTCCATCTCTTCGATTACTTGCCCCAAATTAGACAATCTCTTCTTCGAATTGAAATTGTCAATAATTGTTCCAATGGTGTTAATGTTGAAAGCTGTTCTGTGAAAGAGTTGGTTATCAGACTGTGGTGCTGGGAGTTGATTTACAACATCCTGCCTTTTTGTGGAATTCGGCTCATGTTTCAACCAGGCTCCCGATCGAATCTTTAATTTGTCTGGTTCACGCTACAATATATATATATATATATATATATACACACACACAAATTTTCAACAACAAAAAAAATTCAACAATTTATTTGTGCACATATTTGATGTCCAATGCTTATAGCAGCTTATAGGTAGTTCTCCACTGGCCAACATTGTGACGTTGCCAAGATGAACACTATGAAAGCTCTGCTCCTCTGCATGAGCACCAGGCTTTTGCCAGCCTGCAGGTCCCTCTGGCACGACTGACACTGCGCATTCACCCAGTCCACATCATAGCCGGCCGATATCTCCGCATTTTCACTGAAGCCAGTTTTCTCTAAATCTCTCCATCACTCAATTCTGTCTTATTGTCTTATCTAACAACGAAGAATTGCCCTCCCACAATGCACACACTGACATGCAATACTAATCCTTTTAGCATTTCTGCCTCAACCAGCTCGCAGCTTTTGTTATTATTTTCTTTTTCTTTTATTCATTTGCTTTATGTGGCGGGTAAAGGCGGTACACTGCTTAAATGAGATGCTATATCAGAGAAGGCGGCAGATGTACATCGCTCGTTTACATCCATCTGTGAGGTTTTACAGCTCTTTTTTTCTGTTGTTTTTTGTTTTTTTCAATAAATTGCATAATTTAAAGAGACAGTTCTGTCATCATTTACTCACCCTTTACTACTGTGAAACACAAAAGAAGATATTTTTAAGAATGTTTAAATAAAGTGTCAATGGGTCCGATGTTTTTTGTTTTTGTTTTCTGGACCCCATTGGCTTTCAACAAAACAAAAAGGTCCCTTTTTTCTTTGTTTTATGCTTTAATTACAAAAAGAATGAATGAGGGAAAGAAAGCTTTTCTTCGTGTGGATTACCATTAAAAGGATTTTTTGTTATAATCTTCATTGTGCCTTCGTGTCACTAACAGCTGAAGCATGACACATACAGGTTTGGAAATAACACAAGAGTAAGTTAATGATTAAAAAAAAAAGAAAAATTTGGGTGAACTGTCCCTTTAAATGAATAGTGATGATTTATTCATCCTCATGTGTATGACTTTCTTTGTTTTTTGAGTTATCTAGTAGAATGTCCAAGCTGCTCTTTTCATACTATGAAAGTAAATGGTGACCACAGATTTCTCTGGTCCAGATTGCTACAGATCTTCAGTTTCTCTTTTCAATTTGTTACCTTTCCCCTATTCTCCTGTGCAAATATGTTTTTTTTTTCTTCTGTGGATTAGCTTATCTTTCATACCAAATTAATAAGAAGCTTAAAAATCCAAGATCTGGAGTGTCAGGCTTGAAAGAGAAAAAGAGAGCAATAGAATAAGCATCTCTCGCTCCACCTGTCCATGCCTCTGTAGAGTAATGACTAATGACGAGACATTTGCGAGGGATGGGGTGAAAATTTGAGAGGGGCGTGTGTTGTCATTGCATGTATTTTTAATGTTGCAAAACCCTGTTTTAGCTTATCAGGCTCAAAGGCGATCATAATATTTTGGGATTAATTAAAATCTTAATCGGGCATGTTCATCTCTTCAGCATGGCTCCCCACAGGCTGCTGCTGACAGCTGTATTTTAGCGCTATGAAAATGTCTGGAGGCTAAACAAGTTTGGCTGCAGAATCATCACCTCTAGAGCAGCCGGTCTCACTCAGAGATGAGCGGCAGGGGATCTGTGATGGCTGCGGTTGGGAGTGAGCATAAAGGAGAAACTGTGATAGACAACGATAGATATGGAGAGTGGAAGAATGAGCGTGTGAATGGAGAGGGAGGCAGAAGAAAAAAGGGAAAGAATGAAGGCATTTGGAAGAGGAATGAGTGGTATAGTAGGGTAAGGGAAGGGCATTAAAATCTCAAATGAGCTGTGCTGATTATGTGGGTAATGTAAGTTTGAGCCGTCAATTTTGTCTTCTCTTATCTATCATTGTTGCATGATGACAAATGTTCCAGATCAAAATTGTGACAAATTGCAAGGATAATTATGCTTAATAGATTGCATTTTGTACAGTTCAACTTAAACATTGAACATCTCTTAAACATCTTAAACATCTCGCTCCCCCTTTTCAATAAAATCTTGCCATGTAAATGAGGTTCCTTTTCCAGATCAACACCAACATTCATATGCATGAGGATGCAGAAGGCCATGGATCAGTATCCTGTCATCAAGATGGGTCTACATTAGATAAATCACTTGCTGTCAGTCACACACAACCTGTCACAAACACACAAGCACTTCCAGAGTCTTTTATACGTTTGTGTGTATTCATAAGGATAAACCTATCCCCGTGTAATGCATTCAGACACTCTGTTTCGGCAGGGAGGTTATTTTACTTGCAAAACCCAAACACTGAAAAATGAAACATAATTCAGTCTCCTGCTTTCTTTTTTGTATGTTGTGAGTGTGTGTTTGACTTTGTGTGTGAGTGTGTGTTTTTATGTCTTTGTCCTGTTCCCCTTCCTTTGCCCACACACAAGCTCAGGTTTATTTCATCAAGTGAAGAAGAGGTGACTCACTCGAGATGTACTGTAGCTGTATCAGGAACATGTCAGTTTTCCCGCTACAGTCTCTCTTCCACCACGCACATTTGGAAATACACAGTATTTTGGTTTTTGATGTCATTATAGTTATTGTAGGAATGCACCATATTACTAATTTAGACTGATATCACTTAGCTGATAATTATTTTATTGTTATGGCCAATAACCTAAAAACGACTGATACAAATAAATAAATATAAATAAATAAGAAAATAACTTTTAAAGAATTCAGGCATTACAACTTAATAATGTACAGTATGAAAATTAGTTTTGATATTTAATAGTCCTCACATTTAACTGTTTTTAAATGATTAGTATTTTTAAAGATAAATTTTAATTGATTTTGAACTTTTTATTTTATTATTTTATTTTATTTATCAATATAGAACTGCTTGTTTTTGTGATTTGCATTGCATAATTAGACATTACAAACAATTCCCCATTTTTGTTTGTTGTCCCATTTGAAAATTTTAAACATTTACCTTTTAATTGGTTTTATTTTTAATATATTTGATAAAAATATATTGGGAGCGATAACCAATATATTACCACTTGTTTTGTGATTGGCATTGCATGTTTATTTAGTTTAGTTTTAGTCTATCTAATGTTGGCTGAAAACCAATACGGTACTGCAGTATTGGGCATCCCTAAAATCAATTTCTCTGTTGACCAATCAGTATCCCATGTTGGTTTTTTGATCAACCAAATCACCATTTTTTAGTTTGAAGCCACTTTTGATTATTTCAAGCATTTAGGTTTGAATTAATTTTATTAGGGTGTCCTGAGCCTCAGAGATGATATCATCAAGACAGCTTATATGACAATTACGGACACAATTACGCCAGCATTCATATTAAAATGTGCTCCAGTAACGAGTTCCTCAGGACTAATTATATAATTGTCTGGAGAGTGCGGCCCACCTGCAGCTGAGGAGGACCTCAACTAATTACATCAGTTACTCAGGTTCACATTGCCTCAGGAGCGCAAACTCAACTCTGTGTGTGTTTGCTCCAGTCTGTCAATTGCATTCCATCAATAGGGAATTCAATTGGAATATCCAGCTCATTAAGATGCCATGCCTTGCCTGAACTATACCACAGCAGAAGTTTTCAAGACAAGTGACAGAAAAGTCAAGGAAGAAGGCATCCCTTGAGCTAACAGAAGCATGCAGTGTCCTACAGCAGGGACAGGCTTTTTTTAATCTGCTGTGAAAAAGAGACTGCCTGTTTCCACATGATAAGTGATAAAATGTTAAGAAAAATGGGCAGGCATAACTTCACACGCACAGATCTTAATGCATGGCACATTGGCGAGAATGTTCTTTGAGTAGACAGGACTTTGCCCTGCAGCAGTGCTGGGGTTCAGAGCCAAACTTCAGCTCGGAGAGCAGGAGAAATAGAGAGTGAGACAGAGGGTGTGAAGTTTAAAGTGTTCAGGGGTTTTTGTCCAAATACCATTGTTGCTACAATTATTTTTAGAGCCATAAATTACTGGGCTCTCCTTCAAGAAATGTGAGAAACTTTCAGAATTATTTTATTTTATTTTACTTTACTTTACTTTACTTTACTTTACTTTACTTTACTTTACTTTACTAATGCAAGTAATGTAAGTTATTGCAGTTTACTGTAGAAACTATGGTAGAAACCTCATAACTCTACCCGCCTCCATTCACGCTCAATTTGGAGATGGATCTCTGCTCGTTCATAATGCAAGGGTAAATAAAGGACTGATGTTTGAATAAGTACAGCATTTTTAAGAAGTCTTTAAAGGCTAATGATTTTTGTGTGTTTGAGGAACATTTGTCTTTTAGATGTAGCTAATATACTGTTTCATATATCCTGTGCATTGCGTCTCATCTTTTATATCATGAGAGTTTGGCCAAATGTGTTAAAAAAAATAAAAATAAAAAGAGCATCCATATAGCTAAAATTTACTTTATAACCTGTAAGTTGATGAAAACGCAATGCAATGCACTCACTGCATCACTGGCTGTTCTAATGATGGACAAAACAAATATTACTGTAATTTGTTAGTCAAAAATCTCGTAACTACAATTTTATACATGCATGCATGTACAATAATACATGCATCTACTCATATATAAAGCCACAATACCAACTCTGACGGTTCTGTGTTTAATTATATAAAAAAAATAAATCCTGAAAATGGTAGTGGTTTAGGACATACTGCCCGACAGTGACAATAAGTAAATTTGTTGTTTAATCTTCACCGACAACATAAAGCTACCTGTGCTCTTACCTGACTTAAACTCAAGTTTCACATTAAATGTGGGTACAACTTTTAATATAATATCCATTTTTAATATGCCAAATGAATTTTGCATGCATGTTTGTGCAATTTTGCTATATTTCAGTTCTTAGTGGTGTGCCATGGGATTTTTTACTTAACAAAACTGTGACGTGGCTAAAAAACCCCCACAAATTTAAATTGCGAACTGAAAATATGGAAACGCGTCAGTTTCAAAAAGTTTTTACGCTTACATGAGGTGGTTTTTCTGGCAATGCAGAATAATTCGCAAAACTGCAATTTTTTTTTTTAATTTTTTTTTATGCATTTACAGGTCACATGGCATATGTAAAGTCATAGGATCGTTCTTCAATGTAGTATAACCTCCAAGAAACACTTCATACGTGGCCGCTCTCCAGTAAAAGGGGCTTTCCTAACATTAATGCTTAGACAATGTACACTGCACATGTCTGCGGTGCAGTGTGGCTCTGATACGACCATTGAAGCTGATTGTGGCCACTCTAGTCTGCTTGAATTTATTCCAACTGCACCACGCAGGTTTCTGAAGCGGCTCTCTGTACTGCTTCTGTAAAAATACACGCATACGCCTCCTTTGAATAAATATATCCAAAATCCGTCAAAATCTCACCAAAATCCGTTGCCATGACTAATCGCAAGAGGCAAAAGGTTACATTTTAGTCGTATAACATTGATTAATGGAAATGCTGTCATTTTGCAATACTTTTATATCTACATTTATAAAATATCACCAAAGTTTTGCGCAAATCTTAGTTATTCAGTACCACTATATATATGAACGTACGGTGGTATAATATGATACCATTACTATGCTGTAGTTTTTTGTTGTGCTCTTGTCCTAATGTAGTAATAATGTTTTTTTTTTTTTGTTGTTGGGTTATTTTGTTGTTTTTTTTTTTTGTTTTGGGAGGAGAGAGGTTAGGGGAGGAAGGAAAAGAAAGTCAGTGCCGACCCTCTCACTGGGGTTTTCCTCTCTCTCTCTCTCTCTCTCTCTCTCTCTCTCTCTCTCTCTCTCTCTCTCTCTCTCTCTCTCTCATTCAGGAGTTCATAGGTCACCACTGGGCATCTAGAGAAGGAAACCAATGCCATTAATGTGACAGTAAAGGCTTTTACATTGTTACAAAAAAGTTCTGTTAACTTTCTATTCATCAAAGTGTCCTGAATTTATGATGGTAAATTGTATTGATATTTAACAATATTATGATTTGTACTGTAGCTTTGATTTGAAAAAAAAAATAAAATAAAATGAAGCCTTGATGAGCATAAGAGACTTCTCTCAAAAAAAGTAAAGTAAAAAATGTACTGAACCATAAACTTTTGAACACTAGTGCACATTTGCTATGGATCATGGCAGGAATAATTAATAAAATGATCAAATGAAAGAGAAGAGTCTTATAACCGGGCCCCCCAACCAGCGAGATTGGGAATCACACCATGCAATTTATGTATTACAGTTTGTGTAGGCACATGAGTGAATTATGCACAAATAATGTTTTCAACATCACTTTTAGTCATCTCCTTCCTGTCTCAGACACACTTCATTTTGAAAAAAAAAAAAAGCCAGCTCTTATGTGCGTGTGAAAAGCAGATCTTGTGGTTGTATTGTAGTGGTGGGATTAAGTACAGTATGTGGGTCACAGCTGGGATAAGCACTCTCAGGGACAGCGGCAGAAGGCAAAATGTCAGTCAGTGTGACTGCGCTACCGACGGGACGCCAGCGGGAACCAACCCTCCTGTGAAGTGCACAAGCATCTACTTTTGTGATTTTGATTTATCACCGCTCACGTATTTGTTCCCGTCTTCCTGGCCCTTACACGCGCTCTGACAGACACCAGATCTTCTTTTTGAACAGAATTCCCTCCGGCACCCGTGACATGGTTCTTTCAGTATTTCAAAACTTGCAACTCTTTTATTCTGTCCTCTGAAGTCGCCCCGTCCTCTCCATGGTGGAATGACATGAATATCCGCTGCAAATTCAAAGAGTTTTTTTTTTTTTTTATTGATTGGTGGGTTGTATTTGTTTTGTTTGATTCGTGTAGTAAAGAGATGAGTTTTTTTTTTTTATTATATAAAAAAACACACACCAAATCTGACAGCAGGGTCCTGGGTGGAAATTGCTCTGTCCCTCCTGCTGTGTCGTCACACATGTACTCTCAGGTATGGCTGAAATGTGTGTGATTCTCGAAATATGAGAATGTGGAAGAACTCCGTTACCTTTTGTCCTCCAAGGAGGAAGTGACATGAGAGAGAGACAGAGAGGGATGGTTCTGATTGGTTAGAAGAGGGATTTTCTTGTTATGCAGACATTCAGTCTGGACTTGCTGATTCTGTTAATTTCATATGAAGGTCCACTTTCAGTATTGCTAATTTTGTTTGTCAATCAGCGTTTATGTCTGTAGTTCACGACTCACTCCAGCCAGCTTTTGGGTTGCATTAATTCTTGATCTCGTAATAATAGTTGCAGACAGAGATGCTGTATTCATTCACCCTGGTGGTAAGTATCCATACAGAGCCCACAGAGAAGACTAATATTACCTCGTAGATAAAAACTACTTCAGATTGGTCTCCCACCAGCCTTGTGGAGCATCCTAGTTGCCAGGGGCTCTCAGTGATTCAGTATGCATTCAGCTTTATCAGGATTGTTCATTGAGATGATAACAGCATGTGTCCGTACACTGGGTTCTCAGGCAAGCCACAGCCACAGCCAGCTCTACTTTAGCAAAGAGACCCGACCTCCTTCTATTGCCTCTTATATTGTAGTCTTTGTTGACAGAGAAAGGGAAAGAAGACAAGCAAGAGCAAGCAAGAGTTTGCTTTTTTTATAACCTGTTTTATTGAAATATCAGCTTTGTCTCAGATGTTCTTCCTAATATTTCTTCGATAAAAATATAATAATATAATATAATAATAATATATAATATATAATAATAATATATAATATAAATAATATAAAGAAACATGAAAATTGTAGCTCTTGAAACTTTTGGACAAATTATGGCTGAATTTCATATACTATGTGTTTATGCATTAATTTATAAATAGAATAGAGAAATTAAAATGCATTTATATATGAAAATATTTAAAATATATGTATATATATATAATATATATATATATATATATATATATATATATATATATATATATATGTATATATATATATATATATACACACACACAGACATTTCATATATATATATATATATACAATGAAAATCATTCAATGAAATTATATATTTATTATATGTATGTGTACAATTCATAGATTAAGATTGGAAAATATATGTATTATTTAAAATACCTTAGTGTATGAATGTCATTATTTACATTTTTATAAAAATTTTTATATTTCCATTTCTTCATTCTATATATAAACAAATATATAAATATGTATTATAATATGTTATGAATCTCTGTGCATTAATTGGGAGTCAGATTGTCATGTTCCCAAGATCTGATACTTTATAATTTTGTAAAATCCAAATAAGATTTACAGATTGGAAAAGGTTACAATGTATTTCGTGATAAAAATATATTAATGTATAACATGTTCCTTTTAAGAATTTGAGTTCATATTAAAATTTGTGACTTTTGATTCCAAACTTTTATATATATATATATATATATATATATATATATATATATATATATATATATATATATATGTGTGTGTGTGTAAGAAAGTATGTCCGTCAATATTTAACATGGATGTGGGATCCCACACTGCAGGAACAGATTCAGACGGGTAGCACAGGGACAGGGTTCACCTTCTTGATTGGTAGATTATTAGAAGCAAAAGTACAAACACAGAAATGACGATATGTAGAGTGCAATTAATATTCTAATAATGGATTCGGTATTATGAAACGATTGCTGAGTGGAGTGCACAAGCCTGATATTTACCGCTTCCAGAAGAAGAGCTTTGTTATTACGCCAATAGTGCGTCTGCCTCTGGTCGTGTGTGTGTGTGTGTGTGTATTTTACCCTCCAAGAAAAAAAAGCGCCTTTTTTCCTCCCTCTGTTTGGTTTTAGCTTGTCATTCTACAAAGCCAGGCGTGTGACATGTTTTCTCATTAAGAGAAGCAATAACTTTGATAAATCATTCCGGCTGCCAGCCCAGCCCCTCTGTTGGTATTAGAAAAGCTAATTGAAATTCTCTCTCCCTCTTTCTCTCAGTCTCTCTCTCTCTCTCTCTCTCTCTCTCTCTCTCTCTCTCTTCTCTCTCACTGACACCGTGGATTTTTTCTTTACTGTTATACTTTGTTCCTTTCTCCTGTTGACACTTCAAAGGCTTGCAGTTGTGTGTGTGTTTGCTAGTAATAGCGAGTGGAAATATTTGTTCCCATTATAATAGCTTTTTCATTAAAATGACATATTTGTGAAGTTGTATTTAATTAACTAAATATGAGGACATGCATGAGTCAGAGAGGGTCAGGTCAAAGTGAGTCTAATAAACTAATGATGATGCTAATGTGTGCTTCGTTATAACCATTAGTGGATGAATCTGTCAAAGATATGTTTGAGACATATTTAAAATAAAACACAATTTAAAAAAAAACATAATAAAATATACATACATAAACATTAAAATGCATCTAAACAAAATACACTTTATACTTTTATGCTCTTATTATTTTAGTTATTTTGCCTTTAATGTAAATATACATGTGCAAACAATATACTTGGTCTTGTGAATTTATTTTGATGTTAATTACATTGTGCGAGCTGTCTCTTTAATACCGTGGGTGTGTATATATAAAACAATTTCTCAGTAGACTGACATTAGCAAAGAAAATTAGGTTTCAGTTTTGTTATGCAAAATGGAATTTCTTGTTTTTGATTCTGGGATGAAATATGACATGTCTTGACAGTTTTTGTGAGAATCGCCCTTTTGTGCTGTGAAACTGTGTTACTTGGGCGCTTGTTCTTCAACGTCTGCATTACAAGTGTGTCTACACAAAATCAAAGATGAAATTTCAGTCAGTTGTTTTTCTACCACCCATTTCTGTCTTATCTCTAGTTGTGTTTGTGAGTGCAGAGTGACTCAGAGGAGATGTGAGCAGAAGACGTCTGAGCACATTATAAATGACAACCTAGCTTTTTAGTGGCAGGAATAATTTACAGCCTAACACCGGCTGCCTGTGGAAAGCACGGCCCATGAGGCACTGAACAGCTGTGAGCGTGCATGTCTGGGTGTTTGTTCATGGCATCATC
Source organism: Cyprinus carpio (assembly GCF_018340385.1). Classification (NCBI taxonomy): domain Eukaryota; kingdom Metazoa; phylum Chordata; class Actinopteri; order Cypriniformes; family Cyprinidae; genus Cyprinus; species Cyprinus carpio. The sequence goes on along the minus strand of NC_056573.1, from coordinate 20,475,679 downwards.
GGCACACATATTCTGTGGAGGTTTATCTTACATCAGTACATCATGAGAGTTCTGCTGCGATGGAGAATGATTGCATCGCTCGAGATACAACCGGCCTCATGACTCACTCTCGGCTCAGGGGAGGTGCAGGTGAGGGAAGATTCATCTGAAGAAGAAACAAAGCTTCATCAAAAGCCGAAATGTATTGATAGAGACAAAATGACAATCTAAAAATTAAGCCGTTTGTGTGTGTGGCAGTAGACCTCTGAGAACCTCATCAGTGGTCATTTTTACAACAAGACATCCCAACTTTCTGTGTTCGCATCTTAGTAGTGAGTGATTTCTGAAAAGAGACCTGTCACTCAAACGGCCCGTCATCTAAGCTCACTCATAGAGATGCCACAGAGTGTCAGCCTTCATTCACTCCCTCAGACCAGACCGGGTTCCATGCCAAGTGTCAGGTTCGATGGAATGTTCTCAAGCTCCACTGGCTTTCAAGTTCCTTCCAAATTAGGGTCTTTTGTTGCCAGACTTGGCTGCGTTTGAAGTGCACGTCGTCGTTCTTTGCAGTGTGAAAATAGACAGATTTCTAGAAGTGAGTCAACCTTCTCCTTTCAGAGCCATCACATGCACACTCCTTAAAGCAGAGTCAGTGGGCTCTGTGAGGAGTGTTTAGAAGATGTAAACAGGGAGATGAGGAGCTTGGCTTTATGCTATGGGCTTTTTGTCTGTAGTGTATAAGGGCTTTTAACTTTGTGACTGTCAGTCAGCAAGTCGAGGGACTGAGCGCTTGTTTGATTGAGATGAATGCTGGGAGGAAGATGGGAATTTTAGGGGTTGGCTATCCCTGACAGCTGTCAGGTCTGTGGAATAAGGTGGCACACACTGATATGTCCTCTGAAACTGTGAAAGATTGTGTGTAGAGTCCTGTTACCTGTCGGTCAAATTCCCATGAAGCCATAGTGTGTCATGCGTGTATGTTCTTGATATTGGTATTGTCTGTTGTCTGATATTGTCCAAGTTTAAAGCCATGGTCAGGTCATGGTCCAGGAAGGCTGCACAAAGACCTCTGCTGCTCCTAGAGGGTGACTGCTTATTTTTTTAAAAGAAATAGTTCACCCAAAAAAGAAGAATTGTTAAAAATTTACTCCATCCAAGATGTAGATAGTTTCTTAATTAGAACAGATTTGGAGAAATGTAGCATTACTTCACTTGCTCACCGATTGACCTTCTGCAGTGAATGGGTGCAATCCAATCTCTGTCATTGAATATTGAGTATCTGCCGATACCAAGTCCAGATCCGATACTTGTATTTTCCTAATGCTTGCTGCATACTTCAAGTACATTATATGTATACAGTTATTAAAATCAATCGGATTTAAAATGTAAAAAAATAATAAAGTTTAAAGAAAGATGCAACCCATAGCAATGCGTTATGACAATGACGTCTCGGTCTGACGGCAGAGTGGTTTTGAGTGATTTGTTTCGAGACTTTCGAGTGATTTGTTACTAAAGTGCACATCAAATATGTTAAGCATGGAAGCTCGAACATACCTCATTGGTTCTCACACGTCACGCATGAACTTTTAAGTTGTTTTTTCACATTCACATTCAGTAACAACTCTTCAAAAATGAGTCAAATAGGGAATTTTTATAAAGGGAATTTCATAATCACAACATTTTTCATCAGCATTCAGCACATATGAGAGCACCAATACACAGGACGCTTTCACTCTAATAGCTACACACACAAACACAGACACAGACACAAATGCATTCACTAGAGAGAATGCAAATGAATGCAGCAGACCACTTCATCTTGAGACAGACTCTTTAAAATAGCTTTTGAAAATACATGGCACAATATAAACAACGCAGAGTGCTGAACTCCCGTCAAGTTAGTCGTGACACAAATTGTATGCACATTGCTGATTATTATACGGTAATCTGCAGGCAGCTCAAAAAGACGGCCTTTCAGGTGTTTTCATTCTCCGGGTAAGAAGAACCACAACACAATTAGATAACACCAAAGCCTGTATCTCCTTACGAAAAAAAAAATGTGTTCTCAAAAAATATATTTGAGAACTTTTTAGGATTTTTTTAAGAATTGCACTCAGGAACATATGCTCTGCATAGCACACGAATATATCTGCAATGAAATATACTTGTATTTATAATTGACATTTCTGTCAACACATTGCATTCTGGGATGTTTTGGCATCCTTATCCGTGACAGATACACAAGATTATTAACTGCCTACTAGTCTAGAACAGCTATACTATCAAATAATGTTGTCTGGATAGGCAGGTTTTGTTGCAGGTCACTAGGATTTGAGCGTTTCTTGTGTGTGTTTGAGCATAATTTGTTGCTAAAAATGTGTGTTATATAAGACGTGTCATCTAAGTTCATTATTTTGTCTTATTATGTGCCTTTCCTCCGATTTGGATGGCATGATAGCTCTCCTCCGTGGCAGAGGCAAAACAGTATTTTTCCCATATCGCATAAGAGTGTGGCATGTCCTCAACTAGCGCCGCCAATTATCAAGAGTACCTGCAGTTCATATCAGCGTGAAGCAGCAGAATCTCATGTACCTTGTCTCTAATAAGAACCCAGCAGGAGAAGGACCGCTGAGTCTTACAGGCCACAAAACAACAGCCTCCGTCTCTCTTTCTCTCTAACGCACACACACGCTCACCTGTGGGCCACTATTCAGGATTAATGCAGCTACACAATTAAAGTTCTTCATGAGCTCAGTGCATGTTATGGTGTTAACTGAGCTGTTAAACCACCTTCAGACTTTAATTACCAGACTCAAATTCAGAGTGCAAGTTTGACAGGTGGATTAAAAACTGTTGTTCTCGATCTCAACTTATTCGGAAAGACTTCGTAATAACTCAGGAATATTTGGCAGTCAGCAGGACGTTTACATTGAGCTGAACTCAGCTGCTTCTATTCAAAACATTCCACTGGTGTGACGCTACATCGGTCAGTGTGAATGTGTTTGAGCCCTAGATACAGAAGTTTTCCCAGAATTCTGTGTGTTTGTGTGCATGTCATGGGTGTGTATCCTACAGTTAATCTGTCTTAACGTGTCACTCTCTGATTTCATTCCTCTGAGCCAGAGGTTGAGGAGTTTGCGGAACAGCTGTGAGTTATGATTGACTTCGTTGTGTTCAGCCAATAGAACACCTGCATCATCAGTCACTGGGGTAGTAATATTAATACACCCAACCTGTTCAAACAAATCGCAGCACTGACTAAAACACCGTCCACCAGCCAAACACTTATCAAGACCAGGTGCTCAGGAAACAGACCTAGAGTTGCGGTGTTTCCAGGGTCCACAGTGTATATTTTGCCACACCTGGCAATGGTGAGTGAATTCACAGTGAACCTCAAGACATACTCTATTTTTTTATTTTTTTGAGTGGCTTAAAGTGAGGAATGTTCCCCTTTTGAGTTTCCATTTGGCGTTTTTTGGAAGCTCATTTACGCCACAGGATAAAAATGTTTAAAAAGCTAATTGCTACTTTTTTTCTCCAAGAAAAAAGTCAAGAGTTGTGACATAAAAACAAATTATTCTGCGTTTTTTCCCTCGCAGTACAAGTTTACATTACAATTCAAGGTTTATATCTGTTTTTCTCCGCCATGGAACCAGAAATAAGGACACATGATAAAAAATTTGACTTTTTCCCCCACCATTTTAACGTTTTACTCGCAATTCTGAGTTTATATGGCAATTCTCACTTTTTTTTTAAAAGAATTGCGAGAAAGAAAAAAAAGTCAGAATCGTGAGATATAAACTCAGAAATGCATAAAAAAGTCTGATTTGTGAGATAAAAAGTCGCAATTACTTTTTTTAGAATAAAGGCGGCAAATTTTTGTTTTAATTATTATTATATTTGATTTACTTTTTTTGCAGTATTTAATAAGAAACCGTTTTTTCACAACATTTCTCCAGTAACAAGCACTGAATGTACCATTTGTAGAAGTGAAATTCTGGACCAATCAGTTTCCATATTTTACAGTGGGGGGTGGGGTGCAATAACTCAGAAACAGAAGCCACATGTGCAACAAAATGTCTTGTTACTCATCACAGGGCAAAAATTCAAATTAGCATGTTCAGGATATGGTTTTAAGGATACATGCACGTCTGCCTTAGATTTTAAACACAGTATCTTTGCAGGAATAACAAGTTTGGGACAGCATTTACAACTCTACTTTTCTCATCTCTGATTGGATAAACAGTTGAGAGGATTCTTCCTATATCAGTGTGGTTATACTAGCTGTATCTTCAGGTTTCATTCCAGGGAGACATGAAGAATAAAAGTCACAGACACACTCTCAGGTTTGGGGTCAGAGGTTGGTTGAGTGGAAGCAGAGCCTGTTCCTTCCTCATGAGAACTCAAATATGGCTTTCCTCTCCAGACGGGAAAACCACAGACAGTCTCTCGCTCTCTCATCACATACATACATTTATGCTATATCTCAGATTCCTATGGCAGTTTTATTTATTATATATTATTATATTATGTAAATTCTCAATCTGTAAACTATTTTTCCCAGGCTGTACCATTGTATCATTTGAGAGTGGAGAGAAATGTCTAGTTGTTTAGACATCGATAGTTTTCTTTTTACAGCACTTCACTGAAGTCCATTATCGTATTTGATTACAAACATTGAGAGTCTGAGCCTGAGTGAGAGAGATGGACGCAAGCGGTCGCTCTCAATCCGGAACTCTGTGCTTCCTCGTCCCCAGGGACAGACAGTGGCTAATCAATTTCAGACCAATGGGAGCTTCATTTACATCACAAAAGCTAATTATTGCAGCCTAATCAATCAGCACATCCTAATTAGCTCAGGGCTTGAGCTGGGACTGCCAGAAAGAGAGAGAGATTTCTACCCTGCTGTATACAGAAACGTTTTCAGACATGCTGTTATTACATATCCAGACAAGCCTGAGGTGAGTGACATTGTTAAACCTACAGAGACAGAACGAGAGCAGCTGACAAAAAAAGAAAAGATGTATGGATGAATGAATGTTCTCTTGTTTTAATAACATTCCCAAAATCCCTTAAATTGTTCCGCCCTTCGGGGCTTTGGTCCTGGAAAGGATGTGTGGAGGTCTGATTAAAGACGTCACTCATTTTGGTGTGTGTGTGTTTGTGTGTGTGTGTGTGTGTGTGTGTGTGTGTGTTTGTTTGTGTGTGTGTGTATGAACTTGGAAAACTGAAAAAGGCCTGAGAGATACAGTAGTTTGGATTTCCATATACGCTACAGTAAGTTTGGAGTCAGTTCATTTTTATTATTATTATTAAAAGAAATCAATACTTTTACTCCGTAAGGATGCATTACACTGATCAAAGGTGTTATAAAAATGTTATAAAAGATTTCAAATAAACATGTTTGAACTTTCTATCCTGAATAAATTATCCCATTTTCCACCAAAATATTAAGTAGCATAACTGTTTTCAAAATTGATAATAATCAGAAATGTTTCTTGAGCACCAAATCAGCATATTAGAATGATTTCTGAAGGATCATGTGACACTGCCGACTGGAGTAATGATGCTTAAAATGAAGCTTTGCATCAAATGAATTCATTGTATTTTAAAATATATTAAACTAGAAATCAGTAATTTTAAATATGAATAATATTTCACAATATTACTGTTTTTACACAATTTTTTTTTTCATCAAGCTGCTGATCCACCAGTTCATGTTTTGTCTCGTCTGACTAACTGACCGTTATCTTGAGCATGATGCACTGAAGGACTGACAGTTCAGAACTAAACACATCATTAAACAGCTTCTTCCTAATCGAATCACAGTCTTCCTCACAGGCATTAATTATCCCCAGCAGTGATTTTTCATGTAGATCTGCTCTGGGATTGATTGTGTTTCAGTGGTAGAAACATGTCCTCATACGGCACATCTTTTGGCCTCATGGGGTGTGGTACAGCTGAAGAAGCAATTTTCACTTTTAGAGGATTGACATTCGAGTTGACATGGCAGATAACACAGTAAAAGAGGTCAATAGATTTACATTGAACTGATTTGATTAGCAATAATTTTCCATGATTATCAATTACCATGACAGGTCTCTGAGAATTATGATGGGCTTCAAATGTTGATGCATGCTGAACTACTCAATTTTGCTGTTAGTGAAGTACTACCCAAATACATTTAGTTGCTAAAGCAGATTCCCTGAAGATGAGTACAGCATTTTTTATGGATTTTAATTAGCAGCGTTTGCTAAGGCAATCATCCCTTTTTTTAAAAAAGATTTATTTTTGGCATTTTTATTTTGATAGGACAGTATAGCAGTGACAGGAAGTGAAGTAGGAGAGAGAGAGGGGGGCGGGATCGGGAAAGGTCCATGAGCCAGGACTCGAACTCGGGACACCCGGGCGGCACTATATGTCCACGCACTGCCCACAAGGCTATTGGCACCGACAAGCATCACTTTTATAATTGCCCATACCTGTGGTTAGAGATTTGAACAAACCTTAAACCCTAGGTATTTGACTATGGAGCTTAACATGTCATGCACTGTTTATGCAACAGTATAGATATAATTCATACCTCAAATTCTGCAGTTTATTTTAAATGATTTGTTTTAGGATACACTTTATTTTGATAGTCCACTTTAGACATTCAGCTAACTGTAAGAAACTTTCCAACTACATGTCAACTAACTCTCATTAATTTGCGACTACATGTCAACTCTCATTAGAGTATTAGTAGACTGTTAGTTTAGGGTTAGTAGAATAAGTTGATTGTAATCGCAAAGTTACTTATAGACAGTAGATATTAAGCAGGCAGTCTACTAATACTCTAATGACTTGTAGTCGACATGTAGTTAGTAGAATATCTAAAGTGAGCTGTCAAAACATCAAAATGTTACCCTGATTTATGATGTATGATACATATATATATATATATATATATATATATATATATATATATATATATATATATATATATATTAGCTATTAGCTATTTATATATATGTCATAATCCCATTGATTTAGGGAAGGGATTCAAACCATATTTAGGGACTTGGAATGTGGCTTTTTGATTTGGGCCAATATGGAACGATCTAGCAACCACATTTTTCAGCTTTATATGGCATTTTGATTCCCATTTTACTCAACTGTACCTGTTCCGGTAATTGTCTTTAACATGATTTGCGCACTGTAATGATGAAGTGAAGCAGTAAGAGGTTGAGTGATGTATGGAGCGAGGGTGTTTTGTGGTGAGTTGTGACTCTGCCGCACTGCTTCCCTCCAGGTGTTTGTTTTTGTGACTGAGGAAATTGCTCATAAATTTCAAAAGACGCTTTGCAGAGAGACTCAGATTTCCCCAGATTCCCTCACAGTCAGATTTACGATGCAGCAGAGAACTGGTGCTGATATTAATGGATAGCGCCCGCATCCGCCTTCTCCCATTTGCACACAAAAATACACACATTCTAATACAGTACCATAGCGACTGTTTAGGAAAATGATTTTATGATTGAAATAATTACTGCACTCCTACATTCTTCTTATAGCTGAACAAATCATATCTGCATTAAATCTGTCACGTTTATTAAATTAGCCTCCCACTATTTTTGTCTCTTCAGTCGTGTTGACAGTGATGTGCAATTTGTAGCCAGTCCCTAAATATAATAAATGTAATATAAAAATATAGAAAGAGTATATATTGTTTAATGGTAGTAAATGAAAGTACATCTTAGTTACAGAAAGATCCCTGAGAATTCTGTGTGTATATCACCACCAAGTGGCCCTGACGTGAACTGTATTTTTGTAAGCTGCTCACAACTCGGCAATGCCCCAGAGGAGTGTGGCTTTAGACACACCATGATTGAAAACAGAGGAAAAAGGTCATCGGATAGGGTGACGCTGAGCGTGTAAACCAACAGGAGGGAATACATTAAACAGAACAAAGAACGAGGAGGAAAGAGCAACTGCTCTGCTCTCAGATCAGGAGAATTCAATAGATTATGTATATTTCTAGGCTGGCACACGCTGGGATCGAAATGCTGGTAAAACGCTGGTGTTCCCGCTCTTTCTGGGTCTCTGCTAGAATTATGCTGAATGCTGCTGTATATCAGAACAGCTCAGCTTATTTGATTTGACGTGAGCCATCAGTCAGAGCTCTGTGCTGTGTGTGTGTGGTTTTTTAAGCATATTCTGTCCCTGTTGGCTCTTTCTGAAAGCATTAAACTGCATCATGCTGTTGGCCACACACATCCTTTATGTGTGTTCAATTTTGACTGTGACTGTGTGTGTACTGTATGTCTGTTCATACAGAGAAACACACATCATTGCTCTTATACCAGCTAGCCTTTCTAAATGTACCATAATTACTTTCAATTTCTTTTTTTATTGCTGCTTTGTACATAGTTTCATTTACTGATGCTTGGTCTTTATAATTTGGCCTTTATTATATATATATATATATATATATATATATATATATATATATATATATATATATATCATATATACACACACACACACACACACACACATATCATTATTTAAAATGTATTCATTTTCAAAATATTAGCCATCAAGTCACTTGATGAATTAAATTAAATGAATTAAAGTATGTGCTTAATCAGACCAATATGACATTTAAAAAAATACTATACCTATTTCTAAAAACATAATTATTGGCCAACATTTTTTTTTTTTTTTTTTTTTTTTTTTTTTTACGCTGGGGTTAAACAAATACTAAAAAAACAAATAAATAAAATAATTAATGTAGTGAAACCTTGGGTGTATGAAAGTGAACCAAAAAAGACTTTTGGTCTCTACATGAAACCTAAGGATCAAAGCTGTACATGTAATTTAACTCAAAATGTTATTTCAATATCTGTTTCAAAGATATTTAGATGTTTTGCACAGAAAACAATTTGAGGATGCTGGATTTGTGTTTGAAAGAAAGTTTTTGCTTGTGTTTTTACCCTCAGGGTTATCACTGTGCATAATGCTCATAGCTTAGCTTGAATTTAACACAGTGTTTCTTTAATATCTTATGGCAATGTTATTTTAAAGTGTTTTTGTTGTTTTGTTGTTTTATATATATATATATATAATTATTATTATTATTATTTTTATTATTATTATTATTTTATTATTTATTTTTTTTACTTGAAAACAAATTGAATATACTGCTTTTCTACAGAATTTTTTGTTCATTTACCCTCAGGGTCAGTGCTGTATGTAATGTGCAAGCTTGTGGTTGACTTGTTGCCATCTCCAGTCCTGTCTTTCACAGATAAATAAATTCATGCATCTCCAGCAGAGCTGTTAAAATAAATAATTCTCCGCTGTTCACTACACTAATGTCTGATTCATTCTGCGCCATGTACGCTCAAGTGCACAAGAGGGACGCATCCAAGAATCCACTAATTTGGTGTTGGAGTGCAGGTTCAGAATGGAAGAGAGGTGTTGTGGGACGGGTTATGCTCTTTTCACCTGCATTATGAGGTCTCACTGAAGCATATCAGAATCAAGAGCTCTACAGTTCACTTCCCCTTTACGACTGGTTGTGTTCATATGCTCTGATATTATTTTTAAGCTGGAGGCAAGATATTATAATTCTTACCTACCAGTAAAAAATTACCATGTGGCAGCCGTTGGTCCTTAACTGCAATACAGATATTTATGATATGAATAATGTAACTAGAGTTCAAGTTTATGAGAAAAAAATAATTACACACTTCTTGCGTTTTAATAAAAACAAGTTTAATAAAAAACGAGTCAATAAAAACCCATAAACAAATTCATGTGCAGAAAATGTTAAAGACACAGTTGTGTCAGCAATGTTCTGTCCCAGCTGTAGGAAGTTATTTTCCTTGTGGGAATTTGCAAAACTAGTCGACAAGTTGGAGGGCCGTCTAAATGATTAGTTGACTAGTGGATATCTAACAAATATTTAACAAGTAAATAATTGCTTACAGCAAGTTTTGGCAGTAATTTATATGAACTTTGTAGTTTTTACTGTTAGTATTGCTAGTTTATTGATGCATTTGAAAAGGTTCTCTCTGTCTCTCTCTCTCTCCAATATATACTTTGTCTTAAAATCCCTATTTACCAGTGTCCTAATCATTTCTGTTTTCTTGTCATCCAACAGGAAGTTCTACTACATTACCGTTTTACGGGACCCTGTGTCTCGGTACCTAAGTGAGTGGAGACATGTCCAGCGTGGGGCCACATGGAAAACCTCCCTGCACATGTGTGATGGGCGAACTCCAACACCAGAGGAGCTGCCCACCTGCTACGAGGGCACCGACTGGTCGGGCTGCACTTTACAGCAGTTCATGGACTGTCCGTACAACCTGGCAAATAACCGACAGGTGCGCATGCTGGCCGACCTCAGCCTGGTGGGCTGCTACAACATGTCCTTCATCCCGGAGAAGAAGCGTGCGCAGGTGCTACTTGAGTCGGCCAAGAAGAACCTACGAGACATGGCCTTCTTCGGCTTGACTGAGTTCCAGCGCAAAACGCAGTACTTGTTCGAACGGACCTTCCGCCTCAAGTTCATCCGGCCCTTCATGCAGTACAACAGCACGCGGGCCGCAGGCGTGGACCTGGACAATGACACAGTGCAGCGGATCGAGGAGCTCAACGACCTGGACATGCAGTTGTACGACTACGCCAGGGATCTTTTTCAGCAGCGCTACATGTACAAGCGTCAACTCGAGCGAAGAGAGCAGCGCCTTAAGAACCAGCTCGCCCTCTTCCCCTTTCGTCGGGCACCCAGCTCTGATTCTGCTTTCAGGGATGACGCACCAGAGTCCGAGGTGTCCCGACTGCCCACGGAGGACTACATGAATCACATCATCGACCGCTGGTAGCAGTGCTGGGGGGAGGGGGACGGTAAATACAGGTTGAGGAGGAGAAAAAGGCTGCGATGCCCAGTTCAAATCAAGCAGGAGAGGAACACGGTGAACGAGAAAGAGACAGAACTTTAGCGCCACCATCAAATACGGCCCTCCCCCCTTCTGTTGTGCTCCAGGATATCCTTCGGTCATCTTGGAGTGGAAAGACTCTAAAAGTGGCACACTCTTCGCCGCTAATGCGAAGACTTTGCGTGTCAGGTCAGAAATGACTGACTAACTTAAAGCACTGAGCCTGAACTTAAAACTAAGAGGTGAAGACTTCTACAGGCGCATTCGCCCACGGAAGGAAAAACATACGTAAAAATGATTGGAATTATATTCACTGCAGATTTTAAAAGAATGAACCGAATGAAATTGTATAAGGGTATTTGCTTAAATGTCTGCTGCCATTTCAGCCATAATAACGGTCTGTCTTTTTATTTTTTCATTTATTATGGTCTTATTTCTTTTAATTATTTTTGAAAGGGATTGTTCATCCCTCAAAGAGGTAAAACTCACAGCACTGAGACCAACAGAGCTGCCTAACACTTATTAGATGCAATTTATTAGCTTTTCATAATCGGTGATGACTTGAAAAGGTCTGTTCTATTGTCCTTTTTTGTGTTTTTGCATATCGGTTGCAAATTTCAATGGACGGACGGACGACGTGGACCATAGCCATTATTTAAGCTTTCAGCATACTGTACGAGAAAATTCCGTGCGCTAAGTGTATTAATATATCCTTACTGAATGTGAGAGTTGTTTAGTTTGTTCGATGCAACAGATGTTTTGCGTGATGTTATTGGTCGAGACAAATTCTAAGTTGTCATTAGCACTCAATCAAGGCCATTTCTTAGTAGCCGAAGCGGTAACCTGGTGGAGATCCAAAGAGGAAACTGTGTCTTATTTTACACTTAGTAAGGATGGGCTCTGTGTTTCTAAGCGAAATCATGCAATCTAAATACGATTGACTCTGTAATGACACCTGTGTGTCAGTCAATAACAGGAGCATTGTAGAGCTTGTGTGAAAGTGTGTGTGTGAAAGAGAGAGCTTGTGAATCGCAAGAGCAGAATGAAGAAGCAGCAAATGCAGCCTTTATAAAAGTCATCACCATTCCCAATTCCCAGAGACTACTCATTATTTATTATGCGAGTGTATAGAGGATGACTGTGTGTGTTTGAGATTCTAAGCATTCTATTGAGGAGGAGGATATTTTAAGTATGCAAGCATGTTTGGGTGTTACTTTTTTCTGTGCAAATGTGTGTGAGTGAGTATTTCATGATCAATATCTTGCCATGGTCCTCAGGGACTGAAGCTATTGCCAGTAAGGGGACAAGAATGATGTCACATGTCTCCCCTTATGCAAATCTTTGAGTTGTTTGTTGTTAAAGGAATAGTTTGCACTGAGAAATGCACAGTTCTGTCATTATTTACTCACTCCCAATCCATGTGATCATAAAATGAGATGTTTTGCAGAATGCTCAAGCTGCTCTTTTCCAAACAATGAAGGTGAATAGGGACTGGGGCTGTGGAACACTAAAACTATATTTGAATTCGCCATATTTAAAGTTTTCAAGTGTATTCCAATTCAGTTAAGTCAAAAGGATGGTCACTTTTGAGCTAAAGAGCTCTAGTCTTCATTCAGTTTCATTGTACAGTATATAAAAGAGCAGCGTGGACATCCTGCAAACCGTCTGCTTTTAGGTTTCACTGAAAAAATAAAGTCATACTGATTTGAAACAACATTGAGAGTGAGTAAATAATGACAGAATTGTAATTTTTGTGTGAACTGTCCCTTTAAGTTGACATCTACACAAGTAAACATTATGTGAATAAGGTATCAGGAAGAATTCCCTTGACTCTGACTCTTAAAGTGTTTTGAGGGAGGTTTTTACTTCACTTACTGCTCTGCAATGGGAATTTGTTTTCTCAGTAACTATAATTACAGACTACTCACTTACTGCATATTTAACCTAAAGTGTTATGTTATTCAAGAACAAATCTTCTCATGACTGATCTGCATAATTCATGAATGATCTTTATGAAGGCAGCCCTTTATTAATATCTCTATGTGATACTGTCATTCCCTACAGCTGATATGCTCTTAATGGAAACCCTCAGGGTTGTAGTAATTGTTGGTCTCATTGCAAAATATTTCGATGACCAAGTGTTTCTCAGTCTTAACTTAACAATGGCATCCAGCCAATCAGAATAGAATATTGGTGTGCTATAAAAATGGCCACTGCTTCCAACTGTCAAATATTAGTCCAGAAACATGCTCTACAGTGACAGTAAGAAACCCCAGTACTCAAGGGGGCGACACAGTCACTTTCAGATGTCTGAGCCATTAAAGTGTTGTTATTCAGGTAACTAAATGGTTTAACTTTTACTTACTCAACTAGATTGCTCAGTAATGTCGGTAGTTGACCTGAAAGAGAAAGCGTATTCAGTTTATGCTAAACCCTGCTATAGCGCCCCTCGTGGTAATGCTAAGAATGCGACACACATCTTAGTTGCATTATTAAAGGGTTACTCCATCCCAAAATGAATTTTCTTTCATTATTCACTTACCCCCATGTCGTTCCAAACCCGTAAAACTTCGTTCGTCTTCAGAACACAATTTAAGATATTTTGGATGAAAACAGGGAGGCTTGAGACTGTCCCATAGACTGCCAAATAAATTACACTATCAAGGTCCAAAAGCATCGTCAGAATAGTCCATCTGCCATGCGCTGGAGTAACCCTTTAATTGCATTGTTTTAAGAGCAGTCTCTAAAATTAAGCTAGAGGCATTTGCCTTCACCTACTCCTCTAGAGTATGTTTCTGGCCTCATGTGAGTCTAGCAAATTGACTTCAGCTTTTTCTGAAAGAATGTGCAAGAGCAGCACTAGCGAATCCCTGAGCTCTGCTCCTGGGAGCATTTATTCATCACATCCAGTTCATCTGCTCTGGGTATTTTTCTCATTATTTCAGCAATGAATCGTCAAATACACCATTAAAAAAATTGCATTTTTGTATGAACATGTCAATGCTTCCTGTCTTCTTTTTCATTTCTGCTCTGGGAAAGTGTCTTGAATCTACACTGAACAAAATTATAAGTGCGACACTTTTGTTTTTGCCCCCATTTTTCATGAGCTGAACTCAAAGATCTAAGACTGTACACAAAAGGCCTATTTCTCTCAAATATTGTTCACAAATCTGTCTAAATCTGTGTTAGTGAGCACTTCTCCTTTGACATCAGCAAACCGCTCACCCACATGACGCCTGAATGTACATGAATGGGGGCAAAAACAAAAGTGTTGTGTTTATAATTTTGTTCAGTGTATTTATAACTTGAGCATTTATGAGTATGTTTATTGTGCTTTACTATGTTTCCACCATATAATAATATATTTCATATAGACTTTAACAAAAAATTGTCTCTTCCTGAAGACATTAAAAACCTGTTTAATTATTCAAGATTTTAAAAAGTTGGTTAAAGAAAAGAAGTATGAAGTAAAAGAAGACTAGAGTAATGGCTGCTGAAAATTCAACTTAGCCTCTGACAGGAATAAAATACTGTATATTAAGGTAGAATACAGTTATCTGAAATTCTAACAATAGTTCGCAATATTGCTGTATTCAAATAAAATTCAGCTTGGGTCTTTTGAAAAACATTACCAACTTCAAACTTTTGAGTGGAATTGTGATAATATAAAATTAATATGATTTTCATATTTAAATATTGACAGTTCGATATATTAAGTCAAAAATTATGAATACATGAAAATGCACAGCAGAATAACAGAATAACCCTATGCCCCACACACACACAGCCACCAGCACTGCAGTGAGAGACAGCATCACACCGCACACACACACACATACACACATATGCCACAGCAGACATCAGCCGCTGAAGCCCGGGCTACGCTACAGAAGCGGCTGACTCAGACAAGAGTGCTCTCCCTGGTAATTACAAAATACCTCCTGGCACGGATATCAAGACACGCTTCTTTGTCCTGTTGAATTGAACGGCAGAGAAGCCGCGTATCAGCAGCCATTATTGTCTGAAATGGATGGGGGTAATCACTCCGGCTCCTCTGAGTTCTGCAGGGGTAATGAATTGCCACGCTGTGTCTCTTGGACAAGAGCCACACTGAGAATCACTTGCACCCAGGCCATTGTTCTGCCAGGATATAATAAGAATTCCCAGTATGACAAATACAGTATATAGAGAGAAGATGAAGTGGCTGGGAGAAGAATTAGGAGAATTTCTATAGCTCTGCACAATAAGTATTGAACCTAGATGACGAAGGGCTACAACATACTTTTGTTTTGAGCTCAACAATTAACAATTGGCCTCAGCAACATTTTGAATTCATTAAAACAAAAGGAGGCAATAAATATATATATATATATTCAAGCATTTTTCCATATTTTAAGCACTGGAGTGGACCAAGTAATTTTAAAGTGATAGTTCACGCAAATATGAAATTTACCTAGCTGCACCTTGTTCCATACATGACTTTCTTTCTTCTGTGGAACACATTTTGTCAATTATTATGAAAGTCAGTGAGATCCATTATTGTTTCAGACCCCTTTGATTATTACATTTATATTACAAATAACTATCCATTTAACCATTTTAACCATTTAAAAACCCATATTATTATACAGTTTGAATTAGATTTTATTTTTAGATTTTTCTTTTTAATGTTAGTTACATTTTAATAATTTGTATTAAATGTCAAAAAACAAAATCCTCTATTGTGTGGTGTCATTAAAGGGGTCATATGATGCGATTTAAAATTTTCCTTTCTCTTTGGAGTGTTACAAGCTCTTGGTGAATAAAGAAGATCTGTAAAGTTGCAAAGACTAAAGTCTCAAATCCAAAGAGATATTCTTTATTAAAGTTCTCGTCCACCGCCCCAAACGGATCATTCTAACACGCCCCTACATATCTACGTCAGAATGTGGGAAGATTTGCATAACGCCGCCCAGATGTTCACGCAAAGAAAGAAGGCATACCTTTTATTCTCATTGGAGTATTGTTGTTGCCACCACCGCCATGTCGTATAGATGCTGTGCGTTTCAGTGTGAAAGCGAAACTACTTTGTTTGGCCTTCCAAAAGAGGACGATATCCGCTTCATCATGCCTGGGGCTGATCCGTGCTGGTCGCTGAGGAAATATATCAACTTTGCACTGTGGACGAAGCGGAGTCCAGCCCGGGGTCGTCACATGTGGTTGCTGCAAGCCCAAGGTTAGCGCCTTTGTAGAATCCGCCTGCCGCACTGTTCTCAAGCCGCCCGCCTCTGCTCATTCAAGCCGGCCGCAGCTCACTCTAGGCCTCCGGCCTCTGCTCACTCAAGGCCGCGGTGTGTAACGCTGTTTCGTTGAGAAATTGAAACTACTTTGTTTTTGCCTTCCAAAGGAGGACATGACTAGAAATCATGTTTATATCACGTTTATAAAGGATTTTATGTTTATGTCTCGTCGCTCCGGTCGGACAAGACATCACAATATGTTAAGAGGCGTAACATTTCCGTCACACGCTTGAGGCATTCGGCCAATCACAACGCACTGGATAGCTGGCCAATCACAGCACACCTCGCTTTCAGAGCGATAAGCTTCGTAAAAACTGACGCGTTTCAGAAGGCGGGGCATAGAGGAGAAACAATAATGTATGTGGAAAATAATGTTTTTTTTTTTTTTTTAAATTAAACCGCATAAACACATTTCATTACACCAAATACACAAAAAAAAATTATTTTTAGCAGCACCGTATGACTCCTTTAAGATTATTTAACTGCTCCCAATCGAGATGGAGCGTCCCAAACTCTAATCGTAAATATCAAACATGACTCTTGATCAGGCTGCTTCTGACGTCCTTGACAATACTAACTTAATATTGAGGGGGCGACATGTCCCTCTCAACATCTAAGTGGTATCACAAAATTCACCTCAAAGGGCTTTGATTAAAAAAAAACTTGTCACAGTAAACTAGGTTTCAGTGGCACTGATCTATAATCATTAGACATAAATTGGCACTGTAAGTGCTTTTCGCTTCATAGCTTGTGGCTGATTTGAATGCACAGAGGGGATAATGTGGAACTGACGTGGCCATTTCACCTTTTGTGTGTGTGGTCCATACTTGGCTTTTAAAGGTGAGACATATAATTTAGCACTGGGAAATATAAGTCACTGCCATGGAAACATGATGTCACATCCTTGAAAAGCTTTGATTGTTTTTGATTGTTATTCCTGTCGAAAACTACTTCTCAAGTGTTTCCTCACAGCACTTCTTGAGGAATTTAGTGTCGAGAGTCTATGCTAATTTTCTGGATCGTTCTCTGAAATTTTACAGTGGTACAGAATATTAAACTCAGTTCTGTGTCGTGCTGTCAGTTCCTGTCATTATTGGTTTTGAAGGACTTCTGCAAATCGCCTCCTAATCAGGGTAATTGATTTTTATGAGCAGAGCCCTTCGCAGCAGGCTGCTGGCTTTACAGCCCCTCTTGGATATAAAAGGTAGGCGCTCCAGCGGAAAGGTTAACAGCCACTGCGGCAAGAGGAGAGCGGCTTTGCACTATACTTTTTATCTTTTCTATCCACAGGCTAATTCATAATGGAGCCACCTTGACCCCATAAAGCACCCAGGGCTCCCTGTCCCCTCAGAAGCGCACTTCGACCTGTCACACTTGATCTACAGTTTAATTCGATGCTGGAACATGCAATTTCTGCCACACCGTCACAGGTTGTGTTGCTCTATACCACAAGAAAGGTCAGTAGAAGCATGTATAAATATCCGGCTGAAACATCAAGTGTGCCCTTGTCAGTTTGAGCTTGGGTGGCAATAGCCAAACAGATCCAGAGTGTCCAATCATGTCTGATATTGATAAACAGAGCATGGATTTTGACGTCTGACCCAGCAGCATTGAACTATTTAGCATTATCAGAGCAACTCTGCAGGCTGTTTAATTCTCATGCATGGGTAGAAACAGGAAAAATAGGCAAATAATAAAATGAGAATAGCCTAAGGCTTGGCAGCCATGGCTCACGATGCTGTGCAATTAGTCTTTTGTTTGATGTAGCAGAATTCTGGTAATAAAAAATCTTCCCAATTGAAGTTTCCGTTTTTTTGTTTTGTTTTTTTGTTAACAGCCTGAAAGCATCATCTGTAATGCAAGGTAAAGATGTAAAATACAACTTTATGAATCCCAAGAAGGAAATGTATCATATTAAAGCCTATATGGTTATTTCCTCTGACAAGATGATTGAGAATCAAATATTCATAATGAGAGACTTGTGTTACTTCATAAAAGCAGATGTGTCAGTTTGAAAAAGTTTGCAACTGAGTGTAATGAAAACAAAATGCCTTTTCTTTTTTAAATGAAGATTCAAAATCCATTAAATATTAAGCACTGTTTGAATTGTTCCTTCTCTTTATTGTACTGGTTTAAATGTGTCATGGTCAGTAAGCCCATGGGAAATTAAAGGGGACAGTTATAGTAGAATCAAATCATTTAACCCCTATTTTTAGACTAGTAGTCCCATGGGACAGTGAGTTAGGCCACTTGTAATTTATGTGTAGGCTATTTAAACTAATGAGGTACAAGACAGATCCCAGTTCTGTAATTTGATGGATAACTGTCTATCAATGAGAAAAAAAAAATTGGGGTTCATTTCAGTTATAAAAGGAACAGTGTAAGTGTAACTATATGTGGTTTGTTTGATTTATGTATGTAAATTTGATAAATTAATTTGGGGTTCATTTCAGTTTATATATATATATATATATATATATATTTGTATACAATTTAAGCATGTCACTGCTGGAATATTCATGGCATCTATTCAAAGACAATAAGTAGCATATGGCTTATACAGAAATTTGTTTCTGATATTGTAATACAGTATTACACTGAAGTAGCCTAGCTGTTTAAAAAAAAAAATTAAAAATAGAAGCAGCATAAAACAGGCATCATACACAGTAGTGCGATAAAAATATAAAACAGAACGATCTTGAAGTCAGATCTTTAGTCATTATTTTCACGCATTATCCGTAAAAATCCAGTTTCCATTCTAACCCTTTAAAATCTGAGTTAAAGTCTCCTGCGCGCTCTTCTTGAGCCAAAATGGCGCCTATGACTAATTAGCTGTCTAACGTATAGCCAGTAAAAACGTTGAATTATGTTGTTGTCTTTATTCAAATTCCTCATATTTCTTAACCAATATCGTATTATATGTTATTAATACTGCTGTTACTGTACCACTTATAATATTGTATGTGATTTTGCTTGTACTTAAAGCCATATTTCTGGAAAGGCACAAAGAGCAGATCCTACACATGAACCGTGGGATGGACCGCTCGCTTATACCGTCCAAACATGGCAACTCACGAAGCAGATTCAGAAGCCGGTGCTGGTATGATTGCTTATTTAATTCTCAGCATAATTCTGTCACATTGCTTTTATTGCAATGATAGTGTGCATGAATATGCCGCTTAATGCTTGTTGCAACTGGTTCGAAGCAAATGTATGTGATTAGTCATCCTTGTACAGTTATAAGGACTGCCATTGCACTACATAGATAAGTGAGCTCATTTAAACGCTGAATTCTTCTTTTTAGATTATATTCTGGTTATTATGTTCGAAGAATATTTGAATTCAGTCGCATCTCATTCACATAACCTGTTAAAATCGAATTGTAATCCTTCGCATTATGATTAACGTTATATAAGTCATATGATACTACTTGGTTTTACATAGTGCGTTTAAATCTGGCCACAGTGCCAGTTAGATGCCATAATTATTTCATTAATCCTCGTAAAATATGCTTTGAAAGAAGTTGTTAATGCAGGAAGTTAACGAGAACCCGGAACTCCTGCTCGATGAGAACGCTGATTGGATGAGGCTAATCTTTATGTCCACGCTGAGTGCTCTGATTGGCTGAGAGTCAGGTCGCGCTGTACTCTTCAAGCTGTCAAATGAAGTGAAATACAAACAATGCACAAACATATGGAGGCTTTGTCTGTTTACCTTTGTGATATTTTTTCGCGTTTTAGGATTATTCTTTGCAAGTTTTTTTATGTCAGTTTGTTCCAATTTGATGTGTTTAATGCAGTTAAAAGAGGACAGTTTCAACGTTTGTTTCACTTTCTTTTTGAAATGTTTAATCTATACATATCGTTTAACCACTTACGCTTTTGGAGCATTAGTTGTGTTCCATGACCAGTTAGTCCCCTCCTCAAACAGGCTCATCGGTTTCATTTTCTCAGGCTTTCGTGGGAAAATGTGGATGCTGTGTGCTGCACTGCTGGCTCTGGGCTCTGTCCACTCTGTCAATGGGGACTCAAAAGCTGTCACAACAACACTGACCACTAAATGGCCCTCTACACCACTTCTGCTGGAGACCAGGTTAGCTTGAACACACAATGGCGACAGCATATTTAATTGTTTTATGCTACAGTTTACTAAAAATAAAAGGTGCCTTTATATTCTACAGTGAGTTCCTTGCTGAAGAGAGTCAAGACAAGTTCTGGGACTTTGTGGAAGCCACTCAAAATATTGAAAATGATCATGATGGTAATATTTGTTACCCTGTTACCCTTTGAAATCTTGTATTTAAATGATGCAACAGTGCTGTTGTGCTAAATATCATATATTATAATATTGTATACTTTTATGCTGCAGTATACTATGCAAAAAAAAAAAAAAAAAAAAATAATAATAATAATGTTAAGTTACTTGCGGTCAATGAAAATAGTTCCAAAAGTATCAGCATTGTGTCGATGCTCTCGACATGCTGTTGGCCAATCAGATTACTAAACTGTTGTCCATATTTCAGACACGGATCAGGCTTACTACGATCTGATCCTGAAGAGAGCCAGTGTGCTGCTGAGCCCAGTGCAGCTAAACCTGCTGAAGTTCGCCTTATCTCTGAGGGCCTACTCATCCACTGTCCACTCCTTCCAGCAGGTGAGTAGGGCCTCTCCACAGCTGTTTAATCTAAACTCAAAGTGAATCTGAAGAAAACATGTTTGACTCAGTTTGTTGGACTGTTTGTTTATGTAGATTGCAACTAATGAGCCTCCTCCACCTGGCTGTAAAGCGTTCTTCAACGTACATGGACAGACATCTTGTGATTCAGAAAGACTTAAAGCCATGCTGGATAACGCCTTAGAACGGTGAGTAACAGCAAGACCTGCTGTGACCCCCCCCCCAATCTAACTTTAACCACTATTTTTTGAATGTATTTACATATTTACATTGTATGTCTAATAGTTACACTAACATCTAATTCTACATAAAAAGCCTTTTTCAAATTGTATTATATTTATTGTGCATGCAGTATTCATGCCTTAATTAGAGACTACATAAAAGATATTTACTTTTATAAATTCATTTGTCTCATGTCTGGGCTATTTAAATAGTAAAGGTAAAAAGTACATTAAAACACTTAAAACCTACACTTTTACCATATATAAATATGTTTAAATTAATGTATTGACGTTATTCAGCGTCAACTAACCTAAAAACAACCAAAACTTTTTAAATATAATTGATTATATATATATGTGTGTGTGTGTGTGTGTGTGTGTGTGTGTGTGTGTGTGTGTGTGTGTGTGTGTGTGTGTGTGTGTGTCTTATTTATTTATTTATTTTCAGGCCCAAGCCATACCTGTTCAAAGGTGATCACAAATTCCGTTCAGCCAATCCTGATGCACCCGTTGTGATTCTTTATGCTGAGCTGGGCACCAAAGAATTCTCTAGATTCCATCAGCTGATGTTGTCCAAAGCCAACAAGGGCCTGATCACTTACGTTTTACGTCACTTTTTGTCTGTGAGAATTAAAACTCTTAGTATTTTAATGATAAAGGGTTTAAATACAGTGAAAATTATCTTTTCATCTTAAGACGAATAAGTCTTCCACATTTTCTGTCACCCATGCAGAACCCCAGCAAGGGTAAAGTGCTCCTGTCTGGATATGGAGTGGAACTGGCCATCAAAAACCAAGAGTACAAAGCCAAAGATGACACACAAGTTCAAGGTATGATAGCAGCCAAAAGTCTTTGTATTGTGGATTTGAAAGAAAGTTTTGAGCCTAAAGTATATGTATTGTTTTATCTTTTCTCCCCTTTTCACAGCTGGAGCTGATGTGAATGCCACTGTAATAGGTGAAAACGATCCTGTGGATGAAGTCCAGGGCTTTCTGTTTGGCAAACTCAAGTAATTTAAAACTCTATAAACATAAAGGATTGCTCTCCATTGACTAAAATGCATCCCTATGTTTGAAATTACATAACAGTGTATCTTAATAGCACATTGTATTTGTCAGGACCAATTATCCTGAACTTAAGGAACAGCTGAAGGAACTCCGGAAGCATTTGATTGAGAGCACCAATGAGATGGCCCCACTTAAAGTCTGGCAGATGCAAGGTGACTGTTTCTGAACTGGTGAAACTTCCGACATCTATAAAATTAACATCAAACGCTTGTTGGCTGCAGGTGTTTATTTTGAAGTGATGTGTGCTACAGTGTTTTACCATGGTTAAGGTAGTGGAGCCTCTTGTACCATTGTTTAAACACATATTTGGCACACTTATTTTAATGCCACTACTTCAAGGCCTTTCAAGCTCAATTATTATATAACCTGTGACTAAAGGAGCAGTTGGGTAACTCAATAATCATTCAGATGGTATGCAAATGGAACGTTTTCACATTGTTAATTAGCTGTGGTTCTGCTGGCCTTGTGCGGTTGTCACACACAACTCCCTCTAGCCCAGAGCTCATTACTGCTCTATCAAGGTAAACTCATCAGAGACTAGTCACATTTAGCAAAACCTCTGAGCCAACACACACACAGTTGAACGCACTATTCCCAGCAGTACTGGAAAAGTGCTTTGGCACATCAAATCCAATATATGTAGAATCTGAGAAATTGGCATGTCATATACAGGTCATTGCTATTTCAAATTAGATTGTGAATATTTCAGGAGCAGAAATACAAGTTTAAATAACATGTTCTTTATCCTTCTCCTAAAGATCTCAGCTTTCAGACTGCCGCTCGTATCCTGGGAGCTCCCTCTGTGGATGCTCTCAATGTCATGAGGGATTTGAGCCAGAACTTCCCCACCAAAGCCAGGTACAGTAAATAACCACCTGTACATTACAAACACTAACCAGACATAATAAAGCAACCAATTCCTGTATCCTCTAGGCTTTTTTTTGTTTTCTTATTTTGAAATATCATTGGTCCGAAATCCTACTCCAGATTTTAACGCTTCGCACAGCATTTCACTTTTCACTTTTATGGAACTGTTGCGCTATAAGGGAAGCACCCTTTGTTCTGTTTCTCTAAATCCTTTATTAGCAGTTGGAAGAAAAGTTTTGTTCATCTAAGAGGGCCAAACGTCCACGTATACTGTTTCATGAATGAAAAACGCAAGTGTAAAAAAATGTCGCAAGTGAATCCGCTAAGTTGTGCCGCGAATCATTGCTATGATTGACAGTGATAACTGTAGCAATGGACGGAATGAAACATCTGACAAACCGATGTCAAAATAGAGCTGTGCATTAAGGGATGCAAAGTAACAAAACAGCAGCAAGAAATCAACAAGTTAGCAGCTTTTACAGTTAAAGAGAAAACTTTTGATATGTCCTTTTTAAGGCAATATTTAAAAAAAAATTTCGTTTTTAAATTAAATCTAAAAATATTAATGCATTATTTAATTATTATACCATTCATAATTAACTTAATTTGTAGTTATCTAGTTAAGTATTTAAATAATTAACCCTGCTAGGCTGTCGGTATTTATTTATTTATTTTTAAATGACGTGAGACTTTTCGATTTCCCGCACTTGCTATATACTTTTCGGTTCAAAAACCCTGGCAACAGACTGCTCAAACCATCAGAAAGTTTATTCCGAGCTGGATGTTTTTAATGTCTTCTAAGGTTTAATTAACACTTTAAGGGGAAAAAAATGAGCCGTCAGCAGTTATGATGAAAATGATATGCTTTATTTGGCTCAGACAGCGCAGCCACGGCTAATGTGTTTAAAATGTGCCTCCCACACTAAAATGGAATTTTGCTAAAGTGTTTCTTGACATCATGGAGTATAATACACAGTCCTGTATCACCCAGAGCAATTAACTGCAGCTCTGACTCATCGACTCTAAAAAAAAAAAAAAAAAAAAAAAAAAAAAACTTTTTTATATATCTGAATGTAGACTTGCTTGACGTCAGTGAAAGCAATCTCATCTCTATCTAGTTAAACAGCTTTGATTAAAACAGCACAGACATTTTTATGCTGATTATAGTAGTCTGTGCATTCAAAATTTGATTATAATGAATCACCATGATGGACTAATGAATCATTTTCAGAATAACCACTCACATTTCTCTCTCCCTCTCAGGTCCATAACAAAAACAGTGGTTAATTCAGAGATCCGGAAAGAGATTGAGGAAAATCAAAAGGTGAGGGCCACCATTGTCCTTTTTCAAAGCTCTAGCGTCAGCAGGTATTCTCATTCACTATGATTTTTGCTGCACTGCTGAGATAATGGACTCAAAGAAGGGCCCATCAAGTCTTTGTTTTTTGCCTCATAATTCTTATAATTCAAATCTTACAATGATTCTCTCTTTGCTTATATTAAAACAAGTCCAAAATGAAAAAAATGAACGTTTGTTGTTTTTTAATGAAATAGAGAATCGTTCCTCTACACCTCTCTGCTTGTTTTCTTTACGTTCCTCTGTATTGGAACGTGTGTAAACGCTTTTGTTTTGTCGCTGAAAAGGTAATGAATGAAGTAATTGCGGCGAATGCGGTTTATACATGGCTTCGTTCATTGTTTCGGTCATTTCCTTTCTGTGATTAAAGCTGCTTCTTGCCTCTTGTAATGAGGACGTGTAACGGACCTGCTCCTCATTCCTCAATGTAATTGCATGCTGGGAAACTTGACGAATGGAGCCTCTTTAAGGTTCTCTAACGAGCTCCCTCGCTCTAATGCATGTGCCTTTAACGAATAACAAACATGAGTGCTACGGATAAAAGCATGAATATATAGAGTGTAAATGGCCTAAGGCTCAAAAGAGTCTGTTTGAATTATACATCATATTGAGCATCTCTTTCAACTTATGTTCTGCTCTAAGAAGTGACAGAAACATATGTTTCGTCCAGGTATTAGCAACCCACAGGGCTTGGGAGGTTATATTAAGGCTAACTGTGAATATGTCATTACCTAATGTCTCTGGTTCTTATTTCTCCTCTAGTATTTTAAAGGGACGTTAGGTCTCCAGCCAGGGGACTCGGCTCTGTTTATAAATGGACTCCATATTGACCTAGATGTGCAGGATATTTTCAGGTATTACATATTATATTTTAAATATAAATATTACATTATAAACAATTATTATTTATACTTTGAAAAGTCTAAAAAGTATTGATTTAATAATAAAAATGTAACTAAAATAATAATACAATATTTAATATTTACCTATATTATACACTACTGTTCACATGTTTGGCACATATAATTTTTTTGTATGTTTTTGAAAGAAGTCTCTGATGCCCAACAAGGGTGCTTTTATTTGCTCAAAAATACAGGAAAACAGTAATATTGTGAAATATTAATTCAATTTGAAATAATTGTTTTATATTTGAGTGTACTTTTTTTTTTTTAAAGCTGACTTTTTTTTGGGGGGTTTCAAAAGAACACTTTATTTGAAATGGTGAACTGAATTAAAAAATATCTTTACTGTTACTTTTGATCAATTTAATGCCTCCTTGCTGAATAAAAGCTTTAATTGCTTTAAAAAAAAAAAAAAAAAAACCTTCCGGACCCTACACCTTTGAATGATGTGTTATTTATGTCTTGCAAGAATAGAAGTAATTTGTATCTTAATAATGTGTGATGTATTTGTTAATGTCATGCTGCAGCCCTATATATTGTGTGTGTTTTTGCAGTGTTTTTGACATGTTGAGGAATGAGGCAAGGGTCATGGAGGGTCTGCGTAGTCTGCTCATAGACACACCCTACATCCACGACATCCTCAAACTCAACGTCCAGCCCTCAGACTCTGACTACGCAGTGGACATCCGCAGCCCTGCTGTTAATGTGAGCCACATGTTATTGTTTTTTTGTAAAGCTGCTTTCTTGGGGAGACAATAGAGAATAAACCCTTTTTTCCTCTTTCTCCAGTGGATTAACAACCTGGAGACAGATGGTAGATATGCATCCTGGCCCTCTAATGTGCAGGAGCTGCTGCGGCCCACCTTTCCTGGAGTCATTCGACAGATCCGGAAAAACTTTCATAATCTGGTAAGTATCGCAGATGCTATATAAATATGAAAGTTTCTGTCAGACATTAACAATTCACAGTGTAAACCCCACACAGATCTAAATTCTGCAAATCATTTCAGAATGTGTGTGTCGTTCTGACAGGTGATGATTCTGGATCCAACTCTTGAGAACACGGCAGAGCTGATCAGCGTGGCTGAGATGTTTTATAGCAACAACATCCCACTCAGGTCAGTCTGAAAATAGACCGAACATTAAGATTTGAAAGCAGGTTCAAATCTAGTCATTTTCTTGTGCCATTCTCACCCACTTCATTTAACCTTTTCAGTATCTCTCAATATATAAGGCATTAAAACCCATAAATATTGTTTGTGTGTGTGTGTATATATATCAACTCTGTAACCTGTCAGTGAAGTTATTGTGTCTCTCTCTGGTGATTTCTGTGTTTCTGTGTGTCTGCAGGATTGGAGTGGTGTTTGTGGTGAATGATTCTGATGAGGTGGATGGGATGCAGGATGCTGGTGTGGCTCTACTTCGAGCTTTCAACTACATCGCTGATGACGTTGACAGCCAGATGGCCTTTGATGCCATCATATCTGTAAGGCAACAATGTCATCAGTGCTTCATACAACACCAAATTAGTGGTGGACAGATATAAGTTTATATACAATTATATAGGCTATATTTTTATGTGATTATGAATTTACACTGTTCTTATTTCTGTACTTCTTTTGTCTATTATTTACTGCCACACTGGCATATACTGTAGGTTTGCATAGCCTTTGAAATTAAATAAATTTAGATTTTAATGAAGAGGGCAGTTGAATGTCTGTACAAGGATGTGTTGTGATCATCTTGTGTCTTTCAGATGTTGAACAGAGTTCCCAGTGGAGGCAAACTGAAAGTGGAGCATGTGGTGGGTGTGTTGGAGAAGAGATACCCATATGTAGAGATCAGCAGCATCCTAGGGCCTGACTCTGCCTACGACAACAACAGAAAAGTGAGGGATTTGTTTTTCTAATGTGTGTGCTTTGAATATTTCAGCAGTACCCCATTTCAGATGTCATATTCTTGCCAAAAGAGACAGAATATAGTGGATGTGGTAATGATTGGGTTATCTCTAGATATGTAACTGTCAGCCAGAGGTGGTTCCTGTGTTAATAGCTCTTTGTGTCTCCCAGTAACCATAACACTTATTGAGGTCATATATGTTCTGTGTCTCCACAGGAGGGAAAGGCATATTATGAGCAGACTGGTGTTGGCCCATTGCCCGTGGTATTGTATAATGGAATGCCTTTGCAACGTGAGCAGTTAGACCCAGATGAACTTGAGACAGTCGTCATGCACAAGATCCTGGAAACCACAAGTTTTTTTCAGCGCACCGTCTACCTGGTGAGAATTGCATGTCTGACACTGACACTGTTACATATTATTATCATTGCACTCTTCCCCAAAAAAAAAACAAAACCTAAGACCCATCATCAATTGGCTATATCTCTCTGTTTCCAGAACAGTTATAATGCAATCAATCTAGTTTTGTAAAGTTTCAGAACTTGTTTACAGAGTAGTTAAGGTGCTATGCACTCTGTAGGCTTGCATGATTAACTTTTTATTTTAAACATATATATTATTTTTTTAAGTATTTATTGCCAGTTAAGATTCTGCAGTAAATAAAATGCAATCAGACCAATGAGAGAGCAACAGTATACAAGTGCTGTGACAAGCCTCAGTTAGTCTAGGTGTTTTTTTAAACATATATATATATATAGTGTAGTTGTTTTTTTGAAATTATATATATAATAATATATATATATATATATATATATATATATATATATATATATTGTTTTTTTAAACATATATATATATATAAATATAAATAAATTGAATAGAATAGAATAGAATAGGTAAGTGTTAATTGGTCAGGTTTTTTTGTTTGGGTTGTTTATTTTGATGTGTCGATGTTTTTTTAAGAGATGTTTATTTGGATGAATAGTTGTTAATTTTTGTGGTGTGGTAGTGGACTGGTGGTTAGAGAGTCGGACTCACAATCCAAAGGTTGCAAGTTCGAGTCTCGGGCCGGCAGGAATTGTAGGTGGGGGGAGTGAATGTACAGCGCTCTCTCCACCTTCAATACCATGACTGAGGTGCCCTTGAGCAAGGCACCGAGCCCCCAGCTGCTCCCTAGGCAACGCAGCATAAATGGCTGCCCACTGCTCCAGGTGTGTGTGTTGCTGTGTGTGTGCACTTTGGATTGGTTAAATGCAGAGCACGAATTCGGAGTATGGGTCACCATACTTGGTTGTATGTCACGTCACTCACACTCACTTTTATTGCAGGGATACTGCAGGTGTGTATATAAAAAATAAATAATTTAATAAACTCTCACATACACACATTTTTGCATTTATCTGAAGTACAGTTTAGGGTTATTTATTGTCAGTGTCTTCTTTTGAAATGCTTCCCATTATCTTTTCAGGGTGAACTAAACAGTGACCATGATGTGGTGGATTTTATCATGAATCAGCCCAACGTGGTCCCACGAATCAATTCCAGAATCCTGAGCACCAGCAGGAATTATCTGGACCTTTCTGCCACTAGTGAGTTCTTGTCTGATTGGGTTCATAGCGAAATTGTGTTTCGTCAGTGTTTTGCTGCTCTCCGGTTATTTTCTGTTGAATCATAAATAGCTTTTCTTCCTGTAAACGAGCTAGTTTGAGATAAACAACATGTAGGCTCTCACAGGCTCTCGGGAATGAATATCTGCCTCATTGTGAATTCTGTGCTAAATGTCTTGTTTGTTCTTGATAGCCCATTTATTTACAAAAATTTACAAATGAGACTGCGGCAATGATATTCATAAACTGCTTTGTTTTTGCAAGGAATTTGAAACTGAATTTTAATAGCTTTTGAATAGCATATTTGCAGTCTTTCAGGAAGCTGAGAAAAAGACTCATTTCAGTCTGAATTCGAATAGCACATGATGTTCAGAAATAGCTGCATTACAAATGACTTTAGTTGGATTCAGTTATGAATGTGAATGTACCTCTAACAGAGAACAAAGCACAACCTTATTTTCATTTTCTCCCTAAGTGTTTGGCATCACCTGACCTCCAAAAAAACAAGTCTTTTCTTTTCTAGACAATCATTTTATTGACGAATATGCACGTTTCCTCTTTCTGGACACCAAAGATAAGAACGCAGCGGTGGCCAACAGCATGAATTACATGACAAAGAAAGGTGAGGTGATTGCTGCTATTGATCTCCATGAGAAACTCAATTCTTCCAACTTTCTGCTGATCTCTGTCCTATATAAACATGAACCATAGAGGTTTACTCTATGGGACCTTTATGAAATATGTCATTTCTGGTTGTTCTGTCCATTTTACATTATTTACCAGGTGCACACTGCAGTTTTGGCAAAACGGACCAAATTTCAGAAGTCAAAGATATTTGTCATAAGAGAAAAATTGGCAGTCTTACCACCAGATTTACTAAACAAGGCAAATTAGTGTGAGCCCATTGTTTTTTAACACCAAAAAAAGGTTTGCGTTACTGCAAGCTCTTAGTAAATCTGGCACTTGGTTTGATAAGTGTGACGTTCTCACCAAGAAATAGTAGTTGATACTAGCTGGTGTTTATTATATATGCAATAAGTATCTCAGTATTTAGTGTCTCCTTTGCATTATAATGTAAAAAAGTCCTTCAGTTCGCTTTGGAGAATAAACGGTAAAATGCAAATAAAGATGATTGACATGGATTGGCGACTTAAATCACCTATTGAGTCAGCACTGTCTATCATGACCAAAGTTTTGGCTGTCATGTCTGTCACACAGTCTGACATGAGAGACATTTAATTTCATACAGTCTGTTTTATCTTTTAAGCAACAATTCACTGATATAATCTGACAGGCAACACTCATGGAGAACAGAAAAAATTGCAATGTACACCTGTCTTTAGACACCAAAAACTGTGTACCATTAAATATATCTGTCTGCCTTTATTTGTGTTTTTCTTGAATGCTGTTTTCAGGGATGTCATCCAGGGATGCTTCTGGTAATTGCATTGAGCTGTTATACTCACTTAACTGACAGCCCACTTCTCATAGATCTCATCTAAACATACAGTGCCCGAGTGCAAATATAGTTAGAAAACACTTACATTGCCATCATTAACACAACACAATCTGTTGCTTCAAGGAATATTCTGGGTTATTTAAAACGTAATGTCTGTGTACCACATCTGCGGCATGCTGTTGATTACCACAGGAAATCATTTTGACTCTGTCTCTCAGTTTGTGGGCACAAATGGGAATACATTTACGGGAATACACTTCTATTGGAAGCCTAGCAGGTCAGTGTGCAGCTGCTTTGAATAAATATCTAAATATCTATTTAAATAAATATACATTTATATTAATGTCTATTTTACTATGACACTGTTTAGAAAGTACAAACATGAAAATGGTTAAGATGCTCTGGACCTCTGTTAGGATGGGTATGTACGATGTATACAAGGATGCCACGATGAAAGTATGAAAGGGATGTGACATAATATATAGAAGTGAAATTACATCAGTAATACAGAATCAGAAATGTGTCCATCTAGAAAAGTAGTCCAACCTCAAAAGGAAAATTCAGACAAATTTACAGCTACATCTAATGTTAGTGCTTGAACAAAAATACAAGCCTCATATTCTTAAATGCTCTGGATTGCTAAAGAATTCCTCTAAATAAGGTTTTGTTGTTTAAAATATACTGAGCAACAACTCTAAATTATTTTCTGTTGTCATTGACAGTATGCCACTTATGATATTGATAGCTAAAGTTGTGAATGTCCCAGAATATTCTTTTTTTTTTAAGTGTTTCTGCAAGTTTTAAGATTAGTTTCTTATGATTGTTGTTGTTGTTTTCCTTTAACTAAGTGAAGAAGTTTTCTGAAGCTTGCTATTGATTTAAACACGGCTGTGCATTTGTCATCTGTCAGAACTGTCAGTGTTTGATGGATGAAAGAGAATCTCTTTCTATCCTGTGGCCCCCTGTAATATCTTTCTTTTACAGACGTTTACAGGTTTATATCTTGGTTGAAATTGCCTGTCTGTCTCTGTGTGCCGCTTGGGCACTTCAGATACATCTCGTCTTTTCAACTGTTAAAACCCAAGACAAGCCAGAATGCTTTCAGTTCCTCATCATTTTCACTCACCTTTTTAGATTGCATGAGGAAACAGCATGTCTCATCTGTGTGTAATTTCCTTTAGCCCATGTTTCTGTCCTTCTCTGACTTGCAGATGATGGCATCATCCGTCCAGTGACTTTCTGGGTAGTGGGCGACTTTGACCAGCCCTCAGGACGACAGCTGCTGTATGATGCTATACGTCACATGGTAGGACAATGTTACTGAGCCAGTTACGTCAGTGTACCATCAAATCTCAAACGCAGTGTACAAAATGTACTTTTTGCTACAGCTGTCTGTCTGATGAATTGAATCTGTTATATATATATATATATATATATATATATATATATATATATATATATATATATATATATATATATATATATATATATATATATATATATATATATATTTTTTATTTACGTATTTTATATATAT
The DNA here is from genome assembly GCF_018340385.1 of Cyprinus carpio. Taxonomy (NCBI): domain Eukaryota; kingdom Metazoa; phylum Chordata; class Actinopteri; order Cypriniformes; family Cyprinidae; genus Cyprinus; species Cyprinus carpio. The sequence continues at coordinate 20,443,906 of NC_056573.1, read as the reverse complement.
ATATTTATATATTTATAACACATATAGCTTTGATCCTTACTGATTGTTATATGCACATTCTTTGGATTATTTTTTTCTTTGTCTTGGCATTTGGCAAATATTATTTTTGGGAATGAATTCATAAACTCAAGCACTGATTTCATGAAAGTGCGTATAAATAGTATGCCAAATAAAAATGAAAACTCGTGGTACTGATACGCGAAAATGGACTTTGGACATGCATATGCTATGCAATAGGTAGGTTTAGGGGTGTGGGGTAGATGCATATCATATGTAATGAAAACTCGTGTTATTTGTATGCGAAAATTGTGTTTTGTATTGAATCCAAACACTTGTGTATTATATGCATGCCAAAGTCCATTTTTGCGTATCAATACCACAAATTTTTTATTTGGCGTATTATTTATACGCATTTTCATGAGACTGGGCTTGCCATTCTTTGCTGGATATTTCCAGTGTTATTTTAGTATTATTTGTATACTATTATAGTATTTATTAATTCACATTAATTTTAGTGTTAGCAATTTTATGTGCTTTTGTCACTTTTATTAGGTTATTTCATGTATTTATTTAATTTTTTTTTTTTTTTTTTAATCAGTTTTGGTAATTATAATCCTTAAACCTATTTTATATAGTTGCAAAGGCAACATTTATAATTTACTTTTCAATTTTTTTTTTTTTTTTCATCTAATATTTACATTTTGTTTTATTTTGCCTTTATTTAAATTAAAACTAAATTGTTTTTAAAATATTCATTTTACTTAAAAACAATGGATATTTCAAACACTAAACCTAGCATTCTATTTATAAGGTTGTCTATAACAGTTAAAATCTTTAAATGTGTGTGATAGAGTGGAAAAACAAGTCTAAACTAATCATAATTTTATGTCTTTTTTTTTTTACTTTAGAAAACCAGTAATAATGTACGATTAGGAGTGATCAATAATCCCAGTGAGAACCTGTCTAATGAGAAGAGCCTAATTGCTCGAGCCATATGGGCAGCCATGCAGACCCAAACCGCCAACAACGCCAAAAACTTCATCACCAAAATGGCTAAAGAAGAGACGGCACAGGCTCTTTACGGAGGGAGAGACATTGCAGAGTTTGCTGTCGGGGTAAAATAAGCTCTCATGTAATTCATTTACAGTTATGATGGATTATTTGCTCAGGGTTATTTCAGTGTTGCTGCTGCGAATGTCACTTTTAAACTGCAGAATTTAATATAGAACCAATTTAACCAGATCCTTCTGCATTTTTCTGCACTACAGGGCATGGATGTTCCTCTCTTTAAAAGTGCATATGAGTCCCCTAATGTGAACTTCCTGTTGGCTCACTCTGCCTACTGCCGGGATGTCCTCAAACTGCAGAAGGGCCAGAGAGCTGTGATCAGTAATGGAAGAGTAAGTTAGACATTTGTATAGCAAGACTTCTGATGGTGTGAAAGCTCTTCTAATTCTATTATTTCTCTCCGCAGATCATTGGTCCATTGGAAGAAGGGGAGGTCTTTAACCAGGATGATTTCCTGCTTCTGGAAAGCATTATCCTGAAGACATCAGGGGAGCGTATTAAGGGCAAAATTCAACAGTTAGGCATGGTAGAGGACAGGTATGCTAGACCAATCCTGTGCAACAGGTTACAGACACTTTCATTGGTTGGTGCAGATGTTCAAATATATATAACATAAGCTGTTTGCTTGCATAACCAATAGCAAAGTTTTAAACCACTTTGAGTACAGAACGTCCTTCTGTCAGATCTGTAGAAGGATTACGATCCATTACACATTACCATCATATGTACTCTCAGTAGTAATTACTTCCTGTTAATGAAGTGTGTCGTACTGCCTTGAAGACGGAGACGTAATAAACGCGCCGTTTTATGTGTATTTACTGGAAGAGCAGACTGAGACAGTGACACCATGTTCATTATCCTCTCAGTAAACTTTTAGAGGGCTGATTATTGAAGTGTAGACTGTAATAGAGGAGGCAGTCATTGTCTTTATCAGCGCTTGAATCTGGCACTAGTCTCTGTGAGAGAGTTTGAGCAAACCTTTTGCCTTTTGCTCAACTTTGGTTAGAACATCTGTATTTGGTTAACTATGGGGCTTATGTGGGCGACAGGTTCAAATCTGTTTCTATTAAATATGTCAATAAAAGTGACAAAATACAAAAAGATATAAATAAATTATAAATGTATAATTAATTATATATATATATATATATATATATATATATATATATATATATATATATATATATATATATATATATATATATATATATATATATATATATATGTCAATAAAAGTGACAAAATACAAAAATATATAAATAAATTATAAATGTATAAATAAGAATAAAATAAATAAATACAAATAAAATCAAGAAACAGACAACAAACACTTGAATTCTTTTTCACCCCACTGTGAATATGTTTTTTTTTTTTTTTTTTTTTTTTTTTTTTTTTGCCAGTTTCCAATGTCTGATTTCCAGTGGCAGTTTCATTTTGTTACTATCATTGATTGTGAATCTAATCTAAATGTACACAATGTGGCAATGAATCTCAATTAATTATATATAATATTTAGATAATGTAATAAAATATAATTTATTTAAATGTAATTTTAAAAGATACATTTAGTCATATTTCAGTACATAAAAACAACCCAAATATTTAATTATTATTTCATTTTATTTTATTGTCATTTGGTGTATGTTAGTTTCGGACATGCATACGTAGATTAACCATGTTTTGCAGGATATTTTTGAACTCTAAACCTAACATGCTATTTATATTCTGGGGTTGTACTAATGTGAAAGTCTGCAACTTTTAAATGTGTGTGACAGAGTGAAAAATCCAGTTTAGAACCAACCATAATTTTACCACTAATATTATTAGAATGCCATAATATTAATTGAATCAGAGAAATTATTTGTACCACTACTCAGTGGGGTAAAAAAGTAAAATGATTGCTAATCATCTGTCCAGCTATGAACAGGTCTACACAGATGAACACAAATGAACAAGATTCTTAGCAAGATTCTTCTCAAACTGAATATTGTTGAGATTTCTGAATGCGATGTGAAAGTGAACTTTTGCATTCATGTACTTGTGAAAAGTAGATTTTGGGCTTTAGCCTCAGTTTGTTTGTTTTGTATGTATTGTGATTTAGAGCTAGTGATCTGGTGATGAAAGTGGACGCACTGCTGTCCTCCCAACCCAAAGGTGAGGCAAGGATCGAGCACACTTTTGCAGAAGACAGATACAGGTACATCACTTCTTCTCATACTTGGACATCTCTAAATCCTCAGAATTCAGTTGTCAGCTTCCTATCCATTTCTCATCACAGCGCTGTAAAGATCAGACCAAAGGAAGAGGACGTGTACTTCGATGTTGTAGCCGTTGTGGATCCAGTGACCAGAGATGCTCAGAAACTGGCACCCCTCCTCCTGGTGAGAACTTCAGCACACCTTCACATGAGTAGGACGTGTACAAGTAGGACATGTGTAAACCAGATGGGTTAGTTACAGAATCTATCAGCAAGTGCTGGACTGGATCATGCTAACCAGCCAAACCTTGACCCCCTTGGTAATGTTAGAGCCATTATTATTTATTAAGAATGTTTACCAAAGGATGTTGATCCAGAATCATGTCCTGCTTGTCCTACACGTTGTGCATATACCTGCATTAGTCATCACAGGACATCTGGTCCCTCTCTGTGACATTTCACAGGTACAGTCAGTCAGCAGTCAGTCTGCATTTGTTGGCTCTGTTTCTGAGACCAGCTGTCGTTGAGAGCAGGTTCATTTAGTTGTTTGCACCTTGACTCATGTCACTTCCTGTTTCTCTATGTGCCCACTCAGGTGTTGAAGCAGCTGGTCAATGTCAACCTGCGAGTGTTCATGAACTGCCAGTCCAAGCTCTCTGACCTCCCACTGAAAAGGTTAGAGGAGAGACACTGTCAGCACATGCTCCATTATAGTCACATTCACATTTCACTGCTGGCTTGAACTTTTTACAGGCTACAATAGCATGGGGGATGACAAGATATAATTTACTCTGAAGTGCTACATTATTGTTTTAGGCTAGATGATATTTTTAATTAGATGATTTTATTTAATTTTTTTCTCCTCAGTTTTTATCGATATGTCTTGGAGCCGGAGATTTCGTTTATGGCGGATAGCAGCTTTGCTCCTGGTCCGATGGCTAAGTTCTTGGATATGCCACAGTCGCCGTTGTTTACCCTCAACCTAAACACCCCTGAGAGCTGGATGATTGAGTCTGTCCACACACGCTACGATCTGGATAACATCTACCTTGAAGAGGTAGGAATTCTCGTCACTCTCACTGACTCATGAAGTCTAGGTCAAATAAAGTAAAGAGTTGGTTGTTTTTCTTCTTAGGTTTTCAGAATTATTCATTAATCATGTCAAGCCTGACATATAAAATAGTAATAGTCAGAAATATATATATATATAATAATTAGTTTATACATTATACTTTTTTATTCAAACTGTTTATAGAACCTTTAAACATTATTATTATTATTTATTTTTTTTACAGTTTTTATATATATTTATTTGATACATAAGACTTTTGTGGTAATTTATTGATAATAAATATATGTTTTTCATATTTTAACTTGAAAGCATTTCTATTGTTTTAATTATTTTTCCATAATGGCACCTAATAATCTGATTTGTGGTAATCAAAAGCCGTTTCAGTGGCAACAAGGAATGAAACCAGGTTATGAAAAAAAATTATATATAATTTCTGCACTACCATTTAAAATTTGGGGGTCAGTGGGTAAGTTTATTTTTTAGAAATGCATATTTTATACAGCAAGGATAAATGTGCATAACTGTTACATTTCTTTTTTTCTTTTTTTTTCTTTTCTCTCTCAAATTCATCAAAAAAGTCACAATTTCCACAAAAATATAAGTGGTTTTCAACACTGATAATAATAAGAAATGTTTCTTGAGCACCAAATCAGCATATTAGAATGGCTTCTGAAGGATCATGTGATACTGAAGACTGGAGTAAAAAAAATAAAAATAAAAATAAAATAAAAAATGGGTATTTAAATTATAATAATATTTTACAGTAAAACTGTGTTCACTGTATTTTTACTTTGTGAATTCTTTCAAAAATATAAAAAAATTACCAACCCTAAACTTTTAAATGGTAGTGTGTACATATAGGTATATCAGGCTATCAATACTTTACACGAGTTCATTAAAACACCAGATTCATTTTATATGTGTTATATTACACATTTTATTAAGCATATTCATTATTGTGATCATTAGTATTCAGGTCATATCCTCTTATTTGCAGGTTGACAGTGTTGTGGCCGCTGAGTATGAGTTGGAATATTTATTACTGGAGGGTCATTGTTTTGACGTAACAACAGGTCAGCCACCCCGTGGGCTACAGTTCACCCTGGGCACTGCCTCCGACCCGGTCATAGTCGACACCATCGTCATGGCCAACCTGGTGAGTGGACATCATAGATTCATCTAGGAAATAATTGCTGGTTTTCGTAGAGGTCACTGTTGCTTACTGAGATTGGTCTTTAATAGGGTTATTTCCAGCTGAAAGCAAACCCAGGAGCTTGGATTCTCAGACTGCGGAAAGGCAGGTCGGATGATATCTACAAAATCTACAGGTACCCTATTAAGGCTTGTCAGACGTCTGTCTCTCTTAATGTCCTTCTGTCTCTTCACTTGATTGGTCGCTCACTATTTTAATTCCCCTGTCGCAGTCACGATGGCACAGACTCTCCAGCTGAGGCTGAGGATTTAATCGTCGTCCTCAACACCTTCAAGAGCAAGATCATTAAAGTCAAAGTAAGTAATAGGTGTCTGATCAGGTGTCGGGGTGAGGGCACATGCAAGATCTTAATCTCTGTAGTTTGAGGGGATTAGCGGAGATAAATGTGCTCTGGCAGCTATAGACAAGAGCAAGCGAGATATTCCTTCCATTTCTGCTCAGCTGGAGAGATGGAGAGCGAGAGAGTGTCTTTACATTTCCGGTATATACTCTTAATATCTGACAAGCTGTCACATGTCAGCCGTTGTGTGGGTGTATGTCCAATGTGAGGTCTGCTACTTCCTGTGGGGCTGAGGGTGGATTATATGAATTTTTGACACGTTGTGGCTTTAAGTATACAGCATGAGCTAGAGGAAATGTGCTTGTTTATGCAGCAGTGCTTGACTCAGGGTTTGGCTTATTGTTTCCTCATCAAAAGATGGCAGTTGTGTTCACTTCACATCACAAATAATTTCACCTGCCAGTGGCTGGTACATTGAGAAATAAATTTAATGTCCCTAATATTTCTTACTGGTTGTGAAACTGCATTTTGCATTTGATTTGAATTTGTTTGTCCCTGTAACAAATGATTTTATTAGTGAGTAATTTGGAATGTCGCTACATGGAGTTTTGGAGTTGCAACAATACAGAAAACACTTTTAGCTTCCTAGTTAAACATCTGAGATAGAAGTTATTAAAAGATGTACACTTCCATTCAAAAATTTGGGGTTGGTAAGATTTTTTGTTACACTTTATTTTCCAGTGTCCTTGTTACACACTACATGTACCTACTATAGTATTAACAGTAAATTGTGCATAGCTACAAGTAACCAAGCCTAAGGGTAATCCGAACCGTAATGCAATAGTAAGTACTTGTTGTTAATTAATATTTCACAGTACTTAAGTGTACAGTTACATTGTAACAAAGGCACTGTAAAATAATGTAACTGATTTTTCTTATGCTCACCAAGGCTGTATTTATTTAATCAAACAGTAATATTATGAAATATTATTACAATTTAAGACAACGGTTTTCTATTTTTATATAAAAAAAATAATAAAATGTATTAATGTAATGGCAAAGCTGATCAGTAGTGATTACTTGTATTCAGTGTTTCATTATCCTTCAGAAATCATTCTATGTTGGTTTGGTACTTATAAAACATTTCTTCTTATTATTAATGTTGAGACTTTTGTGGAATTTTTTTATGATTCTTTGATAAATTGAAAGTTCAAAGGAACAAGCATTTATTTGAAATAGAAATGCTTTTGATTTATTTAATGCATACTTGCTGAATAAAAGCATTAATTTATTTAAAAAATAAAGTCTTAATAACTCCAGACTCTTTAACAGTAGTGTAGATGGCACACCAAACTTTTAAGTAGGTAATTTGCATATCTTTGATTCCTTCGTGTTAGCAAGGAAGCTGATTCTACATTAGAATCTTATGTTATTGCATTGCATTTAAACCATGCTTTATTTTGTGATTCCAAACTAGCTATACCTCCAGTTTATTTACTAATTAATTTTCTACCCCGCCTGTCACCCATGTCTCTCAGAACCAGGACTCTGATCAGAATTACCTTATTTGTTTAACTGTCTTAAACCGCATGTGGCTCTCAGAATGTTGCAATCACATGTGCTCGACATTAGTGCTGAGGGATTTCATGCATAGATTCCATTGCCCTATATCATGTTTGCAGGTGCAGAAAAAGCCTGAAATGATGAATGAGGAGCTTCTTAGTGATGGTACCCATGAGAACGACTCTGGATTCTGGACATCTCTAACCAGGTAAAAAGTGTTGCCTGTTGAGTTCTACTGTAGCGCTCTCTTACAGTATTTGTCTATTATGGTTCTTTCTTTCTCTTTCAGAGGATTTACTGGTGCTTCAAAGCCAGAAGAACCCAAACAGGAGAAAGATGATGTCATTAACATTTTTTCTGTGGCGTCTGGCCACCTGTATGAGAGGTTCCTCAGGTAAACAGCTGCTTTGAGTTAGATTTTACAGATCCAGCATTGCAAGTGAAAATTACTCTAAATGTAAAGAAGAGCTATGCGAGTAACTTGAATACACTTGATGCTGCATATATAATGACATCAGAATAAAATGTACCTGCTTTCATCCGGTACAATATCCAGTAAAACAATTCTGATCATTTATATATACATTTAAGGGCTTAACAGATCATTCATGAAAATGCACCGTATGCAAATTGTTATTAATGTCATATTTATTAAAGCTTGATTATTATATTTTAATATTCCTGAACTACTGGCCAGCATAATTGTCAGGACTGGCGTTGTTTGCATAGACAAAAAAAATGTTAGCACAGAGCCCTTAAATTAATCATGACATTTCTGCTATGACAATATATGACTTTAATATTGTTCTTGTTCAGCAGAAATTGCTGCAGTTTTGACATGTAATAAAGACAAGTCCTCTTGTGTATATCCTTATGTGATACTGAAAAATGGCACACATACATCTTCTAATTTCACATATTAAGAAAATGCAATAACTTTTATGTTACCGCCTATCTTGGGTCACATCTTGACTTTTTTTTTTAAATTTTCCTTCATTTCCCTTCCAGTAGTTCTGATTAGGCCTGTTTTTAAATGCTGATCTTTGTGACTTGCTGTGTCTCATTAGCGGCAATGTTATTGGTTGTGTAATGCAGCTCAGTTTAGAAGGTCACTTGCATAATTCTTCTGCGGACTGTCACTTCAGGCACTCTGTGTTGAGCTTTGGCCTCTTTCTGTCTCTGCAGGATAATGATGTTGTCTGTGCTCAAACACACCAAGACACCCGTCAAGTTCTGGTTCCTCAAAAACTACCTGTCTCCAATTTTTAAGGTACTGGATTCAAGATTTAACATGATGGCACTGCTACCAGACTCTTATGTCATATATGTTTTATTATGTAATATATATTATATTTATGTTCAAAAATTCTACTTTTCCATCAAATAATTAAATTACATTTTAAAATATATTAAATAGCAAAAATTTATTTTAGTTTTAAGAATCTTTCACAATATTACTGTTTATACTGTATTTGACAAATAAATGCAGCCTAAATACAAAATATATAATTTTCTATATACATTTTTTAATTAGAAAAAAGTATTTAAAATAAATAAATGTATTTTTAAATTCTGAATTTTCAGTAGCCATTACTTCAGTAGCCAGTGTCACATGATCCTTCAGAAATCATTCTAATAGGCTGATTTGCTGCTTAAGAAACATTTCTTAATTGTATTAATTGTGGCAAACAGTTGTGCTGCTTTATATTTTTGTGGAAACCTTGATGCATGTTTCTCATGATTCTTTGATGAATGAAAAGTCTGAAAGAACAGCATTTATTTGAAATAGAAATTTTTTGTAACATTATACTGTCACTTTACTGCATCCTTGCTAAATAAATTTACATTTCTTAAAATTACGGTAGTCTGTGTGTGTGTGTGTGTGTGTGTGTGTGTGTGTGTGTATATGTATGTATGTATGTGTGTGTGTGTGTGTGTGTGTGTGTGTGTGTGTGTGTGTGTGTGTGTGTGTGTGTGTGTGTGTGTGTGTGTGTGTGTGTGTGTGTGTGTATGTATGTATGTATGTATGTATGTATGTATAATTTATTTTTTTTTTTTTGTTTGTATGTGTTTATAATTTATGTTGTGGAGAGGTGTTGTTTCCAGTATGAGTTGGTACAGTATAAATGGCCACGCTGGCTTCACCAGCAGACAGAAAAGCAAAGGATCATCTGGGGATATAAGATCCTGTTCCTCGATGTGCTCTTCCCCCTGGCTGTGGACAAGTTCCTCTTTGTAGATGCAGATCAGGTACAGAAACATAGCAATGCAGTTGTGTGGCATGAAATCCTGGCTCTAGTGAGCATTAAGCACAAGTCTGCTCTTATGAGATTTATTTTCGAAAGTCTAAGTACAGACTTGCATAGCAGTTGTTGTAATCTGGGGGTGTTTGTTAAGCAAACTGGAGAGAGCATCATGCACATCACAGTGATGATGATACACTGCTGCCACCTCTGGGTAAAGAAAAGTACAACTGGAGTTTAAATCTAAACAATAACTACAATAAATAAATTATAATATTTAAATGTTTAGTTTCTTGTGGGCAATGCAGGTTTTCTTCTGACCATATCATGTCCTGATCCCATTTCCAGCAATGGGTCTGTGAATACAAAGACACACAGTCTGGGATTGATAAGTGTTGTTGTGCTTTTACCTATAGATAGTTCGCACAGACCTGAAGGAGCTGCGGGACTTCGATCTGGAGGGAGCACCGTACGGTTACACGCCTTTCTGTGAGAGCCGAAGAGAGATGGATGGATACCGTTTCTGGAAGTCTGGCTACTGGGCCAGTCATTTGGCAGGACGTAAATACCATATCAGGTAAGAATGGTTTGCTGAAATTATTTGTGGTTTTCATTGTATTTGAAGATTTAATTAGTGAAATTTTTTAAGTTTTTTTAATTTTAATAGAAATTGGTGCTCTGCATTTAACCCATCCAAGTGCACACACACAGCAGTGAGAAGTGAACACACCATGAACACACACCCGGAGCAGTGGGCAGCTATATATCCAGCGCCCGGGGAGCAACTGGGGGTTCAGTGCCTTGCTCAAGCTGCACATTTCAGTCATGAGTATTGAGGGTGGAAGAGAGCGCTGTTCATTCACTCCCTCCACCTAAAACTCCTGCCAGCACCGAGACTCAAACCTACGACCTTCGGGTTACAAGTCCAAGTCTCTAACCATTAGGCCACAGCTGCCCCCTATGATGATGATGATATATACCAAACAACCCATTTTCTTTTGTTTTTCAGTTTAAAATGCCGTAGTCATAAGATTACTGTAGAGCTGTTTTACAGCTGAAGTAGAATTTGTTTCTTAACTGAATTTTTTTTTTCAGTTTATTACTTTGAAGCTGCTTTGAAACAATCTATATAAAGCTCTATATAGATAAGATGACTTGTTTTGATTTTGTGTGCTCATCAGTGCTCTATATGTGGTCGATCTGAAGAAGTTCAGGAAGATTGCAGCTGGAGACAGACTGAGAGGCCAGTACCAGGGTCTGAGTCAGGACCCCAACAGCCTGTCCAACCTGGATCAGGTGGGATGTTCTTTCCTTTACAGAAAGGCTTTATCAGAGTGTAGTGCAACACTGGGCTCGTCATTTGGGGTCTTCATTGCTGATGTTTTTCCCCTCTCAGGATCTGCCCAACAACATGATTCACCAGGTGCCAATAAAGTCACTTCCTCAGGAATGGCTTTGGTGTGAGACCTGGTGTGATGATGCATCTAAACAGAAAGCCAAGACTATAGATCTGGTAAGTCCATTGTTTTCATACAACGGTTTTAAATTTCTGTCATAACACTTTCCAGGATTGTTTTGATTTTCGTGTTTGTTTGTTTTTTGTCAGTAAATGACACTTTGTATTTGTCTGTCTTAGTGCAATAACCCACAGACAAAAGAGCCTAAGCTACAGGCTGCTGTGCGTATAGTAGCTGAGTGGAGTGACTATGACCAGGAGATAAAGAGAATCTACAACAACTTCCTGGAGGAGAAAGAGAGAGGCACCACAGACAGCTATCAGCAAACAGACAGAAAACAACCAGGTACATGTAACATAATTCTACAGCACAATGTCTACATTTAACTTAAAACCCTGACATGTATGATTTTTTTTTACAATAAACCTAAAATGAGTAACAAAATTAAATAAATTGTATAAAATGTAATCGTTAAAAACAAACACATTGGTTTTTAGTTATTTTAGGTTATTTTTTTTATTTTATTTTTTACTTCCTTAGTGTAACAAATTAAATTTTTTAGTTTTGATAGAAGAAACTTCATGCAATTAACTTTTATAATTTTTTTTATAACTGAAAAGCAACAATGAATTGAACTTCAGCAAATATCAAAAATACTACATTTTTGTACACATAAAAAGTTATGCCTTTAGGATTTTTTTTGTTTTGGAAGAAATCTCTTATGTACACTAAAGTTGCATTATTTTTATATAAAAAGAGTTATATTATGAAATTACAATTTTAAATACCTGATTTGTATTTTAATACATTTTAATATGTAATTTGTTCCTGTGATGCTAAGCTGAATTTTCAGCTGTCAATACTCTAGTAATCAATGTCACATGATCGTTCAGAAATCATTTTTATATACCAATCTGGTTCTCAAGAAGCATTTCTTATTATTATCAATGTTGAAAATAGAGATGCAGCTTAATATTTTTGTGGAAAGCATGATGCATTTTTTTTTTATTCCCCCAGAACTATTTGATAAATAGAAAGTTCCAAAGAACATAATTTATTTGAAATGGGTGTAATTTGTAGCATTATAATTGTCTTTACTGTCACTTTGATCGATTTAATGCATCCTTGCTGAATGAAAGTATTAATTTCTTTCAATAATTAATTAATTAATTAATTATCTGACCCTAGACTTTGGAACAATAGAGTGTGATTTTAAATCGGAGGACACAGTTGAGAAGGTTGAAATCTTTGAACTGGAACATGCCTATATAATTAATTAATATCTAACATATCTACTTTAAAATAAAATCATATTAGAAATGTAATAGACACCAAAGTTTAGCCTAATTGTGCAAAGTGCTGAATAGCTTTTTATAATTATAACTTTCTGCTCTTCTTCACTCTGTCCTGTCTCTCCATCAGATGGTGACAAGCACTCAGAGCTTTGAACTGATGCTCTGCAACCGAAGAACAGTTGACTCTGTTCAAAGAGTCATCTTTTCTTCAAACTTTTTAAACCAAGCCTATCCTCCAGGAATGGGTTGACATTCGTGCTGAACTTGACTTGAACAGAATTAATGCAAAATTCCCTCTTTTGTATCTGAATGCTTGTGGACCTGTTGGGGTTCTGGGTAAACGACACGAGCAGAGGACGTCTCCTCTATCCAGGCACTCCTGATATTTCCCCTTCACCCCCTACAACACTATGGGCCTTGCATATGCCATAAACAATACCAGTTCCTCTAGAGCAAAAAAATAAAAAAAAGTGCAGTCTCGACTAGTTCAGGTAGTACCATAGGGAATAACTTAATTGAACGAGAAACTGCATGCGTGCAATTTTAATATTAAAGCAGATTTAACTCACTCTCATGAAAATGATTATTAAATCATGAAACATGAGATGCAGACTGTTCATTTAAAAGAAACCCATGGTGTTGAAATGCCATGGCAACAAAGTGATGTCATAATAGTTAGACTTTAAAGCACAGATCAGTTCCTGTGACACACATCACAGTGCAGTTAGAGGCTCCATTTAAAAATTCTGATTCATCTTTTGGTAAGCAAGCCAGCACTAGTCTGTTTTTGTGATTCTTGAAAGTGATGTTTCCATACAGCAAGCCGGTTTTACACAAAAATGTTAAAATCACATCGCTCTTCAAAGTGATGCATCAGAAGACCTTTAAACTCAGGAACAAGCTATTTGGTTGATTTAGTCACAGCTAAAGAATTTTTTTCCCCCGTTTCACAGACGAAAATTTTAATTTACTGAAAAATCTCTGTGGGCATTGAAAAGCTCCAGTAGTGTTGTCACAGTCTAATGTTGGCTATTCCACATTAAAATGATTTATAATTGCAGTCAGTTAATGAAACTCAGTCAATGATCCTTTCAGCAGGATTAGAATGATGTCTTTAGAAGTTCACGAGGGGGAAAAAACAACTTCCTTCAGAAAAGCTGCTAGCTGGAAATTACAGGTTGTTGTTTAATTTAGTTTTTGTTTATTTTCTTTTAGCATCACTGGATTTCAGTAAGTCATTGATGTGGTTGCTTTTTCAAGAATATTTTATTTATTTATTTTATTATTTTGGCCATATGTCCATTTCTGTGGTAATGCTCTTATAGGTTTGAAAGTACCGTCTGTCGACCACTAATTTCATATATTTGATCATAAACTATGGGCTGGGAGACTTTGTCTGTATGTAAGTAATATAAATACGTGCAGACATTCCTGGTTATTATCTGGAATATTACATGAAAATCACCAATAGATCTGTAGAGTCTGTATAATGTCAGGTTTTAAAGTGAAAAGAAAAGCGGGGCTTGCACAGTGCCTTGTGCTTCATTCTGTTTGAGAGGTACATTACAGTGTCTTGTGGTTTATTTACTGAGTACACTTAATATGGGGAAAATGACTGATTTAGTCAATACTATGATCCTTTGGAATTGCTGTAAGATTAATTGTGGGATGATAATATTTTGTAATAAAAGAATGTACCAAATGGTAGTGTTCATTTTTTTACAATCTGCAGCTAATAATTCAATTAGGATAATAGTAGTTTAAAAATATTTTTCCTTTCCACTACTTTTAGAAATAGAAAAAATCCACTCGTTGCAATGCATTATTCTACCAAATGATGGCAGCACAATCCAGTAGTAAAACTATGACCATAATGTAGAGAGAGATTGATGATTACCTTTCTTTGAAATGCTCTGTCCTCTAGTTTATCATGAAACTGGAATAAAACTTTTAAGTGCAAGTAAAACCAAACATTTCTTAAGGCATGGACATGATGTGAATAATAGGTAGTTTTCTTTTTTCCAGCATTACTGTGCCTTCTTAAGACATTATTGCAGATTTAGTGTTGTATATCGTCATACGTCATTATAAATTGTGCATAATTTTATTATGCACATATGAAGTTCATACCTAATTGGTCATATTTGAAACTTGAACCTTTTTCATATTTGTGATGCAATTTCTTGTTATTTGGACATTTATGTCTCTCACATCTGCATTAAGACAGTATGACCTTAATCTGTCCTTCACCAATAATCTATTTTTACCATTAATTTCTTCCAAGTTCTTTTCAGGTTTGACATTAACTAGATTATAATATTAGGCTTCCAAATGATCTTGAATAATGTAGTTAGCACACAAATTAGAGCTCATTTTGCCTTCGTGATGAAGTCAATTAAACACCTCAAATGGTGTGTCCTTGACTCTGATAGAAGGTTTAATGAATTGTGAAGGGTGCAGATGGTTAGATTTTTAGATTTGATACATAAAACAATGTACCATGGTATTACTATTATTTGGATTCTGTACCATGGTAATGCACCATTGTTTGAAGAATCATGTACTGTAAATACATCTACTGACCCCAAACATTTGAACGTTAGTGTACATCTCTATCCCACTGTATTTTTGTGGTTCCTTTATTCCTTTTTTTAATCGTGGTTTTAAGTTTAGAAAATTTGTGAGAAGTTTACAGTAGTTTACAGTCGAAATCTCCTGACCAGGAGCATTAATGCTTTTATTTACAGAAAAAGAAAAAACAAGAAGTTTGTCATTATCAACTGAGAGGAGAGCAGTGGGGCCAGAAAGAGGATCATTTACATGTAGATGATAGTTTTAGCCTGGATCCATTCTTTCTCAGTTTCTCTCTGTCAGTTCATAGTTACCATGACAACGCGCATGCCATTTATTTCTGTGCATTAGGCGCAGACTGCTCGTCTTGTGCTTTGGCCGCTTTTTTTCTCCAGACCTCTTTTTAAGGAGGATGAATTTGCATGTAGATGAGCTTGTGCTGTCTGTCTTTACCCCACTCCCCTTCTCTCTCTCTCTCTCTCTCTCTCTCTCTCTCTCTCTCTCTCTCTGTCTTCCCATGGTTTTATCTTTCCTGTCTTTCTTTGTGCCTTTTGTGACCTTTCTCCATCTCATCTGTCTCTTCACTTCTGTCTCATTCCTCTCTGCTCGCCGGTCATGGTGATCTCAGTCCGATGAGGCCTCACGAGAGAGAGAAGTGATGTAGGGGCGTCATATTGGAGGAGAGAGACCGAGACGGACAGAAAATGGCCAGCCCTCCTGTTGCTGAGGGAGACTCCGCGGCTCCTGAGCTGGCGGGAGAGGGTGTCCGTGTCTCCGCGGCTCTGTCCAGATGGCACTGGTCATCCGTCCCTTACTCAGCGGGCACATTAAAACGGATCACTGATAGTAATGACCAACACCCACATCTGTTAAGCCACGTCCCTTGTCTGGGTTTATGGGCATCCCGATGCTTTGTGCCCTCGCGGTGCTGCTACGCTTTGATCTCGCTAACGTCTGTCAGTCTGGGCTGTGTGCCGCCTGTACCCATGTCATCCCCAGCCCAGCAGGAGAAGAGTTTTAGCAGCATGTTGCCAGCTGGGACTCGGCTATAGCTCGTTGAATACGCCGATTTTATTGAGAAATGTTCAACAGCCAAGCAGTCTGAGCTTAGCACAGCCGTTCATGGAGTGTCTAATGCGTGTGGCAATGACAAATGGCAAGATATTTCTCAAACTTGCAAGAGCGAACCTGATTGGCTGGGTTTATACAATTTCTGTGGGTCAAATTGTGCAGGTTTTATCTGACATAGTGTTAGGAAGTCAAAACTACGGGCTGGTTCAGCTTTGTTATTGTTTACTAAAACTATTAAAAATATACATTTTTAATTGAAACAAATCTGAAATAAAATATATATAAAATTTTAAATCTTAATTGAAAATTAAAAATTATATAAAATGATATAAAACTGAAATAAAATGAGTTTATAGGGCTACTATATATATTAAACTGATAAAAACAACAAAAGCACATAACAAAAAGACTAATACTTAAACTAAAATTAAAAAGAAAACTAAAAATATAAAAGATAATTCTAAATATTATTAAATACAATGATAATACGATTCTTTATTCTTTAACATAATCACGTTGCTATATGCCCTGTGGGATTTAACATAGCTACTTAAATGTTTCATTAAATGTCTTTATCACTTTTTAAGTTTGTTGTAATTTTCAGTAATTTTATAACTGTTTTAATTAAGTGCATTAGTTGCTGTATTGAAATATTATGTGTGTCAGTTCAATACAGACTAGATTCTTGGTTGTCAGAAACTGAAAGTTGCTGCTTTGCTGCCCAGTCCTAAGGAAACTGGTATCAATCCAGCTCCAGGCAACATAAGGTAATGTAATGTGTAAAAAAAAAAAAAAAAAAGTTTATTAACTTTTTATTCCTTTTCAGTTTTAGGAATTTTAGAACTTCACCTTAACCCTATTACAGATAAGATAACATTTGTATTTTTTTAAGTTTCAGTTTTTCCATGTTATTTCCATGGTTTGTATATATATATATTTAGCTTTATTTCAAGATGTATTGCCAGAGAAGGCGGTGAGTTGTCATGCTGCATCGATTCTGAGCTGATGACTGCCCATAATGGCAAACCTTGAGGAGCATAAAAGGTGTCATCTACTTTTTTTATTGCGCTGATTGCCTTTCATGCCATGACTGCTCTGCCCAGCCCTCCTGTTTAGTCTCTCAACCATACAGGTGCCTTGACCTCTGTTTCTAGCCTTCATCTTAAAGCTGGTCGGGTCAGCAGGTGATAGTACACTCTTGCTTCTCTCCTCCATAACCTTTATGTCATTCTCACTCCACAGTCTGGCTCTGTGTGTCCCACTGTCTTCACTTTTCTATAGACTTTTTTCTGGTGGTCAAATGTCTTGGTAGGCTGAAAGACTCTTGCAGAACTGCTCTTTTTGTTGCCAGATATATCCAATCTATATATGTCTCAAAACGTATTGATAGAATTTGTATTAAATGGATAAGCATGAAAACAAACCTCAGAAGATTTATTTAGCGTGCGGTCATGTCATGCTGCAGCCATTGGGTGGTGCTGTGACTCTATGAGCAAACAGTCCAGTAGCATATAAACATCAAGAACGCTCTAGTTTTTAATAGTTAATTGGTTTTGTTTTTCAAAGTGACAAAAGATGATGGCAGAGGGTACAACGCTATTGTTTGTAGCACACTTATCTATTGAGTACATCCATTCAATTAGGAATACAACTACATTTTCAAATCACACACTGCTATATGTTGATAGACGGGGTGAAAGATGTCTTTGTTGTTTATTGTTGGTTTGGAATGGCTAATTCACACATGCACCAACAACCGCTAATGTGTTACACCATATAAGTTCTAAGCTGATTGATTTGTCATTTTCACACTGCCTGAACAAACAGGGTTGCCACAATGACTAGACAAAACCTAATAAGTTGGTGTTCATTGTAACAGTCTAAATTAGCCTTTGGCTACTATTAACCACAGCACAGACTCTGCTCTATGTTAAGATCATTAGCCTGAGGTCAACGAAAGTGTGTTCACACCAAGAAAGTCTATGAATAGTCTATAAAACTACCCGTAAGGTTTCCCAAATATACTAAAATATTAGCAATTGTGAGTTGCTTGCATCAGTTGCCTCAGAATGTCCATCAGTTAGGAAAGATCCTTTTTATAACCACATAGTGTAGGCCATTTAGCAGCCGAGGCTAGTGGGTCATGCTAACCCGCCAAAGCTTGTGTCCCTGATCCACAAATTTAGTTAGTGATGTGTGTGTCAGCCAGTAAATATATGTGTTCACAGTTGATTAGACAGGCCGTACAGTCTATACATTTTCACTTGATTAGCCAAGACTAATAGGTTTTGGTGCCAGAGTTCCCATTATGATCATCATGAAGCATTTGGCGTCGGAAATTAGAACACAGCATGCTGACTGATGACTTCAGGATCTCACTGCTGATTAACCAGGTCTGTGAACCCCTCCAGAAATCTAGATCCTCCTCACTGATAAACCAGGTCTGTTGTTAAAGAGATGATTGCATGTTTGCACACTATATTTGCCATTTACCATGTTCACATTTCCCCTGAAATTTAAGGTTTTTTTTTTTTTTTTTTTTTTTAATTCAGAGACTGCATGCAATGTTTTATTGAGGTAATGCCCCTCTGTTGTGTCCTTGCTAAATCAGATTAACCTGACTATTAAGCATTTGGACACTTACAACATATGTAATGTTTAAATGCCTTTGCATTTTAGATAACAAAATGTCAAACCAAATGGCATTTATTCTAAAGCAAGATAGCACAAATAATGTTTTTCAAGGAAAACATTTCACAAAAAAAAAAAAGTTTGCTAAAAATGGAAAGTTTGGTTTGAGAAAGTCTTGCATCATTTGTTTGCAGCTTGATTCAGTTATTATATTATAATGCAAATAAAATCATACTTTTGAAGTGTGCCTTGAAGGGTTAGTTCACCCAAAATGAAAATTCTGTCATCAATTACTCTCTGTGCCCTGTCTATGTGCTTTGATCCATGTTAATATGTGAATAAAAACCTAAATTAAATCTGTTCATCATATGAAGCTGTCCTGTTTCCTCAGTCGACGACTTCAAATTAAACCACTCAGTTCATATGGATTTATTTTATGATGTTTTTCAAGCATCAAAAATTGGTGGACAGGGAAAGAAATCTCAGGTTTAATTAAAAATTTGTGTTTCGAAGATGAACAAAAGTCTTTAGGATTTAGAACAGAATGAGGGTGAGAGTAAAGAGTGAAAGTATTTTCATGAACTATCCCTTCAAGAGTCCAAATTATGTTCAGCGCCACTATAACAATATTTTTTAAGTCTGATCAGGTGTAATCAAGCATGTTCAGCATATATGAAAGTAGACTCATATGACCGTGAATGTTAATGTATGCAGTGGTAGTGCAGTTGAGGCTGCACTAGAGAACGATGAATGTAAGCATTACAGATTCTACACAAAAACAATGGCTCAATTAAAGGGGTCATATGATGCAATTTCAAGTTTTTCTTTCACTTTGGAGTGTTACAAGCTGTTTGTGAATAGATAAGATCCCTAAAGTTGCAAAGACTAAAGTCTCAAACCCAAAGAGATATTCTATTTAAAGGTTAAGACTCATCCACGCCCTCCTAAAGCGCCTCGTTTAAACACGCCTCCAAATGTCTATGTCACTGTGTGGGAAGATTTGCATAACACCGCCCAAATGTTCACGTAAAGAAAGAAGGCGTAACTTTGAGTCTGTTCCAGAAGAGTACAACCCAAATATTCATGTATGTGCAACGCATTTTACGGAGGACTGTTTCCTGAACCTGGGAGAGTAGCCTACAATGCCGGCTGTTCTGACTCACAGTCTGTAAGTACGTTTTCATATTTAAAGGATTTGTAACTGGTGATTCAAAACACGAGTTTTGAGCAGTGTGGAGTAGCGCTTGTTGTTTGTCATTTCTCCGATCACAAATGCAGACATGGTTTTATGTTTACGTGGTGCAATATGCAACGCAACGTGTAAAAAGACAGTATAAGTCATTATAATCAGTAATTATGTCCCCACTGGATGCAACAAATGCCTCGTTTGTAATGGGTTTTATTATTTTTGCCTGGTCGCTGTGGGACACGGCATCACAGTATGGTAAGGGGCGTAACATTTCCATCACACTCTTGAAGTATTTGGCCAATCACAACGCACTGGATAACTGGACAATCAGCGCACTCCTCGCTTTTCAGAACGATGAGCTTTGTAAAAATCGACGCATTTCAGAAAAGTGGGGCATAGAGGAGAAACAATAATGTACAGTATGTGGAAAATGATGTGTTTTTTGAACCTTAAACCGCATAAACATTGCATTTAATACACCAAATACACAAAATATTTTTTGTTTTTAGCAACGTCATATGACCCCTTTAAATATTGATCGTTTGATTCTGATGACCACAGAGAACAAGCACATGCCACTTTCATCAAATGAATGTTTTGTGTGTGTGTTCACAGTATTCCAAAAAGGCATGCCGGGGTTCCTCAGTTTGAATCCTATTGTCATTCTGCTATGAAGGTACACAAAAGGACATCGTAAATGCATCTGGCGTGAAAATCAGATTAAAATAAGAGAGTAAATCTGATTAACATTGATTGACATCCTCTAAGAAGTGACAACCATCAATTAACAGTAAGTAAGGAGGCTGTGGTGTGGGATGTGTTTTGCAACCTTATGCACAGCAAGTGATTGGCAACACTGCATCTGACTGACCTTCAGTAGGTGTTGAAAGAATAAAGAGGTTTGGGCTAACACATCTACCACACACAGCTCCCTCTATCCTCCGGTGTCCTGCCTGAAGCAGAGTCAATACAGATAACTCTTCCCTGAGCTTGTGTTTGCACGCTTTCCCTGCCCTTGATCCCCTGTGTGCTCCCTAGTGTGTGTACTAGCTGTCCTGCTCTCTCTCTAAAAAGGAGGAACCAGGGGCCTAATGACTCCATCGAACCTTGTCGGCACAACAGTGTTTAAAGTTCTCAAATTATTATTATTATTATTTTTATTTTTTTGGAATTGTTGGATGACATCCCAACTCCGAGGAGAGTTGAATTGAAACATCTTTTATTTCCCTCCACAGTGCATAGAGGGTTAAAAAAAAAAGGTTTAAATGAATTAATCACGTCTGAAGTGACAATCATATTATCAGTGAACATCTACTCATGGAAAGATGTTTCTGGTCAATGCAATGTTGCGAAATAAAAAAGAACTGAATTAGGCTGAGGGAAGGATGTTAAGAGTGTTAAGTGTTTATGTGCTGGATGTTAAGTTTAGATCTCATTTCAACCCAGGTGAAAATTTGCTTGCTCAGAGATTGATCTCTCATAGCTTAGGAGATTTAATAGTTCTTAATTTAAAAGTTTAAATTTAAAATTTAAATTTAATTTAAAAGTTCTCATAGGAGAGACAGAAACAGAAAGAAATGGCAAAGTTTCTGAAATATAGTTAGAAATATATAGCTATAAAAATCATGTTGATATCATAGACTGTTAATGCTTCAGTTATCTTTGTATGTAACAATACATTTTCAGCATTTAGTAATCTTGGTTAAAGGAAAAGTTCATCCAAAATGAGAATCTGTTGAATATTTACTCACGCCCAGGCCATCCAAGATGTAGAGGAGAGAAATTTAGAATGACATAATTTGCTCACCAATGGATCCTCTGCAGTGAATGGGTGCTGTCAGAATGAGAGTTCAAACAGCTGATAAAAACATCACAATAATCCACAAGTAATCCATGTGACTCCAGCCCATCAATTACCATCTTGTGAAGCGAAAATATGCATTTTTGTAAGAAACAAATCCATCATTATGACATTTTTAATTAACCGCTGTTGCTTCTTATGGCGAAAACAAAAGTCCTCTATCCATTCTTTTAATGTATTTTTTACATGTACATTTCAGATGTATAAATTAGCATAAATCCATTATGAATGAACATTAACAATGAACAGTACTATTAATACATTAACTTTAGATTAATAAATGCTGTAAAAAAATATATATATTTTTAGTTCACAAAACCAGCTTTTTTTTTTTTTTTTTTTTTTTAACTTTAATTTTCTCACTTTTTTCCTTTCAGTGTTGCCATAGTGGTAAGGTAGTATGACTATGCCATAGCACATCTCCAGCTTTGTTATATTAATTTAGAACTTCTAACTTCTCAGTTTTTTTTCTTTATATTTTCTGTGTATGACAATACTGATAAGACTGATAACACTGTTTTAGGGTAGGGTTAGGTTTTGGACATCTAAATAGTAATTAATTAACATTCATATTTATAGGAATATATAACTGATTATTTCATTATTTTCTTTGTGGTTGGTAGTAGGTGTAACTTGTAGTAGGACTCAAATCATTATGTGGATTACTTTAGATAGTTGTTTTTTTTTTAATCAGGTATAGTTTAGGATAAAGACAGACTCTTCTCAATAAGTCTTTTGAAGATTTTGATGAGAAATATTTGAGTAGGAGAAATCTGAGCACATTGTTCATCACATCTAACACTCTAAGAGAAGATGTGAGATTGCGCTTCTTGAGAAGTAGGATTTTTTATTTTATTTTTTTAAACAAAACACTCCATTTATTTTTCTTGGAGATGTGACCACAACTGAGATATCATTTGTGTCATCTTAACTCATCTCAGAATCATGTTTGTGTCCGTAAAATGTCGTAAAGAGCTTCCTTCTGTTGAAGAGATGCAGGTTAACAGGTGTGTGGAGGGAAAAAGTGAAATTTGGCAAGACATGAAAGGGAAAATGGAATCAGACGCAATGGCCGACAGAGGAGGAAGTGGAAGAGGGCATGAAACATGCATTTCTTACCCATCCTTAGATGCTAAATGAAAACACACAACTCATGTGAAGATGGAAAATCAGTGCTAATGGTCTATTTCACTCTGCTTGGGTTTGTATCTGTCTGTAAGAGTCACTCGAGACATGAGACTCTGTGTGCTACAGTCATAAATATGTCCAAGTGCCATTTTAAAAATAGTCAGATTGACTTTGATTGGTATGTGGAAGCTTAAAGAGAAAAGTTGTTGGCATGTACAACTATTGATATTGCCTGCCAGTCATTTATGTCGTACAAAGCATTACTTAAATATGTCTGGAACATCAGGCACTAAAACGGCTCAGTATCATTTGCCAGGTTGAATTCAGGTATGACTCTAACACTGTTCACCCCAGTCTTTCTCACAGAGGACAGCCATGACAGAAGACCTCAGTCTGTCCCTCAAATCAACCAGACATCAATGTACCGGCTATCAAAGTGGACACACATCCCGCTACCTCCATGGACACACATCCTGCTTTAATGTCTGTCAAAGCTTTGAGAAAATTTTCTGAAATCATTAGGAGGAGCACAGGAATCAGAAGGTGGAGGTGAAGCTGTATGTTGTGGGAGTCTGTGAAGCCGACAGTCTCTTCCTCCCTCTGAAATCTTTCACTTCATTCCATCACAGGTTGTACTCCCAATAACTTCACAAGCTTGATGGATTAAAAGGCATTTTTATAGGATTTAGTCCACAAAACTTCTTTAGTTCAATGCTGGTTCGCTTATGATTTATGTAGCAGTGATGACAATAATAATACCAGTGTTTCTGCACAAAACATAAATCTAAAATACCCGTTAAGAGGACTAACACACTGTCCTTGCCAGCGCAAAGAAACGTTTTGAAATGGAAATGAGCATATGGATATTTCGTCATGGCTCTTGTCAAGGTGGAGACGCCTTTCGCAATGCCTTTTAGAGAATCATTGGCACTTTAAAGTTGCTTTTATGCATTAGAAAAGGATTTATGACTATATGCCTGCAAGCGCTGGCCAGTGCAACATGATCGGGCTAATAGAGTTATTGACACTTCTCCGTATGGCCACACTCTTTCAAGCGTCCATCAATCCATCCATCACTCCCCTTTAAAAAGGGATTTAGACAACCCAATGCATTTCATTAAGACTTGAAATTACTTTTGAAAACAGGGAGATAAATAAAGTCCGTCATGAAAGCAAATGCTAAGCAGACACTTTGAAGGCGAGAGGAAACATTTAAATCATTGTAATGCCGCGCCAAAAAAGCAGTAACAAGAAATATCCATTAGGTAAAACAAAATGAAAATGTGATTAGAGAAGTGTTCCCTAGATGTAACACCTCACTCTTCATCATGCTAAGAGATGTTCACAAGCGCCAACCAATCAATGCTGTTGCTGATACTCATACATGGTACTCGGCTACACAGAGATTCAGTTCCACACGGGCCTGTCTAAAAACCATTTGTGTCATCAAGCCGTCGGTAAGCTTGAATTTTTTTTGGTGTGTTCCGTGCAGTTGGCTATAGTCGTATGCTGTCAGCTGTTTTACGGCTGATTCTGCATGTCCAATCCGTGGCGGAGCTCATCAGCGAGAAGGAGACCAATGACAGAGTAAAGAGGGAACGCACAAAAACTTGTTATTTTGTCCCTTTATTTCTTTCTTTATCTAAAAAAAACAAGAACTCACAATTCCAGTGCCATTTGCAACTTAGCAGACATGACTGAAAAAAGCTACACGAATCCATCAGTAATGAGCCTGGCTGGTGTAAATGATGGTAAAAGCGTTGCTTGCTTTGTATATACACAGCTCTAGCTCTTCCGGTTTCCCTGTTTGAATGCCGAATACAGACTACTGCCACCTGTTGGTACTGGGGAGTTATGTTCTCTCACGCAAGTGCAGATCGTAGACGCTGGTTGGCCATCAGCTGTAGTCTGTCTGGTGTGTTCTAGTGCAACTTTTTTTGCCCTGACGCAGGTGATGCGAGGCGATGCCACACTGGCTTTCCTCAGTGCTAGTTCTTTGGTGGTGGTTTGATGTTTCCCTAACCTTAGAGTAACAAAATAAAAAGGTAATTATGACTTTATATATCCTAATTGTGAGTTTGTTTCTCAAACTGCAACTTCATAACTCACAGTATAACTTTTTATGAAACTGGACTTGTGATTCTGTTTGTCATACTTGTCTTCTCATAATTCATTTACTTCATATCTCAAAATGTGACTTTATATCTTACATATGACTTTATTTCAACCGAGACTATATACTGTATGTTACAACTTTCTTGTAGTTAATATCTCATAACTGCCACTTTATATCTCACTTTATTAATTTGGACTTTATAGGGCTTTTTTATTTTTATTTTTTACTGAAGTGAAATTGTCTTCTTTAGGCCTGCTTAACAAAAGCACAAGAACAGGGTAAATGTCTGGAATATGCTCAAAAGGATTGATATTTGGATTAGAGTTATTTTTTTCTTCTCTCTCTCTCTCTTTAGATCATGACTTACTGTAGGAACTGTAACTTTATAGGATAAGTTTTGGGTTTTTTATCCCACAGAAAGGGAATTTTAAGAACCTGCAAGATCAGTATGATTTCTCATCAGGCGCGTAGATATCAAGGGAGATGGAGGAATGTTCCCTTCAACATTTTTAATTTTCTGGTAATATTAAGCAAAACATCCTATTTCTTTCCAGGTTTCCGCAGGAAAGTAAAATGACGAGATCTTTAATATCTCAGTTGTTTACATAGACAAGAATAAGAACAAAAGGAAACTTTTGCTTGAAAGATTCTTGGCAAATTCTGAGCAAAAAAAAAAAATTGTTATTTGTTGTGTGATTGCAAATTACATTTCTAATGAAAGATCTCATCGAGGTGGGTCCAATATTCATTGTTATTTGTTCTTGTTTTTTATTTATTTATTTATTTTTTGTTATTATTGGTGGAGGGAGTCAGAAAAACACACTTGTAATCTGATGATTTGTCTCAATGTGTGATTCTGTAATTATGGAAACAGTAAATAATTAGAAAACAATATATAATTCATTGTTGACTCAGATTCATTCGTTGGAATCATATTATGAATGTTTTTATAAGTGAATGGATATCATTTGGAAGGTGAGGAGAAGTTTGACAGGTCTGGTTCTGCTAAAAGCACATGAAGTACCTTTCAGGATGACTATACAGATGAGCCGAGAACTCGGTCAACCACAAACAAACCAACTGGGAGCTCCAAACAGTCCTTATGTGAGGTATAGAGATGAGACTTTATTTTCTGCAGAAGTCGAGAGTTTAATTCATGCTCACTTTCAAAACAAATAGAACTGTAAATTCTTAAGGGTGTCATGAAGTTATATTTCACTTCTCTTTCCGACTTTAATGTTTTGCGCTAACTTTGAAGGAACGAATGAGTGCTTAACCTGACCTAACCTGACCTGCCAGTATGCTAGAATCATTCTTGGTACTGTGAAAAGCAAAATATAAGGGTTGCTCCCTGCATAAACACCAAGACGAGCAATGTTTGTTTTTACACATTGATTATAATCAGGTGAACAACACAGTATTATATCACTGTTTGTTTCTCAAGAATCACAGCCTGTTCATGACAGGTTCCAGTTCGCATGGCCAAGAACTAGATAAAAACGAGCTCTGGCTCCAGACCATGAACCATTTTGGTATAAAAGAGGAGTGTGAGAGCTCACTTTGTAGTCAGAGCTCTGATTTTGTTGTGGCAGGTTTAATTGTGAACTAATTTTTTGGGAAAATATGATGATGAACCAAATCCAAACTGTGACAACTTTTTTTTTTTTTGAAACTCTACGTAAATTATTGTTCAGTTGCTCAAAACAAACACTCACCATTCGAAAAGACTTCAAAATATTTGGATATTTATCAGATTTCTTTTTTGTGTAATTTAGTTGCGTTGGACTTGGTATAAAGAGGCTTTGCATAACTCATGTTGTGCAGTGTGAACTGCTGTAAGAGGTGAAGGGTTTTGGTGAAAAGAAAAGAAAAGAAAAATTCTGAATGGGTTTTTTTCCCCTCAGCAAATAATTTAAGTCTACTTGTATACATGTGTGTGCATCAGCTAGCCATACATTAAATATATGAGGCAGGTATTTAATTTTTTTCCATGTGCAGTCAGACTCCTCTTCTCTGTTGTGACGTGTGCCTGCACTGTTTTACTCAGGAAATTCAGGCACCGTTATCTAAATCGCACAGGAACTGTGCAATCAGTGCTGTCCCTCTGTTCCCATTCTTTCTGCATTGTGCAGCCCGCCAACAAAAATAAGGCAATGCGTGGTTTACATGCGAAATGTGTCATTCAGTCTGTAACCTATTCAAAACCAGATGGGCAGCATTGACCTGAGAGTGCTTGTTTACCTTGCTTAAATAGTTTTGTCTTCTGCTTCGAATAGACCAGACACCTTCTCCATGGTTTTACTGTCAGTATGTGTTAATTAGTCTATATTAGATTGTGTGTCTCTATAAAAACACTAAATGAAAAGACAGTCGGTAAACTCCCAAACGAGCATCTGGCTCTTACAGTTTACAAACTAGATGAGTGAATTAACTTTGGTGCTGTGTTTTGAAAATTAACTTAATTGCTGAAATAACGGGTTACATTTATGGGCTTGATAGGAGGACAAATATGTAATTGATTTCAGAAATTGCTAAATATAAATACAAATTAAATAAATAGATTTAATTAACCTAAACCGAGACACTACACCATGTGTTCTTCTAACTTTTGTTCTATATTGTATCATTCTGTCTGACTAATTGGAATTTAAAAGGCATTTTTATTCTCAGTTGCCCACAACCCTCTAAGATAAAGTAGCTAACTTCACTGAAGTTACATGTAAATTATATAAATTGTAAATATTATAAAATAATCTGGGATGATGCTACAATGATCTCAATTTGAGTGACAACATAAAAGATCAGTTCTGCTGTAAAGCTACAGTTGCAAGTATAATGCGCCAAAAAAACAGCAACATATGATTTTGTTGTCACACTGCTTCTCATTTGGAAAAAGCAGCTTGTTGGAAAAGCTACATTTTTTGGTAACTGCTGAGCTACTGTAATGCTACTAAAAATGTTAAAAAACAAAAATACTATGTTTAGCTTGTGATCACTAAACATCACATTCATTGGAGTAATTGGAAAGTGCTGATGCAACTTTATAACAATAGGAAGAAAAGCGAGCCATTTGAAATGATTGAGTGTGCATTATTTCAGAGAAAATGATTTGTTAAAGAAGTCCCTAAGTGGTGAAGGTAATTCTCTGAGGTCATTTTTGGATTCGTCCACCGGACTCAGAGCCAAGGTCCATATTAGCGTTCTGGAGTGCGTAACTAAATTAACAGCACTGCTACTCAGAGCAAGCTGTTAATTTTCATCTTTTTATATTTCCAATTAACCATGCTGGAAATGGGAATGATTGCCCCTGTCTCTCTACCCTTTACCTTCAGATGTGAGAATTAGAGAGTGAAAGAAAAGAAATGACTGAACGAGGCCACACAAGATCACATTCGGCCAGTAAACGACAGTCTGAACATTTACTTGAATGATGAGGTGATGAAAGCCAGCCGAGAGTCCAGACTCAATGATAGATTCAGAAGTCAGAATTTACCTGAAGATGAACCAATCGCTCCTTCCTCCCCCGGCCTCTCCTTCCCTTTCAAGTTACCTCAGCTTCAGAATGGTATGTTAGAGTTTGGTATGTTGACATCTACATCTCTCATCAATGTGTTCTGTAAGGCACTTTTGTTTGCTCCAAAGGGACTGTTGACAAAGCTTTACCATATACCCAGTATGTATGGATGCTGGGATATTGTAGGGATCCTATTGATTGCATGAAGATATTCATAAGTTACCTGCTTCCCAGTGGAGCTCGCTATGTGGTCTTACATTTCTGCAATATTCTTTGGACAAATGAATAATGATCGAATTCAGCATGGATTTAACACACAAATGGGGCCTATTATAGATTCCAGTCATGCAGCTAACACTTGTTAGAGGGGGCAAATCTGGCTACGAGGCAGATTTGCTCAGAGCATATTTCTTTCCTAATACTGTTGATGTTATATGCTATTTGCATCTGAAAAACAGGAAGACATTTTTCAATTACACTAAAAGATGAATGCCCAGGTTCTATTAGTAGAAAAGGTACTTGCTTGACGTTATAAAGTGGATTCATTTTGAACATATCAAATTTGTCTCTCCTACTGTCATTTTTTCTCTCTGAGAGAGCTACTATATCAAGTCCAGCGGCTTGTCTCTTGACCTTGGCTGTCAGAGCAGTGAATGGTCAGGCTGTAATATTTGATTCAGGGGACCGTATAGCGGGGCAGGCTAATCTAAATGAAACGAGCCAGGATTTTTCACAGATTTATCCCAGGCTGAGAGAAATACAGGACACTTCTCCTGTGCCTTCTCCAGCTCACATAAAGTGTTTGTAAAGAGCTTAATCACAAACACGTTGCATCCTCGATGAATGCTTGATTACAAAGAATCTTAAACATAATTTGCACCTTAACAAGCATAAAAATCACTTATTGTGAAGAACACTTTTTATTTATGCATCATACTACAGTACTATTTTTTTTCATTTTCATTTTCATTATTCTTGATGATGATGATGATTAAAATGTATATTACAATAAATAAACAAATTGAACACACATGCATATATCTATAGGAAAATATATGCATTCCCTGATTATATACTGTATATGCATGCATGTGTGTGTGTGTGTGTGTGTGTGTGCTAAATTTGTTTTATTTATTCTAATATAAATTTTAATCACACATACATAGATAGATGCAGACAAATATGTATACATTTCCTGAGTGTATATATAAATGTGTGTGTGTGTGTGTGTGTGTGTGTGTGTGTGTGTGTGTAATATGTATACTTTTAATGATGTTTGTGTGTGTGTGTGTAATTATTGTTGTCAGTTGTTATGATGTGAATGCTTTCTTTTTTGGTTTGTTTGATTGAGAATGTTTGACTGGTCAAGAATATAAAAAAAATCTAATTACTGTGTTACAAGAAAAAAGGGGTCATTATGAGATTTGCCTTGTAAGGTGGTATTTTGGTACTCGGCACTAGATTATTAATTAGTTTAATTACTTCCCTTTGGCCTGCTGCTAAGGAAAAGCAAACATAATCAAATTCCTTTTACTGCTTTGAGTGAAATGACACTTTTTTTCTGCTTTCAGAGTGACATTATTATGTGATTATATAATTATACAGTTGTTTTGTAAGGTCCGTCCAATTACATTGTAGAATAAAATTGATAATGTGAAGCACAGTAATGACTGCCTTCAACAACTGTTGGAGCTACATGTTCACAAACAGGCAAATTTGCACAACAAAGATGTTAGTTACGCAATGCTCTCACAAAACAAGTACGTAGATGTCTGAAGAGTAGAATTATGCTCTTTAAACCCTATGCTTTCAAACTTTTTGCATTTATGAGAAAGTTTCATTAAAGTCTCCGGGACTTGAGAAAACAATCTTAAGGCATCTGTTGAGCGCAATTCCAGACATTTTTAATGTGAACATTATTTATAATTCTGTTGAAGTAATTGAAGAAGCACATAAAATGGGATTTGAATAGGTGGTATTACAAACATTTTTCAGTAAAGTGAAGCAAAAGATGTCAGAATTGATATAGATGATTTAGATACAGAGCCCTTCATTACTGCTATTCCTCCAAAACATTATATTGTATTGTGTTTAAGTTTGAATAGTCACTGTTAGGATGTACCAGTGAGTGTATTTTTATCCATTTTGTATGACCAGTCAGCACTGTCAATCAGTTTATACCATTGTCTCTAGAACAAATCATAAAATCCTACAAGCATTGAAAGCTTTCTTATGCACTCACCACAGAGAAAGGAAACTAACTTTAACAAGAAATAGGATATTTCTGTTGACACGTAATATGCCACTGAATTTCCAGCAATTTATACAAAATTTACTCACAAACATAAAAGCAGTTACTTTATACTTTAATGTCAAATAAATTGTTTAATCTAGTTTTTTTTTTTTTTTTTTTTGATAGAAACAAAATAGGCCATTTCTGAAAAATATATATCCACATTATAACTTTGAGGGTTTATTTGCACATTCTTGTTAGTGCTTGTTTCATCACTTTGAGATTTCCCCTGGAACCCTTCATTCTGGCTGCAGCATCACTGTGGAAAGCATGTTGCATTTTTATAGCCCCCTGCTTCCATGTACTTTACATAAAATAATAACTCACATGTGACCTCGGCTGAACCCTGTCACTCTCTTGCTGTACGTAAAGGGTCATTTATGCTCATTAGTTCAGAACAGAGCTCACAGTCTAGCTCTTTGACCATGTGTCATCATATGAGGGACCACCAACGCTACCATATGCTGAAAATAGCTGGTTTGTACATGTAGATAAGGTTGTGTTGATTCTCTTATTAAACATATTTTTAACTCCACAGAATCAGAGTCTTGTCTTGAAAGGCTGTTTCATGGAGATCCTCATGGATGAACAAGAGAGACGGTGAAAGTGGCTATAGAGTGATGTGCTGCCTTTTAAAACATGCTTGTTACCAGACCGTTTTGAATTCCATGAGACCGTTATATATACAAGTCACTGGCTGTTTGTCTCTGAACAATATAATTGACATTCTGAATGGCTAATGATACTATATTAGTTGCAGATTGCACTCACATTCTGTCTGTCATGAAGGAATCCATTATAATAGTATTAGTGTAGTAAAGTAGTCTGCCTCAATGAAAAAATACTCAAGGACGCCCAACTTGGCAGTGACAAGCACAGATTTCTTTCTCCTTCCACTCAGTGGATTGAAACGGTTTGAAAAATAGCTTTGAGAGACCCTCTTTGTAAAGATGTCTTTGTGGCCGTCTTAGCTATCCGATTTGTTAGTTCTCATTTTGGCGTACATCCTGCTTCTGTTTCTGTGTTTTCAGGATATGAATCAGCTCATCTTTTTTCTTCCTTTCTTATTAAATAATCTGAAATAGAAATTTCACCTTAAAATGAGAGATTCTGTCATCATTTTCTCCATTTTCTAAATTTTTCCATTTAACTTCAAACACATTGATTTTCTAGGTAACACTTTAGATTATACCCTATAATTTACACTGTAAGCAAACCAAATTTACAGTGTACCTTTTCATAATAATAGTATACCTATACAATATACCTCTCTGTATGCATAAGGGAACAATCTGCAACATTTAGGTAATAAAGAGGTAATAACCTGGAAACGTAGAAATTATTTAAACTATAAGTATTACGTATATGACCTACTATATATTCAACAACAATCTTGTCAATTTGTGGTGTAATAAATTTTCACCTTTTATTATTATCATCTGTTTTCTGTCTTGTTACTATTGTCATATTGTGTGTAATTTCTATCTATCTATCTATCTATCTATCTGTGTTTTTATATATTTTTATATTTTTTTATTTGTATTTTTTTTTCTCTGTCTGTCTGTCTGTCTGTCTGTCTGTCTGTCTGTCTGTCTGTCTGTCTGTCTGTCTGTCTGTCTGTCTATCTATCTATCTATCTATCTATCTATCTATCTATCTACATTTCTATTGCACAGGCAGACAACTTTTATTAAACCTTAAGTTTCTGTACTTTCTACACAAATACATGGTTATGAATATGAACCACATTTATGATACTTTTTTGGAGCTTGAGGACCATTTAATTTAATTTTAAGCAAAAAAGTCAAAACATTTTGTTAAATATCTCAGTCTGTGTATGAGTGGAAGAAAGTCATACAGGTTTGGGAGCAACATTATGGTTTTTATTATTGCTGTGGACTATGCTGTTAAAATCTTCCCACATGAGAAATAGCCTATTTGTCAGCTTTCTCCTGTTGTTATCAGCACTCTGATGCCTGATAAAATACAAATCCATCACATTTTATAGATGTGTATGTGTCTGAATATATATAGCTGATATTCTTCCACTGTGTTGAAGGTTACAGTATTGCATTGCTATTCCAGAGCTGTGATTGCAGCATGCAGCAAGGTATATTGGAACATCCCAGAGGAGCTTGAGAGGCCTTCTTACTCCCGTTCTCCATTGAATTAGCGCTAACTCACTTTGACTTTGAAGAAAAAACAACAATTGATCTGTGCATCAGCGGCCCGGTGAGGGAGAGAAAAGATTCCTGGAGGAGGGCATTGACTCACTGAGACAGATCAAAGCCGAGCCGGGTAAGCGATCACAACTTCTTTCTAATCAGGAGAAATGGAACAGCTGTAACATTGTATTTTCTTAAACTGCTCCTTGAATCTTCCCCAACAGCCTCCTAAATTCAACTTAGATGAGTCCAAAATGTGAGATATTTGGATCTGGAGATTGCAGAAGCCACAAAAGTTCTCTCTCGGAAAGGTTTCTTATTAAAGTTTCTTTCCATCACTGCAGTAACTCTGCATCATTTTGTTTGCATACAGTTTTTTCTTTAGATCTATCCAGCAAGTCTGAGTTATTGCTTATGTGTGTATCTAATGTGTTTGCTCTCCCATTTATGTGCTTGTCAAAAGTTAAGTGAACCAAGCTTTTGTTTAGCATGCTCAATAAGACCAGCGTGACATCGAGCGACTTTAAAACGTAACTCTCATACTTGGCAGACGTCCACTGTATTGCTGTAAAACTCATTTTAAGATTACTTACTGTAAGAGGAATCTGTTAATCTGATGAGCAAGAAAAGACATTTGAAAGCCGTCATTCCTCTCTCAAAATGATTTTTAGCAATTATAACACTACTCAGCACAACAAATGAACCATATATGTAATATAATACAAGATTATGGAGAGGACCTGGACGCAATTGCTTTTGTTTGTATTTATTCTCTATCAGATTCATTAGCAAGATATATTCTCTGTGCCTGACAATTATTTATGCTCAGTGTTTGCTAAAGCAGGATAAGGGTGGGCTTTTATATACAGCTCAGTGTCTCTTTACGAGGATTGCTCTTTTATAGAGAGGCTGGTGTGGATTATGCCATCGCACAAAGGTAAAAGAAAAGCACTTGGGACTCCAGACGGCTGACATTCAACTGTCATTCAGTTCGTACCCAATTGGACATTCAATTGTGAATGAAGGTAATTGAAGTTTTTAGAATGTCTTTAATGGGTTGCTTTTCATCAATAAGAATTACTAGCCTTAATGACTGGTATTTAAAGGGGCAGTTCTCCTAAAAATGAAAGGTCTGTCATCTTCTGCTTACATGGCTGTCTGTTCCTCATAATGAGCAAGGGCCTTCAAACTTTTTCAGTCCACTTTGGAGGAAAGAGAGATGGAGCAATGAACGTTGCATTTTTAAGATCAGTTAAGTACCATATTCATTTATTCATGTACTTGGTTATAATTGCAAAGTATATAATCATTATGGTGTATAGTATGGAGTTATACATTTTAATTTTACTTAATGCATTTTAATGTAGTAAGGACAATGCAACATTTAGAACTTTAGCTACGGTACTTTTAGCATTGGTTAAAAAGGACACCAGTCTGCATTTACTCACCCTTATGTCGTTCCAAACCTGAATGACTTTCTTTGTTCTGTGAAACATAAAAGAAGATATTTTGAAGAATATTGGTATACCAACAATTTTGATTCCCGTTGACTTCCATTATATGAAGAATACAAAGGAAATCAATAGGAACCAAAACTGTTTGGTTACCAACATTCTTCAAAATATTGTTTGTGTTCCGCAGAAGAAAGAAATACATACATGTTTTCAACGACTTAAGTAAATAATGACAGAATTTAAATGTTTGGGTGGACTATCTGTTTAATGCAGATATTTTAAGTAAAAAAAAAAAAAATTCTAAAAAAAAAAAAAAAAAACAGTTGGAGATGAGATATTATACTGCAACTCCTGCTGCATTTGGGCTACTTTCATGGTCGTTTTTTGTACTTTGAGTAACTTCAAAAGCCATTTTAAAGAATGTTGGTTTCCAAACAGTTTCGGTTAACATTGTCTTCCACTGAACAAAAAAAAAAAAATACAAAGGAAATCAATAGGAACCAAAACAGTCTGGTCAACAACATTCTTTAAAATCCCTTGTGTATTCGGCAGAGGAAAGAAATGCATTCAGGTTTGGAATGACTTAAGTAAATAATGACAGAATTTTCATTTTTGGTGTGACTATCTCTTTATGTTATTTTTGTTTAACACGTCTTCTCTTTCTTGTTTTTTTCTCAAAAAACAGTTTAAGATGAAATAATATACTGCAACTCCTGCTGCGCGAGTCACATGGGTTCCTTTTATGATACTTTTTGTCCAATTTGACAACCACTGGTTACCATTTTCTTTCATATGCTTTAAGTTCTTCATTTAGATTGCAAGGCTAATTAAATTTCTTATAGCATGGTATATTTATACATTCTTCCTTCTTGAGTGCGCATTAACAGCGATTTGACAAAATAACTACTCTACACATGTTCTCCTGTGAGAAAGCATTCCAGTCTGCTGTCTCATGCTGCTTTTTATTTGTTCTTATCATGTACCTGTCTGTCCAAAGCAGAACTCCTTTCACGGCCCATGTAGGGCATTAAAGGGCAGGACATGCGTGTCTTTGAAGGTATCAGATAGGAAAGAGGATATTTGGACAGAACTGTGCCCTACTGAGAGTGTGTGTGGGCTTGGCTTCAAAGGAAGGGCGTACTGACCTTTTCGTCACATCAGAGGGGACTAGCATAACCCGACTGCTGTCCTCTCCACAGGCCTCTTACCAGCCTGGACTTCACGTCCTGAGATAGCGGCCACACACGCATACACCCTTTAGATAACTCACCTTGCAGTGGAAACTAGGCTGTTTTTGCACAGACATTTCAGTCATTTTCATTTCACGTACAAACTATGTTTACGAACCAAGTCATTTTAAGTTAATATATTTTTCAGCAAGGACGCATTAATTCCATCAAAAGGGACTGTAAAGACGTGTCTAAATGTTACACAGCATTTCTGTTTCAAATAAATGCTGTTCTTTTGAACTTTTATTCATCAGAAAATCCTGAAAAAAAAAATGTTTTCTACAAGACATATTGAGCAAGAAATAAACAAATACAGTTTTTTATATGAAATGTTTCAAAAGATATCAAAAAATACAAAACTGTACCTATATGTGAACACCACATCTCTTTTCTTCATCATTTGATCATCACTTGAACATGAATAACTACCATATGTGATCAACAGAAATTTTATTTAATAGAAAATCTGAGGGCTAACTTGCATATGAGGGAGGCATGTTTGACTTAGTAAACTTCATTTAAATACTTAGGATGCAATGCTATTCTCCTGGTTAACCTCTTAAGACCCGAGAAAAAAGTTTTAGGAAAAAAATTGTTTTTCGTAAGTTATGCTACATCGAGACTCAATTTCTTAAAAAAAAACAAAAATACATGAATGAACATGCATAGGCAAAAATAATAGATTTTTTATAGATTTTTTTATATATTTTTTGTTTTTTTGTTTTTTTTTTTTTAACTAAACTTTGTATAAAGATATTTATTTTTTGTTTTTGAATAATTCAATATACATTTTTTCTTTCTGCAAAATGTGTGTAAAATGACTATAAACAGGTTTTCTCATTATGTAAAATGTATCTTTAAACTAAATCTAATTTGCATATTAAAGTTTTTTTGGGGCAACACGTAATGAAAAAAGAAGTGTAATAATGGGAGTTATAATTGACAAGATTATCATAATAATATATAATATTTCATAGAATATTGAAATATAATTTCTTTCCCTGTTCATTTGTTATGTCTCCCAAAATGCATAATAAACATGCTTTTAGTCCCGGTGTCCTCATATGTGGACATGTATGAAATCAACGTCCTGTTTCGTAACTGTTTCGTTTCATATTTTGATTTGAAACCCCATAACATTTTCCTGAGATGTTGATTTATGACGCACAATTAAAAAATTAGACAGATTTAAATGATAATTACAAAATATTATCATATTTTTAGTGTCACTAAATTAATTTCAGACATATTTGATGACCAAGGAGAGGGAGTGGTCATGGTGAAACATCCAATCATTTGGTATCTCTGAAAAGCCCTGAATGTGCTCTGTACAGGACATCTAGACTTAAAACTATGGCATGTACAGTCTCAGAGAAATTCACAAAAATATAATATCCTCATACGAGGCTGCAGGGTCTTAAGATGTTAAAGTAGATTGCAGGTGGTTAGTGAATTTGCTTCTCTGGCTTTTCCAGTCAGCTAAACCAGCCAAAAAGAAAGCACCTTCCCTATCCAACTTCACAACAACTGGCATCACAGCTTTACAACTTCATCTTCAAATAACTTCAAAATCATCTTATTTCCACAGGGACTATAATGCCCTGGGATCAGTCAAAGCCTTTCCCTACCTCCTCTTTTCTGTGTTCTACAGCTCACCATTGCACTGTTTCTCAGCAGGCGCTTCTCCGTAGTAAACAAAATCTATTATTTAAGTTGTGGAGCTTTGTTCACAAAGTGTGAGTTATGAGTATCATAAGTCTTGGTGTCATAAAAGATAGCTTGTTGGATGACGGAATATGTTTATACATTTTTTTCTTGTTGCCTAGAAACTGGTATTTGCTGTAATTCAAATAATATTTTGAAGTATAGCTCGCAACAAAATCAGTATCTGAAGTGGATAATCTCTCATGCATGCATCCACATAAAAAATAAAAAAACCCTAATGCCTGCCTGTTAATACATTCACCTTGACGGGCTTCATCTGATCAGGGATGTTGCTGAGAATGCAGATTGTGCAGTGATTACAAGATTATGTGTTAATTCTATCCTATTTGCTGTATCAATGTCGTAAGATGCCTTTGTTGTTCTCATTCAGTGAACGGCAAAATGACAATGCAGCAACATCAGGATCTCCACATAAATGTTGGGATGATAACAGCTAATTGGTAAAGCTGTTATCTACACTGTAAAATCCAATAGTTTACCTTACTTAGATTTAATTAATTATCTTTACTTAGTTGTTATACTTACTAGGTTTTATTAAGTTTCAGCTACTTTCAAGGCAAATAAAACAATTTACTTACTGTTTTGAGTGACACTTACTTAAAATATTCAAGTAGCCACAAAGTAACCAATGACATTAATAAACCAGTGAGAGGCAGCAGTGCACTAATATGTTGCTAATTGCTGTTTTTTTTTTTTTTTTTTTAGCTCACCATTATAGTGATTAGCGTTCCCTTTGGTTGGGCACTTGAAACTTCATTTATGTCACTATAATTTTTTCTCTATTCATGCATCATGAAATCAGAGTTATTTGATTTCAAAGAGAAGTAATAAATAGGTTGCTTTTATAAAATGACCTATTTTTTAATTAAAGCATTTTTCTGTGTGCGTTTAATAATGACATTTTTGAGGTTTTATTTTTCATAAATACCTTGATATGCTTTTTATATAATCCTTAAATAGTGTGTGGTAATATGCTGAAGTCACACACAGACTTAAACATTCATCACGTAAATCACAACAATGGTAACAATTAAGTTTAATTTATTTTCTTTAATTGTAACAATAGCCATTTTATTTGCTCTTTTTGTTGTGCTACTACTGACACAAGACAACAAATAAAATTGGCA
This sequence comes from Cyprinus carpio, assembly GCF_018340385.1. Classification (NCBI taxonomy): domain Eukaryota; kingdom Metazoa; phylum Chordata; class Actinopteri; order Cypriniformes; family Cyprinidae; genus Cyprinus; species Cyprinus carpio. Next base: position 20,405,444 of record NC_056573.1, on the reverse strand, counting down.
AATAAAAACAACAACTGTAAAACAAAGCAACTGCATAATTTATTCTGCGCAATGCATTCTGGGAGTCAGTGAGTAGCTATACTAAGTCGTGAGTAATCCTAAATGAAAGGATCAAGTACCCCCTACAGTTCTTTTTTAGTTACTAGAACTCTTGTGTAAGTTAGCTATACTAACTAAGCATTTGTCAGTACAACATACTATTCCTATTTCACTTTACTTAGTTTTTTCAAGGCAATCAGTTTGCATACTTTTTTTAAGTAAGCCCAACTTATTAGATTTTACAGTGTAGAAATCACATCAGTGACATTGATGGAGCCCTAAATACATCTATCACACTTTCATTCTGTCTGTACAGGTCATGTGGTTTATATTTTTCTGTGAATGTCACTGTCCCCTGAAGTCTCCTCCCGAAGTCAATAACTTTCGCTAGTGTGTGGCCAGTTGCCCTCCCACCTGGTCTGGTTTGTGTTATACTCAAGCTGAATCTTCTGTCCCGAGGGATAGAGCTTGTGAAAATCCAATATTTCAGTTATTGTTGTGTGGGCTCAGCATGAATGAATGGACTAGTGGAGAATGGGTCACTTCACGTGACGGAATGAGGCTGGAAAGACAGATGGAGAGGTGCAGAGGGAAATAGTGAGGCAGATGAAGTTTGGTGTTGACTGAATACACAGATTAGAACAGAGCTCATCAAAGGACATGTTTGTTATTGAGTTCAGCCGCAGTAAAGTGCACCGAATGTTTCAATGTATCAGCAACAGACCTTTAATTTCTACAGACAATGATTTACAAATTTGGAATGTGCAGGATGAGTATGCAAGAATCTGAGTTCTTACTTTGTTAGTTGTTAGTTATTTAGTTGTGCCACATGTCTTAGAATGTTAATGTGTGTCAGTAAAAGTTGGTTAATGCACACTTGGCACAACTAAATAACTAACTCATTAAAATGAACCAACTTATACTGATATTCATTTACATTCTAAAACACTAGGTTAAACTCAATAACTAATAAATGAATTAACAAACAAACGGATTCAGTACTGAAACTCATTTACATTCTAAGGCACTTGGCACAAATATGATGAAGCACTGAGTGGCGCACACCAAATGGCCGCTTGACCATGCTGTATTGTGCATCACACATCAGCCTGACGTCTCCATATGCTCTCGTTGCCATTGGAGATGTAGTATCTTTTGTCTGCCTCCAGCATCACTCCACCGTCACCCTTCTGTGATTGCTGAAACGGACCCAATCAGGTAGAACAAACCGAATGAGCTCTGCTCCTGTCAACTCTCCTTTGTAATTTCCAGCAAACTCTCAGTGTTTAAACACCTTGCATGCATCATAGCAAACCACAGAGGCTTAGATCTTTCACAGCACTTGTTAAAGCCTGCAGCGGAAACAGACTGTCCCTACAATGCCCTCTGTTTTTCACCTTCTCTTTGTCTCTTTCTCTCTCTCTCTTTCGCCTGCAGCAAGCTCTGCGCAGACCATTAGGTTTGGGGTTACTAATGTTTCTCTCACCTGTTCTGCTTTCCATTATGACCCCAGGCAGTGTGACCTGTTTCTCTCTGTTCTGTGTCCCGTGTTCTATCAGTGTAATTTCCCCCTGATGGAAAGCCCTCATGGGCCTCTCTCTCTCCCACTACCCATAGAAACACAGTAATGTACATTTCTGACCATTTCTGACCATGCCTGGCCATTTTTTCATGTGTGGAGGATTGAAATGGACCTTTATTATTTTCTCTTATGACAAAATGCACTTTTTTTTGCAAATATGTTGCATCAACAGCTCATACACTCCTAATGGCGCTTTTCCACTGCATGGAACGGCACGGCAAAGCTCGCTTTTGGGGGGTTTTCCACTGGGTACAGTACTTGGTATCTGGTACTTTTTTCAGTACCACCTTGGATGAGGTTCCAAGAGAGCCGTACCGTTACCAAAATGTGACGTGTTAACACTACTGATCACAGATTGGCCGGAGAGAATCGTCACTATCTGCGTCATGAACTTGTGACATGAGACACTAGACCCGCTAGATTTAAATCAGCACAGACAGCGAGGATCAACCGCAACTTTTTTTGAACTTACACAACAGTTTCAAACAAGTGCGCTGTATTTTGTTTGGCTGCCATCAGCATCTTTTGAAACAAACTACTTCATCTTGCAATTAAAAACATCCACATGCCGAGAATAAAGACAACAATTCCATCGATATGCTCCATTGTTGTGTGTTTGTGTCACGTTTACGATGATGTCACGGCAGTAGAGGTGGCGCAACTATAACGACGTGTATATAATCCCGCCCATTCTAAAACGGTACTAAACTACAGTGGGAACGCAAACCTAGCCCGAGCCATACGCAGTGGAAAAGCACCATAAATGTCTGAAACTCATTGTTACTCTTTATTGTTATAATTTTTATTCGTAATATGAGTTTGCTTATATTTTCAGTATTAATTTAAATTTAAATTTAATTAGATTTTTTTTTTTTTTTGGTTCAGCCTATACTTATTCCTTATTTCAGCAGTTCTATTTTTCTTTTGTTTTGTTTTTCATCTAATATTTACATTTTATTTTATTTCAGCTCTATCTTAATTAATATTTTTTTTTGAATAGTTTATTTAAATTTTCATTATGATAATAATCCTGCTGAGACTGCTAAGGAAAATTCTTCTGTTTTTATTATGTCCTTATTTAAATTATTTAAAAAAGTGTAATAACTTATTTAATTGTTAGCATATCCATTTGATTGAAAAGTTAAATCGAAAATTAACAATTAACATGAATTTCCAAATTTCTTAGTATTTGGTTTGGAGCTCCATGTACTGCACAAGTTTGTAAATCCAGATGATCATGTTCTCCAACAAGATTTGAAAAATGCTAAAAAATGGTCAGTGTTCTTCTTTTTATATTATATTTTATTTAACTTGGTCATAACTTAATTTTAATTAGTTTAATAATAGTTAGTTTAATTATATTGTAATAGTTTAAGTAAGTGTGATTTTCAATGTGGTCTCAGAGTTTTGAACCCCACTGTACAATTTTCTCTTTTCGTTTGAACCCAAGGTCTCTTCTCCGTGGCTCCCGTAAAATGAAAGTGTGGTTTTTCTCTGGTTCTGTGCAGCAGAGGATGCCCTGTGGATCGATCAGTGGCCTTCCATCAGGTGGCTGCTAATGAATGAGATGAGAGTGGGAGGGTGAGTCTAGTGAAGTATTGCTCTCTTCAGCAGAGTTCTTGTCTCCGGGTCTGACAGCATCCTCCCCCCGGCCGCTTCACCACTATCTGTCCAGTCACTATCAATTACTAAGCTCTGAAACATCCTGCACCCTGTACACCTTCCACGGCGAGTGTGAATGCACATGTCGGGGCCTTGACCTGCTATGTGTGTGCGTGCCGCATGTCAGGAAACGAGAGGTAATGCTATAGAGGCAGGTGGCCACCGAAGCATCTTGCTACCCATTTTGTGTAATTGTGGTCATCTCACCTTGACATTGTGTGTGTGTGCTCTTGTCTTTCTACTAAGGACAAAGATGTTGGAGCTCTGGTACAGTGGTCAACCCATGCAGGTACGGTAGGACTGAATCCAGCCTATGGTATTTCTTGTATTCCTTAAGTTTTTCAAAAAAAAAAAAAAAAAACATATTTCAAGCATATTTGTTAAATAAAAGAAGAAAATCCAAAAACTGAATAAAAATGTAGTTCCTGCTGAAAAAAAGGATTAATCCAGCATAAGGTGGTTTGCTGGTTTTAGTTAGTCTAGTTGGCATTTCAGCCGGCCCAAACTGGTGTTGAGCTGATTTAGTGGATCAGCAAGCTGGTTTCTCAGGTAACGTGTTCAAAACACTCCCAAAACAAAGCAATCCAAGCAATCCAACCTAGGTTGAGTGTGGAAAAATAAACCACCCTTTTACTCACCTGCTATTTAAACTATACCCAAAGAGCAAAACAAATGGTAGAAAATGCCTCATACTTGAAGGAATTACTGCATTTTGCAGTCTCGCAAACAAATTTGTCTCAATTATACGATTAAAAAATCTTCAAACACACTCTCACATCGTCAAATGCGTTTCTGTATAATCATGCTTGATTCTCGGCGTGAAGAACCGAGCTGAAGAGCTCTGATTGCCAGAGTCACAGTCTGAGAGTGACTGATGAACAAGGCTGAAATTTCATGTTTCCTCTCGACCCCTTAAGCAGATGTCACATTCTGGCAATTTTCCCTTCAGTATTAATGGAGAGGCTCAGCTGGCCAGAGAGAAATGGTTATGAGTACCAAGCTTTTGGAAAGTTTGCAATATTCTCAAAGAGCTCTGAAGGTGAGTAATGACAAATCTAATCAATTCATCATCATCCCTTTATATGAGCTGAGAGTATCCATTATATCATTCTGTTATGCATATCTCCTTTGGACACGAGGAAGGCCAAATGGAACTCCATTAACAGAATGTATGTTTAAAACACCTTCTTTTGAGGAACCGTGTGCCATGCACAATGAATAGGAAGGCTTTTGTCTCTTTTTGATTTAGTTCCTCCGGCTTTGTGGCCAAGAATATATTCTTTTCATGCCATATTTTGCTTGAAGAACTAGAGGGAAAGGCATATAAGCCGTAAATTGTCTTAAAGAATGGGCTCTAATGACCTAACAAACTTTAATATAGCCTGTATTATTAAGTCGCCCCATTATGTATAGCCAGTATTTCCTACCCATGCATTCATCATGGTACGGACAACCTGGCTGTTGATTTATACCGTCATTTATTCCACATGAAATGAGCAGAGATTATATATTCTATTCAAATATATATAATGGGCTGACTGTGTGTGTGTGTCTGCATAAGAGAGTGAGTGCTTTTTCATTTTCTAAAAGTTTACCTGGTTCCTTTTACAATTTACATTCAACCATTTAGCAGGAAGTTCTCACGGTGCAACAATCTTGGAGGTGTGGGAGTTTTTTTTCATCGTTATTCTTTCAATTTATACGCACCTCATTGTCATGGGAGTCACTGTTAGTATAAGCCCATTACCTGCAGCTAAATGGCTTTCTGGTTGGTGATCACCAGCTTTGTACCAATGTGCTTAGCATTCATGATCTTCCCTGTTGAAATTTTGATTTTGTAAAATGTGATTAACTTAAAAAAAAAAAAAAAAAAAAACAAGTCATGTGGTTAATTGGAGTCAAAGGTGGTCTACCAACCATAAAAAGCTTAACCAAAATGATCTACCAGGTCTACCTCGGTCACGCTGGCTGGTGGTCCATCTCGTCAACCATCTAGACCATTACCAGACTGTCCCTGCGCTGTTTTTCTCACCAGTAAGTGATAATTGCCATTAAAGGGTTAAGATCCCTCATCTAGACTGGCTTTGGCTGATTAAAAACCATGTAAAACCAACTATTCAGCTGGATTTGACTGGATTTTGCTGCAAGGTCATCAAAGGCTTGTTAGATCGGTGCACCACCTGACACCAACCCAAATTCTCAATCCATCACACCTCTCTCATTTGAAAACGCTTTCAGAGTGGCTTGTTTTGCTAACTCGAGTCACAAATTCACAACCAATAATTTCCCAAATGGCCTTTTGGCCACACATTTCAAATTTTGCAGCTGCAGCCATTACACAAGGCTCACTTCATTCCACAATCACAATCAGAGAGAATCTCTGGCAAGCCAGAGCTCTCCAATCACTTCTCTGGTTCAGACACGGATATAGAGCTTTGATTGAAGAGCTTTGGTAATCAGAATGCTTTGACATTCTTTCCCCTCATCAGGGCTGGAGGTTTGGGTGTCCTGTGTTACGCCTGCAGGGCTGAAAGCAGACTCCCCTTCACAGTTTCACACATGCTCTGCAGGCATTGAGTAGGAGAGGACCCTCTGATTACAACTCTGCAACCTCTTCAGCCTCATGAATCAGTCCTGACCACTAGTGATGTCAGACAGGAAGGGACTGTGTGTGGGGGCCCAGTTGGCTCTTTCATTTCTTTTTAACCAAAATGATTTTAGTGTCTTTAGTCATATTTTATCACCAATGAGATTTTAGTCACTTTACAAAGTAGTTTTTGTGCTTAAAACACTTCACTAAACTTTTGAACTGTAGTGCATGTGCACATGGTTACATATGTTATGAAAAGAGAGAAGAATTTTATTTTATTCAGATTAAGTGGTTAACTGTATACAAGTGCAATCTTTATTTATGAAATAAAAAATAACAGTCTTAATTGCCCATATTTATAGTAAAAATAATCTATTTATTTTGCAAAGACTAAAAGTGCTTCTGAGGTAGGAAAGTTTCAAATTGGCATTTACTCACCCTCATGTTGTTCCAAACCTATATGCACTATATGTTATATTCTACCAATAGCTGACTGTTAGAGCTAATTCAGTGTAGCAGAGATGTCCAAATTGATTTGTTATAAAAATTTGAGCAAAACAGTTGCTTAATGAAAGATGTTTCTCAACTTTTAATTCCTTATTTAAAACTGTATATCATGGCCCTAACTGACTGGACATGCATAACATGCATCTATGGAATCTGGGAACCTCACATTTCGGCAATACTATCAGCAGCCTCTCGGTATAAATAACCCCTCAATTCCACTAACGTATCATTTGAACAGATGTACTGTAGCTGGACGTTGTGCTGTCTGGCCCCTGCTGTCATGGTGATCCCTCGCTCTTGTGTGAGGATGGCATTAATCTCTCAGTGCTGTGAATGAGGATCACAAAGGCCTGAAATTAGCGGCACGCCTCCAGCCGCACTCAGTGTCACATTTAACTGAAACACACACATATACGCGCATAAACACTTTGCCAGGAGTCATTAATTTTAGAGCTGAGCCTGGAAATTCAGCTATGGCCTTTTCATACCCGGCTAATGGCCTCTAATTGTGCTCTTAGCAGGTGTTGTGCTGAAGTGATGAGTTCTGTCTCTCATCCCAAAGCCAGGCTGGCCCTTCACCCTCATTAGAGAAACAGAGGTGGTCTCACTGCATTCAAAAACAACAGGGCAGATTGCTGTCCATCATAACTTCTCTTTCAGAGGCTGTGTTTCTAGTGTCCTTGATTGTGCAGTTTGTTGTACTGTGATAGTTTTGAGTATTTTTTGTAATGGAATACAGGTTTTCCACTGCGTACCGCACAGTAGCCTATGAACATGCAGCAGTATTTGGTATTATAACGTCAAACACCTTTTGTTCTATTCCAGATGACTTTGTTGATGCCACTTCAAAAGAGTGCAGATAGCAGCAATTAACATAATGAGGGTATATATAAAAATTCAATGTGGTTCAATAACACACATACACAGTTTTTTTTTTTTTTACCCCTTCCACAAAGCATGATGGGAACACTGCCACAGTATGTGTCTATAGACTTTACAAAAAACATATTCCACATTGATGTCACATGACCATTATGCTGCAAACAGTATTATGTTATTATTATGTATTTTAGTATTTATATTATTATATAATTCAATTAACAGAAACAATTTTAATATTTATTCATAGTTTTAGTTAATAACACCAATGAATATTAACTCTCGCATTGTGTGTTCTGATTATATAAACCACACATTTTAGCAAATGCTGTAGATATCTAATGCATAGCCAAAAAAACAAAAAACCTTTGTGCCATTCCGACCATTGTCTTTTTAATAATTCCATTGGTCCACTTTATATGGATGTTGTATTTTTAGGGTACATCCCCCAGTTTTGTGGCATATTTTGAGTGTCCAGTCTAACTTAAGTAACCATGAAACAAGAAACAAATTCAGCTTAAAGCTAATATTCTTTTAGGAACTCAGCTGTTTTGGTGTGAAAAACTGCAGATCTTAACTGAGTTTATGGAGTACTGCTTGGTGTTAAATTAGTCAGGCTGTACATGAAAGCAGTCCCATGAATCTTGCCCTCTTTGGACATTAAAATTTTTTCTGTATCATTAAAACATTGGAGGCAAAGGAAGTTCTATTATTGCCAACTTGACCTTTAAAGGGTAATTGCCTTTTCCTTACCAAAGGATAAAAACCCAAAAATTTTCAAACGAAAATAGGACCATCTTTACAAGCTACAATAGACTAAACAATAAAAATATGTTTCTCCATAAAATACTAGCTTTATCACTCAGGAAGAGATCTTAAATTGCCTTTAAGAAAAAAAAAAAAAGACAACAGTATTTATGGTACTGATTTAACTGTTCCCATTGAAATGTTCCCAGTATAAAAGAGGTTGCATTTGAATGAGAACAGTTTTATATGAATCAAACGGGTACACTGGTCACTTTACAAACTACGGTCATGTGATATGTTTTCCATGTTGTAAGAAAACTGAAAAAAATAGAATGCTTTAAAAGAGTAAAACACTTTCTGGCTCTTCGGAAACAGAGTCAAAGTTTTATCCTTAAGTTTATGGGGAGACTCTGGCTGCAGAATGAAAGCGTTCCACTGCAGCTGTCATGAAAGATAGACTTTAAAGGGCACTATTGTCACATCAAAGCACTGTGGCTCTCTTTGGGGTATTGTGCTACTTTAATGATTTTTTTTTTTTTTTTTTTTTTTAGTTGGCAGGAAACTATCATATATAGAAACCACCTGATCTGGAAGTGGAATGAAAGGAACTGTGTCTGGGAAAGATGCTTGGAGGAAACCAGCAATTTGAAAACATGAAAACAGACCAATTGAAAAAAAAAAAATGGCTCAAGTAAAATATGATGTATTGTATGTATTGTCACATAATGTACATACATTATGTGACAAAGATGTTGTAATTAGGCCTCTTTAACATGAGTTGAGATGTGTGTAGCTTACACACATCACACTGATGTAATATATGTATTTGGGCACTTGAAGTAATAGTTCACCCTCAGGCCATTCGAGATGAGTTTGTTTCTTCATCAGAACAGATTTGGAGAAATTTAGCATTTACATCACTTGCTCACCAATGTATCCTCTGCAGTGAATGGGTACCAAATGAGAGTCCAAATAGCACAACCCCGCCCATCGATTAACATCTTGCGAGGAGTAAAGCTGTGTGTTTGTAAGTCACATATGCATCAACGCTTTTTAAATTTAAACCATCACTTCTGGCCAAGATAGGAGTTCATAATCCATAATAATACTTGCTCCAGTGAAAAAGTCCATTCCCTCACATCAAAAATCACTTACTGTACATATTTGTTTAGAATAGTTTTGGACTGTTTTCACTAATAAATGGTTCTTGATCTGTGCATATTTCTCTCCTGATTTAGATTAAACAACTTTTTTATTGGAGAAAGCAATATTATGGATAGAGTTATATTTTAGTCGAAAACAACGGTTTGAAGTTTAAAATGTTTTGATGATGGATTTATTACAAACATACAGCTTATAGATTACTTACTTGTGGATTATTGTGATGTGTTTATCAGCTGTTTGAGCTGTCATTCTGACAGCACCCATTCACTGCAGAGGATCCATCAGTGACCAAGTGATGTGATGCTAAATTTCTCCAAATCTGTTCCGATGAAGAAATAAACAGATCCACATCTCTGATGGCTTGAGAGTGAGTACATTTACAGCAACATTTGTATCCAAATCTAACTTGAATGACATATTCAGCCTTCCAGATGCTCACTGCAGAAACCGTCACAGGCGCTTGTACTGTATAGGGCAAGTTACCTTTTCCATGGGGAAGAACTACAGTTAGACAATATGCCGAGGTACTGTAGTACACTACAGTGTTTTGAACATTGGAGTTAAAAGGAAGAAAATTGATCACCAGAGTCCAGCGTGGACAGAAAAGGTCAGGAGCTCCACTCCTCTCATCTCATCCTCCTGGTGGAGGTGCTGTTCCCATAATTACAGTGTAAGCAGTGCCTTCTAAGTGCACCTAAAGCAAACATCATCAGGCTGACGGCGGTAATTTTATATCATTACTGAATATGACTGGGTAGGGACATTAGCAATGGAACATTAAACTGCCTCATGCCACTTCCTAATGGTTTGTAAAACAATGTATGATTCTCTTTTTATGATTTATGCAACTTTCAGGAGACCGGCACAGAAATGGGGATGGAAAGAATGGGATTCGGTATATGCTGATGAAGAGGAATTCAAGATTGATGATGATGAATCATGATGAGTCACTGTAAAAAGTCAGAGACTAGTGCAATGTGGTGATAATAACAACAGCTGTGGTCATGAAATGATTCAGACATCTGCTCCCCATTGAATATTTTGTTTATTCTCATAATGAGGCAACAGCTTATTTAGCATGTTTTATTATTACTGAACTAATCAATGCAGGGGACTACAGAGTGTGTCCTGGGTCATGTTCATCCAGTGTGGCTTACTACGTCAGCCTGGAAAGTTTTGAAAGGTTTGTCCATTCATCGAGTCAAGCTTAACATTTGATGAGCCTTTGGGCTGCTTTTCACTCCTTTTCATTTGCTGTGTTTTCAGAACACAGGTTCATTCCATGTTATCTTCAACATTTTCTGGCTGACCAGTTGGACCAGATGGTCCTTGATTGCATAGCAGTACAATGCCAGCACTGACTTTGGGATCAGTCTTAAAGGAATATTTTGTGCAAAATGAAAGTTCTGTGCCATTTACTCACCCTTATGTCATTTCAAATCTGTATCTGTAAAACATTACCTAATTTTTGTGTTCAGAAAATAAATAAATAAATTAATAAATAAAAATAAGAACAATAATAAGAAATATAGAAATAGGATGAGCCCAAGCCCCAGTGCCACTGCCACCCTGGTGGCTTCAAGAAAATTGTGCACAGTCGGTGCATGCATTTACAGTGTGAAAAAGATACACACACTGAGAGGGAACAATTTATAAAACTTTGGTAACACTTTACAATAAGGTTTCATTTCTTAACATAAATTAACTATATAAGTTAACATGAACAGTATTTATATAACATGTGTAAATCTTAGTTCAAAATTTAAAGTTTTATCTGTTAATTTGTGAGTTTTCGCTGCTAGAGGTCGCATTTCCAAAACAATATCAAAAGGCGAAGCTTGATGCTATGAAGGAGAGTGGAACAATGGGAGATGTTGTTTTTTTTTCACATTGTTGCATGTGCAATAAAGCTTCAAGAAACATCAGTAAAGTTTCGGCCATCATTCGGTCAGGGTCCGCTAAAGGCATCATGTTGACGAAGTTTGGTGTAAATCATATGACAGCAGTTGGAGGAGTATATAGAAGAATTTTTAAGTTTGAAGTGTTGCCATCGCAACAGTATTTAAGATATTTAACAATATTCAAGAATCTCTTCACAGTTTTAAATCTGCTATATTTATTTCATTATTCTGATGAAGTATGAAGCAAATCGTGTAAAAATAAAAGGCTGATTTCAAAGCATTTTGAAAATGACACACTTCCTGCTGCCAGTTGGTGGGGCTATAACTTTGACTCATAATAGTCACATCTACAGTATATGATCAGACACCTTCAATGACCAGACTGCTGAATTTTCATCACAATCAGTCGATGTATCCTGGAGTTATTATGACACACTTCCTGATTCTCATTTTTCACCATAAATTTGTTTCCTCACCACGGCTAACTCGTTTGAGATCTCAAAAATTCCTTTTTTTGGGCAAATGTTCCTTTAAGAAAGCACTGTTTAAGTTTTACCAGGTGTAAATAAATCATTAGCACATTTTTGTTCACATTTAACTACTTAGCAAGCATTAGGAGAGAGAGAAGGTGTGTGTGTGTGTGTGTAGGGTGTGGGGTGGGTGGGGATTGGGGTGTTTGGGGGGGGGGGGGGGGGGGGTAAGAAGTATTTATGAAACTCTTTCAGATATTCAGAGCAGCGATGGATAAAACGTCACTGAATACTGAAGTGAAAAATCCCATTTCTCAGACACGCGTTGGGAGATTGAACATGAAGGGGATCGTTTCTCTGCCCTGGCTAATGTCTCTTCTGAGAGTCCTCTTTTTGCTAAATTAATTTCACTTCCTTTAAGTGCATGTTTACTTTAAACAGCACTGAAGTCCCCTGAATAAATGGATTTCTGTCTCATCCCCAGAATGTTCAGATGCTCTCCAGGTGCATGTAGAATTCAAGTATGCCCAAAAGACATTTTGTAGGCGTTATTCAAATTGCAGTTTTCTACACCACTGAAATGTGTGCACACCCGTGTATAACTGAAGTATGATGGCTGGAGAGTGTTTACTGTGCTTTTATCAGGAACTGTAAAACTGTCTAAGTGAATGAAATGCAAACAGCAAATAATAGGCCACCTTTCCTAATCCAGCAGCAAGGCGATATTATTAGATAAGGCATTACTAACTTAAACACATTCTTTACAGCTGAATTTTGTTTTGAATTTTGTTCGCATCACTGAATCATTATTTTCTTGTTTATCACTGTAAAGCTGCTTTGAAACAATCTGTATTGTATAAAGCACTAGGATATAAATAAAGTAACTTCACTATTGTGTTTCCGGCATCACCAGGGTTGCCAGGTACCAGCTAAAAATAGGAGCTCCCTCACAAAACCCATAATCTTGCAGTTATATCATTGTTATTTCAATGTTATTTTTCAACAGACTACATGCATTTCAGTCAGTTACAATTTATGCAATATGTCAAACAAACCTTTAAACCGCAAAAAGAAATTAACCCACGGCAACACTTTATGAGAATCCCAATTCCGAGGGAAAACCTGCATGGGAAACCTCATACTTGGCAACACTGGACATCACATTGTATTGCAAATGCAGCTTTATGGTCAAGTGAACCGAAGCAGTAATCAAACGCACAAGCCTAAATGGTTCTCTCTCATATACAGGTAGCAATGGCAACTCAGCTTCATTTTACTGAATTTGATAATTCTAAAGAAACGTATATATATCTCTCACATATGTAGCATTAGAAAATAAAAAAAAAAAAAAAAAAAAAAAAACATGCTTTCTCTCTCTTTTGGATTCTATTGAAGTGGTTTGTTTGTGCGGTTCAATAAAATGAGGCAATTAAAAGACGATTCACCAATTCATATACGCTTTCAGGCCTTTATTTTCTAGCAAGTTTTTTAGTTCAATGCTGCTGCTCTTTGGTATACTTTGACATACATTACATAAATTACTTGTATTCTACTTTTTAGTTTTATTCAATTGCAGCAAAGTAAAGCATACCCATAAAACTGTTCATTTGTATGTCTACACAAGTACTTTCCATTTATATTTTGAGTTCCATTTATTTGCCTCAAAAATCTACCTGTCTAAACCTGTGTGCTTTTGTGAGTCAAAGATGGCTGATTGCTTGTATTTGTGTTTATTTATATATTTTTTGCACATCTTTTTTTTTTTTTTTTTTTTTTTCGGCAGAAAACAGGAGTCCCTCCTGGAAAATTAATTACGTGAAATAATGAAGTCACTGAATTAGATCATTAGCTTGATTAACTCACTCCATATGTTGCAGTCATGGGAGAATGATGAAAAAGCAGGAAAACACATCAGCGCTTGTGAATCATAATTAAGAAATGCTAATTGTGTTTTTCATTACGGGAAAATCAATGGCTAACTCTGAAGACGTTACACTTGGTTTATTTTGTTTGGGCCCAAGATTTCATTTTAGAAGCTACATATTATGATGCTGAATGCTGAGAAAATATATGTCATTACTTTAAAGTTTAACTTTAATATAGGGTACTGTAACTATAAAAAGTTATTTTGCATACTCATTATTTTGACTTTTTTTAATGCAAATTGTTTTCATAGAATTTTCATTTATAGGTGCAAATTGAATAAAGAGGTGTCTCTGTAATATCGTACACCCAGTGCCTGGGAATACCACTTAGCTCATGTATTAAAGCTGACTACCTTGGCCCTGGCCTTGCTTTGAGACAGTAATATGCTGAGATGGGACATTTTTGGATTGTGCATTGTTTGCTGGGTCACCCACCATGTAATTATATTTTGAACCTGCTGGTGAGCTCGAGACAAGAGCATACATTTGAATATACAATAGATGACTGCAGAAACTATGGCAACAAACCATATAGACTAACACAATATGTGCATATATATATATATATATATATATATATATATCATGTTGTTCATGTTTTCAGTTTGAAATGTTCTCAAATAGGCTTGTTAATTTCTTTAGTTTATGTTCTATTTGTTTTCTTTAACCACATACCAGCCAGACATTGTTTTTGTATATTTTTGAAAGATTCTCTTATGCTCACCAAGGCTGCTGCTGTCTCTCTTGTTTATTTTGAAAGATGTTATGGCTTGAGAGACAGTACAGTCACTTTTCTTCAATGTTTGTCTATCCCTTGCACAGCTTGACGAGACAAACTTCTCATGTATAGAAAGAAAACATGCAACTTTACATGGGTGGGATGAAGACAGTTACCTGCAGCCTTATGTAAGCTGTATGCAAGTATGTTCTTTTTTGTGACATATCTTTAGATTCTGTTTTTCCATGAGGCAGGAAAATGCCAAATGCTACTGTCACCTGGATGACGCCTATTAGTGACATTCATAAGTTGTTTAGGAGAGGAGAATGGCAATAAGCACAGTATTAACACACATTGTTAAATAAAGCAGCCTAAAAAAGCAAGCACAAAAAGAATGTAGCAGGGCAGACTGGACAAGCACTTTTGTAAACAGAAGGTTTTCTGGAAGGTTGAGACCTTTAAAATATTTTGTATTGTTTTCCGTTGGTCACCAGGGGACACTCAGGGTTGTGTGATTGGTACTTGATGACAAGGAAGACAACAACTTCAGAGACAGACCCTTTCCATAAAAGTTGAAGCGGTACTCCATCCAAAAATGACAATTCTGTTATCGCTTATACTCTCATGTTGTTCCAAACCTGTATGACTTTTTTTTTTTCTGTGGCACACAAAAGATATTTTGAGGATTGTTCCAACTGTTTTTGTCCATGCAGTGAGCGCAAATGGGGTCCATGTTGTTTTGGACCCCATTGATTTTCATTGTGTGAACAAAACAGTTTTCTAAACTTCCAAATACCTTATATTGCATTCTACAGAAAAAAGAAAGTCATACATGTTTGGAATAACATGAGGGTGAGTAAATAATACTTTTGAGGTAAACTGACCCATTTTAAGTACAGTAAATAATTCACTTTTGCAGAGATACCAACATATAAAGAGAGACTATTGCTTACATTAAATTGTCGGAACAAGAGCTCTTTTACATTAATTAGACTGAACTATTAGAGGCTGCATGGCTTATTGAGCAGCTCACATTACACTGTGTTGTGTGTGAGACCCTCTCTGTGTGTGGCCTGTCCACTGAAACCTCGGCCCCCACATCCATGTCGTTCCATGTGGGGTTAATTGCTACACCTTAGCTCATGTCCTTGTGTTAATGCAAATGAGATCTTTTGACATCCTGAGACGAGTTTGTGTGGTGGAACAGAATAGGTGACAGCTTCAGAGCTTGTAAGGGAAGGTGTGTAACAAAGGCTGCTTGTCTGAGTTATCACTCTCCGTTGTTTGCCGAGGAGGTCGCAGAGGAACAGTATATTCATGAGCTGAAAGATGAGGGAGACACATTTATTTCCTTCCTCAAACTGAAAGGTAAAGCCCTTGTTCTATGAATACTCAATACTGTAGTCTCTACTAGAGTGGATGTGACATACAGTGACAAATGAAGTGGAATAAAATGGGCTTTCAGCTATGTGACAGGCACAGGAGACGTGTTCCACCTTAATTTAGCAGTTAATTAGATTGTTTTCAATTTACAGGACCAAATACTTTGTGTAGGAGAGGCTGAGGGTAGTTATATTTTTTTTTTCTCCAGTGATTTTTTTTGTATAAGCGTACACCTTAAAGACTTGAATATATATATATATATATATATATATATATATATATATATATATATATATATATATATATATATGTATATATATATATATATATATATATATATGTATATATATATATATATATATATATGTATATATATATATATTTATATATATATATATATATATGTATTATATATATATATATATATATATATATATATATATATATATATATATATATATACTGTAAAAACATATAGTGAAATATTATTACAATTTAAAATAACATTGTAAACTTGTGTATTTGCATACTTTTTCTGTACTGGTCTTGTTTTTCCACACATGGTGACCTTGTGCACGTACACAGAGACATATGATCACACCGCTGTTTACCATATCCACTTATAGAAGCCAAAGCACTTTTTTCCCCTTCATGAGCTAAAGGTGATCTTTACTGCGGTAGGAAATGGCCAAGATCTGTCAGCTCTGACAAATGTAGGCCAATTTTGCAGCGTTACACTTTGTTAAGGCTTGTGTCCCCACAAAAAAGTCACCTAGCAGCTGTGTTAACCAGCCTACTGGGAGGGAAGCCAATACAGCGTAGCAAAGTAAAAGATCAAGGAAGTGTGCTGTTTAGCCTGGGTCATTTAACTTCGCTTTCCCTGTGCTGCAATATCTGTATACATTTTTTTCATGACATGTATACACAACCTTTATTGTTTAATCTGTTTCATTATAGCTTGTGTTGTGAAGATGACACAGAAAATATGCTCAACACTGTCAAAATGAAATGTTCACACCATGTCCAGAAGCTTAATCCTTTTATTTATTTATTTATTTATTTTTTAAGCTGATATGTACCATCATGTAATATTTTTGCAG
This sequence comes from Cyprinus carpio, assembly GCF_018340385.1. Classification (NCBI taxonomy): domain Eukaryota; kingdom Metazoa; phylum Chordata; class Actinopteri; order Cypriniformes; family Cyprinidae; genus Cyprinus; species Cyprinus carpio. The sequence continues at coordinate 20,388,777 of NC_056573.1, read as the reverse complement.
AGAATGACGAAAATTTGCCATCTGACAGGGTGTGAAAAGATTTTGTGTCTGGTGATACTTTTGTGTCATTTAGTTAGATTTGATTTGGACATCTTATTCATACTGTAAAGGTCATAGACACATGTAAGAATACTTTCACTCCTACAAACACACAACTGATATTACTGTTAAAAAACAGGATCAAGATGCTCATTCGTTTGGAGAAATGCAAATGTGTGATTAAATAGCAACATATAACCCTTCTACCTGAATTGAAAAGGGTCATTGGTAGTTCACATGCAAATGAAAAGATTTGCATAATGACTCCTTTATTGTAATCTTCTGAGATTGGATCTGTGGCCAATGTAAATTAAATTCATCACTTGTGGAATGATTCTTAATGAAAGTGGGAAGGATCTGACAGCTATGCTATTTTACTACGAGTATTTAAAATGGTCATCATGCAGATTGTGATGTCTTACCTCTTTCAATAGAAATGTAATTGACCTATATTGATAGGAATGTGTAAATTTTAAGTCCTGGAACAATTCTCATTCATTCTTCTTAGGAAACCACAGTCGAGGTACGATCCATAAAAATCGTTTTACATGGATAGTTCACACAACATTTAATTTCAGAACTGTATGCATTTCCAACACAATCTATGGCAAGTTTGAACTATTTTACATTTTGGCAAAATGGTGGCTATGATTTCGTATAATCTCATTTGCATGTTTCCATCTGCTTATTCCATAGTGATGCTTATGTTTAGGGGTGGACCTTCATGCTTGCTTTTCTATAAATCCTAAGTTTTTGTACGATTCACATCAATCGAATTCATACAAAATCGAAAACTTACGTTTTCCCCTGAGATCATGCTGGCATTTCTCTCTTCTCTGGAACAAAAAGAACATATTTTTTAAAAAAAGCCTCAGTGTTTTTTATTTCCTTGTCCATACAATCAAAGTCAGTTGGGTCTAGTGTTGACTGACTATCATAGTATGAACAAAAGTGTAAAAATTCTTGTGTTCCACAGACGAAAGAAAGTCATACAGGTTTTGATTAAATGATGACAGAATTTTCTCCTAAATCATATAGCAATTTTTTCTTCCTAATGTCACCCAAGCCCTTTCTGATTTATTCATGAAATCTTTTTTTTCCCCCTCCTCATTTGCTTCCAAGTTTTAAACAACATGCCAGATGAATTTAGAATGAAGTCTCTCAAGGATAAACACTCACAACTTACAAAACTAGACCTCTGTTTTCATGTGCTTTTTGTGATAAAGCTATTATTTTTTGCCCATAAACCATAATTCTTCACATTTCCATGGTTACAATACCATTTACAAGGCATCTTTTCAATGTTCTCGCTTTACAGAAAAGACGAGAAAGAGTTGTTGTATTCGCAAAAGAAGATATGCGCCTCTTTTACAGCAGGGGGTAATTATTCTAAGAACAGAGTAGAGAGAAACAGAGGAAGCATTGCATCCTCTGAGTCAGGATTATATTTAGTTCAAGCCAAGCAAACGATGCAAACTGATCATGTAATTGGTAAAGACAGCAGTGTTCAAGCAGTGCATGTGCAAAGCACTTTTGGGTATTGTTATATGAGTGGATTAAATGTTTAGAAAATGATCTCACAAGGTTAAGCAATTAGTTTATTCCTTTCTCTCCTCGCCTATTATTTATTTTCTGCTCTCACTGGATGTTTAAAGCAGAACGCCCAGCTCTCAAAGAGACTCGTAAACTTTTATATTGTATTTTCACTTAATTAAAAGCATGTCCTTTATTGACTGTCTCTGCAGAATGTTGACTGATGCCCATTTCTTCATTGTCCAGTCAAGTGTGATGGGACTTTATAGTCCAAGTGGGCATGATGGAAATTCTCACTCGAATGTGGGTCGTCCTTCATATCGCAGTGACATCAGTCAATAAAGCTCAGAGAAATTGAAGATCTCTTTACTCTCTGAGGCCAAGCTTTATATAGGCCTTTTGATTTTGGCTATGGGTCTGTTTTTCAGTGATTTAATAACTTGTGTTCCCACATCCGGGTCTTCGTTGTTTTATCTTCACACAGATTGAATCGGGCAGTTGTGGTACATCAAACCAGGTCATGACACAAGGCTCTCTGTGACCACCATCACAAGCATTTTCTTTCTTTTTGTCGAGTTCTCTCAGATCAAAGAAAACTTACTGGAATACTTATTCAAAATGTTTTATTGTATCTCAATGCATTGGAATTACTGTATATTCATCTGGTCAATTTTGTATTAAAACATACTTATATAACCTTGAGCATTTCAAGAGAGGATCCAAACCCAATAAATGGATTTACATAAATTAATAATACACAGGGCTGCACTGAATCCCAAAAATAATCCTCTTCCTTTTGGCCATCGAGTTCTTAACACAGCATTTATACACCACACTATGCCATGATCTCTACCCGCAGTCTATAAAACCACAACCGCTGGTCTATGAGTATTTAATGCTTAAAAACACAAGGAATTGTATCCAGAGATTCTGTAATTTCTTCTGGTTTGTACACAGAAGTGTAGATTACAGATAACAAAGAGTATTAAAAACACTTTATGACCGGCTTCATTAATTTGAGTCATTTTGATTCAGAAACACAGTTGTACTGAATGATTTTTAATAATATTATTATGAAGTCGAGGAAAAGATGATCGATTCATGTACGCTCCATGTTGCCATTTGAACTGAGACAGCTAGGTCGATTTGTCACACCATGTTGAAGTTTTAGAACCGTGATGTTTTAGAACCAAAAGTTTAGTTCCATTATACTAGCAATCCACAAACACACTGTCATAATCTTCATTATTTCACAGTGACACATTTTTGGTCCTAGCACATGTAAATGAGTAAAGGGGGCATTTGTTTAATTGTTGTCAGTGGCACTTACTCACCACCCTCCAGTACTAAAAATTCAGCTCTGCCTGTAGAAAACAGGATTATTGTGCATGCTATCGGCATCTTGTGATGTTACATATGAGCATGTGCTGATAATCAGGACCTGGGACCACGGCCCGTGCTCTCTAATTGAGCCATGGAGAGCGGGCTCTTTCCGTTCGCAGTACGAGGAACCATATCCGCCAACTCTGACTTAATCAGGTGGTGAAAAGATAACTGGCAGGAGGGCTCTGATTAAAATATTGTTTTTTAGCACTGCCTGGGAGAGCCAGGCTCCTTATTAAAAAATTGATCCTCAAGCTGTGTCGCCTTACATTTCTGCCTTGCTGAAGAATTCATTACCTCTGCCATGCACTATGTTGCGTGCCTGGTATTCTTCATGTCACTGCACCCCTCTGTATCTTGCACCCGCTTTCGTTTATCAATTCTGAGATGCAAACAAACATATATTCCACAGGGAGGAAAGAGGAAGAGAAAGACGAGGAGGTTGAAACAAAAACACGCTGCCCCAAGGCCTTCTCAGCACGGAGTACAAGACGTTTGATCACCGGCATGAAAACCAAATGCTGTTTATTCTTATTTTCCCTCCTTTTAAAAGTTAATCTCTTTATGCTTTATGAGTAGCCCCCTTTATTCATTTCATTTCAACTGTTTAATAATTTATTTATATATTGCTAGCTAAAAAGGTAATGATCAAAATCACAAATGAGACAATTCTCTCTTGGACAACAATAAGATTGAATGGAGCTGAAATGCTGATATTTGCTGAAGTCTCCTGTTTCTCTGCTTTCTCTCTCTCTCTCTCTCTCTCTCTCTCTCTCTTTATTGGGTCTCCTTTGAAAATTATATCAAAAACTACTGTTTGTACAAATGCAAGCTTACAAAATCTGCAGACAAGTCAGAGACTTCAATATAAACTCAAACATTTCTTATTAGTTGCTCCAAGATCGAATTATGAGCTGTTCTATCACATTCTTTTTATGGGTGGCTTATAGGTTCTCCTAAAAGACATAGCTGTGACATTAAAAAGGTCTCATTTGTGATATTTCTTAGCCAGCATTCATCCCTTTTTTATTCCCAGTAACGTCTGATAAGAAATTGGAACATAACTGAGATTCCATTCAATCTCTGAGCACTATAATTTTCCTCTTTGCTGTATTTCTCTACCTCCTTCTATCAGACTCTGTGCTAGTATGTTGATTAAGAACTAATGCAAATGATGGAGCCTTGCCGTCAACCGCCACAGGAAATCAATATCCCGCAAACCTCTGCTCCTTCCCCCTCATTCCTCCTTACCAATAACTAGAGCCTCCTCAAACAAAACAATTAAAGACTCAACCTTAAACTCATTACCCACACTGCTGAACAAGAAAGCCTATTCCAGGATGACATTGAGTGCTGTTGGCTTCTCATTGTGAGCCTATTTGACATTCAGCGCTTGTCTGAGACCTGTTTAAATACTCAAGATTAATTGTGTTCATGTCCACTTGTCTTTGCTCACACAGGTGTGCCTCCATGATTGATTTGCTGAGAGCTTTGTATTTCGTTTCCAATAATTTAACCAACCAGCTAGAACAACCTATAAGAGTACATGTTGGTTGAAAGACTGGAAGCAAAGACTTTAACTAGAGACATTAATGAAAGGATTTATTTATTTTTTATTTTAGATACTTAAATGGTAATAAAAATTGAATCTAGTATTGATGTGCACATCTTATGTCTAATAAAATGACAATATGAGTGCGCCAGTAAATGTCGACGAGGTTGCTGTTCTTAGAATTCCTGAATCACTTTATGACTTCTTATGGCATCACAGTGAAAGCTGAAGCTTCCATTCATTAGAGAACCATCATTGCATGATGACATTTCCTTCTTTTCACTGGCAGGCAGTATTAATTCTGGCACCATTAGCAAATCTACATATTGGCAATAGTGACCATAAATCCTCTGTTAACTCCCATGTCTCATCTTGACTATCAAGATTATTACATGGAAAGACCTTTGAACCCACCAAATGGTGAAACCTTACTTTTTTAAAATCAATTTGCCGGTGATGCACTATTTTCATATAGCAATCTGTCTCCAAGGCTTCTCATTTTCACCTTGTATGAGTCATCTGTCTGGGGTGTTATGTGATTTTGATAAATGTTTTTTTTTTTTTTAGGTTGAAGTTTTTGGTGTACTTCTGCTTCACATTCAGTGGTTGAATTACCACCGGATCTGTTGTTCAGTATGTGTCCAAGAAGTGAGTCAAAGAAAGCGAGATAAGTTGTTAATGCCATAGTAAGGATTTTCTAATTGGGGGAATGACTCTCAGTTGCCTGTCGTTTAAATGACATCTTCATTCATTGCTGCACTTCAAAGCTCTGGAATTGGATATTTTATCCAAAAGTAGTTAAGGTGTTAACAATCTACTTCTGCTTTTGGCGTCCCAAAGTATGAAGAACCTTTAAAGTATTATTATTATTGTTTTGATTCTTTCAGATATTTCCAAGTAAAGAAAGTTCTGAATAAAAGGTGTAGCATAAACTCTTGTATATGCCTTTTTGCCTTTTCAGTATATTTTTGTTCTTTTTATTATTTTATTTTTTTGGGTGGTGAGAGCTGTTTATATTTATAAAATGTTGTTTTTTTTTTTTTTGTTGTATTTTTTTTCTTGTATTTTTTTGTTCTGCTCTGAATTAGTGAATCTTGTTACACGTGTGCATATGAGACTTGCATCATGCAGTCACTTGTGCTCAGACAGCACATGAGCAGGTGGTAATCACAACAGTGTCCATTTAGATTACAGTGTTAAACGCTGCTCTGATGGATTACATTTCATGGCCCATTTAGCTTATGGTTGGCAAGAAAATGCAAAAAGGCAAGAATTTTTTCCCACATTTGCTGATCTGGCGTCATTTTAGGCATCACAAAAATAGCATTTCACAAAACTCAAGCCAATCTACCAACGGAAATACTGAAGAAGTTATTCCCATATTTAGTCCACCTAGAACCCCTAACTGTAAACATGATAGCACACAAAAATTAGGTGTGCACTGGAAGGGAGCAGCAAAAAATCAAGAAGAAAAGAAAAGAAAAAAATAAACAAAGCAAAGCAATCTCCTGTAGGGTAGCGTCTGTAAATTAGCAAACTTAATGAGCCAGTGACAGCATGACGGATCTTTAGCATCTGGGCTGGGGTGACAGTGATTGATAGATGTTGGATGTCTACAGGCTGATCTGATGGCTAATTTATGCCGTGTTCGGCTTCTATTACATAAATGCCATTAGAGCACCCAATGGCAGTGCTGGAGTGCGGCGTGAGCCAGACGTGATGGAGGAGAGGACAGTGACCGACCTGACACAACTCAACCTCCCGCTAAGTGCCCCCAATCCACAGTGACTTGAGATTATTGTATCATTTTTTTAAATGACTGTTTTAGTATTTGATTATCTGTCCTCTGATTTCCATCATTTTTCATTGTCTTATATGTAAAGAAATAGCAGCACTCTCCTTGATAGCTTTTTATAGGACTATAGGACTGATATTCAAGGCAAACAATCTTTTTTTCAGTCTGGGAGTTTATATGCCTGTTTCAGGTCGTAAACCCCAGCATCCAAGCATATAGGCTATGCGCTGGTAATGACATTTAAAGTAGAAGTTTGCATTTGTTTAAAATTGTAATAGAGCTAGTCATGTGATAGACTGCAAAATAAGGGAATTTTCCTCTCTTGAAAAACAAACAAACAGGGGAAGGCATATAAAAAATGTAATGAAAACATAATTTTGTGCTCCTGTAGCTCAAGTGGTAGAGCATTGCGTTACGAAGCGCAAGGTTGGGGGTTCGATTCCCCGGGAACACATGATAGGGAAAAACTGATAGCCTGACTGCACTGTAAGTCGCTTTGGATAAAAGCGTATGCTAAATGCATTAATTTTCGGGTGTGGTGTGGTGTGGTGGTTGTGGATTTGTACTTGTAACCAGAAGGTCGCAGGTTCGAGTCTCGGTGCTGGCAGGAGTTGTAGGTGGGAGGGAGTGAATGAACAGCGCTCTCTTCCACCCTCAATACCCGTGGCTGGAGTGTCCTTGAGCAAGGCACTGAACCCCCAGTTGCTCCCCGGGCGCTGGATATAGCTGCCCACTGCTCCGGGTGTGTGTTCACGGTGTGTTCACTTCTCACTGCTGTGTGTGTGCACTTGGATGGGTTAAATGCAGAGCACCAATTTCGAGTATGGGTCACCATACTTGACAAATGTCACGACTTTCACTTTTCACTAATTGAAAGAAATAACAGTTCTGAAGCAATGAACAACTTATGAAACTAGGTACAAAGAACATATTTTGTTAAAGTATGGGTTTCAAACACTTTGAGGCCCCTTGATGAATAGATAAACAGAATGGAAACTTAACACATCTGAATTTGGCAGGGACTATGAGACATTTAACTGAATTTTTGCTTTAAAGCTTTTTGGTTTAATATGTTTTGTTTGTATGTTTGTTTTTTCTTGAGATTAAACCACAATTGGCAGACCCCTTTTGAAGGATCAAAGACAACAGCTGCATCTGAAATCGCATACTTCCATGCTGTATAGTAGATCAAAAACAATATGTGACAAAAGTAGTATGTCTGAATTCATAGTACTTGTAAAAGAGTAGGCAAAAAGTACCTGGATGACCAACTATTTCAGGCAAGATTCAGTGCATACGATGGACACTTTACTATCATATTGCCATTGGAGAGGATTTATGAATGGCAGTGAAGAGACACAACTGACACTTGTAGATGATACGGGATAAACAACAACATGGTGTATGTAGTACGTCCAGATAACACTCTTTTTAGCAGATTTTTTTTTTTTTTTTTTTTTTTTTCTTTTCAATTTCGCAAGATAATTACTTACTCAAAATATGTACCTACTTGAGAGTGTGTGATTTCTGATGCAGCCAACTTCTGTCTCAGACAAGCATCATACTATACATAGACCTGACACTACCAAAACGAAAAGAAGGTAATTATTAAATAATATTTAGTAATGAAACCTTAACCATTACAAACGCTAAAATAATAACCATTTTTTTACATGAACATGCACATTTAATTATATATAAACAAATACACAAACTATTAATAAAAACTATTGGCAATGTTGTTAACATGTGAATGAGGGTCCCCCCTTTTTGTCTAAAATGATATAGTCCATACTAGGCTGGCGCTAAAGGTACATTTCCTAGACTCCAGTCCATTAGGTGGCGGGAGTTTTCCTTTACGTTTGGTTTGCCAACTGCATTAAAGACAAGAAGCCAAAGAAGAAGTGTATTCCCTATTTTTACTGATTATACCTGTAAATACTGCAGTTATTTCATCCAGAGCTGAACTGACTCAGGTAAAACAGCTAAACTTGTATTATTTAATCAGAAGTGTGCCTCACTCTGCATGTTAAGGATGCTTTGACCTGTGTTCTTATTGTAACTTATTTTGAAATCTTGTTACAAAAATGGTAGCCTTAACACTAATTATGGTAAATATGTTTTTATTATTATTATTTATTCAAAGGGTGGAAAGTAAACTATACACTATGCCAACCTGGCCAGAAAATCTGTATATTCTCTACCCCTTCACATCTTCTAGAATCTCTTTTCCACAAAAGCAAACCTGCATCACTAAATGACTCTTCTTGCTTCATAAAATATGTATGTCTGTACAGGGAGGAAAAATGCTAATAACTTTTGGTGGCCGAATTAGATTTGGGATCGGAGGCAAGGAAGGAAGAAATGCATGAAAGAATTTAGCTGTGCAACTCATAAATAGTTTACCAACCTAGTGAAGATTCATCAAGTTGCATAAGAGATAAATTATATTTTCTGGCTTTGCATTCTCACCCTCGCACCGCCTTTCCACCAGAGGAGTGAATTGAATAAAAGATGAGGGATGGAAATTGTGTCTGTGCCGTGATACCAAGGCTAACTGCAGTTTATACCTGCCGACGCTCGTGAAATCCCGATATCTGTGATAGGCCACATTTGGAATGGGTGTCACCGATCCAATCGCTTTGCCGTGAATGAGGAAATATTGACAGCAATACAAAATGCCTTCTATGTGCATGGCAACACTATAGCGTATGCTCATCCTCCAGCAAAGCTGACATCTGCTAGTTTTTGCATCCTGAAATGGAATATGTGGAAGAAATCCACCACCAGTGGTTTATCGGATCTCTATTTAACATAACGCAGGCCACTGATGAAATTATTTCTAGCACAAACCGAGAGACATGCCTTTTTGTTATTCTGGAGCAGTTGGAAATGGCTTTAAAAATGCAGTAAGCTTGAGACTGGTTCCCTCGCTAGATGCCATTCTGTGTTCTCAGTGATGAAGGAAAACAAATTTGCTCAACAGGAGACTTTGACTTCTAGCAAAAGTTAGAGAATGTTCTGCAAAACAGATGACTAAGCTTACCCGCCTAAGGCATTTTCTGTCATTTTGGTGCACTATTTACACAACTAATCACAGACTAGGTGTGTCAGTTACAAGATTTTTCCCCTCCCTGCATAGTTAAAATCCCGAAATCCGGATCTTGCACAAATTCATGCAAATGCTTGCATGTTGTTTGTTGGCAACATGTCAACAAGCAACATAAAAGATGAACTTCCAGTCATTTTTATGCTGCACAGACCACATAAAAAATTCATTCTTTCTTTAACAATTTTTAATCAGTCCACAGAATTGCAATGCTGGAAAAAATTGGTTAAGTGTACATATACTGCTTAGGGGGTGTTTACAATTTTTTAACTAAAAACTTTTGATTGCTTTTTGGCCATTCATTTAATGATAGCAGCATTTTGGGAGCCTGAGAACACAAACGTTTGAAAACAGGTAAAAAAAAAAAAAAAAAAAAAAAAAAAAAATATATAGTTATATATAGTATAATTGTGTCCGTGTAAATCATGAATATGTGAATTTGTGAAAACGGTGATGTCATTGTGTATTATGTGTTCAGTCTATATGTATGTGCGCAGACATGTAGTATTTTTTTTACAAAGTGGCGTCACTACTGTAGTATGTTTATTAATCGGCAGCATTCAGTGACGGCTATAACAGTTTGTGTCTACAGTAGTTTCTGTAGTCTGCACTTGGTTCCTTATAGGGTCATTAATAAAACTAACTAGATACTAACTGTGGCCTAAGTGGACACGATGTGAGATGTGAAACTTCTTCAGCAATTTTTAGAGAAAACTAAATCATGAGGGTTTGAAATCAATTGCATTTGAGTTAGTTGTGGTCTCAAGTGGCAAAAAAGATTTAGATTCTGGGTTGTCAAACAGTCATCCACTTCCCATAGCTGACTCTTTGAAAGATATCCCTGTCTTTGAAAGCATTACCCTGTTTTGCAGTGGCTAGACATGGTATCTATTGTGACAAAGCTCTTCATTTATCCACTCTGACACAAAGCTGTGGCTTATGCCCAATGGGAGTCCTCTGGTCATGGGAAAGCTGAGATGATTTGTTGTGTCGTTTAGTGATCAAAGAGAAAGACACTTTTAAATCATCCTCTATTTGGCCATAGATTACTCAGCGAGGCTTCCTTTGGACGGAGAATTGAATGTAATATGTGTATAAGACTGATGGTTAAACTCTGCACAAAACGGACCACCTCTTTTAATGCATTTAGTTTGATTAATAGCTTTATAAATACACACTGCATGCCAGTCTCTGCTTCTGATCTATTTGGTTTGATTTGAAGTGGTGTGTTTTGAGTTGGTTGATGCATTAGTTAGAGTTTCACTTGTTTTTGGATGGCAAAGATGGAATTAAATTAAGTGCTGTTATATTAATTAATTAAGTGGAATTCATAATATCTCCATTAATAATAGGTTAGAATAACTGTATGCTTACAACATTCACATATATCTGTAATTTGTCTCTTAATATGTCTGAGAAGTAACAGAACATAAATGTTTTGCATTAGTGCTCACCATGAGCATCATTTCACATAAGCACAGTCAGTGGTCACTGTTTAGTGGGCTGTGGTCTACAGTGAATCCAGAGTTTGGGTTTGTTTCATTTGGACTGTGGATTCTTCATAAATGCATATAATTATAAACAGACATATATAAAACTGTACTTTTTATGTAACTTCTGAGTGTTACATCAAAGCCAGCATATGATGTTTGTGGTCTATGGCTTACTAATTTAAATAATATTTTGTTTCTATTTTATGTACACTGTAAAACGTGTAAATTTGAAGTCATATATATATATATATATATAAAACAAAGCATCCCTGCATGCCATTCATGTACTGTAAGTGTTTTCTAATCCCATCCCTCTCATTCTTTTTTTTCTCCTCCTCTTTCTTGTCATTTATTTTTGTGGCATCAGCCACAATTCTTAAACCTCTTCCGTAGGGCCGCTCTATTCTCGGTGGCGGCAGATTTTCATTACCAAAGAAGTCAATCATCATCAAACTGCCCTCTTGCCTTTATCGCTGGAATCTATTAGAGTTAATGCTTTTAGCGGCATTAACCAAGGCCCTGCGAACCTGCGGCAACCAATAGGTGAGAACAACATCCCCTGATGACACGTCTGAGCCCTGCACTGAAAGACCTGAATTGATAGCTCTGCAGGTAGATGAATACCAAACAGAGAAGACCCCCGCCCCGGCTCAGTAGTGGAGTCCCTTACTGAATCTTAATGGAGCCCGAGCTTCTCTGCAGAGGATGGGAGGGATTGATATGCTGCCCGACAGCTCCTCACCGGCTCCCATTGTGCTATAGGCGATATAGGAAGCAGTCAGGGAATCAGAGTGGATGTTGCAGGAGTAGCTGAAGACAGATTGCTAACTCGGCCTCTGAGGTGTTCGACACACTGAAGTGCCATTGTGATGAGCTGTACTCAGCCTGGGCAACTAAAGCATGCCAGTGCATTATGTGTCCTCAGGCCTCACAGTGCAAGAGAAAAGCATGATGCTTTTCTTCCTTGAGTGACTGTTTAATGTTAATAAGGAACATGGACAGTGAAATAATTTTAGTTCTGCATCATTGATTTTCCCACTGAATTCACCACTTTACCACTTTTCTGCTAATGACTTAAAGAGCCGGCTGGACATTCCCTGTTGTTCATGAGTAAATTGGTGCAAAAGATTGGGATTTTGTCTTTTGTGGCTTGGAAGCAGCAAAGTGAGCAGCCATGTTCTGATATAGAGGGAATACACTTGTATCATTGACATGTTTACATGAATGAACATTTGTCTGTGGTAATTTAGCTGCTTGATTCAGTACCCTGCAAATTAAGTAGTTAAAATCTAAGCTAATATGTACTTGTAACTTGTAATTTGTAACTTGTCACATACAAAACAGATTTGCATACAGTGTATATTTAATAATCCTTCAAACATTAGATTATCATGGTTTCATGTACACTGTGACTTGGGGTCAGGAGTTTTTTTATTTATTTATTTTTTCTTCTCAGCACAACTGTTTTCAGCACTGATAATAATAAAATCAGCACATTAGAAAGATTTCTGAAGGATCATATGACAATGAAGTCTTGAGTAATAGCTAATGAAAGTTCAGTTTTACCAGCTCAGGAATTAAACACATGAAGTCTTGAGTTTTATATTTTTAAGTTTTAGTTTTTTCAGATAAGGTTTTAAACACATTTTAGAATATATTAAAATGTCTTTTTATAGCTAACATTTCTGCACTGTCCTGTGGGTCTTTCTCAAAGTATAAATGTGATGAAAACAGATTTTCATCAACATCCTCATTTACACATACTGATAAGGGCAGATCCAAAGTTGTACAAGTATATTTCAGCTACTGGACTTGTGTCTTGTGAATCGATACCGGATGACTTTATTGAAGCATTTTCTTTTCTGACAGACATTCTGGGCATTCCATTTGTAATTCTGGTACATGCTATGTAAATACGCTTCCTGAACCACAAAGGTGAACTGTAATGGAGAAAGTGTTTTGTCTCTCCTTAAAAGCATTTCTCTGTCTGTTTATTGATGCTGTGGAGAGACTTGATACTCTAAGCCTTCAAAAAGGAGAGCTAATCGTTTTCAATGTTTCCTCCCTGTACAATCTTTCAAAATTACTGTAATTTAATTTTTAAATTTGAGCTCTGTTCTTTGGTATGCAGAGTAGAATCAAATTACACATTTTCTAGATATATCATTAAATTTGTTGAGCTGTTGCTTAAAAATGTATGTACAAGAAAAACAAAGATACCAGTTAAATACTGAATATTGATGAAAGTTGCTTTTCATTATGCAGTGTGGGCTTCTTCTAATTTTAAATGCTTAGATTAAAAGCAAACAAACAAAGAGTTTGTCAGTTAGCATTATTAGACTGCTTTTTCTTAGAGATGCTGAACATTTTCTTGATTTTTTTTCCAAGGACTTCAAGAATCGAGCCATAAAAGTAAAGTATTCCAACATGCTCAAATGCATTATTAAAAGGCAACAGAGTTGTTCACATTCACAGTGAGGTCAGGATGAAAAATTGGTGTGCAGTAATGTATTCACAGTCATATTCCCAATAAACAAATACCAAATAATCTCTTGGATAAACCTCATCATGATCTACTTATTGACTCCCCTGAGATCAGCTGTGTTTAGTAGTTTGGATCATGCAACTATATTCAGTTAATAGGGCACCGCAAATGAATAAAACATGTTTAAATTTATCAGAATATGTCAACACTAAGATTTGTTTGTCACAGGAAGTCACCCAGAGGCAGCTCCATCTGTGTTGTGCTGGTAGTTTTGCCAAACGAGTGTGTCTGGTTGGTTAGTGGGAGCAAAGGGACACTGCGTCTGACCTCAGATTCACCCCAGGTTCGGTGGAAGTTCAGTGGCACTTTGTCTCATCACCAGCACTAAGCCTGCAGGGCTATAACCCTCCTGTGTGTGGCTCCTCAATATTACATAATGTGATGGCCCCGGAATGGCACTACACACATGAGTCAATTAACCACTGAAGGACATAGTAAATATTCTGTAATGCCTCTTTAAAGAAGTCTCTTGTAGTTCGGCTATTAGTAAAAAGTGATATGAAACCACAGAGAATAAATGCAACAATGGGGAATGTGAATTCAGACGTTCATGTACTGTAGCAACCAAGCATGACTTATTAAAATTACTAAATATTTCATTTGGACTTAATTCGCATTTGATTGCTGTCAGTGTCAGGGGTTTACTTTTTAACATTGACTTTTAGACTGAGATTTACCCTTGAGTCTAATAAGAAAAGACACATAACTTGGCTCTACTGTTCTTTTCTGCTGTAGGTTTTGACCTTGGTTTTTGTATTTGGCAGACATTGCACACCGGCTCTGCAGGGACGGCCTGTGACCACGCTATTACCTCTGTAGTAAATTATTTAGCTGCAACAGCCTTGTCTAGCCACCAACCGAAACCCAGACAGAGAGGTGTGAACAACTAAGCAGGTCATCACCTGCCACCACATTGCGAATTCCAAATAATTTTTAAAATGAGGGGGCTTATGGAACACATTTGAATGTTTTATATGATTGATATTTTTGTCAGCGTAATTAGAAATATTCCGCTGCTTGAAGGGCAATACATAAATTATTTTATGGCTTTTTTCTTTTGCTTTTGACCACTCTAGTTTGTTTTAAACTCTAAATGAAATTTGCCTCAATTTACCAGCAGAACAGAACAGTTTACCAGCAGCTCCATTTTTACTTTTGTGGAAGGCAAATCCATGTGCTTTTGTAGGGGTAAATCTCAAGGGGAAAATATTTTGATAAATCAATAAAAGTGACGTCTTCTTCTCTAAGTCGTTGTGTAGATACAGTGGTAAACGGATGCCGGTAGTGTACTGTGCATATTTATGATGCAGATGTAGCCTACTGCATTTCGGCTTTAAATAATGTAATGTGAAAAGACCTGCGGAGGCAGAGTAAGTATGGTGGAATTGAAGCAATCAAACTACGGTTAAGTGAGTTAAGTGATTAGCTTCATGTTAATATAACATAACAACATAAAAACAGTATTTAAATCCGAGTCCTTTTATAAAATGAAGGTTTACTTCATGGTGGTTGCAGTAAACCAAGAATGTGGGGAAGCATGTGGCATTTTTGGTCCTCCTAGTGTTCATAATAGGGCTCTTTACACTTGAAATAGTTAACACTGGGGCGTTCTAAACCCAGGGTTAATCATTGGTATTCATAAGCTTACATTTCATGATGTACATTTAAATCTGGGTTGATGTTTTTATTTGCATATTTGCAGAACGCAGCCTGTTTACACAAAGGCTCTTTGCAAATTCTTGATAAGCTGTACTATCCCATTTTTCCTGACTTTTTGGACTATAAAAGTAACTTACTTACTCCAATTCACATGCTTCCCATCACCTGTGAACAGCTTACACAACGCGGTGTGCTTACATGACTGTCGCTTTGATGTCTGTTGCTGAGTATTTAGCTGTAACATTAAAACACTGCATTGTTTCACACAGTACATTTTTGGCACCACAATGCGTTTGAATAACCCTAAAAAGTGGTGCAAACCCTGTTTCTGAATTACCACTTATTAAAAAGTGTGAAACTTTCCTTACCCAGGGTTAGTGTAGTGTGAAAAGCCCTAGTCACATCACATTTATTTATATAGCACTTTATATAAAACAGATTGTTTCAAAGAAGCTATACAGTCAGAGTCCTGAGAGAATTGCATGTTGTATATGAAAACTCATTCTCTGTGGTAGTAATATAACGTTTTATGCTGCATCCTGTTATCAGCTTGTCAGCAGTTGAAGCGGCAATCAATAGCCTATGTACAAAAAGCTATCATACCCTCCACCAATGCCAATACACACTACAAATATAGACAGAAACAATTGGACAAATATTGTTATGAAGTACTGGACATAAAATGTCAATTGGTGTAATGCATATTGGAGACCTAACCATTTATAATATGTTGGCAGGTATCTCATTTTAATTCTTATTCATAGTTTTGTAAAGGCATCAAGTGCATACAGAGTGTGAGAGAAATCAATATTCATTGTTTTAAAAGAATTTTCAGGGTTATTTTCAACTGCACAAACATTATTTCTCAGTGTGTACAAACTAACAGGCAATATTTGTCCCTTTAAAGAGTTCTTTTAGCACTGTGAAGGTTCAGGGTATTTAGCTTGTTTTCGTAAACAGTAACCATTTTACTCATTGTTGTTGTAAACTCTGATGGGAGAAGACATTTTTAAAAAAAGTAACCTTCAGACTTAAAGGGATAGTTCTCCCAAAATGTAAAATTGTATAATTTTTATATACTCACCCTCTTGCCATTCCAAACCTGTGGAAAACAAAAGAAGATGTATTGAAAAGTGTTTGTGTACACAGAGGTTCAATCTGTATGGACAAAAAATTTTTTTGTTCTTTTATGTTTAAATCTGAATTGAGTATTTGTTTCCCCATGTTTTTTTTCCCCCTCAATGTGTAAATGTTTTAGAAGATATGAGGGTGAGTTTTTAGCTTCTTGGAAGCTTTTGAATTATCATTGAAAAGTGTATTGTCTTTGGTCACTAAAGAAACACAGTATTGTAAAAAAATAAAAATAATAATAATAATGATAATCTGCTTTATAATAGATTATATACTTAGTTTTCATGTGCCTGGCACATCTGTCTGGCACTAAGCGATTTTAGGTAGGGAATAAGGGGTTTCTTCGTTCGACACATCACACATCCAGAAGGTCTTGACAAGCAGATACTTGAAACTGTCAGTCAAACTGTTTGCCCCTCTCCCCCTCTCTCTCTCTTTCCATCTGCAATGGCCTCACTGATGTTCCTCCATGCCGTCAGCTCCTTTAACCCCTCCATCTTTAGCAGAGTTGTTCTGTCACTGCCCTCACAAGAGGAACAAGCCATATGACAGGGTGATTTTACGGAGGGAAATTGTAAGGAAACATTTTCATGCCTTATTTTTCTTTCTGGACACCACAAGTGATGACAGTTATTACCATGGCAGGATATTCAGTGTCGAAAAATAACAATGCTGGTTTCAGCTTGAAAAACAGACAGCAGTAAACTACCATAAACTATACTTATTATCTCTCACATAACTTGTTTGTGCATGCATTTTTGGGGCAAGGTTAAACTGAATGAATAAAAGAATAATCTGTATATTTTCAGTACAATTATCTATTACCATTATCTACTGTGAGCATCATTAAAACAAAATGCTGTACATTTCTCTTGTGCTTTTGCATCCATTTACCTTAATTTCTTGTCAGAAAATAACCAGTACAATTCCTCAAAATGCTTATGTTCTAAAGGTGAATGTCATACAGGTTTGGAGCAACAAGAGGCTGAGAATTTTCATTTTTTTAAATTTCCCTTTAAGACCTGCTTTTAGAAAATATGTTGGAAAATACTGTATTTATATATATATATATATATATATATATATATATATATATATATATATATATATATATATATATATATATATATATATATATATAAAATATATGTATGTATGTATCTTTGTATATATGTATCTTTAAATCTTTCTTTTTTAATTCTTTATTTTTCCCCATTTGCATTTTTTTGTATATGATTGTCTTAACAAAATGTATTTAGGTTTATGCTTAAAATGAGGTCCAAAATGCCAATGGTGTAAGACATGAAATTAATAATTTTAATTATTATAATTACATTTATTTTACCTTTTGAAGTAGTTTTTTTTTATTTTTTGGAGGAATTTAAGATATTCTCTGAAAACAAGTTTTATAATCTGACTGATTATATCTGACAGAAAATAAGCTTTAAAGACAGTGACCAAGTCAAGTTAATAACTTCTGTTGTCTTTCAGACTGCAGCATCTAAAGTTTATAGTGTTGGGGACGCAGATGTTGCATCTATATTGCTTTCTCAATTGAGGCTGATACTGGAATGAATGTCCATCACTTACTCTCCACAGACTTATTATGACAGACAGTACAACGGCTATTGCTGTGCACATCCATACAGATCATGAATACACACTGCCATCATGGTAAAGACCTAAGGCATTGAATTTGAGACATGAACTGGTCCAACCATCATTTCTGAATCTATTTCAGGCAGCATTTTCCACAGAGGAGGATAGAGTGCTTTATTGATGATGTCTGCTACAGAAAGGGTCATTGAAATGTCACGTTCATGAATGATGTACTCTCAACATCCGTATCCATAATAAGGGACGAACAGTTGCATGATAAAAGTAAGGAGAAATAGCCCTGTCCAGTGGACTCTAAAGGATGGACAGTCACATTCCTGTTTATAGGCCCATTTTTGATGGCTCACACATTGATAGCATCACCAAACAGCACCTGCAGTATGTGATTTGTCTTTGATATTGTGGTTTTTATTTTATGACATACTCTAGAAACTGACTGGAAACTGTTCTCGCAGAGATTCTGACTTGGAATACACATTATTTTAGAATCAATGACATGCTGGAGGGAGCTGTTGTGTAGTGAATAATGTGCTTCAAACATGCTGAGCTGTGGTGCTCAAATAGGAAAATCAGGTTCAAGTCTGTTCTGCAACACTTTCCTTTCCTTTCTCCTTTTCTTCCCTTTGTAGTTTTTTTTGTAGTATAAAGTGGCCCAAAAAATATTTAAACACTTTATTCACACTTAAAGGGGTGGTTGATTATGATTTCAATTTTTAAACTTTAGTTAGTGTTTAATGTTGCTGTTAGAGCATACAACGTATGCAAAGTTATGATCAAAGTTCAATGCAAAGGGAGATATTTTCTTTTAAAGAAATCTCTGTTTAAGGACTACAAAAAAAAAAAAAAGGCAGGGGAGTCAATTTCACAATTTAAAGATCCCTAATAAAAAGAATCAGGCACTGGTAAAACATATTATGCAATATAATGAAATATTAGCGATATATACTAGCTTTTAAAAGCTTGGGGTCGGTAAGATTTTATACTTATACTCACTAAGACTGCATTTATTTTATAAAAACAGTTAAAAAAAAGTAATATTGTGAAATATTATTAAAATTAAAAATAACTGTCACAAAAATGAGTGAGAATGCACAATGACTTTTGAATGGTTGTCAATGTAGAAAACGATGTAGTTAGTTATCTACCAGCAGGGGCTACCAGGGTCATGCAGACAAGTCAAACATTCACTCCTTGGTTGGCACAGCAAAATTATAGTCAATAAGTGCTTGCCTTGGCTGCCTTTCTGATGGACATCCTTGCTGTGATGACAACTTGTGTGCTTTGTCAATACATCACTAAGAACAATTTCCCGGTCTCTTATAACCAGCCCTCTGGTACTCATGTTGTCCACAGCTGCCTGCCTGTTCACCAGCAATCAGTCAGGTTCAAAGAGTCTGGCATTGAGTAAGTGGCACCAACTGCCCGAACAGTGTGTTTGTTTCATTTCATTCCACTTTTGGGTTTTGGATCCTGCCCTCCATGAGCTGCTCATTGTGTCCAATGAGCCTAAATGAAGGTGTCAGAATGAGTAATGCATGTTGACAGTTGAAAGTGGCGAAATAGCACTGAAATCTTGTCCATCCATCTTTCTATCTCTCTGAACAAGTAAAGCAGGAAAAGGGTGCAGACGCAAGGCAGTGTATCCATCTTTGAGGAAGGAGGGAGCTGGAGAAGGAATTTATGAGAGGAAGGGAGGGACATCTGTCCTTGTGTGTCACAGCAGAGGTCAGAGTTTGCTCCATGCACATAAGTGGCAGAAAGCAGGGGAGAAAGAGATTGCAAAGAGAGTTAATTTAGTCTGTAGATCACTGTCACTGTCGCTGTCCCCTGTTGGAGTGCAGTGAAGGTATGAGCATTGAGCAGCATGCAGGAAATTACCATGCATGAGCTGTGTGCGAACATGTGTGTGTGCATTGTTTAAGAGTAATCTGTCACCCTGACATGCCATTTAGGGAGAAACACGAGAGTATTTTATTATTCCTTCAATGAGCTACCTTTGTTCCGTGATGCGCCAAGCGTGCAGCATGCTATACTGTATATTAGCCCTCGCTAATTTTGTTATCTTTTCTCCCTTTAGGAAATATATCAGTGGTTTTATTTTGCAGGTATTGTATTTGTGAAGTTCTAACTGATTATACTAGTTTAAAAATGTGGCATAAAAATAATTTTAACTCAGAAACTTAACAAAAAATTGCAACTAACACATTGAATTGAAATTCTGAAATAGAAAATCTGAAATAGTATTTCAGTTATGTATTCCAATAATATTTGTTTTATTTTATATCTATCAGCTTAGTCATGCTGAGCAAACTGTACAAATCCAAGCTACATTTACTCTGTTACCTACAACCTACATCTATATTCACTCTACTTGAATTAGACTATATAAACTTAGTAAACTCTGTTAAACTGTTCAATGTTTAATTAATTTAAAACCAGTTTACTACAAAATGCAGATATAGCAGCATGATTTAATGCAAGACTGGCCTCTTTTAGACGTATTGATTCTCAGATGCTGATGAAGAGTAGTTGCATTTATGCATTTAGCTTAAGATTTGTATTAATTATACGTTAAAACACAAAGATGTAACAAAGTTGTAATAAGAATTGTAAATAAATATAACTGCTATTAACCACAACCTGTCTGGGCCTACATAATTAAATATTCAAGAGCAAAAGCGGTGGCCACTCCCCCAATCACAACAAGCACAGGACCGCAGGACTTTTATTGACACTGTGTTTTAAACATATAAAAACTACTTCTTTTTATGATAACATAAGATTAATTTGTAGGCAATTTTTTTTTTTTTCTTTTCTTTTTTTTAGTGCACAGCTGTCTGTTGTTTTCTTGTGAGCAAGTGGTTGGTTTTTTTCAGTGAGAATGAAGGGTGGTGCTGTATGACGCTGAAGACAGATTGAGGCTGTGACACCTGTCAGACACGTCTGTCTGAGCATGCCCTCATTCACAGAACACTTCAGATTACAACGCTGTGTCTGGTAAAAAGAAAATGGGGTGGGTGAAGATATTTTCCTGTTCTGATGTTAATCATCAACCGTCAAGGGGTGTTTTTTTTTTTTTTTTTTTTTGGTAGTGAGACAGGTGCATTCAGTAAAAATATTACTGCATTATTCTTTTGGTATTTTACTACAGTATGTCATGTTTGGTATTTCACGTGTAAAAAATCATATGGAAGTGATTTTTGTTGTATTTAATGGTATTGTGTAGCATTCTCTAACATTATTAATTTAAAGGATTTTTTATTTAATATTCTATTCAGTTGCTTTGACCACTACTCATGAATCTTATGTATTAATTTTTTCAACACAACAAAACTAGAACACCCAGGTTATACAGTAAAGTAAAATACAGTTAAGAAGCAATTATGTTGTGCAAAACAAAATAAGAGGATTTTATCCCAAAATTCTGATTACCATAATATGTCCAGATGTCTTTCAAGTATATTTCTGATTATTCTCAAAGGTGATGTAAACAAATATGTAATACAGACATTGTTTTTATTTAAAGCAGCATTATTTCAAGGTAGTACAACAAATAATACCACTATGTTTAAATACTTCATAATTTATGTAATTAATATATAATCCTTTTTTTTCCCACCTTAGGGTAATTCATTTTTTTTCTCTCTTTGCTTATTTATAATAAGAAGTTGGGAGGGTGGTTGTAAATGTCTGAATGGTTCATTCTAGTTTTGTTGCATTACTTGCTTACAGATTAGACTCTATCAAAGTCAGTTAACAGTCTCTTAATAATAAAATAATAATAATAAAATTTATTGTTAGTTAGGTGTATAATAATTAAATAAATAATGTTTAATGATATTTATAAAAAAATATATATATATATATATATTTTACATGAGAGAAAACACAGTCACCTCAGGTTAGAATATTTGAATGTCATTTTAGACAATTATCATCCAGTTGTGGCACCTTTTGGAAACCTCTGCCCGAGACCTCATCCATCCCTATCGTAACAAAACCCAATCAGGTTTCCATTGTGCACAGCACCTCCACTGACCTCCCATAGTCCCTTGGGGTTTGTCTCCAAACTTTCTTTCCTCAGTAATTACAACTGTCACTTCCACAAAATACATCAGCAAGCCTGTCCAAATGTGTGATTGTGAACAGGAAATGCACACTTCATTAAAACCCCCCTCTGCAAAATGTCACAGTAGATATTAGCCCCCTAAACTTTTGGGAGGTAATTGTCATGTGTTGCCTGTGTAACCTCACTGATCAAGGCACAGTGCTCTGCCCTTCCAACCCCCTCCTAGTCTGAAGAAAAGTTTAAGGGGAAAAAAATCTCCCTGACCTTTTTTATAATTGCTTCATTTGGATTCAGGTTTCACTAACAGGCCTTTCAGTTTCAAGTATGATTCTGCTTCTCTCTCTCTCTTTCTCTCTCCGTGGACTCTAACAGTTTGACTGGCAGCATAAAAAAGTGTCTCATTAAAATCCATATAGTTCAGTGTAACAGCAAGTGCTTGTAATCTTATGCTAATGAGAATAGCACAAGAAAATTGTATGTTTATGTGGGGCTGTTCATTCTTTTGTTGTAACTGTAAAACCTATAATTCTTATATAATATTGTATTATGGTAGTTTTTTTTTTCTTCCTCCTTTTTTTCAATTTTCTTTCAAATTCTTTTTTTTTCTTTCAAACTTTCTTTTTATTTTTTCAACGGTCTTGTGACCGTTCTCTTTCAAACTCTCTTACTTTCAGTCACTTTTTAATTAATTAATTTATTTATTTATTATTTTACTTTTACTTTTTTTGTACAGTACCTTGGTTTTGGGGTCACAGATCGATAATAGTTTGTTACAACAGAAAATTTATTTTTCATTTATTTTGAACAGTCAGTATTGCTACATGCATGACACTTTTTATTTGAATTAGATTGTATAATTTCAAGATTTAAAGCAAAAACAGAATGGTCTGACTTTAGGTTTGTGAAATTATGCTACATAAGACACCTACACAAAACAAAAACAGCAGATGGCTAAATGAAAATGCAAATTCACTCTCTGACAGTAGAAGGTGCTTATGGAACATCAGTGAAAGGCCTATATCATTTCCTTGGTTGCCGCTGTAAAAAAAAAAAGCAGCTGTGCTTATAAACACTACTTTAATATGCATGAATATATAATTGTTATAAGAAAATAAAATGCCATCAAAACATTTCTGAAGATCGTCAGCTCCTCTCAGAGATACAATCATATAAACCCCCACATATTTGTCTTTCTGTATTTCAAGCATCGCGAACAGTGAGCTTGATCTTCCTGGCACGGTATTTTCTCCTCATTACAGACTTTATAAAAATTCCACAAAAATGACATTTTGGGAAGTTACTGCAATGCAGTTTGTGTGCTATTCAGGAATAGAGATCGGCCAAAATAAAACTAAAAACAGGTTATGATTTATAGCCGGTCGACCAGTGCATCTCTAGAACCCAAAACTTTTAAACACTGCTGAATTAAAACAAGCTGGAGGTTCCTTGAGCACTTGTGTGACATCTGAACTTGCTGTTTTTGTTTTGGGTTGGTGTGTAAATCATCTATTCTACGAATTTCCGTGCACAACCCTTTTGGACTGATCGGCTTTGACTGACTGTATTCGTCATCTGACTGTATGAACCAAACCATGATGTCCGTACCGTGACAGTTTGGGATGAATACATTCCTATTTTCTACAGGAACAAAGCATTTTATTTGGCTTATATCCAGAAAAGTGATCTAGAGTAGACTAGTGCACTTTATTTGTTTTTAAGTTGTTTTGTGGTGCTGAACATTTTCAGCAAAGTACAAATGATTGTAGTAGTTTGCTTCATCCTCCACCATTCTAGCATTTAGAATCATCCAAGAAACACATTGTCTAATAATTAACAACAACAAAAAAAAAGTATAGTTATCTAGTAAAACTCTTTTTCACATGTTACCCACTTCTCTTTTTGTCTAGTATTTCTATTTACTGGTTTGTTGTGTTATTAACAATACACTAGGCACTTTAGTTGAAGGAGCTCAATAGAAGCACATTCTGTTGTGATTGCAGTGCAGTGTGGGCAGCACAAGTGCTCTTATCCTGTTCCCTTTAGTCATCATCTCCATGGTGAGGCACATCTCAGGAAAAAAAAGTCATCAGAAAGAGTAAATACTTCAAAACTGAAAGAGCCCTTTTACAATCTCTTTTTCTTGCAAATTTACTAGTTTGTCTTAGCAGTTGTTGACCCTGCTTCACCAGATTGCTACCAAAAAAACTAGTTTCTTAAATAGGCATATTTATTCTCTATTCCTACAGAAAGACAGAGAAAAGGTTCAGAGCACAAGGACAGTTAGAGCAATCCATTAGCAGATCGCTAATAGAGCAGCTGTAGGATTCTGGAGAACTCACAGAGGAAGGAGTTCTAATATACCTAGAGAGAGAGTAATCATTGCTAGCATTCCTATTCGTCTTAATGGCAGTTGCACTACTGGTGCGTGCAGCCCAGAAGTGTGCAACCTGGATGTTGCCATCTTTGCTTTATAGATTCACACTTTTGATGCTCTGCTACTTTTGGCCATTCATGAAGCATTTACCAGCAGGAGCCAAACTCTGATCCACTGGATGAGGTAACCTAAAAGCTTTTATGTTCTGTATTTTTTTTTTTTTTTACATTTTGAAGTCCTAATGGAGTGGGTTTGGGAAGATCTCAGCTGACTAAAGAATTGATGGTGAATACATATTTGGAAACCTATTTGTATCTTTTTTGTTTTGTGTTGGTAGAATGGTACAGTGATTAAAAACTTCATCTTAAAAGTTGCAAAGACTCTACAAGAGCTGTTTGTAATTAGGAGTCATTTGGCAAACACTTCATCCAAAGTGATTGAGAGTAAATTTATTAACGGGACAGTCCCTCTGGAGCAACGCTGGTCAAGTGTCTTGCTCAGGGGTGCAGTGGTGATTGCTCATGGATCATACCTTGTCACTTAAACCTATGTGGCGTGATCTCATTAGTGACCATTGGTGTTCGTACATAATATGGTTCAAGCATGCGTACATTTCTGTATGTTTGGATAGACACTGAAATCTACATTTATTAAACCATTGACAGCATCTAAAACAAATTTGTTCAAATATTAAAGGGTTCATATGATGCGATATAAATGTTTCCTTTCTCTTTGGAGTGTTACAAGCTCTTGGTGCATGAAGAAGATCTGTAAAGTTGCAAAGACTAAAGTCTCAAATCCAAAGAGATATTCTTTATAAAATTTAAGAGTCAACCATGCCTAGCTAATACAGCTCATTCTAACATGCCCCCACATCTCTACATCACGATGTGGGAAGATCTGTATAATGTCACCCAAATGTTCACGCAAAGAAAGAAGGCAAAACTTTCACGGAGTGTCTATTTACACTAAGTGCAAATAGCCCACCTTGTTGGCTGAAGCTATTTACACTAAATCTGCCCACCAACGTGTGATTTGGCTAGTCAACGTTACAAAAGACTGCCAACAGACATCAGCTTCAGTGTGTGATGTGTTCATTTTGACATGATCAGCCTGGGTTTGAATCCGCCTTTTGGCGAACTTTTTTCTCCCTTTTTAAATTTTAAATCACATCAGAATAGCATTTATTTTCAATGAAAATTAAGAATATAATCAAAAAGTTGAAAATAAAGTATCGGGTAGAGTTAGGACAGGTGTAGGGAGGTCTTTATTGTCCCAATAAGGTGGCATCCATTTATTAATTTGAATTAAAATTAAAATTTACACTCAATAAGTTAATATTGCATATTGTTTTACAATGTACTACAATACTGAGGTGCAGATAATTGCCACTATTTGCAATAAGTAGTACAATTTTAACATAGTGTAAATAGAATCTATAGTGAAGATTCTAAGTGCAAATAGCATATCACTAAAAAATCCACTTAGTTAACACTTAGTTTAAATAGCAGCTATGGCTAAGAAAATATGCTATTTTCACTTAGTGTAAATAGCATCTAATTAGAGCTGCCTAACTTTTATTCTCGCTGTTGCCGCCGCCGCCATGTCATGGAGACATGTCATGTGTTTCATTGTGAAAGCGAAAATACTTTGTTTGGCCTTCCAAAAGAAGACACAACTAGAAATCAGTGGTTAAGTTGTATTTACAACACTGTTCCAGAACAGTTCAAACCAAATATTCAGATGTGTGCAGCACATTTTACGGTTTCTATAAAGTGGGGCAATTCCAACTTTGCAAGGACAGTCTGGCGCTTCTGACTCACAGTCTGTAAGTACGTTTTCATATTTAAAGAATTTGCCACTGATGATTCAAACGCGAGATTTGAGCAGGGTAGAGTAGCACTTGTTGTTTGTTGTTTCTCCGTTTACGCAGTGCAAAATGCAACGCAACACGTAAAAAGACAATATAAGTCATTATAATCAGTAATTATGTCCCCACTGGAAGCAACAAATGCCTTGTTTATAATGGGTTTTATTGTTTTTGTCTTTTCGCACCAGGACACAGCATCACAGTATGGTAAGGGGCGTAACATTTCCTTCACACGCTTGAGGTATTCGGCCATCACAAAGCACTGGATAGCTGGCCAATCAGCGTACACCTCGCTTTTCAGAACGATGAGCTTTGTAAAAATCTACGCGTTTCAGAAAGGCAGGGCATAGAGGAGCAACAATAATGTACATTATGTGGAAAAGAATGTTTTTTTTTTTTAAACCTTAATCCGCATAAACACATTGCTTTCCACCAAATACACAAAATAATGTTCTTTTTAGCAACGTCATATGACCCCTTTAAAATCTTGCATTTTACACTAAATTGCAAGATTTTTTGTGTGAACAAATATGTACAAGGGCTTTTTATGATAATTGAATATTAAAAAATCTAAAGCTGTACATACCAGGGATTTTTTTTTTTGGTAAATATTTAAGTGGGCTTTTTAATATTGTAAAATCTTATTACAATTTAGAATAACTGTTTTCTAAAAGCCAAACTTTCAGCAGGCATTACTGTCTTTATTGTCACATGATCCTTCAAAAATCATTCTAATATGCTGATTTGGTTCTCACAGCCCAATCTCACGTCAATTCGTACATATTTTACGAGGTGGCTAATTCGTACGACCTCACTCGTACAACCTCACTCGTACAAATTCATATGAATTTTGGTAAATCATACGTATTTTATGAGTTGGCAATTCGTATGAATTTGTACGAATGATCTACACCTAACCCCTACACCTACCTGGAGTTTAGACAAATCGTAAAAAAAATCGTACGAGTGAGGTTGTATGAATTAGCCACCTCGTAAAATACGTACAAATTGGTTGTGAGATTGCGTTGGTTCTCAAGAAACATTTATTATAAGTATCAGTGTGCTGCTTATTGTAGAAATAATGATGCATGTTTATTCTTTGATGAATAGAAAGTTCCAAAGAACAGCATTTAAATCTTTTGTTACATTGTAATTGTCTTAAATCTCAGTTTATGTCCAAACATACAGCAATGAATGTGTACTAATGAATACTAATGAGGTCTGGTTGACCTAACCTTTCGATTACCACCCTATGATAGCTAACCACTGTGCCACATCACCCCCAATAGTAGCTATACTAGACAACTGTGCTTTTGAAACAGATTAATAACAAGTAAACAAACAGAGAGGACTGAATTTGTGTTTTTGTATCAAGTATCAAAGGCAGTGCATTTGGACAAATAAGCCTAAAATCAGTTTGGTCTGGATTTTACAGTCAATTTAGTATGAGTTTACAGGTCATTCCATCTAAACGTGTGTCTTACACCGCCTAAAACAAAGCCTTCACACTGTCAAAAGTGTTTCACAAACTGAGAGATATTAAATAGTGTTTATCTCCCTCTCGGGTGTGTAATGTTTGCACCTATTATTATAGCCCATGGCTCTGTGTCTCTCTAAATTCAGACCTACCTATCCTAGTTACTGGCCTCAGACAGGCAAAGGGGCTTTAATTACAAATGTATCTTTTGCACTGGGCGCCTGGCTAATTGATCTGAATTCCCTCTGGTGTCATTCTCTCTTCGCCCCACCAGTGACCTGACTCACAGCCTCTAATTGTCATGTACACACTCCAGCACACTAGATTTAGTGTGGCACTGCCCTTAATTTAATTGGAAAGCACAGAACGGTGTGAGCAAGAAAAGGAGAAAAGAAAGAAATAAAAATGGAAGCAATCTTTCTTCAACGGGCAGTAAAAGGGCTGCAGGTATGAATTATTCATCCACTTGATGGATGGGTCTGCAAATAAAAATGTTGAGTGGGTCGCTCACTGTTAAGTGAGCTTTGCATACTGTCACCCTGTTATTTTCTCTGCCATCTGAGTGAGGAAGAGAACACACACTGTTCAGTCTAAAAGTGTCACAATAACCATGGTGTTCTGTTTGCCTACAGTCTTGTAATAAATTAAAAGAAATGTTGATCACAGGATGTGGTTTTGCTCTTGGGAATGTTTCGGCAGAAATTTTCGCTCGCAATTGCAATAATATCACACGTCGGCATTTCATGCACCTGGACCTAACAGAGTGTTTTCAGCTGCTCTGCAGTTGGCTGCAAATGACAGCGCTTCATAAATCTTGATCATCAGTTTCATTAAGTTAAGTGACAGATGATTACAGTTAACCATAAGCAACCCAAATTCATTTAAGATTTCCTGCAACTCTCTTTTTTTCTATCAGTCAAATTTCATCTCTATTTTTGTAATCCAAGCCCAATTTGTTGATGATTTCCTGACTATCTGAGAAAAATATTGCCCAGATAATACGCTTTCAAGGGAGTAAAAATAGATTAAGCTTAACACAGCTCTGGGTTGGTCATGATGACAACTACAAGACTCAAGTGGATGTTTAACACCAGGTCTATAAAGCCCAAGGCCACACTAAGAGTTAGCATTTCTGTTTATCATAAAAGCTGTTGTAGCCCCCGGAAGAATCTGATTTGGAATCTGTTATCTTTACTCAAAGGCTCTCAGTTCTTGAGTAAATGCTATGTTATTAATGACATCATGACACTGCTGATTGGCTTAAAGGAACAACAAGAGCTTGAACAGATGCAACACCTTTACTAGCACCTATTCTGGCCTTACTACTTGCCAGTAGAGGCTAACTGAGTCATGCTAACTAGCCAAGCCCTGTTCCTTTGTTTTAACATCTTAAAGGGACATTTCATCCAAAAATGACAATCCTGTCATTGTTTAATCACCCTAAAATTATTCCAAGCCTGTATAACTGTCTTTATTCTGCAGAACACAATTTCTTTGTTATTTGTATTTAAACCGTTGGTAACCAGACAGTTTTGGTTACCATTGATCTCTCTCTGTAGTTGTATGGACAAAAACCCTGAGAGATTTTCACAGAACAAAGAGAGTCATACAGCTTTGAAATGACATGAGGTTGAGTAAATGGCGAAGGGTGAACTATCTCTAAGTATTTTTTAGATGGGAGAGAGATTTTACTGTCAAACAAGTGAGGCATATTAACATAAGGATCAAGGGATTGATTACCTGATTGATTGATCAGTGGATAGAGAACTAGACAGAGATGGATGGAGGGGTTAAAAGAATCAGCTTGAGCTTATTTTGACTTTTGAAAGTATTAAATTATTCTGTACTGTACGAAGGCCTAATGTGAGATGATTAGCATGTGGTCCAAAGGACTCTGAGTAGGTGTTTTCTGTCCTTATAATATCTCATGTTCTCTCCTTCCCTGTCTCTTAAGTGTTTTCTCAGTTCTGCTCCCTGTAATCTTCCTCAGGTACCTCATCAAACAGATGGGCCAAACGATTATTCTCTTCATGGTTAAAGACGTGATCGTACATCTGTTTTATTTTACGCCCGTGTTTCTCTATCCAATTATTATCCCGACCCTCAGCCCACAATCTGCTGAAGGACCGTTTAATGTCAGAGATTCACATATCCTCACGTATTATTTTTATCCTCGCAATCACAATGCTACACCCAGCGTTCAAAGCAAAAATGTCAGGCATTTATTTTCATCGGAAGCGGAACGTTTTTCTTCGCTAACAGATCCAGTTGGTGTGTCACGGACAGGAGTGAGCAACTCTGTGTTGTTTGAGATATAATTGCTCTCTCGCTGAGCCGAGTTTTCGCTTTATTGGATGCTGTGCATTCAATAACTGAAGTTTAATTAGTCTTTATGCCAGGGATTAAAGAAAATAAACAAAGACTCAACAGGCGTAAAGCGTTTCCCTCATCTCCATTTGATCTGAAGTTCATGTGGATCATTTGGGGCAAAATTCGAGAGAAGCATTTATTAATGTTTTGCGCCTCCCCAAATACAGAGGCCTCATCTAGAGCTGAGGATATTTGCATTTGTTTGTCAATTAAAAAGACAGAAGGAGTGCGTTAGCTCAGATTGTGGATGAAGCTGCTGTTCTGTGTGATATTTACACAGGCTTGAAAATCAGCGGTTGATTAACTTACCGATGATCCATGGGAGATGAGGTGTGCCCGTGTTGAGGTGTGCTCATCACTACATGGATTAATTAATGTTAATGGGCTAATTATCTCAGGCAAGACAGATATTAGACAGGATATCATGAAAAATATCTCGTGCTACAAAGCGTCAAGGTGACCTGTCTTTTTATTTTTCAGCCATGATTTAGGATGATTTAAGACAAACAACATTAAGAACTGACCGCTTCAAGGAGGCCTGGAGCAAATTGAACCGCTGATTGAATCCAAAGCCAAAGGACATTAAAAGAATCAAGACCCACTTGAGTTTGATGGAGGGCAAAAGAGACAGATGCAGCTGTACGTCCACGAGCTAAAGCACATCATCCTCAACAACAGGCATCAGACTCTTCAGGCTATGAGAGCGAGCTGTTGCTGGAATTGCATCAGCCAATCGCAGATGCTACATCACTTCCAGGTGAGGCCTGATTGTTCTGTGAAACAGGTGATGGGATCAAGGCTAGAGTGGGAAAAAGAGCCAAGCAAATTTCTCACTCTAAATTAAACCGAATGTGCCTCAGAGCCTCAGTTTTATTAATCTCAGACTAATATTGTATCCTCTCTGGCAAAAATAAGGTTTAAGATTTTTTTTTTTCTATCATTCATTTATTTTCAACTATAAGGATTGTCATTGAGAAAGAAAGGAAGTTTTGGATGTTGCCAAAAACTTTGAATTTGTCTTCACCTGAACATTTTTTCTTCACTTTGATTTCTTCCTATACTATTATTGTAGGTGTAATATTATTTTTAGATACTGTGGCATCTATTATTGATACTCTGAATTTGCTGCATATCCAACCACAAGGCCGCCCCATTTTTCTCCTCCTGACCTACTTGTCTGAGTCCTCAAGGGCAGCAGTGATCTGGGAGATGTACTATATTTAGTGGGGAGCTTCTGAGTCCTGAAGGATGCTGGGTGAATGTGTAGGTCTTCTTGTATGTACACACACACCTGCATTCACTGGATGTGAAGCTGCTGTGATCCATCAAATAAACCATCACTAGTATTATTGGATTATTAAAAGTCTTTTCGTCGTGTAAAAATACAACCTTTTATGCTGGTCTCGCCTTCAAGAGGAAAGTATAGAGGAACATTTGTTCAAGAGCCGCTTTGACCCATATCACAATTGCATGTTTGATACGAGTAAATCCTGTTATCCAGAACCTATTACAATTATTTCTGTGTTGTATTTTAAGAAAGATTTCCCTAAAAGGGATATACCAGCCTATCAGAAATATTGTATTTTTTAATTCTTGTATTGATCAGATATATGTGTGTGGGTAAAGCGTATATTGCTAACTATATTAAGCTCTTTATCTCATCTTGTCTGGTTCAGTCCCACTTGGGTTAGGGTTAGGGTTAGGATTAGGAAAATATAAAATAAAAAAAATATAAAAAAGAAAAAAAAAATATTATACTTTATAATTATATTTTGTTTGTTTATAAAATATTGTATTTACTATTAAGATATTTTGATAGGAATGACCCAGATATTCATTAAAAATAAAGCTTACTTGTTTGATCTAGTTTAAAAAAATATATATATACACAGTAGGGGTTCTTTCTTAATATTTATTATAATTTAGGGTTATTGTTTTTTTTTTTTTTTTTTTGTATTTGTAGGTGTTTTTACCTCTTATTGACCACGGTCTGCTGGGATGTCCTCTCTGTGTGGGCCTGCTTTCATAAACACCATTACACATAACTTCTTTATGCGTTTCCCTCGGCCTACCTTCAATTACGGTTGCAGCCACTCTCGCCTTCATGTTAATTTGTGCGTTGAGACCTTTGAGCTTTGTGATGAGCTGGTGTTAATCACACAGCTCACACCACAACTGTGTCCACAGCCCCTCGGAGATTGCCTCTGATCAGAGCAAAATGACTTGACAAGTCTGTGATTCCAACAATTCAAGACACCAGTTTGCCCGAGGACAAGGGCGCAGCCCAAACATCCCATAATTACCTTGGGGGAGATGAAAATGCAGAGAGAACAGGAAATCTTGAGGCAGAAATACACAGAACACTCAATCCTACATCTTACCGGTTGCTGCTGGGGCATTACGGCAGGAGTGTAATGGAGGACTTGTTTGCAAATGCAAATTAAAATTAAATAGAAGGGAAAGGAAAGGAGGCCAACTTTGATTTGGTGTTTGTTTTCCCACTCAACTGACCCAAACCTCTTCCTCCCAGGGCCATGATTAATTTGTGGCTGGCCCTGCTGTACATGGGGGCCCAATCAGTGGATGATAGGCCTTTGATTGGATGCAGGTTCTCAGCTCTCACATGCTATTAGGAATCACAGGTATGTGGTGGGCGAAGCCACTAACACTCTCATTGAGTCGAGGGCTTAAATTTAGTATGCACACTCTATCAACCATAGCTCACTCCAGTACAATGGCCTCTGACATCGTAAGGATGATGGATTATGAAGATGGAGTGTTTGTGATTTGGCTGCTTATTCAAAGTGATAGACCTTTGCATTCTAGCATCCTTACTGCTTCACTCCTGCATTTATCACTAGTTTATTGTAATTTCTTTGCATCAGCATCCTAGTATATATCAGTAGTCAACACTTTCAAATAATAAAGGGCATACTTTGTCATGCACATTGACAATGGTTGATGCTAATGAATGAGACTGTTGAAAAAGTTTTGAAGTGGCATCTTATTGCCATTGCTGCAGGTGCTGTATAATAAAGTGAGTAATTTTGATAGTCCAGTTCCTTGTTTCCAGGGATTGATACAGCTGATCCCGGTGGAATTAATATAAACTTAATCAAACAGAATTTCTAATGACTGTTTTTTGTTTTGTTTTTTTACTATTTGCTGCAGTATGTGCAGGTGGAAGCCTTTTAAACATACCTGTATAAAGCTGAACAATATGCTCAAACTCCTGCTTGTCAAAAATAACGTTAAACTAAGTTATGGACAGTTTTTGCAACATTTAGTTTATGAGATAAAGGGGGCTAATGTTTCTCACCAATGGCATTTTATTTTTTGTAACAAACAAAACAAACAGTCACCTACAGAAAAGAACAATATGCCGTAAATAATGTTCTTATATAGATTTTTTTACATTTATTATTGTAGTATTACCTATAGTCTATTATTGTATTTATGAATATTTTGCATTAACTTTTCATATTCTTAATGTTCATTTAATTTTAGTTTTTTTATGTGCTTTTGTAATTTTAATTAGTTTTTTATATTATTTCTATATACAGTAATTATGGATTTTTATTTCAGTTAGTTGCCAAGGCAACATTTCTGATTAA
This sequence comes from Cyprinus carpio, assembly GCF_018340385.1. Taxonomy (NCBI): domain Eukaryota; kingdom Metazoa; phylum Chordata; class Actinopteri; order Cypriniformes; family Cyprinidae; genus Cyprinus; species Cyprinus carpio. The sequence continues at coordinate 20,355,147 of NC_056573.1, read as the reverse complement.
TTTAAATTATTTCATTTTACATTTTTCATTTAATATTAATATTTTATTTAGCCTTTATTTCATGTAAAAAAAAAAAAAAAAAACTGTTTGGAAAGTTATAATTAACATCATCACTGAAGTGGAAATAAGATCTTCTTGGTCAGAAACGCTTCTTTAGTTTAATGGAATTTTTAAAAGTCCTTTTAGTTGTATTTTGCATAATATTTGTTCGATTTCAATATTTGGATATTTTCTATATTACAATAGTTACAACCTGAAATGAACTTTAAACATAAACTGAAGCTGAACTCTTTTTAAAATTACAAGAGGGGGAAACTAAAATTCAGCCTTAGAATGATGATTGCAGCCATGCAGCTACTGAAGTGTTTGTGTCAAAGCTAATTAGCAAATGTTTGAGCTGGCGTCACCAAAAGTGTTGTTCACTATTTTTTAATGATTTCATGAAAAAATTATGAAAAAAAAGTAACTATTAACAGAAATCTTGGGACAGCGACACAAGAGAAAACATGTTTGCTGAAGGGTGTTTCGCTTGAGATGCTAAACTTGCCCAGACGAGCACAGCGTGAATCTGTCCGTCAATGTCTGATGTGTTTGCCTTTATGAAATCTCCTGCAGGTGGCTTTTAATTGTGGCCCTGTTTTAATGATGCGAATAAACAGGCCAGAACGCATTCTGAAACTAACTTCCCTCCTCATGGGAGGATAGACATGATAGAAGGTTGAGATTTTCTCATTAAATCCCAATGGAAAAGGTCTTAACAAGCCCACCAGGGTGACAAAAAAAAAAAAAAATAAATAAATTATAATATAACATCTCCATTAAATAGCATAAAGAAAAGTTGTGTTTTCTCAATTTTAACTCTGGGTAAATTATCACAAAGTATTAAACATGTGGATGTGGATGCAGAACGCTGTCCTCAGCCAAAACATTCATACATTCCAGTAAACAAAAAAGTGATAATATGCTATTACAAGTGATATGCTATAAAGAGATCATAAGCTATTGCAAGAAAGCTATTACATGATGCTACCACAGCTAGTCACATTTAGCGATGTAAGGTAAACTCCCATTTCTAAGATCAAGTATCAACAGGAATATGCAGCATTTCAAAAATAGTCAACATTCAACACCTGGATGTAGGAATACTGTATGATTGTGCAGCACACCCACTATTTGTGTCCGTTGTAATGATAAATACCAATTTCTCTATCAGAATAGAATTGGATATTGGCAGGGTTAAACTGGTGTGTTAAAACTAATTGAAAAGTTTATTTTATATGTAACTAATCCATTTATATTACAAATATTCTAATATTATTCTAATGTTCATTTCTATATTACAAATATTCCTCATATCTTACTGTACCAGCAGCAATCTGTCTCCCCCAGGTCCTATTCTCTTCTAGTGTTTTTTTTTTTTTTTTTTTTTAAGGATAGCCAATAACCTCCTCTCCTCTGGTTTGTTTTGTTCTCTAAATGCCTCTGAGACTCTCAAATGCCCATCAGAAAGACCAGATAGATCTGAACATGGCCTGAATGCTGAATCGATATCTGAACATGGATCAAGACGCCCACGCTGCGCTGCAGGGGAGACAGGAGGATCCTAGTGTGGGCGTTAAGCCTCGGCCCCCAGTCAGAGTCAGACAGGCCCCTCAGCACATGGGAACCAGACTGGTGCGCTAACCACTAAGCTTTGATTGCGGAATCAGCTGGTCCCAACATTACATCTCCTGCGTCCTCAATAGAGTTCATTTGAATTTTGAAATAATAACACTACAGTATATCTAAGCCATTACTTAAAATGCATACATCATACATTTAGATTCATATTTTCGTATGTATTCATATTTGAATATAAATTTGTTTTCACTTTCTCATGCCATATTTTTTCAAACAAACTAGAATAAAGGGAAAAAAAGTGAAGAGAGAAAGATTTGCTTTGTGTGCAGGTCTGGCTTTCTGCTCAGTAAACATGGCCATACCTCAGATGAAGACTGAGTCAACAGCAGAACAGATGGTGAGATCCTGCAGGAGCTGTTGGGTGTACACAGAGCCGAGACTTCACCTCCTGAATGAATGAGGAGACAAAAACAGATGAGGGTTATACAAAGAGCTCTTCAGTATAAAAAAGTAAAATGTGTGTTGATACTTTGGTTGAAGTAGAGTTAGTTATGACATTGTTTTATACATTACTTTTTGTTACTTTTATGCAGGGGAACAGTATGAGATTTACTTTCAAATAAATGGTACAAAGCTGGGACTGGGCTTACACCTTAAGGTGCAAAAGCTAAAAGATACATCTACAATTACCTCAAATGGTACTTACACCTACTTTCAAAAGGTACAAGGTCCGTCTCCCGGAAATTCTATATAATTCAACCAATCCGATGACGACTTCGAAACTCCTGAAGTGTTTCCAATTTTGTGTGCCGTATGCATCAGACGTTCAGCCAATGGTCTGTGGGCATGACGTGTGAGGCTGAGACTAGCATATGGGAAGAGAGAAGAATGTTTCAGACACCATTTTAAGGCAAATTCAAACTTCCATCACTCACATTTGTATGCATTATTGAAGCCTTCAGTTGCAATTTATTGTCTTTTGTTATTGGTGTCTGCACATGCCGTGTGTGTGGTCAGATTTAGCCTATTGTGGGGAGAAGCCAACTATGAGGGAAATGGCTTAAAGAAATAGTTTACACAAAAAAAAAAAAAAAAAAAAAATTACATTTTACACTTCATTGAAAATGTCATTGATAAAAATGTACTCACCCCCAGGCCATTTAAGATGTCAGAGTAAGAGTCCAAACAGCTGATAAAAACATCAGAATGATCCACAAGTAATTGGCATAACTTCAGTCCATCAATTAATGTCTTGTGAAGTGAAAAGCTGTGTGTTTGAAATAAATAAAACCATAATTAATTTTTTTTCTTCTTCTGCCTAAAATTCAAGTCTTCTAGTCATGATATTGCTTTCTCCAGTGAGAAAGCAGTCTTGTCTGAATCAGGAGAGAAATATGCACAGATCAACCACTGTTTACAAGCAAAATCAGACAAAATACAAGCAATGTTGGTGGATTGTATTGTGAGAGTACAACAGGGAGTGGACATTTTCTCTGGAGGAAGCGTTATTATGGACAGTGGACTGGTAATTTGGCCAGAAGTGACGGTTTAAAATTAAAATGCTTTGATGATGGATTTGCTTATTATAAATATGTAGATTTTTGCTTCACCATTGACTGAAAAACTGTTTTGTTTTTTCAGCTGTTTTTACTCTGATGGCACCCATTCGCTGCGGAGGATCCATTGCTGAGCAAGTAATGTAATGCTACATTTCTCCAAATCTGTTCCAACTGAAACAAACTCTACATCCTGGGTGGCCTGGGGGATATAATATTTTTGATCAAATTTTGGGTAAACTATTTCTTTAATAAACCCTAATACATATTATCTTGCAGAAAGGTTTGTGTGATTAATTGATTAATTTTATGTGTAGAAAATATAATTAGCTTAGCATTAAAGCAATGGAAGTAAATGGAAAGTCCGCTGTTACTGAAAACCAAATGTGGTTGTGCTCGGATGTGTGACACAGGTTGATGGCATTTCTAAAATACTCATGTGAATTAGCAAACAGAGAAATCGAGGCCAGCAAGGATGGGGAGCAGGTTTGTTTTGCAGGAGCAGGCCTTTGTAATTGCTTTGTTTATTGCCTCTTGGCTGTGTGCGATGGCACATATGAAATATTACCAGGATGATGATACGTCTCAGTCTAATTCAAAATTATGACAGCTTAAAGTGTGGCAGAAAACAGGAAGGGGGGAGTTGGCTGGCTTTGCTGTCATACATAACACAACTTTGAGTAGATCCTGACCTTCAGGCCCACAGGTACAGCTAACAAGATTTTAAAATGATGACCTTCCATAATAAATGATTTGCCTGAACCTCAGCCATGCGCGGTGGTGACACTATTAGTGTTTAAAATGATGGCAACTTGAGTTGTGCTGTGAAAAATAATTACAGATGGGTAATTGTTTTATTTGTCTTGATGTTCGTGTGTGAGTAATGGCCGTGGCAAATGCATATTGGAAAATATGCCACATGCGTAGTCTAATTTTTTCTCATTACTGGATAAAAGCTCTCTGCGTTGGGATTCTGAGAAGTATATGTGCTGTAATTTTCTGCCATTTATCAGGCAACAAACAGTAAACAGGTCAATTTAACCATTACTATGTATTGTTGAGCTCTTCTGCCTTCTTTTAGGGATTTGTGACGTTTTATATGATGTTTATTTTATTCATATATTTTTTAAATCCAGACTTTTCTTTTCTTCATTTCTTGACAGACTTCAAACTATGCATTCTACATCTGGTTTTTCCACTAACCTATGGTGAAGTCAGAAACGTCTCTTTAAATGTCATTGTCCATTATATTGATTGTCAGCCTTTGAGACAGAGAAGGGATCCAGGAGACATGGAGACCTCAAAGTGTACAGTCAGCAGCGAGCGTTCATTGGATATGGGTAGCATATCACTTTTCCACTGGCAGTCACAGCACTTGTGTGGCCAGTTTGGGTGGTCTGGGTGGTCATTGGAGCCCACTTCCCCTGTTAAAGCCATCTGATCGGCGTCTGAGTACCTCTTTGTGAGCTGTCTAGGTGTCTTTTAGTGATGGCTATCTTTGCTTTGCAATCAAGTATGTGCAATATGACCTTTAGAAACATGTCTCCATTCGAACATGAAGCTGAAACAGATGCTTGGCTGCAGCAATGACCAGAAGCACTCTTGTCCACAGTGCAGCATCTTTGTTAGGTTTTCTGGAGATGGACTCAAAGAAAGATGAGTTAAAAAATCCAACGTCTTCAGACTTGCATCTTCCTTCTCTTTGTGCACTCAAATATTACAAAATACTAAATAACATTTATATTTATATAAATGTAATGTAATTTAATTTAATCCTAATGCATTTTTTTTTTCATTCATTAAAAAAAACATTTATTATCTTTCCTTGATAAAAGATGTAATCTTAATGTCTTAAGCATAATCTCTGAGAATAATAATTTTATTATATTAGATTTTCCCAGTGACAGATTGTTGGAGACTATTGGTGAAGAGTTCTTAAAGCTGTACTTTTTATATGATTTTTTTATTTATTTTATATGTTATTTTATTTTATTTTATTTTATTTTATAGCTCTCTCCAGGTATTATAATCCTCCTTGAGTTAATTTATCATAAATTATTAATTACATAATTACATGCATTACATAAAATTACTAAGTACACCATTAAATTGGTTTATGAAAAAGGAGATTACAATTATTTTAGCATTAATCTCGTAAGTTTATTCACTGTGATTATCCTTGTATATGTAACATCAATGCAAACCTACATAAGGGGTTTGTGAGCAATAATATGTGAATATCTTATCTATTTAACATAATTAGCGCCAGCATTTCATCCTTATGTAAGGACCCCATGAGAAAATAGCTGACATTTGTGGAAATAAAAGGCCTCATCTGTTGACGAAGCCTCTAACTGACGTTGAAATCCAAGCCTCCAGAGCTCACAGTATGGGCTCTGAGTATCAAACAATGTTTAATATCGTTCAGTTCCAAAAACTCTCCCTCTGGTGGAAAAGCCAATGTTCTCATTTTAAAAAGATTGTAGGTGTCTACAGTTATGAATGGAGTAAGGTAAGATGTAACTTTTATGTTGGCGTCAATGTAAATTATGGATTAGATATTGACCACAATTCAAACAAGAGATAATGACATTGGTGGTTATTATTGACAGAAAAATAAATAAATAAATAAATAAAAACATTAAAGTGATTATGTGAGTGATTTTCTAGAGAGGCATCTGTTGAGTTTCATGGTGTTTTTGCCACATGTGAATGATGCTGTCCCGACGGATAGGCCCAATGAATTCAAATCAGTTTGAAACTGATTCTGCATGGTGCTGATCTGCGCCACACTTTATTTACCTTTCTGTCAGTCATCCTGTGTGGAACATTCTAGGTCTGATATGAATCTGTGGCACAGGAGATTTGTTGCCAAGAGATGGGGATTTTGTTTAGACCACCCAAATAAATGTCAGAAGACAGCATTGATAATTCAAATGAAAGTCATAAATGTAATTAATATTGGTATGTGGTAAACGGTACTTATTCATTTGTTGCACAGATGTGTGAATTATGACATGTCTTTCAAAGCATGAGTTTATTACATAATTGTTTGGTTCATACTTATAATTTATAAAATATTATTATTGAAACATTTTTTTATAAATATAAATAATTATTATTAATATATAATTTTAAATAAAATATTTTATTATTTATAAACAAATATTTTTATTAAAAACTATTGTAAACTATTATAATTATTATAATTATTATTAATTTTATTATATTTCATATAAATATTTCTTTTAGACAAACGACACACATCCTAAAGTTTAAATGGGTTCAAATTGCTTAAAACATTCTCAGATTCTTCCACTTCATCTCCTAATAATGGGTGGATTTATTCTTTAGATTTTATTCAAAAAAAAAAAAATGATTCCAGAAACTTTGGCTTAGCATGTAAGTGTAACGTTGATGTATGAAAGGGAACAGAACAAACTCCATGCCATGGAGTGCCATGTCCCTGTTTCAAATTGACTTTATCCATCTATCAGGATTTATGAACTTCTGATGACAGGCAATAATATGAACCATATTTTTTATTAATTAGGTGCCAGTAAATGTCCACATTTTTGCTGTAATCATAGTGCACAATGCTATAATGCATTTGTGTGTGTGTGTGTGTGTGTGTGTGTGTGTGTGTGTGTGTGTGTGTGTGTGTGTGTGTGTGTGTGTGTGTGCATATGTAAGAGAAAGAGGTGATGCTTGGAAAAAATGCTTTAATCGGATAGTGAAACTCTGCAGTGCAACTACAGGCAGCTGAGCCACTTAGCTTATTGCTTTCACATTCAAGATATATAAAAGGGAGAAGAGAGAAAAAAGAAGCATGCTAACAAGATGCTGAAAATAAGTACTGTTGAGATGTCAAATAAATCTCTGTGTGCTCATTTTCTAAAAGCATCATCTGGAAACCAATTACTGTTGAATGCTGCTCACTTATGAAACCTTATCATTGCTGTTCACAAGGTTGAGCTCACTTTCCAATCCAGTGAATCTCTTTAGAAAGAAGTTTTGGAAAGTTTTCAGAGACAGCTTGCATACTTTTGAAGGTTATGGAGGGTGAAATTCACTTATCACTTCATAATATGGTAAAACACAATATTTGCCCCAGTGTTTATTTCACATGTTAGACTAGTAAATCATGCTGTTGTTTTTGCATTTACAAAATTAAGAATTTTGCAAGTTGTTGTGCATATGTAGTTCTTGTTAATATTACATTTATATTTACTCTTTACTCACATCATTTACATGTCATTTCTTTCTTCAGCTAAAAACAAAAGAAGATACTGATAACCAAACATTCCATTGACTTGACTTTCTTTGTATTCTTTTGAGCATACAATAGAAGTCAGTGGGAAAGTCATACAGGTTTGGAATGACGTGAAGTGTGAATGGTTACAACATTTTCATTTTGGGGAGAAGTATCCATTTAATACATTGTAGAGTCAGATTTTAAGGCCATTATGGTCACTTTTCTACCATAGACATGGAGTTGACATTGTGTATGGTAAAATCTGGGTCATCAAGTGAAACAAGTTAAGCACCACTGTTCTTACAAGCTAGAGAGTGAATGTGTTTTGTGGAACTTAAAAAAAAAAGATGCAACCAGGCTGTTTCCAACTGGAACCTTTATTTTTCACGCCTGTTCATGCTTCAAATGCAATAAAACAAAAGTGCAGAATGTCTTAGAGGAAGCTTTTTCGACATCGTATCAGAACCCATGTCCTTGACACCTTATAAAATCCATTATGTCCAAAATGTGTAAGCTTGGTATGTTTGATTTTAAGGCTTATTATCAAGTAAAGGGTGCTGCAGGCTAATGCACTTGCCAAACACTTGTCTTTGTCCCTGTCTTTCCGAAATCACATCCAAGACAGTAAGCTGATAGGGGAGGATCAATCGAAATAGATCAGACTTTAAAGACTGTTAAAACAGTCTTACTCTTGGATGCAGATCCTCTTTCATAAAGAAACTTGGCTAGTTGAAATCAATATCGAAGGCTCCACTTCTTTCTTTTAATGCCTCCGCTCTACCTCCGTTGGGTGGTGGATGTCCTGCAGCGCATCCTATAAATATGTTTACTTCGCCTTCCCTCTTTATTTGGCCTAATGAGCAGACAAGCTCAACTTTAACGGCTCAATACTTGATCTTCACCTGACCTCCCTCCAGCCTATTGTAATGCTGTTCCACCAACAAAGAGATGCTAATTTGGAGAGCACAGCATCTGTGTAGCGCACCAGGCACCTGCTTTAGCTAGCACATTGACAGCTTGGCTAGATTTCAATAACAGATCCATACAGCCGTCCTGGCTCACTCCACAGCAGGGCCCCATATTGATGCTTTTGTGTTCTCATGCTCAACACAACAGATTGTTTTTTAAAAGTCATTTCCTGTACCTTTTTTTCTTAAATATTTAGATGTGTATCTCTCGCCCACTTCATGCTGGAGATCATGCGTTATCGAAGAGTTTAAACAGTCTTTGTCCTCTGTCAGCTGTGTAATTGATTGTGGCCTTGTGGGTGAAAGGCCGTAAATGTCCCACAAGTCTCTGCAGTGACAGCAGAGGTGTCTGTACTCGGGTAATGGCAGATTGGAGACAGACGCTAACACTTCAAAGATGCAAGGTCTCTGGTGACCTAATGAGAGGTAAGAGTAGAGAAAGAGTGTTAGAGGATGATGGGAGGAAAAGAGAGAAAGAATGCCTTTGGGTGTTCTTACATTTCACAAATATTGCCATTGTGACCCTCACTGTATCTTAGCCTCGGATTTCAGCTAAGTTAAGGCGGACATTTGTTTTGATTGATATTCCCGTCATCCTATTTTGTCACTATGGTGAAAAGGATGCACATTTTGTATCTTATATTGGGATTTCAGCTCAGCTGAGGATATATATATATATATATATATAGGATGGTGAAAAGGATGCACATTCACAGAAGACAGTAGGAAAAAAAATCCGTTGAACCCTTGTTGAAGTGTCTGAGACTATAAACTGACTATACTGAAAGACATTTACTGAACATTTTTTATGCAAACTATCTATGAGGGAAACTAATGGTGTGTATGATGTGTTTTAACCCCGGAGGACATATTTTGGCAGCAAGTCTCTGGCCAAATACCTTTTTTGTAAATGTTGGATTGGGTTTTGCTCAATGGTCTAAAACGGGGTTTGTAATGCAGAGATCCTCCAGACTGTAATATCTCAAGATTGATGGTATTTGATTTGAGGTCAAGAACGATTATTTAACATTGGTTACTAACTGCTTAATCATGGTTAAAGTAAATAGTATGTTTTATTTGGCAGGATATTCAGCTTAAGATTGATCAAGTATGGTAGATTCAATGGACCATATGCCAAGTTGTGTATTTTATGTATGTTTTATGACTGTGATGTACTGTATTTCATATGGTTTTCAAAGAGGTGGAACTGGAAATCTGTGTTTTTCCTATCCTAATCATGCCAGTTATAGAACTGATAGTACAAATTCATTTTACTTCTAACATTCCTAATATAATTCCACGTCTTTCCGGGAACAATCAATCCCCATTTCAGGTGCGGCTGACAGAGGGAAGTGATTTGGAGTGTGAACACTCATCTGTTGCCCTGGTTATCCACACCATACCTCTGTTCACCGTCTTATGATGGACTGGTCCCCTCGTTGTCTACTGGGAAAATTTCTGTCAGATTTGATTATGTGGGCTGGCAATAAGAGACTGGTTTTGACCTCCAGGACCCTGCTCACTTTTTAACGGGCAAGTGTAGTGGACAGCCCTCTGAGAGTAATCAGTGTCAAATGAACCGTTGATAAATGTGTTTGGCTCTCATTTGAGAATCTGTCATGGAAGCTCACATGCAGAGGAGTCCAAACCTCTTTCCAGCCCTGCCTAGAAACACCAGGAGAGCTGCCTGCCAAGACCACCAATACCTTGCTGTTTTTAGCTTTGCGGTTTTTAAGTTTTGAGTCTTTTCTTTTTCTAGATGGCATACTCCAAATGATGTATCTACTGGATTTTGTGAGTTTGTGTGTTATAGTGGAGACTGCACTGAAAAGGTACACACTTTTACCTAAAGGGTCTTTATACTGGTACTTTAAATGCACATATTAGTACCTAAAAGGTACAAAAGTGTACCTTTTGAAAAGGTACCTCGCCAGTGACAACTTTTGTAATTTTTTTCCTGAGGGTGAAGGTAATCATATGAAGGCTAGTAACTATAAGGTTTTTTTTATACTTTTTTTTATTAAAATATTCTAAAAGGACAGAGAAGTTCTGCTAATTGAAGAATCATTAAGATTTTTATTTTTTATTTTCTTTTTCTGAAAGACATACTATTCTGAAATCATTCTGAAAGACATACTAAATGTATGTGACTGTGAATATTAGAATGATTTCTTTGGAATTGTGACTGAAGACTAGAGTAATGACTGCTGAAAATTAACTTTATCCTCAGAGGAATAAATTACATTTTAAAATATATTAACTGAGAAAACAGCTTAAATTAAATTGTAGTAATATTTCACAATATTATTATTTTTTTACTGTATTTTGATAAAAAATGAAGCCATTATGAACATAAGAGACTTCTTTGAAATAAAAAAAAAAAAAATGTTACCAACCCCAAACTTTTGAATGATAGTGTACCTATTCAAAGTTCTGTTTTCATATTTAAATCATAAATGACCAAACACAAATTTTCTTTTAAACCCTCCCTGTACTTTATTGTATTTACTTATTTATTTATTTTTTTATTTTTATATTATTTATTTATTTATTTATTTATTTATTTATTTATTTATTTATTTTCCTATTCTGTTTGTGTTCCTTTAAGAATGCTCAAGTTCACAAGTTCATTGGTTTGAGATGATACAAAATCTGTTAGATAATATGAAACTCGAGAGCATTATTAGAACCTGATTGTAAAAAGTATTCTGAAATTTAAGCATAATTCCTCTGTGGTCTGGCCTGTCATGTATTTCATTAAGATGCCATTATTGCCTCTGTACCCTGACTCCACTCTGTCAAGCTGTAGGGGCCGACTGAAAGATAGCTCCACCATCTATTGATGTGTTTATTCCCCTGTTAGCTCTCAGTCATAGATGGAAAAATAATTTGTTTTGTGAGAGTAGGAAGGCACTTGCTAATGGCTGAGTGTATTGGAGTGTGTGGGCATTCAGCATAGTGCTTTATGACCTCATAGCTGGACAAGATGTGTTTCGATGATTATAATCATACAAGCCTCTGTACAAGACTTTTGAAATGTTCATTAGGCCAGTGAACGTGTTCATTTTTTCTTGACACTGCAGTCGCATTCACAATCTTAGAGTCACATTTTTAGTTTGATTTCGACCTGATTTGAAAATTATTTTCTTAATGCTTGTTCCTGGTCTTATTGTGAATGATTCATCTATGCATATTATTCCAAAGAAGAACATGGTTTGACTTTGTAATCTTTAATTTAAATGTAATACCTTACTATTCCTCTGAAACAACATTGACTTAAGTGATGCGGGCGATCAAATAATGCATTCAGTCTGGCTTCATTGTGGAATGTAATCTTCGATTTTGCATGATGCATTCAGTTTCTGCTGAAAATAATTTTTTTAAAACAATACTTATTTATTAATTCTTTGTTTATTTATTCCAGAAATAAATCACAGTATAGTAAGTAAAATGGGTCAAATCTGTGTTGACTTCAATTCCACCAACGTCTTGTCATCATCAATAAATTAAAGCACTGAAAGACGGTACAATTCAATTTTATTATGTAAATTAAAATCTAAATTTTAGGACACTTTTCTTTCACTTTTATACTGACATGCCTGTCACTGGCTCTGCTGAGCTTAAAGTATATGACGCTTTTATCTTGGAGTGAATGTGGAGAAATAGACTGTTCTGAGCGCAGGTTTCTAAATGAAGATTAATGCAGGCATGTGGGTGATATTTTATTTGGTATTAGCCTATCAATTTGCTAATGCAAAACTTTGGAGAGTTGCTCCAAAGAACAAGGTGACAGCTGTTGGAAATGGATATTGATTATAAAAGGCTGCTGGGCTTTCTTTTTACTTTCCCCCCTCCTTTCATCTTTGTCTTTCTCCTTTAGTCACGCTGTAATGTCTTATGTAGCGCAAAGCATGATGGATGGCTGAAACAGATTTCAAGGCTTCACGTCTGAAGCGCACTTTTGAGGATACCTGATCGAATTTTAGCCCTCTTTCTGTGGAATCTCTTGGATATCATTATTGATTTTCGACCTTAAAGCTTAGCCATGAAAATGGACCTGTGCACAAATAACTGAATAAAAATAGACTCAGCATTTAAATATTTCCTTTTAGGGCAGTGTAGGATGGCCACATGGGACTGGACATGGACAATCAGAAAATCATTGTGTAGTTAAGTTCACGTGATTACACACCTGTGTAGTGGACCTACATTTGTGTTTCTTAAGCAATGCAAACTTTTAGAAATGAAACACTCTCATTACTTTAGCTTTATTTTTCCACTTACAATGTTCTGTCATTTTTGTTTTCTGAAGGTCATGAATATTTCATGTTTTATAAAGATCATTTTCTGGTGGAAATTGTATTCATAATTTTTTTTTACATAAAGTGGTTGACTTGCTGTCTTGATAAGGCTAATTTCATTATATTTTATGTTTTCTAAATGCACCCAATTAAATAATAATTTGTCAGTTTTTGCATAATTTGACAAATTGGAATTTTGCGTAAAAACATATAATTTAGATTTAAATTGATAAATACAGATCATTTATATAATATCAATATATTTTATTTCACACTTGTCACATTTTAAACTGTAATTCATATTTTAATAATGCATTTTCAAATGTACACTGTAGAAAAATCCAGTTGTTTTTAAAGAAAATAAAAGCAGCTATGGTTGCAAGAATAATTCTGTAAAAATACAGAATACAGTTCTAGTGTCACCTAGGGAATTCTGGGAATGTCAGTTTACAAAGATGACTTGTTATATTTTTACTTTCAATATTTAATAGTATTTTAATGTAAACTAACATGAAATGTAAGGTTGGATCTATAAGCTCCAGGTCTTCTTATACTGAAGCCGATGTTATTGTGGATTCAAGGTTGAACTGCATTATATGATGAGTTTGTTTATAATCTCATATAAAAGCGAGTGCCTGACAGTGTCTTTGTTTGTGTAAAAACGACTTGCTGTATAAACACTCATTCCTTCCACAGTGTTACTCTCTGCTGTGCTTGCCATATTTCGGCAGACGTGTGAATCTGGCTACCCATCTGCATCACAGCTGTGAGGTGTCCTCTTATTTAATTGACATTGACGTGGTGCTCCAAACACACAGCAACTCAGTGGAGCAAACAGCTCCCTGCACTTAATTAAAAACGCTTCTAATGAAAATGGTATTACCATCATTTTCACATTCATTCATTCATTCATTCATTCATTCATTCATTCATTTATGATGTATGTATGTATGTACGTACTGTATGTATGTATGTATGTATGTGTCTGTCTGTCTGCCTAATAAGCAAATTTAAATAACCTTCAGGTCATGGAACACCTCTTTTTGCTGTGAAATCTTTACTGATTTTTGTAAAGTAAACATAAGAATAACTATTATATTGTTTTTTATATTTTAATATGAACACTTACTGGACTGAAGCAGTCATCTTTTATCATCTTTTTGTTTCGTATGTCAGACTTTACAGGGTTAATGATTTGTTAGTCAGCCTGCTTTAAATAAAGCTTTTTATTTATAAAAATTGCTATTTAAATAAACCAAATGAAGGTTAAAGGTTAGGTTCAGCCCACTGGAAGACCAAGCACAGCAGATATAAACATGCCACTAACTGTAATCCATTGATGGCTCAAATTAATTTGACCCTTTAGTCGTAGATCAATAGAATTGATTATGATAATCACATCATTGGGAAAAGGTCAAAGGTTAAATGAGTTTAAAGACTGGTAAAAACCATTATCGCTCTGACCAATGCTCTGGCTCTCTCTTTAAAACTGCAGGAGGGTTTCTGATTATGTGATATTATAAGTGCAATGTTACATAATGTTGTCACAAAACTGTAAGCGTGAGTCTGTATATCATAATGTGTTCATCTTCATACAGTACTGTATCTTCCCTGTGTTTCAGCTTCAGAAACCATGCAAACATTTGGAAAATTGAGCAGCCAAGCCTCAGAGATGCCAGAATATCAAGATATGTTTGATGTGACAGATGTGTTAGCCCGAACTGACACAGCATTCAGACGGGGTACTTACTGTTGACATATTGGGGGCAGAAGAGGATACGTCTGCTGTCTACACTGACTGACTGTACCTAGACAGGCCTTGTGTATTTATAGTTTGATATGATGAAGCTTTTGCTTAGGAGTGCAAGAATGCAAAGTTTTGCATTGATGTGAAGTTTGAACTTTGAATGGTAGTCATTGTTTTAATAGTCAGAGTTGTTGTCTTTGTGACTTGATTGCATTATCAGAAATAATCAAAGCAGTTTGCATCTATTAAGATGGCGCTGGGAAAAAAATGAGCAGGGAGGGAATGTGTGAAGAGTGGCATGTGGAAATTCAGACTGTCCTTGGGCCTGAACCTTTTACTGCTCTGTTAGTTTGCCTTTAGCCCAGAGAGGCATTAATTAAGGGTTCATTTAATTTCCTGAATTAGACAGAATTTGTCAAACACTGCTATTCGAGCCCTGTGGTCCTTGAAGTTTCATCAAATGGATGCTGCAGGTCACAAAACACTATTTAGCAGATTTTTACACTAGGTGTGCCTGGAAAGAAAATTTCGTATGTCTGACATTTTTAACTTGCAAGGTTTTTCCACCTGAAATGAATCCAGGGATCACGAAAAGCTTTGATTTGTTTTTATTTCTACATTCAGTGATGGATATTCTCTTTTTCAGACCTCCACTTTGCATGGTGTAAAAATGTCTTGTGTTACCTTGATGACTCATTTGAATAGTCAGATGATTCATTCATTTATATGGTTAAATAACTCTTTCAGAATGACCTTTTAGCTGAATAATGTACTTGAATGCCATGTTTAAATAATGATAGTTTTGATTTCCATCCATTTAACTTGTCTCAATAATGTGTAGGATTTTCAGTCTGTTTTATGATTTCTTTTAGCTCAATTTTCTTCATCAGTAATTTCATTCAAAATGGTTTAATCACCAAATTACATATGAAAAGGCAACAATAAAACTTAACTTTTCGTATTTATTGGGTTGAAAAATTGTAGTTTCTTATTGGGTTTTATAATATTTATGCTATTCATGCAAACTTGCAAACACACCTGAAGCAAGAAAGCTACATTTTTTGTCAGCTGCAGTGTGAACAGTAATGAAATTCAAAGGTACGTGACATTTCCAGTATGAGGGCAGCAGGAACATCCCTAACTCGCAAAAACACACTTAATGCAGTGCTCCCAAACTGCCTTAAATTGGTTATTGATTTTGATTTTTCAAAAAGCAACAGTGCATCTGCTTTAGTCAACGGCTTGTGACATTTGTGTTCGCAGCAGTGATAAGTGAAATCATTAAAAAAATAAAACGGCCAAAAATGTGACCTAAAAAAAGATAATAACGACCATACACTCTAAAATAAGCAGGAAATAGTCAATCTGAGAGCTTGTTCAGATCTGATACAATCACAGCTCTCAATAATGGCAAACACATGTGATTTTACAGCAGCGCAGCACGCTCAATTCATTTCCTCTGTGCTTTTGCTTAGCATTTCCTGTAATTTAACAGCACTGTGATCTCTGGGCCTGACACGTGTGTTTCATATTAAAAAAATAAATAATTTTTTTTTTTTTTTTAAATCTCCGGTTTCAACACTGCAATGCACATTATTGTATTTTCTTTGTATAAAGTAAATGTCCATCTGTGAGGCTAATGTGTGTTGTGCACGATCCAAAACTATTAAAGTATTTGGAAGACGTGAGGCCTCCATACTGTATTCTCATAAACTGTGAAATATCTTTCGTATTGATTTGCAGACAATAAATATTCTGTTGGTAACTGGAGAGGATAAAATCTTTAAGACATATTGTGCGTTATAACTGTTAGTCATTGACTTTTAAATGTGTTAGCTGTCTTTTATCACAATGAGCAGGTTTTAAGGTACGAGTCTTAATTGGAAATCTTAAGGGCACACAGTGACCTCAGGCATGCTCAGGGCTGCCGGAGACCTCTGGACCCTAAGAGGAGATTGTTTTTGGGGAGGCTGTACAGTTCTTCATGGGAAGGCACTCTGGCTCCAGGCAATACAGGACTCAGTGGAGAATATAATGGAGAAGAGAGAGCTGACTCAGGATAAGATGCAGAGTGTAGAATAATAGTGAGGGCGAGAGGGACAGATTTATGTTTGTGTTTGTGTGCCTGTGTTAGTGACCTACATATCTTGAAAACATTCTCTGTTGTATAACTCTACCCTGGTTAGCATAAAAGGACAGAATTGGGGGACATTTCTTGTTGAATAGTTTCAGTATGTTACAGTCGTGAAGCTGATGTTATCATACCAGCACAACCACTTCCTCTCTCATGTTTCCTCAGACATAACAAACAACACACAGCAATTTTCCTGTTTACCGTGACAATGGAGAGCTGTTAATCTCAGCGATACATACAAACATTTCTCATTCAGACAACAAGTGAAATCAGAGAAACCACCGGGTTCCAAAACCCTGTCAGCAAGCATACACACTCAAATGAGCACACAAAATGAACATGTACTGTATTTCTCTTAGCTGGTGCGCTTGTCTATTCTCAGACCCCTTCATTTGGAGGGAAAGTAAATACATAAGCTGAAACAGCAGTGCTGGGAAAACAAAATGCTTAAGTACTAAAATTAATGAGTAGGTCCCATGGAGGGCTTGACTGAAGTGGTCTACTCTGGTTTGCCTACATCTTCGATCTGCTTTTCTTCTCCAGAGGGCATGTGATTGTCTTTTATTGCAAGTCTAACCATTGCCGACATTGTCTTACAGATGCTACAATTTCATGCCTCCACGATCCAGCGCCTCACTTTGGGGTCTGCTCACTGTGCATGTGACCACTCACAGCCATATGGTCAGAAGATATTGATTTGGCTTTTTTTAATCTGAAAACAAGTTTTTTTGTGCAGGAAACTGAACAGGTAATTTAGTCCCGAATTATGCCATTCTCAGTAATCTATTAGAGGATTTCTAGTTACTGTATATGTTTGAATTTTAAACTAGCTGATCTGAAACAGAATCTGAGCTGATTCACTCTTAACCCTTTGAGTGGTACGGTCCCACATGTGGGATTTTTAAATACACATAAGTACTAGTAAAACAGTACATTTACCACTTGTAAAATACACACAGATGTCTAAGGAAGCAATAATTAACAATCAATTCAAATATAATTTACCAAAGTATTTTATTCATTTCAAATACAGTGTAAGTAACTATAAAGTGTAAACTATTCTTCTCCCAGTTCACCGGCCACTTACTTGCATATAGGCTATTGTGGGAGAAATTGATGAATTCACGTGCTGTACATGTTCCTGATTTTGCAAATTGCAGTGTTCATATTTAATCAATTAATCATAAGTCTTCTCCTCCCATCCCATTTCTACAAGTGATCCTTGCCTTACTGTGGTAGTCATCACTGTTGTTGGTTGCCAAGTTGAGGGGACAAATGGGTTGAAATTTGTATGTATTTGTATGACGTTTGGACCATACAAATTACGGGAGTTTTACCAGAGGCGAATGTAGCAAACATATAAAATTCGCCCAGTGGGATTTTTTTTATAGAAAAATTTAAAATACGGGAGAAAAACGGGAAAAAATTTAAACAGGGATAGAATGGTAAAATACAGGAGAAACCCGGGAAAAACGGTAGGTATGACAGGCATTATCCAGATCAAGAGCAATAAAACAGTCTTTAACCAAAAACAAAAAATATCTCATAGCAGGAGAAGAGCGAGTCTTGGTATATTAATTCATTATAAGTGTAAAATGTTTTATAGTTTCTAGCACTGGAACAAAGCATGTTAATTGTCGCAATCTGGTGCCATACTACAATTTTTACATTTCACAAACAAGATAAATTAAAGTTATAAAGTCTTGGATCTTGCCCATCTGAACTTTTCTGAGGGTCATTTCTGATTTCAGCTGCCCTACTAAAAAAAAGTACATTACAGTGGTATATACATGGTGGACTTGCATAGCAATACTGTTCATTTGTGCATATATACAGTGTATATACAGTGTATATATATATATATATATATATATATATAAACACACACACATCTAACACATCACTTTTTCTCAATTGGTTGTTTTCAAGCAATCTAAACCAGTGTAATTTCAGCAAACAGTACTTCAGAAGACTAATCTAAAGCGGTCACTTTAGAGTCAGTCACTTGAGAACAGATTTTAGTCAAATGAAACGTCTCCAGGCAGCATGGCATAGTCACAGCCGCAATTATGCCTTTTCTGTTTGGATGTTTGTAATTGTTTCTTTTATTTAGGAGCCCTTGAGGTCCTCTGGAGAATCATAAATTGTGTAATTAGGGGCAGTGAATGGAAATCCACAACATTTTGCCGTCTTCTAGTCTGATCTCTCCCAAGTATCTACAGTCTTTCAACTCTTAGCCCTGAAGCCTTCTGAAGTGTTTTATTCTCCTTTGCGACTGGATGCCTCTGAAAACTGAAGCACTTTGTGTAAAAATGTATTTATGTTTGTTTTGTTCCAATAATTGCATTGTTCAAGATGTTTTTCCCCCTCACTGCCATTTTCACACGCTGTTGTCTGTGTTTGGGACTATTTCAGTTGGTGGGGGGAGGATTTTTCATTAACTGAACTACTTTTGTAAGTGTCAGAGGCTGGTTTGACTGACAGTGCTGTTCGATTGCACAGTTGTTCAGAGATTACTCCATTCCACAGTGGGCGTGGCTGAGGGAAATTGATCAAGCCCCCAGTGCCTGTTCCTATATCCTGCCTCATGGCAGGTAGAAATGGGCTGTGAATGGACTGCAGTCTTCTGGAAATAGGATTGGATTGGGAGTGAACTGAGGTGGGGAAGTTTGCATTTCACTGGCAATGCTCTCATCCCCACTTTTCAAAATGGAGTTGACCTCATTGATTTAAAATGCTCTGGATTTGCAGTTGACTAGCCGAAAAAGATATTGAGAAGAAAGTCAGTTTTCATTTGAATTAAGGGTTACAATAACAACTCACCCGAAAATTAGTTTTTCCATTACTTATCAATATCTAGAACTTTTTAATTATTATTATTTTTTTTAACTAACCTGAAAATGTTAACATTCTTCTAAATAATTAATTCTATGAAAATTAAAAATAATACAGAATCATAAGCATATATTTGCATGCTGAGAGGAAAAAAGTAAACTCACTGATCTAATAATCTAATAATTAGATCTAATAATATATATAATCTTTTGGACATTTTTCCACTTCAGCTGTGACACAGCTCTAGCTTCATGTACTATGTATCAGAATGGAATACAGAATGTATGCTGTATGTTCTATAATGTATCAGATCAAATCATCAGTGCTGAATTGAGCTTAATGTAGCGGTGCAGTTATTTTCTTTGCTGTGAGGTGTGTGAGACAGCCCTCCGTCATCATCTTTCATCTCCGTCCATGAGTATACTCATCTTTCCACTTCTTCTCGTCTAACATACCAGATCATCTTTTCCTCCAATCACTCATCATTACAGTACCAGAGTACTAGAAGCGTGGGACTCCTCTTCCTCATTCTCTCTCTCTCGCTCTCTCTGGCTTGATCTCCACTGAGCTAAATTCTGTGATTGCAGTTGGGATTTTTGCCCTGCTTAAAATGTTCATAAAGATAGTTTGAGGGATTTTATGTTGGAAATAAACTCTTTTTGTGACAAACTCTGTAGCTGTAGCTCAGATGATAGAGCATCAGCAACACCTACTATATGTCATGGAACTGAAAAATGTATACCTTAAATGCATTTTGATTGAAGAGCATCTGCCAAATACATAAGTGTAATGGAATGTTAATGCAAACAAATGATAAAGGGAATTCTTCATAAATGTGTTGTATACTCATCTCATACTTATAAGTAATCTAATTGTAGACATATGTTGCTTAGAAACAGGATATAAGATATTGCACTGACCAATTCTCTTTAAGAACGCAGAAACTTATACAGTATATATAAATACACACTGAATATTTAGTGAGTTGAGTTCTTAATGTTATCTCAGTGCACACATTTTTCAAACTGCTTGTCCTAGGTAGGGTTTCAGGATGCTGAAATATATCCCTGGATGGATGGCCAGTCTGTATACAAATTATACAGTGTTTGGGATCAGTATGATTTTATTATTATTTATTTATATTTTTAATAGAATGGTATTTAGTTGATCAAAAGTGACAGTAAAGACATTTATAATGTAAATGTAAAGATTTATGTCATTATGGCATTTAGTTTGTCATTTACAAAAAAAAAAGGTATTAAGGTGCACAACTGTTTGTAACATTATTAATATATTATATATATATATATATTAGCTCCAAATCTACATTTTTTAATGATTTCTGAAGGATCACTGCAAGGTAATGGCTGCTGAATATCTTTACCATTACAAAAATAAATTAAATTGTAAAAATGTACTGAAATAGAAAATTTTCAATATTACTTTTTTTTAAAGCAGTATTTCTGACATATAAATAAACAAATAAATCTTAAATGGTGGTATATATGAAAAATCATTAAAAGGCATTATTAAAAAATATGCAATAGTATATTTTTAATGAACTTTATTCTTATTTAATAATTGCTGCAAAAAATATCTGATACATACCGTATTAAGTACACTATTATATTAAAAAGAGGAAATTTATGGTATAAAAAAGGGCAGCTGTAGTTGCCCAATTTTATCATTTTAGGTCACACTTTATTATAAGGTCTAATTCACTATGACTTTTGCCTCAATAAATTTCTAATTTGCTGCTTATTACAGTAGTTAGTAAGGTTTAGGTATGGGGTAGGATTAAGAGATTTAAAATATGGTCATGCAGAATAAAGCATTAATATGTGCTTTATAAGTATGAATAAACAGCCAATATGCTAGTAATATGCATGCTAATAAGCAACTAGTTAATAGTGAGAATTGGTCCCTAAACTAAAGTGTTACCTAATTATATATATATATAAATAAATAAATAAAACAAAATTGTAATTAATAATAAAAATTATTAGTAATAGTTGTCATTGAATGAAAAGTGTCACACAGGAAATTGTGGGAATGTCAGTTTTATTTTTTTATTAAGATGACTGTTACATTTTTTACTTCCAAATGCTGTACATTTAACAGTAGTTTACTGTAAAATTACATAAATTGTCTCATTAGCTCTATTACAGTTTTTCATCACACTCTAGTAAGGGAAATTACCATTAACCAATTAGCAGGTTTTTACTGTAGCATTTTCACAGTTTTTCCTCATAAAAAAATTAAATAAAAAAAATAAGTTGAAATGAGTACCAGACTGCGAGACTGCAATATAAGTAGATCAGAGCAGTGTCTGTGTGTGGTAATTCATCATGGCCAAAAAAGCCCATCAGCAAGTAAATCTAGATTTCCCTGAGCTCACACAATGGCATCATCCACTCTTTTCCAGTGCTCAGACAGGGCATTCTGCGATCTAACGTTTGCAAGATGTGGCACAATGTTTCTGGAACACACCACAAAAAAGACAGAACCAACGCTCATTTTTATCCCACAATCTACTGCAACCAGCTGAAACGAGTGCCAGCTGCACACCAAAAAGCAGCACATCTGCAGAGGGTTAGAGAAAATCTAGACCTCCACTGAGAAATATCCTGTACGATCCACCAACTCCCCACAAAAGCCCAAAATAATGCTCTTTTTGAAAGAGGAAAGTCAACCAAATGTTATTGAGCGGTTCAATATACCACTCACAATGTGAACACTGGCGACCTGCCCGGTGCTGGTGGAAAGCAAGGACAGCCGTCAAAACATGTAGAGTTAGATGGTGACAGCTCTCCCCTTTCTTCTCTTTTTCTTTCTCTGGCGTGGCAGAATACAATGGGCGCATTCTTTCCTGCATGGGTCAACAGTATTGAGCTCACTGTAGCGCGCTGATCAAAGCAGGCGCGATATGGCCAATGCATGTAACACAATTTAAAGCGCCATATTCACTTTTTAAATTAGGAACTTTGATAGCTAATGAAAATTTGAGACCGGAAGTGCTTTGATAGACAAATAAAAATTCCATGAAAAAAAAATAACTTGGAATGAAAACAAGCACAGAAAGAGGCAGCAACAACGTCAGCTATGGTATCTCAAAAACTGCTTTTAGTGTACGAGTCAAGGTCAAATGCTTTAAAGACTTCCTGATTGAAATAAGTGTGGTTGTAGATTGAGAGGTGCAGACTCATCAGTACACAAGTCAGAGGAGCAGTTAGATTTTTTGGTGAGTTATGCTGGTAGGATGGTTTTCTAGCAGGCTGATAGACGGGCATCTGTTCCTACAGGCTCTAATTAATATCCGCCGTCTGTGAAGTTACATCTCTACTGTCAAACGCTACAGCTGATCGTGCATGGAAAAGTCTGATAGATATGTCAAGTACTGATATTTGTATTCCATAAAATCTTCTTTTTTGTTCCGTTTTTGTAAGTCGCTTTGGATAAAAGTGTCTACTATATGCATAAATGTAAATGTAATGATACTGATATTAGACATTATAAAAATTTATACTGTAGTTTTAAATTCTGGATGTTGAATGGTCAATTACAGCCTTGCCATATTCCTACTATGTAATCACAACTTTGTTCATGATATCACTGAATAGCTCTTTTAGTGAATTATTATTTTTGTTAAATAACTAAATTCTGTTAAGTTAGGGACTGTTTTTTTTTTTAGTGAAAGGATGGTGCTTTTTATTTTTGGTAAATTTATAAAAACAATAACATTGAATAATGTTACTGAAACATTCTACTGTTGCACTCTCAGAAGAAAAAAAAAAGCTGGGGCAGTACACTTTTGTACCTTTTAATATGTATAAACTAAATTGACAGCTTTTGTATCTTTTTTTTATTTTCTTTCTTTTTTTCAGAAAGTGTGTTTTAATTCTAATCAATTTACAGCTTTTTATAATTATTTTTTTTTCCTACTGTCAGTAGCACCTTGCTTGGCCTGCAGATTGATTGTTTTTGTAATAAAGTTCTATTTGTTTGTAGTGTTTTATTTTATTTTATTTTATTACATTACTGTGGACAAGTGAATTGACTCTCCAACATAGCATTATACTAAATATTCTGTTGTTTAGATGTTGTGTCACTTGCAGCATATACATCTTAGTGGATTATAATCAGAACAGTTTATTGTGAAACTCTCTCTCTCTCTCTCTCTCTCTCTCTCTCTCTCTACCATTCAACCATTCAATTTTTTCTTTGGGGGCGTAACATGAAAAAAAAAAATGTTCAGGAGCTACAGGAAATCCTCTATTGATAATGCAAATTGTTCATTGTGTCCTAGTGTGGCTGATGTTAATTTTAATAAAGCTGCTTACAATGTTCTAACTGTACAATCTTCAGAAACACCATTCACAGAGCCCTCTCTGAACATGTCTACAACAGCCATGACAGTGTTGTTTGTAAGTAAGCCGTCCCTATAGATGTGTTTTCCGACGGCTGGACTAATCTAGTTAAATGTGAAGATCCCCTTTTGAAATTCTCCCACACTTCCTGTGGCTCATCTTCTACCACAGTCAAACAATAGCTCAGTGAGGAGCCAGATCATATTAAACACAGAGGACTGCGTGCAATCACATGTTCCCCCAGTATCTCAATAAGTGTCAAACCAGCTGTTTTTTTTTTTCTCTCTCCGAGCAACAAATATGATTTGGTTTACAGAGGAAGTGACATAAAAAATAAACATGTGACGACGATGTGCTACGGTACCTTTTTTCTATTCAGTATCATGTGAGGATGGCACTTCTTGTGCTCTGAACGTTTTGTTTAATGAAAGTAATGAAAGTAAAGGCCGGACGCACTGGGAGCTAACGCTAAACATCACCGCTAATCAACTAGGATTACATGAGGCCACAACTAAGAGTATTAAGTAATTCAAATTTATTTGTGCATTTATCTAAATATATTTAATTTTCAGGTTGGATTGGAGTGGCTTTGAATTAGCATTCAAGAAATATGTGTCCAAGATTAATGTATAAAGTGCTTCCCAGTTAAACACATCCAAGAGAGAGCACAGTGGGAACGGATTGGTTCCTGGACAGTCATGCCATCCAGTCACGTGACCCAAATTGAAACCTCTTCAATCTCCCTTTGTCATGTTCACCATATTAAGCAATCATATGACACCAGTAAGCAGGGCAGAAAGGATGACCGGCTGTCATTTAGGACAGCGTGATGGATCACCCCGTGATAATGTGTTATTTTACAAAACCACAAATTAGGCTCAAGTCCATAAATTAGCAGATGCGAACAATCGGCCACAGTAGGACATATTGATTCATTTTGAAATACACATCGACATAATTTGAAAAGGTTATATGGTGAGGCGAAGAAGGCTCGAAAGGCCAAAACATGACGGATAGGGTTGTCGGGCATGTGCACAAACTTTGCAGACAGATTCACTCTGAACAAATGCAGAAACACACAAAGCAAACAAATTCACTTTTACTCACTCTCTATGTAACACACACACGGTAGCAAGTCCCGAGGGTGTTTAGTCTAATTACCGCGCTCAGTCATGCTGTCAGACAGGGGCTTAGGTGTCTCTTAATGTGAGCGCAGAAGGCATTAAAAGAACACAGGAGCCTGAGCCTGGATGGTGCGATATAGATCCACTCAGATCTCCAGAGGCTTCGGACAGCAGCGTCGGAAAACCCTGCCTCTTGTAAAAATGGCCCTGAATGATCACCCCACACACACAATTCACAAGCTCACAATAAACGTTGATAATACCTATTTTATTTTACTTCTTTGCTTAACAAGAAGACGTCCCACCTGTGATTTCTTTACTCTATAAACACTCCATGTTTTATTATTGTGTAATGGGAACACAAAAGACCATGTAATACTCATTAAATGGAGAAACTACTTTCATATTTTCTGTTCTCAGCCGAGGCACTCCGACAAAGAGGCCCGTTCTGACATGTAACGAACCTGCTATGGCAAAAGCGAACTGTTAGTTATGATTTGTGTACTGTTTGAACTTCTGTAACGCAATATGATTTGTTTGAAAAACCGTCCGCAATGTTCATCTGTACTGTCTTGCCTGCTGATTGTATTATTGTGGCCCTACAGGCTGCCCATAAATCTGTCCGACTGCCATACTAATGATGGCTGAAAAATGATTGTGTGTTCCATATGATGTGTGTGTGTGTGTTGTATAATGCACAGCAAGACAAAGGAGAGAAAGAGAGAGTGGGGATTGGTTGTAATGGCCATAACATAGAGTGAGAAGAGAGGCAGGAGTGCTTTTTAAAGCTGACCTCCTCTGACCCGTTCTCTCTCCGGAGAATATGACATCCGTCATCCGATTGTAAATAGTGCAAAGATTATCAGAGTACATTTTACAAGAAAAAAAAAAAATCTATTTTAGTTTTTCTGTTTCAAAATATGTTAAATTCAATGTGTTTCTTGCCATTTCTTTGCAATTGTTTGTGAAATTTACTAGAAATTTCTTAGCAAAAATTGTTTCTACACCATTTTTGTGTGTGTATGACGAACAGTTTAGTGCAATTTAAAAAAGGAAAAGAGATGCCAAAGCTTCAGGTGAGAAATTAAAAATATTAGCTTTTATTACAGCGACATGAAGAATCTCAATGCGTACACCCTTTTTTTGCGAGCTCATAGAAATCTGCAGCGTGTGGAGAGATGGGCATATAGCCTACAAAAACAAACAAACAAAAAAAAACAGAGTTCATTCACAAAAGGATCACCCCAAACACATGTACAGAGCCAGGGCAAAACAAAAGACAACAACTCGATAGACAATTTATAAGCAAGATTCATCTATCATCTTCTATCATATTAACAACATTCCACATCCTGCCAGTAACACTGTTCAGTCACACAACCACCTGTTTTGGTGAGCAGATATATAAAATTTTGACAGCTGTATTTGCAAAACTGGAAAGTTTATGTTGCAGTAGTAAAAACTGGAGCTTATGTTTTATTAATGGTCATTAATTTTGTTATTATCATCACCATCACTATCACTATCATCGTTATCATGTTTTTATTATTTCAATGCAATTATCTGCAGCCAATTTAGCCACATCAGCATATTGCCTCCCAAAACAGAGATGAACGTATTTAATTTTGGACTGAAAAATGAGCATAAAAATGGATGAGTTTCAGGCCTTCTGCAATTATTTTACATATTGAAATCTCAGATTTAGTTTATAATGTTCATTAACAATCTCAGGATAGAAAAAAGAATTAATCTAAATGCACAATCACTTGTTGAAGGAAGTGTTTTTTTCTCTCTCATTAAAATATGCAAGGGAAAAAACTAAAGAAAAGTGCAATAGTAGTGATCCTTGCATTTATCAGTATGATTTATATTTTTGATTGATGATTTGTATTGTTGTGTATGCCATTTTAATTAGGGGAACTAAATACGTCACCATTTTAAATATGGCTTAAATATGACTTGAAAAGTATCCAGTTAAACATATTCTAATAACAGATGATGATGGATTTTCCTTAAAAATTGACAAAAGGAACTGTGGTTATGTGTGCTTAGTTAAACCCACATGGAATCTGTGGAAAAAAAAAAAATACTCATATTTCCATTCTGATAATATTATTATCATATTCAAATCATTTCAGCAAAATTCCACAGATTTTCCCATAAAATAAGTGCAGGAAATGTGAAAGAAAAACCCTACAGATTCTAAGTATGTCTTGCGATTAGTTACAGTGTTGTGCTGAAGCACTGAAACAATCAATGACATAAAAGGAATCAAAATGTGAAATGACGTCAGGGAATCATGATTTGAAGTATGATTACTGTATCTCTCATTTCCATCTGTTCCTGTAATTATGTCTCGTATATATTTAAATAAAACAGGTAGACTTCTACTTTACAGAACAACCTCACTAGTACAAAAATATACAGTGCAGCAAATCAGTCTCATTAAAGTTAGCATGAGGAATTTAGTTCAGCCCAGTAGAGTCGTGAAAATCTCTCCTTCCCTATATGCACTTGTGCAGATCGAACACGTTTCCACAAACAGCAGACTAAAACAGCGGTAATCGCGTCAAGTCTGGCTTTAACATCGAGCTCCAGCTTAACAGTGACGCAATGATAAATACTATATACATTATACTTCATGATATCGTTTCTAATGGGAGGATGAGGAAAAAAAGAGAGAACTGCACAGTTAATAAGGCATCTAAAGTCAAGCAGCTAAGGGCACCACTTGAGTGAAAAACTGCAGTCACTGTCACCTGTCAATCAAAGATGAAGCTTAGGATCCATGCTACATTCCAGAGATGAGTTATTATCGCACATCGGCAAACGACGGTGATAACGCCACCACACGGCCACTTCCTCCTCTTCATACTAAATAAAAGTACATCATTACAAACATTCTAGTTTTTAGTGTTTTTCGTCTTCTTTTTTTTTTTAAATCAACACTGTACATTTTATACACTATAGTACAATAGTCGTCACGCACTACGAGTGTAAACGTAAAGACAATGCAAACGTGGTGCACGCACACTTCATAATGACCTTTCAAAGTTGTCTTTGCTTGATCTGATGTGTACAAACCTTGCAGTGATACAACACGTTGGCATATCTGTGCGGCGAATGGACAGAAATGACATTTCAATTTTATTTAAGACATCTGGAAGTGTGTTTGAGAAGTCAGACAGTTTCTTATTTAAATGCTTGCACTGTTTGCATAAGCAACACGGCGATGAGTGGAGAGCAATTATTTCTCAGCTTATCTTGTTGTTCTGTGCACGGCACGGCCTTAGACGCCTCTTTTGTCATTGCAGATGTTTCCGGCCATCTTTGCTGGTGGAATGCAAACCTCTGTTGCCTTTTCGCCTGAATACTGGATGCTGTGACCTGAATCCATCTGTGCTCAAACGCTGCCTCAATTATGGCAAAATAAATATATTGTAAACATCATTTGATATTTTACTGTGGCTTATAAGTGATGTAGGAGGACAGACTGGTATTCCAAACATGGATGTGAGAAAAAGAAACAACAACCCCCCTTTTAAGAATAACAGTCCGACCTCTGATATGCAAAACGCCAAATATGAAATACAAATGTTGAAACTGTAAAACACAAGCTGTGAATTCTCCCTAATGTATTTTTTTGTTTCACTTTTGTTTAATAACCATACTTCATATCTGATTTGCCGTGGCCTTGTCAAGCGATTGTAGATCAGTCTCAGTGTGTCTCTCTGCTTGTAGGAAGCTCGGACGTGCATGGACGGAAGCCAGAGCGCTGACAAAGGGGTTGTATGCAGAAACATCCAGGGTGGGAACTGTACGGTGAAGCTGCTGATAGGGAGTGTGGTGGGAGCAGTTGGTAACTCTCTCAGTCTGTACGCTCTCAGGCAGTGGAGAAGGCTTGTTATACTTGCACACGAGTCCCCTGTGCATGCAAACTCTGGACGGCCGAGAGAATCTTCTTTTGGTGCCCAACCAGAGTCAAGCCCATCTTGCTTAACTCACTGAGGAAGGAGGGATAGAAAAAGAAAAAAAAACGTTCAGGAAATCATTTAATATTGGATTCCGTTTATTAGTTGTTTGGTTGTAGATTAAAGAACAATAGATTTATAGTAGTATCATTTCTCTGATGTTTCTAAATAATTGTTTTGCCCTTACTGAAAGTGAAATAGTACAGTAATCAGATTGATATACTGCAATAAGGAGCATGATTTTAGAACTGAAGAGATTTCTTTGTGGGCGGAGCTACCGAGCACTACGTTATAAAAATACAAACCAAGCAATCTTTTTCCATGACACTTACTGCAGCTGGTTAGGACACAAATTAAAATTTTGAATAACAGGATTTATCACTTTATCCTGTGTATACTGGTTAGAACACTGTGTTAAAGCAAACCAAGAAACCTTAGAAAAGTGAAAAACAAAAACAAAACAATACACTACCTTTCAAACATTTGGTGTCAGTAAGATTCTTAATGGGTTTGAACGTTATCCACTCTTTTTCTCACCAAGGCTGATGCGTTTATTTTTTTTGTTATAAAGTAAAAGTAAGTAATGTTGTATTGTAAAATAATTATTTATTTTAAATGTTTTTTTTTTTTTTTAATACATATAATTTATTCCTGTGATGACAAAGCTGTTTTTTTCAGCCATTATTAATAATGTCAAATTTTATATCATCAATGGTGCAATCAGTTTTGCTGTTTAATATTTCTTAAACCATGATACTTTTTTTTAAGATTCTGTGATGAATAGAAAGTTCAGAAGAACAGCTTTTATTTGAAATAAAATAAATAATAAAAAAAATTATAATAAAAGTAATAGTATTAAAATATCTTACTGACCCCAAACTTGTGAAAGGTAAAATAAAATAAAATGGTCTACTAGCCAAAATATGAGTGTGTTCATTAAATAACACTGCACTTACACTAGTGTGGTATACAGTATTTGTATTTATAGGTAAACAAACTTACCACAAGCTGATGTACAGTATGGAATCTAGAGAAACGTAGCCCAATCTGGCGAAGTTGTCTTTATATTGACCCATATTGATGGCATCCAGCCATTCATCCACCGTACTCACACTGAACTCTGGGGTGGTGGGGTCTTCCCTGGAAAGGAAATTGAATTTGAATCATTTGTGGTTTTGTTCATTGCTAAAACATTGAAAACAAAGCTGGAAACCTGGTCTTCCATTATAATTGCCTTTAGAGTTAGATATAGTATTAAGGCTTTGGCTTCAGGCCTACAGTTAAGAAATATCTAATCAAACTGTCACTTGTTTCGCAATTCATGATAGTTTAATGATAGCAATTTCTTCTGAGAGTCGATAGCTTAAGCAATTTCATAAGGTGAGGATAAAGTTAAGAAGTTGCAGTTGAGGTTAAAACCTATTGTGATGCCTTTCCGTTCTTCATGACAGACGGGTTAGGTTCACGCTGCTGAGTGACAGCAGCATTTGAGTGAAAACCGGGGGTCAATTCAATCTCAGACCTGGGATGTATTTAACACCCTCGTTCTTCTTTGTCCTCTTTGGACACAGAGGGATAAAATGACTGGCAGGTTGGGCTGTAATCAGAGAGACTGTGATGGGCTTGAGGAAGCGGATATCTCATGAAGGGCTCTGAGTCACTGGCTTTACGGCTGTAATGTGAACTCTGCCTCTCCGTCTCCAGCGCTCCTGATAAACCGCAGGTGGAGGGAGAGTCTGTGCTCTGTCTCATGTCAGGTTTTACAATGAGGGTTCAGACTATCTATACAACTATGTCTTTTTACAAAGCTGTGAGATGAATGTCTGCTGGAAAAGGATCAGTGACACTAGCTTGGTTATATTAGACAATACGGAGTTTTTTTGTTGCTCACCAAGGCTGCATTTATTTTTTTTATAATATAACTTTTCCATTTAAATATATTTTAAAATGTTATTTATTCATATGATGGCAAAGCTGAATTTTCAGCATCATTACTCCAGTTTTCAGAGTCACATGATCCTTTAGAAATCATTCTAATATGCTGATTTGCTGCTCAAGAAACTCATCAATGTTGAAAACAGTACTGCTTAATATTTTTTGTTGAAACACGATACCTTTTTTTCCAGAATAGAAAGTTCAAAAGAACAGAATTTGACTAAAATAGAAACCTTTTTCCAACATTATAAATGTCTTTACGGTCACTTTTGATCAATTTAATGCATCCTTGCTGAACAAAAGTATTTTAAGTAATTTCTTTCATAAAAAGTTATTTAAATAAATAAATAAAAATTGTGCTGACCACAAATGTTTGAATGCTAGTATATATTAACTTCTCTTTAATTTATCTAATTTCAAGGATGTTCAGATATTTGTACAGGAAAGCAGGACTTAACATGATTTATTGCAGTGTGAGCATTACCTAATCCAGGGTCAAAAAGAGGCCTTAATGCAGGGTTAAAAACAGTGTGGAAAGCTTATATATGCACAAATATCAGCTGAATTTGAATGAAATGAGGGTTCATATGAGGCTCTCACCAGACTGAGCTGTTGACAAGCTCTTTCAGACTGTTGGGGTTGCGGATCAGTTTGTCAAGAGTGTTGACGATCTGCCCAAATTTGGGCCGTTCGCTTCTGCTCTTCTCCCAGCAGTCCAGCATCAGCTGGTGGAGGACTACGGGACAGTCCATCGGAGCAGGCAGCCTGTAACCTTCATCTATAGCTTTAATCACCTGCAAGACACACATGCATCAAAATACTGTACAATACAATGTACAAAGTAAAAATGTGCAACTGTATATTCAAGGACAAATTCGACATTTCAATTTTCATATAAAACTACTTTACTAGCTATAAAACTACTACTTTAGTAGCTGAAACCTCATTCAGATTAATAAAAAATACCTTTGACTTCAGTAAATTGGTTATATATAGATATTAATGTGTGAACAGCTACAAAACAATAATACATTAATATAGAATCTTCTTCAAACAGCTTTCTCAAATTTTCTGTCCTTTTGTTGGAATTCTTTTTTTTTTTTTTTTGTAGCACTTGAGCACAATGTAAATGGTCTAATATCAAGCTCCTGGTATATCATTATGGTGCTTCCATGGTATATTCATGCAAGTAAAATTTTTCATTAATATACCAGACTATAACTCATTGGTTCGAAACATGTCCTATATGACTATAACTCATTGCTCCTGTTCTCTGCCACTTCCTGTTCTTAAATCAAAGGAGCTATTTTCTTTTAGACAGGAAACATTCTAACGTTCATTTCTTAGTTTTAGGGGAGCCCAGATCTAAATCATTATCTGCGGTGCCCTGAAGGTCTTCAAGATTTCTTTGACATTTCCTCTGATGGTAATAAAAGAAGAAGTCAGAATGTGTTAGAATAATACAGCAGTGAGGGATGAAGTGTGTTTAACTGGCTTGTATTAAAGACAGGAGCAGCTGGACAGCTCTCGTTTATGAGGCTCCTAAAAACCACTGTTTCTATAGAGACATCACCGCAGGAAGATGTTACTCTCTGAACATTTGCAAGGACACACTGCTCGGAGACTCTGACCCCCCCCCCCCCACACACACCCCCAGAGGCTTCAGCAGAAATGATATTAGTGGAGATATTAGATATTAGTGGAGCAGATTTCAATTTAAACAATACACATGAGAACACGTGTTTCCAGTTTCTCAAGGACACTTACGTCTTGATTAGACATCTCCCAATAAGGCCGCTCTCCATATGAGATCACCTCCCACATGACGATGCCGTAACTCCAGACGTCACTTGCTGAGGTGAACTTCCTGTACGCTATAGCCTCAGGGGCCGTCCATCGAATGGGAATCTTTCCGCCCTAAATAATACAAAAAATAAAAAGAGTTATTATTTATTTATTTTTTTAACTTCAGGTAATTTTGTGTCCCATGGGCAGATTATTATTATTATTATTTTAAACTAACCGATTTAATTTCTTTTCTTTTTGTTATAGTATATGAAGGTCACTACCTTTTGTAGATTTTATTGTTTTACCCCAAACTCAGATTTTCCATTTTAAAATATGATAATCCATCATAAAAATATAAATTAGAACCAGTTAAAACTATGATCATCTAAACAAAGAGTGAAACCATTCTATTATTTATTGTGTAAAAATAAAAAAAAAATCTACCATTTTTTAACACTTTTACGACAATACAGTCATCCCACATTTTTTCTCAAAAATTTGTGTATTTGGTTACGAAAGAGATAATACCGTCAGTGAAGAGTTTGAGATTAAATATGAAACACATGACATATAAAGAAAACATTTTTACTGTGCATCATCTCCATTCAAGCTGTAAGCGTACACATTGTTTAAAAGTTTGTGGTCAGCAAGATTAATTTCTTTTGGAAGAAATTTATATTTTTATTTAGCATATATATATATAATATATATATATATATATATATACACATACATATATATATATTTTTACCCCAAACGTTTGAATGGTTGTCTATGGTTTAATTGCCTGGATTTAAGACAGAAAAGATATTCCAAAAAATGTAATTTCTATCATTGTCATTTCCACCATAAAATGTTATTTAACACAAATATATATTCTGAGATGTGGAGGAAATTACATTGTGGTGTATTTTCCATGATAAAAAAAAAAAAAAAAAAAAAAAACGAATTCTCCACTGTGGGACATTGTTAGTAGACTGATAAAATTGATGAGAGTGTAAAAAGTGTGTTTCAATAGACTTTATTTTCTGAAAGTGAAAGAAACACCCATAAACAAACAGCAGAATAGAGACAATATGTGTCTTTTCCTATTCCAGCACTATGGCAGGGTCTGTATTTTCCTAAATGTTTTTTTAAAAAGCGGCAGTGTTTTGTAGTTAATCTCAACAGTCAAAGTCAAACAAAAGACAAACCGGCTGTACTCTGTATAGACATACAGTACGTGACAAGAGTGCCAAAGAACGGCAGCGGGGCCCATGGGGTAAAATCATTTAAAGAGAATTTCAAAAAGTGATCTTTACAATTTTTTTTTTAATTATATAAAGTCACGGCACATAAACGGCTGCTTCGCGTGGCCTGGAGGGTTCTGTCTCTTCGTGATTTCAGCACTTGAAGCAAT
Organism: Cyprinus carpio; assembly: GCF_018340385.1. Taxonomy (NCBI): domain Eukaryota; kingdom Metazoa; phylum Chordata; class Actinopteri; order Cypriniformes; family Cyprinidae; genus Cyprinus; species Cyprinus carpio. Next base: position 20,321,147 of record NC_056573.1, on the reverse strand, counting down.
GGGGCACAGGGCACTGAATGTCAGAGCCACTTATATTTTAAGAGTTCCTCCCTGTGAGAAACACATTTTACCTTAGATGCGCACACACGGACATCAAAAGGCAATCTGCGGGGGTCTGTTCAGGGTTGTACGAGCACTTTTCTCCCCTGTTTGCATGTGACAACAGATTCGCCTGCTGAGTTTATGCTTTGTCCACCCGAGTGGACACCGACGGCTACACACACACATATGCCCCTTTCTTGCCCTTGGCCTTCATACGCATCCACAGGGTGCTCACCAATTACTGAGCTGAGAAGGAGAGAGAGGAACGAGTGTAGGGGGTTTGAAGGCGGCTGTCCTGTCAGAAACGGATGTAATTAATACATGCTGGCTTGACAGAGAAACTGACCCCTGAGAAAGCCAACTCGCTTCTCAAACATCCCTCCTCTGTCTCTTTCTCTCGGTGCCTCTGTGAAGTTCTTTCACACAATCAAACACTTTAAAAGACATGAGAGACATTTTCAAGGAGATCAGAGTCATTTCAATCATTATTTCTCAACTGAGTTCTTATGGAATGAGTCAGATTTACCGTTTTAGAAAAAAACTGAGACAATGATGAAAGCTAGCTCATTAAATAAACCACTAAAGTGGTACTGAAATTTATACTGCAAACAAGATGTTACAAAACAAAAAAAACTAAAAAAATTTAATCCGTTTAGTTCTTCCTTCATTCCCAGGTTCTGTAAAATTGATGACGACTCACTCTAGGATCGTATAAAATCTTGATGGATGAAAGGTGCTTTACCCGTGTGGTGTACGCAGCTTCAGGGTCGTCCTCTAGCACTCTGGACAGGCCAAAGTCAGACACTTTGCATACCAGGTTGCTGTTCACCAGGATGTTACGTGCCGCCAGGTCACGGTGGACGTAGCTCATGTCAGACAGATACTTCATTCCTGAAGCGATTCCACGCATCATCCCCACCAGCTGAATGACCGTGAACTGCCCATCATGTTTCTACAAGAGAAAGAAAAGGCATCTATTATTTTCAATAGATTGCACAGGTGGTTTACACTTAAAACAAAGATTAAAAACTAAGAGGATAGACATGGTCAGCAACAATATTCAGGTAGGCTGTGTCATTTAAATGATGCTCAATTGTCACTAAGGGGCCAAAGTGTGCCAATAAAATATCCCCCACACCATTACACCACCAGCCTGAACCATTGAGACAAGGCAGGATTGATCCATGCTTTCATGTTCTTTGCGCCAAATTCTGACCCTACCATCTGAATGTCTCTGCAGAAATCGAGACTCATCAGACCAGGCAGCATTTTTCCAGTCTTCTATTGTCCAATTTTGGTGAGCCTGTGTGAATTGTAGCCTCCGTTTCCTGTTCTTAGCTACATTTACATTACATTTACGCATTAAGCAGACACTTTTATCCAAAGTGATTACAGTGCATTCAGGCTGTACATTTTTTATTTATTTTTTGCTGACAGGAGCGGCACCCAGTGTGGTCCTCTGCTGCTGTAGCCCATCTGCTTCAGGGTTCGACGTGTTGTGCGTTCAGAGATGATATTCTGCATGCCTTGGTTGCAATGAGTGGTTATTTGAATTACTGTTGCCTTTCTATTATCTCTAACCAGTCTGCCAATTCTCCTCTGACCTCTGACATCAACAAGGCATTTTTTTCCACACAACTGCCGCTCACTGGAAATTTTCTCTTTTTCAGACCATTCTCTGTAAACCCTGATGGTTGTGCGTGAAAATCCCAGTAAATCAGCAGTTTTTGAAATACTCAGACCAGCCCGTCTGGCACCAACAACCATTCCACGTTCAAAGTCACTTAAATCCCTTTCTTTCCCATTCTGATGCTCGGTTTTAACTTCAGCAAGTCGTCTTCACCACACCAAGCAATTGAATAGGTGTACCTAATAAAGTATATGTATATATGTGTATGTATATATATATATATATATATATATATATATATATCTATATATACACACACTATATATGTTTCAATTATGTTTTAATAGATTACATTAGTTTATCAATATCTGAAGATTTTCTGTTAAAAATTGACATTACTCAGAAAATAATTTATATTAAATTATTATATTTATATATCTTTAGTATTATATTTTGTAGTTGGTATGTGAAATTTCCTCTGTACTATTTTAAGACTTTTTTTTTGTGTGTGTTCAAATTGTTACATTACATTATTCAGCATTCATGCATTTTTTAAACACTCCATTTTCACAATTCCAATGGTTTTGCCCTGAGTTCTGATTCATTATGTAAAAGACTCTGACCTCTGGTTTTACAGCTCTTTCTGCCATAATTGCTCATATGTTTACAGGCCTTTATTAATGTAAAATCATCTGGATTTGGTGCTTCTGTTAGCTAAACAAAAGAGCCCGGACACCCATTTTGCCTCAAAAACAATCTTCAAAATGAGCAATTAGCCCAATGTCTTAATCTCCATATCTGGGCAATACACTAATCTTGTTAAAACCCCCACTTTTGTCCCTCTGAGCAATATCAATCTGAAACATGTGCTCGTATAGTATTTCATGCATCATAATGTGGGTAAGTTAATTACGCTGTGTTTTGTGAAATGTGGCTGCTGATTGATCGTCTGGCCTGATCAACTGGTTGTTATCAATCTAGTGTCAGAAGCCACACTACTTACAGGAAGAGCAGAAAGAGACAGAAATAGAGACAGAGAAAAATCATTTGTTTTTGTACTAGTAAGTGATGCTTAACTGATCTGTCCTCTAATTAAACACATGTAGCTGGGTGGCCGAACCATGAGCTATTAGCCATAAAACTGACCTCATAATTATATTAGCTTTTATGTGGGCTAAGGGGGTATTTATGGGATTCATTATGTACCCTGCAGAAAGATCGAACGTCTCAGACAGGCCCTTTTTTTAGGGTTGGGGGTGTTAGATTTCATTTTTTTTTTTTCATAGTGTGTGTAGTTAATTAGAGTGATTACTTAATTGAAGGAGTATGTGTCTGTGCTGCGTGTAATAAAACTTTGTGGCCCGATCCGCTGGGTGACAAAGGAGGCAATAAATAAGAGAGGATTGCGAAGGAGACATTATGACAGCTTGGTGGAGAGAGTGCACCTTTATTATAAATCTACCGAGTTCATTTACTCACTTTCTGTCTCTATACAAGACACATTTGCAACACGTTCACTTGAATACTCGTTCCAGCTGTTTTATTGAATACTTAAACAAATATAACTCCAAAAACATATTTCTGGAAATATTCTGTTGAGCTGGAGAAAATATTTAACTAAAAATAAGTATATAAAAAAGAAAAAAAAAATATTTAATGAAACAAAAACTGTATTGAAACCAACTAAAACAATACAGAATTTCCAGAAAGTATTGCAAATTCGCAAAAGTCAGACTATTATAACCTTGGCATGTTTGCTGTACAACAGACAGGATGTGAGGACAGTGGGCAACTGAGTCACACTGCCTGAACCAGGCATTCATTCCATGCTTAATTTCCCTCAAGTAATAGACTTTCAGGGAGGTATCCATGGCTTATACCCTTGAGCGATGCTCGTTTATTGGCTGTTGGTAATTAAATGTAAGGCAGCATCTTAAATGGCATGCGAACATCGGTGTGGACTTGTGCCACAGGCGTTTTGCCTTCCTCACCTTCAGGAAAGTATCCAACGATCCATTCTCCATGTACTCTGTAATAATCATCACGGGCTTGCCTGTAGATATAAAGAAAAAAAAGAGACAAAAACACAAGATTTACCATTACCCTAGATGGAAGGGAAAAAAAAAACACAAAAATGTCCTAACAGATTGATGATTCTACACAAATCCACAAAGAAATAAATCATGGTAATGGTGTCATTAATCCTTTATAGCTGAGATGCTGAAACACAGGAATGAAGGAGAGAAAAGAGGAGTCTAAACCCTGGCCACACTCTCAGCCTCTCTCCCGGGCAGCCCCATTATTCAACATGACAGACCTTCATCAGAGCCTTCCACCATCAAAGACAGCAGTTAATTAACCCTGGCTAATCCACTGAGAACCAACTACAGAGCTTTGTTGCAATGATGGGCGGACAGGACAGTCTGTGAGAACCGATGGGAGGGCACAGCACCTGTTGTGATGGGTGGCAGGTAGTGAGAGGAAGATCTACTGTAATCTTTAACGTCTAAAAGTGCACTTACGTAGTTTGTCTTACAAATGACTCTAGAACCCAAACTGAGAAAACAAAGTATCAGTCACCTGAGTACACCACATCTGTCCTCTCGCTACAAGCATGATCAAGTCAGACAAGTATCAATCTACTGATTAACCGAAGAAACTCACATGTAAACATTAGTTTTCTTCATTTCAACATTTCTGACACAAAGTTCCCAAAATGGAGGTCAGAAAATTATGCTGTCTTATTATAGCCAAATGCTAATATAGCATCGTCAATATCCTTTACAAAAAAAAGTGGACATACATTTCATTAGTTTTTTCACTGTTTCACTCAATATTTTCGTTTGAAATTTGTTGTTGGTGATTTTTATTTTTATTAGACTAACATGTTAGCTTAGCAGTGTGCTAATGCCAAACTGTATAGAGTACAACATTCTGGTTCTGGAAGTAAAAATCCCATTCATTTTCTCAACTGGTGAATAGATTTTTAGCAATATCTTGTGAAACTTTAAAAATAGACCAATTGTGAGCAACAAGGTTTTTAATTGATTGCTTTTGATAAAGCTTCTAGTCCACAAAAAAAAAAAAAAAAAATCCTGGTAAAAAAAAAACTACATTACCCATGATTCTGCATGATTCTCCCTACACTTTCAAACTACATGTACATTTGTACAAATATGCACATTTTTACATTTATACAAAATGTTGTTTCTACATATGCAAATAACATCTTTAAATCAACAATTTTGTATTTATGTATACTTTTTCATTTTTTTTTTTTTTTTTTGTAGTTCTTTTCCTCATTAAAGCTGTTAAGTACACTGTACCTTTGCTCCTAATGTAGATAATCGGCAACAATGCAGCAACCGGGTTTTGAAAGAGAATTTTAGTCTTACAAACAGACTAATAGCCATAAGTTATACTACTGCTGCCACCAATCTACCGCAGGACATCATATGCAAACCGATATCTGAAATGTAGTGACAGATTGAAATAAACAGAAAAATGTTCCAGTGCCTTGTTGAGTCTCGGTTGACAAGATCTGTCATATCCCTCTCAATCTTCTGACCTAAATACATCACTCACAGGTCACCGAGAGTTCAACAATTTAGCGACCCTTGCTTCATTTGACAGAACATCTAAGCGCAGATTTGACGGAACAAATCCAAACGTGACCACTGGGGTAAAATTACTATGTCAAATGTGGTGTACACCATGTTTGCCCTTGTTAAAGGGGCATATCAGAGTGTGTATGATCCTACGCCAAGCATAAGTAGGTCTCCAGAGCGGAGTCTTATAGTTTCATGTACAGACGCTGAATGCTAAGCAGGCTTCCAGTGCCTCAGATAGCAGGAAACAGGCCATCATGTTAGCAATCAGAGAGATGTTGTGTTAATGATAAACATTCATGTTTAAACAAATGAAATGCAAATAAACACTATTGAAAACAGTTTAGCAACAATTTCAGAAAAGGGTCTAAATTATCTTCTTTCTCGATAACTGTACACCTGCAAAACAAATGTTAGAATTGCATCACATCATTTATGCTGTCTGTAATTTCAACATTATTATTTTTTACTTTTTTAATGTGTGTGTATGTGGGGGATGTGTTTTTTTTCTAGTTCTGGATACAATTTTAAGGTTTCATAAATATATGTGTGTGTGTGTGTGTGTGTAGAAATGCGTAACAAGGTTCCAAGAAACAATACAAGCTGTATTTTAAGCAATTATGTGCAATTTAACAAGTTAAAAATAAATAATCTGTTCATTCTGGTTTCTGTTATAGCAACAATAACCAAAGGAGGTGGAGCTTAGCAAAGGGCAATAAACTCGGCTTCAGCTATTTTTGACATGCAAAAAAATAAAAAATAAAAATAAAATGTATATACTATTAAAATATTTATTAATATTTTGAAGTACTTTTTTATATTTTCATTTTTATTTTAATATTTCTATATAACTTAATTTTTTATTTTGGTTTTAGTTTTAGTATTTTTAGTACTAGTATTTGACATAATGCATCAAAACGTGTTTAATTTTATTTACCAAAAACATTTTAGTTTCAGTTACCAATAACAACATTGATGCAAAATGGGCACAGGAGTAAATGAGGATGCAAATAATGCATAAATAGAATAAATAAATAAATAAATATATATATAAATAAAGGCCTTGGTTACTACTCCCAAAAATATGAGCACTCATAATGTGTGCCAGTGTATCAGTGTTTATTAGTGCTCAGTTGTGGGCTGTTGTCCCTGTCTCTCTCAGGGACATGTAAACACCAGCCATATCAGTGATGATAAATGACTTACATTCTGGACATTTCCATTCTGGAATACAGATATATGTGCTTGAGTCATGGGACGTGAGGTCGATGTGTGTATATAAATATATATATATATATATATATATATATATATAGATATATATATATATATATGTATATGTATATGTATATGTATAATATGTCTCTATGATTTTGTGAAAACCAGGTTTGATCACCCCCCTCCGAGCATCACCTCGGCAACAGGCTGGTTATACATCACCTAAAATTAAACCACTATCTCACCAAGATAAATGCCTACCACGACACCCCCAAACCCCCATGTCTCATCCGAAAAAAGGAAGAAGGAAAAAATGCAATTCCTTTTACTTTTCCCAACATCCCAACAGTCCTCCAGACCAAACTGACCCAGCTCTCTGTTCCTAGTTCTATCTGTCAGTGGATCACCAGCTTTCTGACAGATAGGCAACAGCTAGTGAGACTGGGGAAATTCATGTCCAGTGGATCACCAGCTTTCTGACAGATAGGCAACAGCTAGTGAGACTGGGGAAATTCATGTCCAACAGCTGCTCCACCAACACTGGTGTCCACGACCTGGTGAGCCCCAGATCGCGGCAACGGTAACAGGACTCCACCCCCCTGAAGGTAGCGGAGCCTGGTTCGCAGCTCCAAGATGGTCATCTTCCCGCAGTGGGAACATGATTCATCCACGAAGGCCACCTCAGCATGCTTGATGCCCAGACATTGGAGGCAGCGAACCTGACCATCACCTGTAGGGGAAGTCGTGGCCTAATGGTTAGAGAGTCGGACTCCCAATCGAAGGGTTGTGAGTTCGAGTCTCGGGCCGGCAGGAATTGTGGGTGGGGGGGAGTGAATGTAACAGCGCTCTCTCCACCCTCAATACCATGACTTAGGTGCCCTTGAGCAAAGGCACTGAACCCCCAACTGCTCCCCGAGCAGCGCCGCAGCATAAATGGCTGCCCACTGCTCCGGGTGTGTGTTCATGTGTGTGTGTGTGTTCACTGCTCTGTGTGTGTGCACTTCGGATGGGTTAAATGCAGAGCACAAATTCTGAGTATGGGTCACCATACTTGGCTGAATGTCACGTCACTTTCACTGTCACTTTGAGCACAAATTCTGAGTATGGGTCACCATACTTGGTTGGATGTTGAGTGAGAATGGACAGTGGTGCACTGTGTTCTGGGAATGAAACAGCAATGGGTGGCCATCTGATGTCACTATGTGTGTGTGTGTGTGACTGCTTTATCAGAAAGTGAGGTGAAGTGGCGACTGGCATTGATCCTGAAAGAGCGGGTGGCCAAGGCAGTGGATCCGATCAGAGAAGTTTACGGCAGCCTCCCGGGGCCCTGACCTCAGAGGAACACCCTATTGCCGAGCCCAGAGAGAAAAAAACATGAGCTGAAAACACTGTGAGGGCAGATGTGAGGATTTAACAGGATCACGTACACGCCTCTATCAAAGCAACTCTCTAATGTGGGTGTCCTCCAGAACGGAATTGGTTTCAAAAGATGGAATTTACAAAGGAAATTAATTTCATACTAAGTGTTTGTATAAATATATTATTAATTGTCTTAACGTTGTATTTATTGTAATTATTTTTGAGATGTGGTATATTTTTTTTTTTGTACATGGGTTTAAGTGTTAAAACAACCATAAGCCATGATTACAGTAGAAGTTTAACTAATAAAACAGTCCTTATCATGATCGATTCAGAAAACAACACTGAAAGATTTACTCTTGAAATTAATCTCTGCCAACCTTAAAAGGTTTTTTTTTAATTATCAAGTGATCATCTGGACATCTGATGTGGCAATTTTCCTGATGAGATACCAAAGAAGTTACAGCACACACAAGCAGCTCCATCCAGTGCAGATGGTGTTCGCTATCTCAAAAGCGCACAATGGAGCTCATTGAGGGCTTCGTGCATTTAGCATCACATGTCTTGTGAACAGAGGGCAGGCATATCTCTGTGACTTCACCCTCAAAACCTGGTGCCGCTTTTTGCTTTGTTTCTACAAGGAGACGAATATGCTTAACCCTTCGTGAACCCTGCATGGCTGGAATAGCAGCGGTCTACAATGAGCTCTGTGTGTGCGGGAGTGAATTAGCAGTTAATGACACTGGTGGCTTGCTAAGTGTTGCCTCAGGTACAGAGCTTCAGCAGAGGGATAGGTTATAGATGTACATATGGAGAAGATATATATATATATGACACTGGTGGCTTACTAAGTGTTGCCTCAGGTACAGAGCTTCAGCAGAGGGATAGGGTGACACTAAATGTGGTTCAGGCAGGCAGGTTTGCAAATCATTCTTCAGAAGACAATGCAACTCTCTGGCACAACGTTCTGTTAATATAAAGGAACTGTCCTCGTGATTTTTTAAAATTTTTTTCCTTTTATTTTGAATTACGCAATAAATTGTGTTGTGTTTTAGGATTAAAAGAAATGTCCACAATTTTTTTTTTTCTTACAGTGATACATGGTGCTGTTATGGGTTAAAAACAAACTCAGAGAAATAACAGAACTTATAAAATGTTTGATTTCTTTATTTAATTTTTTTATTACATACTTATATACTTAATACTTTTTTATACTTGCAGTCTAGAAATAAGCTTGGTTGCATTAAATTCAGCATAATCAGCATAAAGGATGATTTCTGAAGAATGTGACACTAAAGACTTTGCCATGAATAAATGAAATTTTTGAATATATTAAAATAGAAAAGTTGTTTTAAATTGTAATAATTTCTCATAATTTTACTGTTTTTACTCCATTTTTATCAAATAAATGCAGCCTGAGACTTTCTTCGAAACACTAAAAAAATCTTACCCACCCAAAAAATGTTTGAAATAAAATAAAATTATATATATATATATATATATATATATATATATATATATATATATATATATATATATATATATATATATGCATAAATGTAAAATGCAACTGCTACTATAAAAGTACAGAAATAAAGATTAAGCTCTCATTTTCTCTGGTGAAAATAACAGCATGGATCCAGGTCTGCTTGTGTTGTAATATCTAGGACAGAGACTTCAAAACCATATCCACTTAAATAAAGCCATCACAGCACACTGCTGTCAAAGGCATTTTGCACAGAATCTCTTGAACCCTATACGCACTTTCCGGGGAAAATCGCTGGATAAATCTATTCCCAGCGGAGTCCCTCTGACCTACATGTTTGTATCGCACATTCGGGAAAAAAAAAGAATACCTCCAACAAACTCAAGAAATCAATATCACATAACACCTCATCTGTGTAAAGCAACACCCCCGTGATTTAGTTCTCACTGGCATTGTAGAATAATCATTAAAGGAAATGGACCTTTGATGCAGGTGATTTGACATTTAGAGTGCATGTACATTATAAAAATGCTTTGTGACATCAGATATGAGGCAGATTGTGTAATTATGTATGGGGAGAGAGGCACAGCATCTTGAGCGTGTGTGTATAAAGATATGTTTGTGTGCACACCAGAGCCTTTACATTTGGCCTGTAGTAGTCCCATCAGGACCCTAGCAGTGACTACCCTTAACAAGCTTAAATCAGGCAAGCAGACTGTTCCATTCTCAATGCTGGCTCATCCATAGAGCGAGAACATCTATTGCAGCCTCTATACCCCACATTAAAGCAGTTTATTTCAGCAGCAGTTACCATGGTAAAAGCAGAACTCATATCTCCATATATTCAGCTTTGATATCCAACTTATAGGATTAAAGAGATATTGGTCAGGTTGATGACCTCATGGTCCAATTTGCTATGATTATGAACAAAAGTAGCTGTTCTTCAACTTTACAATCTTATTGATTTCCCAAATGGTGTTTTAACTAAATGACACATGAAGTTGCTTTCCAAGTCCTTGCTGTTGGCAAGAATCGTAGACCCAGTACGTCGCAACCCTACATCTACCAAAAGAATTTGCATAATTTAACTCACGAGTTTCTGCGAGACTTTAAACTTTCATTGTTCCCTAAACAAAGGAGCGTCGGTTTTAATGAATGCTTTCTCGAAATAGCAACCACTTTGTTAAGAGGAAAAACCTTTGCGGTGGAAAGGGTGATGTGAGGGGATGTTATAGTCTTCTAAATTTTGTGTTTTTAGATTTTAGGCGATTGTTGGCACATAAAGGAGGAAATGAGAGATACGGAGAGTTGAGAACTTTTCTCACAAATGACGAGATAGCAATTAAAAGGGCTATTTCCAAAGCTTTTTTTTAGTCACACCAGACCTACTATCATAACAATGGAAGCAATCAAAGTGAGAGGGAGATTTTGGAACATTATTCTGATAAAGCACTGCTGATTAGAGCTCTGTTTTGGATTTGTTGAGGCCACAAGCGTAAAGAAAAAACACAATAAAAACGGCATTTAGAAAAGTGTACATTATTAAAAAGAGCCCTGAAGGATAGCATTGGGAGGTCAGTTTCATTTTGGTAAGCGGGTTTATTCAAAGAACCAGTTAACCACTTGGTTTACCATCTCATTTGAGTCATCATTCAAAAGTGTTTCCAGCAGCATTTTCAATTTCTTTTGATATACTTTCGTAGTCTATGAAATGCTGCTGTTCATCACCGTTTATCACAGAACTGTGCCAGTGTTTACAAATGGATTTCTATGATTTATTCCATTACTTTTGCAGTTGTTCAGGATTACTGGATAATTTAATAATGTTTTAAAATGAGTTTATAGAGACTGCACACACAAAAAGCAATGAACACCAATAAAATATATTAAAGCTAAGTCCATTCATCCCTGCAAATTCACAGATATTTCCAGTTTTTAACATTCACTGATATTTGCACGTTTTTCATAACTTTTAGAAGCCTGCTGTGTTAAATACAGGGTAAATTACCAACACTTTGCAAATCAGTTTGACTAAAACATTTAAAAGAATCTGTTCAAAAGAATGACTGTTTATGAATTATACAGCTCATCAAACAATAATAGACAGCGACACACCACCCTTCATATTTAAAAGATTTTAAGTATCCCAAAGGTTGTTTTTTTGGTGCTACAGTGAGTGGCAATTACAATGGAAGGATTTTAATGCTGGGAGCTGTTAGAAATGGATGTTTTGAATAACTGTTAGGAGTGAAAGGTTAGATAGCTGTCCCTGATGTTCCCTCGCCCTCTCCTCGGCCACTGACCCGCTGAGCAGTGATGTGTGAAATTGCCTCTCCGCTGTCATACGTGTGACTATTCACAACCCCCAAGGCCAGAATACATGCAGCCATATGGACAGTGACATGACTATCACTTTACCCTTTCAGAATCTGTAAGATGCTTAGTGCATGAGAGAACATATGGGTTGTGATATGTGTATCAATTTGGACTTTCAGAATCTGTAAGGTCATATATATATATATATATATTATATATATATTCTTTGTTAAAATTAAGATAATTAAGCATATTCCACAAGACAATGTTAAAATCACAAAACACAAATTGTGCAAATTCAGTTTTTATAAAATAGCTTCATCAGAGCTCTAAATAAAAATGTTTTATGATCTATTTTTTTTTTTTAAATGACAAGCATATTGCAGATTCTAAAATTAGTAAACATATGAGCAGAACAGTGTTATTTTAGCATTGAGATACACTGAGATTTTGAATATTTTTAACCTATTTTTTATTTATTTTATTTTCCATTCTCGTTTTAATTTTAGATAAAGTTTTAGTTTTTTTGTGTGGTTTTGTAATTTGTAGCAGTTTTGCCTCCCCCCAATGTCTATACAGTTTTATTAATTTTCATTTCAGTTTTAGTTTTAGTTATTTTAGTACATCAAGTTTGAGTAAATAACAATGAAAAAGGTGGCCTTGGAAACTAGCTAAAAAATAATAATAAAAAAACCTTTTTAAAATATTTTATTTCAGGTAATGAAAATGATTTTTAATGGTTTTAGTTTAAATTTTAGTAACTATAATTACACTGGAGCAGAATTGTACAATTATAAGGTTTTTTTTTCTTTTTCTAAGAATGTCAGATATTTCCTCTCTGCATCTTCCCCTAAACTCTCTTTCACCGTGTCAAAAGTGGGCTTATTTTAGATTCCAACAAAGGACTGGTCTATTCCACGAAGACAGAGGTCAGAGTGCAGCCCAATGTTGAATGCATTACTCTCACTTAAACCGCTACTTTGTTCTTCCAAAGAATTTGCGTACTCTGAGGGATACTGAACTGAGCTTTAACCCTGAGCCCCTGATATTTGCTCAGAACATAAATACACCACTTATAACTGAAGGACAGGCAATTAGGCAGCGTCTGCCTTTTCAAAATGAAAAGCAAACTCGATTTACGGAGAAAATAGTTCTGTAAACTCCACAAACCAATGCGAACAAAAGGTCAAAATTAGCATTCCGCATTAGAGAGAACAGAGCGAGAAATGTCGAGACGTCGCTGTTCATATGTGCGCTGCTGAATATTTATGACACTTAAAACACATCCAATTAACTATTTAAATTATTAATATTCATGCAGTCATAAATATGCATACTCTCATTGTTGTGCTCTATAGGTAGTGCGAAGCCACAGACGTTTGTTCAGTCATAATGACGCTCGAAAGAAAGGGTTATTGTTTGGCATCTGGTGAAAGCTGAAGTTCTCTGATAAGCTCTCCCCCATTACTGATGAGATAATGAGTCTCTGAAAGGTTTCTAACACACATAACACAGTGTAAGTCTATCTCTGTATGCGATTAAGGTCCAATTTAGAGAACGCCATCAGGCCACAATCAAATAAGTGCAAAACGGCAGGAAAACATACACAAACAAATATATGTCCTTCAAGTTTCTAAACATTTCATTTTGCTTGTAAGAATGCTAAAATGGTCTAGTTGACTTAATCTGAACAGAACATTATTTAAAGGTTAGCATAACATTTAAAAGTTTCTAAGAAGATTGACCTGTAATGTTGGTGAATTTGTATAAAATACTGATTACACCTAATATATACCTTTGTAAAACTTTGCAAAAGACTTAAAAAGGACAAAGTCAGGCTATTTTTCACACATCATTGTCGCTACTGCAATGCTAGGGTGTTCTGAGCGGTTTCTGGCAAGATTTATATGTTTGCTATGTTTTTTTGGGCAGTTTTTAGGAGTTACATGTTTTTTTTTTTTTTAATTGCATATTTATCATCTTCTAAGATTGACCTGTAATGTTCTTCATGTTGCTGAATTTGTGTAATATACTGATTATGTCTATTATATACCTTTGTGAATAAGCAGTGGGGGTGGGGTTAAGTTTAATTTAATTTTGTTATTGTGTTTACTTTTGCATAACATTCCCTAATGAAAAGTTCCCAAGTAGCCAAACATTTCCAAATAAAAACTTAATTCTAGAGACAATTTGTTTAGTAATGTTTAAAACAGGAATCTTGGGTTGCTCTGTAATACATCTGCTGTAGCTAGTCTTTGTCTTCCAACCCTCTTGAGTGGTTGGATCCAACTCAACAGAACCATTCAGGTGGAACAGTTGAGCTCTGTTTCTGTCCTCCCAAAGGCTGAGCATTGTCAGTGAGTACAGCACACCTCCATTTGGCTCTTAATCACAACGCCATGAAAACACTTTGTGACCGCTGTTGCGGAATTGAATCCCAGCAAAATGATTTCTGAAAGCACTTTTGAGAACAGCTTATTTTTTCCTCAGTGCTTACAATGCAGTGTATGTTTACTTACTTAAACGCTTCAATCCGTCATTTAAAAGCCATTGGGTGAGGGTAAAGGTGAAGACGAGAGTACATGTCAGCCACTTACATCTGGTAACGACTCCCTCCAGTCTGATGATGTTGGGGTGGTCAAATTGGCCCATGATGCTGGCCTCGCTCAGGAAGTCCCGCCTCTGCTTCTCTGAGTATCCTGCCTTAAGACTTTTAATGGCCACGTAGATTTCTCTCTTGCTGGGGAGCTTCAGACGGCCACTGCAAACCTCACCAAACTCACCTGGCAAAGAGACACACAGCATCAGACTACAGCAGATTTATGAAAGAAAATATGCATGTGAATAGACTCATTTTAGTGTATAAAATTCCAAGTTTAAGATTTCTTTAGGAAAAATGTCTTCGGGGAAAAATACTGCTGCTATTGAGATGTATAAGGAGAAAATACTGAGCTGACTTTCTTTTGTTGAAATGGTAAACGTGTTATCATCCTGAAGGGGTTAATTTTGCGATAATGTCCAGATACATTATCCATCTTATACTGCATAAAATCAATCAATCATATCTTTTTCTTGTTTTCTAGTGAAAATATAAAAACATCCTTAAAACTAGATATCTTTTCTCCATATCATATTACAACTTATTAAGACATATTAAGACATTCGAGATTATAATTGAATATTTCTTTATTTTAGTTCCTTTTCTGATCACATCAGAATTGTTTTTTAAATCATAAATACAAAATTTGTTAAGGTTTTTTTATTGAAAAAAGCATTTTGCCAGTGTGGTAAGAAAATAATTTATACAAGTACATGATTTAAGGATGTTTAGATATTTGTTTCCATGAAACAAGACAAAAATTGTTACTGATATTTGTTGAAATGTTATTATGTTAGAAGAAAGGTATGGAAGCAGATTAGTCTCAAATATAATTCACGCAAAAAACACGATTCACACATGCGTAGACAATTTCACATGCATGAAACCTAATTCACGTACACACAAAAAAAATTCACGTGCGTGAAAAAAAATATATATTCACAAAAAGCAATTCACATGCGCAAACTAAAATTATATATCATAAAATACATTTCACAATCCAAAACACAATTCGTAGATATACACTGTGCACAAAAACCTTTGAATGTTTAAAATGTACGAGTGTCTGAATGTACAAATCGTCATTTACTACGAATCCACTCGGATTTTGTGTGTGTGTGTTTTTTGAGACTTTCCTGGCAGACCTCTCTTCCCACGTGGGTCTGTCGTACTCTTTAGCCAATCAGATGCGAGCTTACCAGTCAACCAATCATATCATAAGAAACTGAGAGTGCATTCAAGGAGCACGATTCTGCGCACCTTTTGCGCAATATGGATTCATTAGAACGGAAATTAAGCCTTTACATCAGTAATCCCATAGACAGTAAAAGAAATGGACACAGCGACCCAATTGGAACTCAATTGAGACAAGTGAAGCCCATTTTTAGCGATTTTTAGCACTTCTGTTTCTGACGCGCAGACTCAAACAAAGGAAGCTTCTGCCATTATTGTGACTTCATCTGAACATGTGCAAAACTACTCTCCTTGAATACGAGAGTATGACAGACCCACGTGGGAAGAGAGCTCTGCCAGGAAAGTCTCAAAAACACACACACACAAATCCGAGTGGATACGTAGTAAATGACGATTTGTACATTCAGACACTCGTACATTTTAAACATTCAAAGGTTTTTGTGCACAGGTTGTATATCTACGAATTGTGTTTTGCATTGTAAAATGTATTTTATGAATATATAATTTTATTTTGCGCATGTGAATTGCTTTTGTGAATATATATTTTTTTTCACGCACGTGAATTTTTTTTGTGTGTACGTGAATTAGGTTTCATGCATGTGAAATTGTCTACGCATGTGTGAATCGTGTTTTTTGCGTGAATTATATTTGAGACTAATCTGCTTCCATAGAAAGGGGCTGTGAAGTGATACGAGAAACATAAACCTAGAACAGCTTTGTAGAAAACTAATAACCAGGAACAAAGAACAATTATATAGTTTAGCAGCCTATATATATATACAGTATATTGTTTGGGGAAACATCTCAGCCAAGCAGGTGTGAGTTAAACGTGTTTCCTATTCTCACGCAAAGAATCTAACAATATTTTTCCATGGCATCATTTAATTCAGAGCTCCTAAAGCCCTAAAGAACTCTATTGCACACTATTGCAACTAGTTGAAGAGAAATAGGAAATGAAACAGAGAAATAAAGAACCAGGATAAAAGACAAAAAAGTCTGAAAAATGGAGAAACAGACATTCACGGACAGAGAAAGCATACGCTGAGGAAAATGAGATTTCAAAGCCAAGTTCAGACACAGAGATATGCGATATGAACTGCTCAGTATTTCAAACAACAGCTTTGTGTGTGAGGCTTACAATCGGCAAACATTCTATGATTAGGGCTCAAATAGAAACCACTGTTCTTTGAGGTACATTAGCACACAACTATGTTTACACACTGAAAACACTGAAAAACGTTTCATGAAGTGAACAAACCTCAATATTTAAGGAGCTACACTGACACGATTTGCATAATGTACATTTTTGTTTCAATACTGTTTTATTTTCATTTTCTTTCCACAATTTGATCTATAGAAGAATAAGACTCTCACCTGCACCTATAACTCTCTCTATATGTATAGTGGAGGCATCGATTTCCTTGGCAAAGTCTCGGACGGCTTGATTTGGGTCCTCGTAAGTGTGGGGGTGTATGTATGTTCTGCTTCCTGGCAATTTCACTGCAGTAAAAAAAAAAGACCACATATGATTGTCACACTGGGATTTTGAGTCCAAATGAATTGCCAAGACATGACTGCACAATAAAACCAAACAACCTCCTAAAATAGTT
Organism: Cyprinus carpio; assembly: GCF_018340385.1. Lineage (NCBI taxonomy): Eukaryota > Metazoa > Chordata > Actinopteri > Cypriniformes > Cyprinidae > Cyprinus > Cyprinus carpio. The sequence goes on along the minus strand of NC_056573.1, from coordinate 20,304,085 downwards.
GGAAAAGATAAACTATATGGTGAGGTTAAGTATGAGGGTTTTTGATTTATATTGCACTCTCACAGCTGAGACTGGAAGAGAGACCTTTTACATTTATGTTACCTCGAAAAAAACGTTTGTTTTGACAGTCCATTATGTATAAGTGTTTAGTGTGTGTTTGTGTGTGCTATTTTGGCCACTGTACCTCTCCCGTTCTGAAACTGCATTTTTTCTTCATCTGGTTCTTGTTTCGCTTTAATGTAGCCACAATGTCTGCAACACATAAAACAAAAATAAAAACATCACCTATAAAAATGTATATTTTTATAAACCAGGCATAAAATTGTCATTCAAGTCTGTATGAGAGTAAGGAAAAGATTCTTTCCATGCTGTTGAAGAGATAAAGTTTCCTTCACATTTTAGAATCAGTTGTAACATCAATCACTGTTTTCCAGTCCATATATACAGCCTTAATTGAGTCTGAACACGTCTGAATGAGTATGCCACCTAAAACATGAATACAAGTGTTCAAATGAGAGTTTGAGTAAGTGTATGCCCTGATAAAAGTTTGTCTTTGCATGTGTATGTGTGTGAGTTGAGCGCACTAGCACATCTGTGAGTTAGTCTCCAAGGGCACATTGGAATGCCTAAAAATAAAATACCCATTGGCGTTCTGGGTCTCCGTGGGTACGATTCTGAAACCGTCTGCCTTCGCCTGCAGCAATATAGTGCAACACACCCAGTATAAAAGCTCCCAGAGGCTTAGCAACATTTTAAACATCACTGCATAACAACAGCCCCCCTCACAGTCATTTGTCAACTAAATGCAGTTGCAGTTTATGCATAAAAGACCCCTGAAGTGTATCTCCTAAAGGCATTTCATTTAATGAAATTAAATAATAGCTGTTTCACATTTCAATTGAACAAGTTCACCTTTGAGTTGTTACAGGACTGATGTAGTAAGTCAATAAATAAATGAAAAGTGCCAATAATCAAAATAACATAATAACATCCAACAAAGTTGAATAAACAAACAAACAAACAAACAAACAAACAAACAAAACAAGGTGCCGGTAATTAAAATAATAAAATAAATGGTTTAAAATTTGAATAAATCAAACAGTTGAATGAACAAATAGTGCCAGCAAAATAAATAAATAAATAAATAAATAAATAAGTGCCAGCAATTAAAATAACATAAAATAAACATTCAAAAATAAACATTCAAAATTTACTTGAATAAACAAAACCAACACCATTCAACATAGCATTATTTGTACACCTTCAGCCCTGGTGCCATGTGTCAGAGACAATATAAAATTCTTTATCTATTAAATTATATAGGAACAATACTAGCATGACTGGAAAAGTGATTTTGAGATGGATGCCGAATTAACTGACCTGCCTTTGAGTGTGCCTAGAAACCCATATCTTTACCTTTGCACCTTAGAGCAAGTCATGAGGATGCTTGACTGAAGATCTTCTTGAACTGAATCAGCCTCTGCAGCTTCCCACATGTAACTGCCTAATCTTTCATGCTCCCTTGCGAACAGCATTACGCTTTAATGAGAGAATTACATTTCCCTTCTTCAGGTTCTTCTTTCCCCTGTTCCTGTGCCTAAACTCCCTTCGGTAATTTGTCTCAAAGTAAGAATCACTCATGACAGCTAATCTGAGAAGAAAATGTAGAACTCTCTCATTACAATCAAGGACTAGTACATTTTAAAATCATCTTTTGATTATAATTGGTTTGGGGTGAGTTCCAAAGTGTCCGTAATAAGCGTGCTCTCCGTTCGGCACGGCGAGGGAGAGGCCGAGCTCGCGATAAGAGTCAGCAGCAGAGAGACAGATGAGCTGGAGGCTTCTGGCTTTTAATTTGGCAGTAATGATGAGGAGAGGGGCCGCCCATGCCAGGGTCACAGGAGCCCAGCCATGGTGAGTTGGCAGACTGGAGCTGTGATTGCGTGGTAGAGAAGAGTGAGAATGATTCTGTCTTTGGCAACGCACCTCACTCACACACACGTGTGTGTACACCACATAGTGGAACTGATTGCCAGTGTTCATCATGCTCCATCACTTCAGTTAGATGCTGATCTTATTTGGCTGAATCAAACACAAGCTTGTTATCATGTAAACGCCACTAATTGGCTGGACGGATGGATCCCCCTGTGTGTGTGTGTATGTGTGTGTGTGTGTGTGTGTGTGTATCTGACTGCGGAAACCTCGACTCATTTTGTCATTGATGTCAAGGAGAATGAAGAAAAATGTGGCAAATAACAAGATGAATGGCTGAAGGTCATCAAAACTAGCAAACAAGCCATTCGTTAAAATCTTAACTTTATATTCTTTCTTGAATGCAATCTGACAAATGGGAAAATATCAGCAAATATAACAGCTGTTTATTATGAAAGCACTCAGCTATGCTGTCAGGAAAATGACACAAGAGCACACCAAATTACTGTGTATGTGTGTACTGTGAGAAAAATTTTGCATTCATTTTTCCAATGTTTTGTTAGGGCTGAATTCAATAACATCATCCATTTATAGAGATGCTTAAAAGCACAACAATTACATTTGCAGCACTCTAACATCACTGTTAGTGTGTCAGATGGCATTGTTAGTCATGTTTGAGACTTGTGTTTGGAAAAAGGTTACAAGCGTTACAACTAGATGCATAGACAGAACGACAGACAGAACGATAGGCAGATATACCCAACTGATAAAACAATAAATAGAATGACATAACTGTATTATGACAGGACAACAGCTAAATAGACAGAACAAACAATAGAACAGTAGCTCAGTAAATAGAATGAACGAAAGAATGACAAAATGAACAAAAGAACAAACAACAGAAAGACAGAACAAACAAAAGATAGATAAAACAAACGGCAGAATGAACAAGCAAACAAATGAGTGAACAAAACAAATGTATGATATATAGACAGACAGACAGACCTGTGTTCAATTTACAAATTCAATACAATTTCATGAATTGAAACGGAGCCAAATCTTCATGTTTAAATTTTGAACTCTAACCAAAACCATCCTATTAAGATCAATTATGGCTATTATCAAATAATGTGTTTATTGGAGCATCAAATTAATGCTATATCAAACAGAAAACTTGCACATTTGTAACTTTTCTGAGTAAATAAATAAATAAATAAATAAATAAAATTAGTTGGTTGTAAGCAACTAGTTGTACAGGCATCCTATTGTATGACACACAATATAACTCTATTATGAGTTATGTGTCGTAGAAAGCCAATAAAGTCAGAGTCATGTTAAAATAATAGGATTTTTCCCATAATTTATACAATCCAACTGTTTCTACAATCAGTTTCTGCTTTGAAATGAAAACATGAGCATTCTATGCTGCATATGTCAATAGCTATCATACATTTCCATTACACAGAGTGTGTATGCGGATATTGAGCACCACAAATCTTATGAAGCTGTTCTCACTGTATGTATGACAGGCCTCTCAGGAAACTAATGAGAAAAAGAGCATCTTATATTGACAAAATGTCTCTCCTTGAAGAACAAAGCAGCGAGCATCATCCTGATGAACGACTCTAATCTTCCAGTGTTCCTCCAATAAATGAGTGAACACTGCTTGCTTTTGTTCAGCAAGGCCTCTGCTCTTTCAGTACAACCTGGACACCATGAGGACAAATCACTTTGTGCTGCCTAATGCACTCTCACTCACTTTCTCCAGAACATTCTGCCACATTCTGAGATGTTCGCTACACCAGGGTCTGCTATTGTACTTTGCTGACGGGAGAAAAAAAGATGTTCCCGCTCTATGTGAAGGTCTGGTACATTTCAGGTTCATATTTCCTCGTTCTCTGAGTCGCACACTCAATTTACATATCAATTTACCTTCCTGGTCTAATATGCTGTCACATGAGCGCCGTTCTTCATGACGGCTTTCAGCTTTCTGTCCTGCAGACCATATACCATTGCTTCTATGAAGAATAGTTCACCTAAAAATGCAAATTCTGTCATCATTTATACATCTTCATGTCATTCTGTATGACTTACTTTCTTCCATGATTTTAATTTTTAAACAATATCCTCCTAGCCACTCTTTTGCCAAGATGCATCACAAAAGTATAATAAAATAAGTCCATTCAAATCAGTCATCTGAAGCCATAGAAATAGCTTTGTGTGATGAAAAGACAGATATTTAAGTTGTCAAAATCTTGACATCCAACATAGCTCTTGCTGACATGTTCATGAGATTTCATATCAGAAGTAAGGATATCTGATTCATCAACTAATCATTCTGAGTCTAATATTTCCAATGAATTGATTCTTCACAGAACCATCTGAATGATTTGTTCATTTTTTTCTTTTAATTCTTATTACAAAAAGCTATCGCATTGCTTCAGAAAACCTGGAATATAATGCATGAATCATATGGACCAATTTTTTATTTGGATTTTTTTGGTCATTTTGGAGCTTCACTGCATCCGACCTTTAATCACTTTAACTATACAGAAAACATTTTCAAAAATTAACCTTTATAAGAAAAATCCTAAGTGAAAGAAAACCCTAAGTATTTGCAACTAATAACTAAATAATGAAATAATGACAAACTTTTTTTTTGACTATCAACTATCACTATTCATCATATTTTATCACTTTTATTCTTATTTAGATTTAAGCAGCACAATTGTTTTTAATATTGATAATAATAATAATAATAATAATAATGCATATTGTAATGATTTCTTAAGGATCATGAAACAACATTTGGCTTTGTCATCAAAAGAATGTCAGGAATTAGATATATAATATGAAAACAGAAAACATCATTTTAAATTGTAATAATATTTAACAATATAACTGCATTTTTGATCAAATAAATGCAGCCTTGGTAACATAAGCAACTTCTTGCAAAAAAACAACAACAAACAAACAAAAACAAATTAAAACTGAACCCAAACATTTAATACAAATGCAAGTAGGAATACAATAGCTTGTTATTACATTTTATGTATATTTATTTTTGTTCTTTCCTTCTCTCTTATTTGACCTTTTCACTTTTTGGAACTTGCATCTCCATCGTTTCTCCTCTGCCTTCATCTCTCTCGCTATATTTTCACATCTACATCTTGACACTCTTTGTGGGTTTGAGTTGGGGCAGGGCTGATGATTGTGCTGACAGTGTGCTTTCTGCTCGGAGCGCTCAGTTGGGCTGCAGCATACTAACACTATTGAAATGAGACTTGGGGAGAAAGTGATCCACTGTAACAGGAACCCTAGAGCTGTAGAGCCCATTCCCATCAGCCTCTGCCCTGAGAGCTGAGCTGACTAAGGCACTTTTTGATTCCCCCATCTCTGCGAGGTGTCTGGTGTAAAAACGGCTCTCCCCAAAATAGAATTTCTTTAGGATCAAGAAAACTGGTCAGACAAAGATGTCAGTGTGATCAAATGGAAGGGAACTTTCACTTCTGCGTGAGCTCAGATGGATGGATGCCTTTAGAAGAGAGTTTTGATACCTTTAAACTGAGTAAATATGGATGTACAGAGAAGGCTTTGAAACCAAACAGTCTCAAATTTAAATGTGAATCTAACGGAAGTTCAAAGGCTGGAAAGACACAAAGGAACTTCTTAACCTCGACCGAACCTTCCCAAAATTCTAACTTTAGACAAATGATGACAAACAAGCTGTATAGTGAGAAATATTTCCTATGACAAGCAGGCTTTCTTGATATTCAGAAGAGCACACCAGAAATAGGAGGATGGGTCAGGGTTCTCCTCTATCCTCCTGGCATTCCATTCATCTCCATTAAAGCCTCCCAAGCCACATGTCCTTGCCAACTGTTTCTAACTGGCTTGCAATTAGGTGAAAAAAATGGTTCAGATATTCCCATGACTGCCACTGCCCTTACCCTCGCGCTCCAGCAGTGTGTTGAATTACGATCACAGCATATTATTTCACTAACACAAAGTGGGCCACCTTAAAAACGGGAGCATGAGATTCTGCTAAAGAGTAATCAGTGACTGTTTGTTAAAGTGATGACCCGTTGAAATATTAGTCAGTTTATTATGAACTTGACATTAAAATATCCTTTTTAACCTTGATTTGATTTATTCAAACGAACATGGATGTTTATTGTAGGCTTCTGCAAAATACACACATCTGATCTCCATGCTGTCCCTCTCTACTGCACCTTTAAAACATTCTCCGCATCTCAGAGTGATGAATGGCAGGTGGTCTTAAATGTTGACTTCCTGTTTGGAGCGTGTCTAAGCTAAGGAAGAGCTGTAAAACCTGAAAGGAGCCTGCAAAGGGCACAGCATGAAGTTATTTCATCCCATAATGCTTAATTGCTTGTTTGATTACCTTGTGTTTTTCACAGCATTAAAACGGGAGGTGACCAACCTTAGCCTTTCATTTGACAATAAGCATGTGACCTTGAGATAACCACCCATGCTGATGTCACAAAACAGCCACGCTCAAGCTAATATGTGGATTTTACTTTTTATTAATGGGAGAACTAAAGAAGCGTAGGAGACAGAGTGACCTTCTCAGGTCTGTAATATATCTATAGCCAATTCATGCAGCTTATGCTGGAATTCTAAAAAGGTTTTAGCATATTCTGGGAAATTAACACTCTTATAAAATATATTAATTTGAACTACAATTTTCACAGCCTGATGCTGTAGAATATTTTTTTAATGTTCCACAAAGGACTTTTTATTCTCTTAAATAAAAGTTCCAAAAGGGAGTTCTCGCAGCAATGGCACAGAAGAACCATTTTCCACTAACTATTTTCCACTAAAAAAAAAACAAAACAAACAAAAACATTTGTGGAATGGAAAGCTTCCATGGTTGTTAAAAAGGTTCTTCATGAACCACAAATGCCAATAAAGAACCTATTTTAAAAGCGTTTAGAAATAATGAAGTTCTGCTGCTTAAAATTGTTAGTTCACCCACCCAGATTTTACAGACAGTATTTCAAATATTGTCATGATTCCTGAAAGATAGTGTTTCAGATATTAACAAGGTATAAAATGCAACTTCAAAATAAAGTTTTTTATTTATTTATTTATTTATTTATTTATTTATTTATTTTTATTTTTTTGCAGCATCTTAGGTTTAACCCTTCTTATAAACAATAGCTTTTCATTGTATTGAGTTATGGCTATATAGATATTTTTAGAGATTTAAAAATCTGGTTTCTGGATTTCTTAAGATGGTTTCTGGGTCTCTTAAAGAGGTATTTTACCCCAAAATAAATATCCTGTCATTCTTTAATCATCACTTGTCATTACTTTCTCACCCTTATGTCATTCCAAACCTGTACGACTTAATTTCGTTCAGCAAAACACAAAAGATGATATTTTGAAAAATGTTTCAGCTGCTTTTGCCCATACAGTTGAAGTTACTGGGGTCCAAAGCTACACCGGACACCACTGACTTCCACTGTTTATTTATATATTTATTATTTTATTTTATTTGTTTTTTGTGTTGGTCGGGTGATGTTTTGACTTTCAGGTTTGCAGTGACATGAGAGTGAGTAAATAATAACAGACTTTTGTGTTTGGGGTGGATACTGCATGTTGTTCTAAAGAACCTATAATTTCACATCAATTACTCTCTAAAGTTCTATACAACCCATACAACTCAAAGGTACAATGAAAAATAATGCTTAACAAGAAGATTTGAACCTAACTGCAAAGAATACCGCTGAACTTTAATTTTGAAGACAGCTGCATAATAAGCTGCATTTATACATTGTTAACATCTGAAGCAAAGTGCTTTTGGTATAATTCAGATTAGACAGCAGTGTCCGTGTATGAAGTTAAAAACATAGTAAATGCTTTTGAGAGGCCTCTATTACTGATGAACAAAAAGGAAAATTACGCAAATGATCTCGTCAACATTCAGTAATGAAGAGATTCTACAAATGACAGCACTTTGTTCTGAACCCTTTGTTCACTACTGCCACGCCAAGAAAGAGAGAGGGAGAGAAATATCGGATGTGTTTCTGGGCTTCAGAACATCTAAACCACACACAATGCAGAACAAAAGAGAAGTTACAGCAACACAGTGTCTGTACAAGATTAGACTCAAAAAATTGAAAATGAAGCCGAGAGAGATTCACAGAGAGGCTCTCCATAGTGCTCCATATTTTTGCTGAGGGAACGTTTTGGCCTGCAGTGGCTGTCAGCAGGGCTGATTAGCATAAACGACAGGCTTTTCTTCAAAGATCAGACGATTTCTAATCATTCGGTGTGCTAATAGGATGGAGACGGACAGAGAAATGCCTCCCTAATGCTTTCATCATGCGGAGTGGCTATTCAGATTAATGGCAATCAGCGTCACCCACGTCTCCAGCTCCAGCACGGGAGCCGTCGATGCTGAACCGTACGGTCATTACATTATCAAGCAATAACAGATAGCCAGAATGAATGTGAAACAAAATGCTTGTCCCTCGTCTCTTGATCCCTCATTTCTTTCAGCTACTTTCGTTTGGCTCCATTCTATGTAAGAGGAGACCTGGCAGACCTCCAAGGCCTGTGCTTGCTATTTAAAAAAAAATAAAAAAAATAAAAATTTACTTCAGCCCAAGTCATTATTAGCAAAGAGAAGAGATTAAATTGAGATATGTGCTAAATTCCAGGATGTGTTTCTGATTGGTGTGGAGAAACATCTCATTTGTTAACGATTCATTATAGTAATTGAGAATGCAGGAGAGAAAATTGCAGTGATAATGATCCTATTTTTGAGAGCCACTTTTTTTATTAGTTTGATTCAGTACAGCAGTCAGAATCCAATTAATTAAGGAGTCTGACCTCTGACATGATGACTAGTGTCGCCCTAATCTATGCAGGGGCCACGCATGTAATAAAACTCTCATTTGCTAATCGGCCAAAAGAAAATGAAAGTGCATGCCTTTGTTTTGGTGAAAAACGACAGTGTAAATTAGACGTGATAGCAAGTTCATTTTGGTTGAATTTTAATTAGAAATAATAAATACTAAGGATACAATTCGTGAAAGGTTATTCATTCATTCAAGTATGAAAACAATCTTTGAAATAGTTAATTCGTTTTAAAAAAAATACAATTCGTGAAAGGTACTATTACTATTATTACTAGCTATTACTATTATATGTCTTAAGCCAAATTGAAAAAAAAAAAGAATATTAACAAACGTACTATATAAAACTGCATATATTATATGTATTAAGATATATATATATATATATATATATATATATATTTTTTTTTTTTTTTTTTTTTTTTTTTATATCACAAATAATAATAATAAATATTTTTATAATTCATTATAATGCTATTTTTATAAATAAAAATATTATAACAATTATTTTTCTTTAATAATAAAAATGATGATTATGATTATTATTATTATAAACAATAGCTATGAAAACCAATCATAACCATTCGCATTTCTAATGCCATAACCTACACCTAATTTTCTTTTGTTGGTCTCATAAAAGTTTTCTGAGGAAAGTACTACAGTACATGGAAATTTACACTTCCTCCCCAAAGACTTAAAGGTGCTGTATGTAGGATTGACACAGAGTGGTTGAACTAGGTATTGCAGTCCAAATTCAAAATATCGGAGAGGGTTTTTTCACCTGGCTACTCCTCCTCAGAATTGATGCACACACAGGTTGCCAGGTTGACGACACAAACAAGAACGCGCATACTTGACGATGAAAGAAATGAAATATGCTGTGTTTTCTGCCAACTGGCAACCCGGGTGCCGAAATACAATTGGGTAAACTGGCAGTGGGCGGGTTTCACAAACCAAAACAAACACGGACATTCCGGGCTGGAACGCACATTTTGGAACACAAAGGAGAATAACTGACTGTAGCATTGTTTTTCAGATAAACAAGTATGTTAACTTAGCATGTTTCTTAAATATCTGCAAAAATATTATGGTATTTTTGTGCTTTAGTAGAGTCAAAATCTTACATACAGCACCTTTAAAGCTCCCAACACACAAACAGGCCTGTCACCTCTTTCCTAGCAAGAGGTTTAAGATTCCCTTCTTGCTCTCCTTTCATTATATCAGTGTTTACTTTTCTTTTATGCTGACTGTACAATATTTCAGTCTCTACTGAAATCACACCGCTCAAAATGAACTGAGCTATAGTGCCGTCCATCCTATAGAAATAATTATTAGTAGCGGCACCGCTGCCAAAGAGTGCTTTTAAACACAGAGAGTATATTGCAGTGAGAGGCCAGTCCATCAGTTTAAGAGGATGGAAGAACCATTACACCTCTTGATAAACGTGAGAAGTATGTGTGTGCATGTGTTTGCACATGTGTGTGTAAATTAGAATGCATTGAGAAGGGCCCGCTGGCTATAGACTTGGAAACTGAGCTCCTATGAAGCTCTGTGTTCACCATTCCAGCTTTTATAATGGGACAGCTCTTCAAAGCAGTTTTGGCTCTAAAATGTCATTATGTCTGTTGTGCTACAATTTCAGGCACAGAGAGGCGCTTTGGTGAGTCTACTAGCAGCACAGATGCATTTGTACCAGGGCAGAAAAACAAAGAGCCAAATGTTAAATTGTTAAATTGGTGCCATTTGGCCAATCAAATATGTCATGCGATGTTACCATACAGAAGCACACTTGAGGTAAAACTGAACATTTCATGCAGAAATCCATTATGAACATGGCAGCGCAACAACCTGTTGGACAGATAATAGGAGGATGAAAATTATCGAAAACATGTCTGAGAGAATGAAGTGCTCTCAGCTTTAGGTTCTTGGGAGAAACGTTCTACTTGCATGAGAGTGAGTAAGTGTATGAAGCACACTTTCCTGTCATCAAGTTTTAAGAATAACCCAAGGCCTGTAGCAGATGCTTCGAAGATAACAAAGAGGTGCTGTCTCTCTCTGATTAGATCGACTTGAAAATCTTCCTGTGCACTTCATCTTTCATTACAGAGACAAATCCATCTGTGCCATACTAGCATCATCAAGGAGATAAGTAAATGATCTCTTGTAGAATCTCAAATTATTTCCACCGTCATGACAGACTATATCTGAAAAAGGAGGTAGAGTGGTTTAAACACACAGTATACACTTAAAGGTGGACCAGAGGCACTATAAGGAGGGGAAAAAAAAAAACAAATGAGAAAAATCATCATGCACAATACAGCTCTAGAAATTAAAATCCCAACATGTTTTCTCTAGAACAAGCATGCACATTTAGACATCCCTGGGAAATTATCATCATTTAAATACTTTTCAATGGTTACAGTTACTTATGCCATTGTAGGAATGCTTTATTTTCCTCAATTAATTTATTGGAAATTTGTGGATTCCTTTTGCTTTATTGTGATGTTTTTATCAGCTGTTTGAGCACTCATTCTGACGGCAACCATTCACTGCAGAGGATCCACTGGTGAGCAATTGATGCAATGCTTAATATCTCCAAATCTGTTCAGATGAAGAAACAAACTCTACATCTTGGATGGCCAGAGTTTTTAATTATTGCCTGAACTATTCCTCAAATATTTAAATGATGGAAAATCAATGAGTCCACATTTGAGATGAATAATAGTGCAATTCATATTAATAATTTATTGAATATTAAAGAAATTATAATGTTTGATAATTATTTAAAAAATAATGTGCTTGCTTGAAAATATTAAAAATGTAATTAAAAGACAAATATTGGCATGTGTAGCATGCACGCCAAATAATTAAGTGCTCCACTGAGGATACGGCTTAAAAGAGATTATCCTAAAGGATAGACAGAGTTTAGAGTACATTACATTAGAGTAAAATTGATTTTCCAACTTTCTTTCTTGAGTTGAAAACAAAAATAATTGTCTGGCAATGATGAGAGCAGCTGTGATGTTTGATACGTTGAAGAGCTAAACTTGCAGGAGTTTCCCAGCCGTTAGCACCCACCTGCTATGTTTTAATTGCTTTTTAGGCAAACAGAGTTAATAAAAAATGTAAAAAGTTGTCAGAATTTGATGACTGAACACCATCTGCCTGCTGTAACACACGCCAGTTTCTCCTGTTGTCCATATACTGTACAAGACCACAAATATTCTGTCAGCCAATGCAAGTCCCTGGTGCACCGAAGAAGCAAATTAAAATAGCATTATTTAATTATTTACTTATTTTGATATCAGGTGCTATTTTATTCACAGAAAAAAATAAAGAGATCACAGCGAATGCAAAAAAGAGAAAGAAATAACTTGTGCGCTAATGGCTCAAACTAAAACTTAATTTCTATTAACCAGTGCACTTATAGTTTTATTATTGAGAATTTGAATGTATGACTGTTTTAAAAAAAAAAAAGCATTTTTATGGTATGCTAATCATTCTTGCCTAATTTAATTCAACAAGGGGAATGACCCTAATTAGCTGTATTTCAAGCGATTATATTAAAGCATAGATCCCAGCCTCAGTCTTTCTTGTAGGCTACATGTATTATTGCGGTGGAGCAGGCAGTGCTGATGTTAAAATATCTAAATTATGCATTATCTCTGTGAGCCAGGTGAAGTACAAAAATATGCTAACGGTGCTAGCGGTGTTCTTACAGACAGAAAAGGGAGAAAGAGGAAGGGGGAGAGAGAGAGCGAGAGAAAAGGAGTATGGGGAAAAGAGACAGAAAATAATGAAGCAAAACAAGCTGAATACTGCAAGTCTAACCAGCCACTCTGCTACAGTTTGTTCCCTTGTTTGTTTTTTTAATGTTTGTTTATTATTTTGCTCATTCTTTCATTTAATTGTTCACTTGTTTATGCATGTGTTCGTTCACTCATTCATTCACTCATCATTTGTTTCCTTATTCTTTATTTCTCCCTGATGTGATTCTTATAAAAAAGATTGATATACTTGGCAGCTATAAAGACCTAATGGCAAGAGGAAACAAAACGGACTCAACAGGTCAAGTGGGATTTTAGCAGACCAAGACATGAGGAGCAGTGAGGTGATTATGTTGTTTGATCTCTCGCCCCGAAATCCTGAGCTGCATGAAATGAAACTATTCTCAATGTTTGAAAGTAAGCCAACGGTTCAGCTTGAGGACATATAGCTGGCTGGCAGTGGTTATTGAGGTCTGACTTCTCTCTGAAGAACGATACAGTTTGCATAACCTTCTATAATATGTCAGACAGCTGTGTTACAGTGGAGACTTACGCCTGAGGCCTGTAGCCAAAGGAATAATCTTCTGGCAAACCTGCACACGGTAGAATAATAAAAATACATTTTGGGGCCACAAAATTTGTGGGAAAGACTGTATATCTGCAGCATGTTAGAGAGTCTACAGTATAGCTTTTCTAACACATTACTACAGTACGTCTGAATGATTTATGTAAGCCCTATTTAATTAGGCCTAATTAGAGATTTTATGGTCATGTCTGCCATTTAAGTTGAGCTATTTTAGCATGACATGGCAATTTAAATGTAATAAATGTACAAGATTCATAAAAACAGCACAAGATGCAACAAAACAGCGTTCAAAATTCAGTAAGATTTTTTAGTGTTTCTGAAAGAAGTTTTTTATGCTCACCAAGGCTGCATTTATTTGTTTAGAAGTACAGTAAATATATATTGAGAATTATTATTACAAATTAAATAACTGCTTTCTATTTTAATATAATTTATTTATTTATTTATTTATTTTAATTCAACTGCGATTAATTCTGATTCTTGAGAAATTATTCTAATGCTGCTGATTTGGTGCTCAAGAACCATTTCGTTGCATCTTTGCTGAATTAAAGAATTAATTTCTTACAAATAAATAAATCACACTGAATGCTGAATGCAAGACGACAAATATTTAGCACTTACACTAAATAACTACTGAACAAAACAAATCATAGTCTGCACAAAAAAACATCAGCCATACGTATGAGCATTGCCAGGAACATTCATTTTTCAAATTCAAACACTGCCCCTAAAAATATTAGAGCTAAAAACAAATTGCCCATCCTTCTCTTTCTCTGTTCTTCACCACTTTTGTCTTCCTCTTTTACAGTTATCTAAGGAGCACCAATCAACACATTCTGTTTTTCCAGCTATCACATAGAGCTCTAACTGAAAATGCATGAAGCTGCACTGGCTTGTGAGTAAAACCTGCCGAGAATCCCTCTAGTACACCACTTCTTTCTGGTCTTGTGTATTCCAGTCTTACATATTTATTGTTTTGGTTTATAGTTGAGTGGTTTGAGATTAATTATTTGCTGCACATGAATCCATTACATGCATTTCTACATACTCTCAGCAGGCAAACATGGGTCTTTTCTAGTCAATACTGAATAGGGCACTCAGCATGATAGGCAATCACCTCCGATCAATACTAATGTTTTTAGAGACTTCAGGCGAGCTTTATTCAAGAAAGAAACCGCTATTTAATTCAGTCAGAGTATATTTATTATCAGCATTAATTTATAGGCTCAGTAAGTCTCATCCAACTGACTGCACCGTCTTTTCTGCTTCAGCTATTGTTTGAACAGCAAAGATGCTGTGAAAAATGTCTCCTCAGACTTCAATTTCAAACACTTTCTTCTTGGTTTTAAGGAGCCTATAAGACACACCTCACCGAGTGCCTGTATGGGTTGTTCTAGTTCTTTTAAATGCTTCGGCATGGAAGAATCCACACTTCATTTTCTAATTCAAGGTTCAATTTCTTGTAAAATCGTCATTTGACAGCAGCTCTCAGATCTAACGAATAGAAGCGTTTTATTTTGCTCTGTAAATCCAGCCCTTGGGACCAGTACACCTTCCTCCAAGATGGTTTAGAAGGACAGAACAACTGAAGCAAAGGTCAGATGGTCTTAAAAGGAAGACTATTCTTACCGTCCGCTCACCACAAAACACGCCACCAGGAAGATAAGGAGCACAATGCCACCGGCTATGGACACCGCAAGGATTGTGGACTGGTTAGGGTCCCCAATGGCCAGCATATCTAAAGAGGGAGAAAGAGAAAAGAGACACATTTGCATCAGTGTTAACCCTGATGTTCTGTTTTTGAGATTGACTCTCTTTCTGTTAGGCCTCAAAGTCCCCAACGAGTTCCTCTGACTTAATCAAAACCCACAAGAAAGATCCCATCTATAATTATAATAATAATAATACTATTATTATTATTGATATTCATTATTTTATTATTTAAATGACAAATATTAAACAAATTAATAAAGAAACATATTACTATTATAATAATACTATTGTTATGTAAAATAATATATAATTTTATTAAGAATTTTTTTTTTTTTTTTTTAATAATATTGTTTTTTTATTTATAAAAGATGCACAATTTTTATCAACATTAATAAAAATGTTTCTTTAGCACCAAATCAGCATATTAGAATGATTTCTGAAAGATCATGTGACACTGAAGCAGACTGGAGTAATGGCTGCTGAAAATTCAACTTTGCCATTACAGGAATAAATTACATTTTAGAAATTTATAACAGTTAAATTTTTAAATGATAATTACATTTCACAATATTGCTCCTTTACTGTATTTCTGATCAAATTGATACATTTATTGAATTTACAAAAAAATGCCTTTTTCAAATATATTTTTTATTAAATCTTACTGACCCCAAACTTTTGAATGGTAGAACAGAATTTGTACCCAAACTTTTTAATGCTGTAATTGTTCGTGTCTAACAATCTAGAAATAACTGAAACTACTGCATGGAAACACAGAAAATGTATAATAAAGAAAACATACAAAAACAGAGGTTAAAATGCCCAAAATAACATCACTATCTCCTCACAGTAATTCTATTTGAGCTGGTTTGTGGTGGGCCCACGGAAGATTTGCGGTATGCTACTGATGAACCATCAATTAAGTGGAACAAAGAAAGAAAAAAAGTCTTAGGGAGGAAGTAAATGAAAAAGAAAACTGCTAAGAAAGGTTAAAAATCATTACCCTCATGACTGGTCTCCAGCTCTATCTCTCCACCATAGTTGCCGTAGCCTCCATCAGTGCGCGCCCTCACTCTGAACACATAGGTGGTGCCCGGCTTCAGTCCTTCCACTGTCATTGTGTGGGCTTTGGTCTTCAGAACTGTGTAGTTCTGGTCTCTTTGGTTCTGGAATGGAAAAAATACAGCAACATTCACTTTCACTTTCACAATGATTTGTTTAATAGGATTTAGAGATTGAGGTCAGACAATGCTGGAAAATTTTGACTTGCATAGCATTCCTGTCAGATGTTATTGTGGATTTGAACTTATACTACCATTCAAAAGTTTGGAGTTGGTATACAGTTAATGCTTCTAAAGGAAAATGTTCTTATGCTTACCAAACCTGGATTTATTTCTGTATGAAATTATAAAAGTTAACAAGCCTTCTGTTGAGTCTTGCTGCAATGCTATGCTAACAATGTTAACCATTCAATCTTGTTTAAGCTGCTTCAAGTAAACGGCAGGGTGGCAGCATTGATGTGCATTATGTAGAGCAGCAGAATTTCGAGGCTGTGCCATAGAATATGACATAAGAGGATTAATGAAGGATATTATTTCAGCAGCACGTTAACACTGTAGCCAGTAGACTTCACAGAGGCAGATGCTGGGGTGCTAACAGACCAGGCAAAGGCTTTCATTTACACTGTTTGACATGATTATTGGTGTGATTATTGTTACATGAGTCAGACATCTGCAGTGGTGTGTAAATGTGAGTCTATGAATATTGTGTGTTAATTAATTTCATAGTAATTACCAAGACTGCCAGCTAACACTTAACATGGCAGATTCACGTATTCTGTGATGCATATTGTACACAAAAATGGCAAGAGCTGGCTGAAAGCGCTAGTTTGGATATGGCCGACTGATACTGACTTATAGTCAGCAGACTGGCTATGTATTACACTTACATTCACACATTTGACTGAAGCTTTTACACAAAGCGACTTGTATTCAATGTATACAAGTCTAAAAATAGGTCTAACAAAATCTTGCAATATGATCTTATAAACTGATTACATAAACCTAGAATGGACAAAAGGAATCAGCCACTAGCTACCAGTCACTGAATCAGTCCAGCAATGAAGCCAAAACCCCATTCAAAATGAATAAATCTCTTCCAAATATTAAAGAGCATCTCATAACCAAATGGGTTCTGGGAAAGACTTGGTCTCTGTCCACCACAGCCAGAATGTAGGAGGGCAGAGCAGGTTTGTTTCTGAGGGCATGGGATCGTTCCAGTTCCAACAAACACAGCAGGAACCACATGATCTCCAATGCCAGACACCCATCTGGGCATTCAGTCTGAGCTGACATCCCATTATCACACAGCAACCAGTATGTGTGCCAGACTAGACTGGGTCAGACGATTGCATCTGTGCAGGATTGATGTAAAAAAATAAATAAATAATAAAAAATAAATAATATAAAAAAAAAATCCTTCTTCCTGTGACCAGACAGTATGCTTTGAAAGGTTAAGAATAAATCTTAGAGGAGATGTCATATTTAAATTGATGGCAATGAAATTAATGTATTATTATTATGTACTGAATAAAATATAATAGCAATTTTTGGATGTACTGTATATTTCTTTGCCTCACAGCCTTGGTTGCATTATTCATAAACAACTGTGTCAGCATGTTCCCTTTTAATCTGGAGGTGTGTGTGTCTGTGTGTGAGTGTGTGTGTGTGTGTGTGTGTGTGTATACAGGTCTATTACAGTGGAGGTGTTCTCTCTGACCAGAAATGTCAATATTTTAAAACATAAAATAAACTAAGATAAAATATTAGATATAAAGAGGTGTAGCTTGTTCAATGTGTACAACAGGTTCAATAAACAAAATTCATCCATCCATCAATTAATAAAATTCTCTCTGATCTGAAATGTAAAATAAATAAATAAATAAATAAGCATAAAATTAAATATTGGATATAACCAAGTTCAGCCCATTCAATGTGTACAACATGTTCAATAAAATAAAATAAAACTTTTACATTTTGGATATTATTCAGCCTGTGAATGTGTACAACAGTTTCTAAACAAAACAACAACAATAAAAAAAATACTGGACATTATTTTCTGTATGGACTATATCTTTAACCCACACAGACTTGACTTGATTTCATTACTTACTGTATTAACAACTGTGTGTGTGCAAGTTCTCCTTTAGTCTGGACGTGTGTGAGAGTCTGTGTATACAGGTGTGTTACAGTGAAGGTATTCTCTTTGATCAGTGACGTCAACCCTGGTTTCATTCTCCCGTTATAATTAAAGAGCTGTGTGTATATGTGTGAGCAGCCGGCTGTGGTGTACAGGGTCTACTGATTGCTTTCATTCCCAAAGGCACGATGATGCTTCAGCCCTCAATTACACATGCCATGGCTGCCTGGACAACTGCAATCGTTACAGCTTTTAATGGAGGTCAAAGAAGCATGTTTGTAATCTGTGTGTGAGGATGATAACTCTGCTTGTTAGAGTAGTGCAGATGCAAATAAGACAGGAGAGAAAAAGAAAAGAGGAGAGGAGATGAGATTAGATGTACCTTCTCATAATAAACGACTTCATATTCCACTATGACTCCGTTTGGTCTGTCGGGTCCCTGCCAGGCCAGTGTGATACTGTCTTTACTCTTTCTCTCCTTCAGGATCACATTCACTGCAAATAGAATAAGACATAGGCACAATGAGAGAGAGAAGAGCCACAATGTGATGATATGCACACAAAACAGTAAGATAATATCTATAAGTATTCAAGACCACCTAAGTTCAGTCACAGCTTCTTGACCCACATGGTTTTATTCCAGGTACACCTCTATTGATACAAAATAAAGCCAGAGAGCTCACAATCCCTTACAGACTTGAGAGTGCTTTACACACAGACACACAAGTGAAACCTTTGTCTAAAGAGAGACAAAGGGGGGCCACACAACAGCAGGTAATTACACTCCTGAAACACAGTCTAACACCTTCTCTGTCGCTCTCATCTGTTCCTTCATCTGTTTCACTACAGCATGACAGACACAGAAAGAAAATGAGAAGGGGGGAGGGAGATGGCAGTAGAGACAGCGGGTTTGATATTTGGTCAGATGGTTTGGAGGGAAATTCACCTGGTGTCCTTCACCACTTCTGTGCTCTGAGATCTGTGAACAGCTTTCAAAATTACAAAAATGACACACACACACACACACGCACGCACGCACACACACACACACAGCTTTTGTCATTCACGAATTCTGTGCTCTGAGGTAAGAAATAACGGAAGCTCATTGAAGAATGTATATTTATATTTATTGAATAATGTTTTTTTTTTATTTATTGAGCGGCACAACTGTTTTCTAGATTGATAATAATGAGAAATGTTTCTTAAGCACTAAATCAGCATTTTAGAATGATATCTGAAGTAACGTGAGACTAAAGTAAAGAAATTATAATAAATTAATTACATATATAAAATTTATATGTTTATTATGATGTGAATTGTTTTTTTAGAATGATATCTGCAATATTACTGATTTTACTGCATTTTTCTACCACTCAAAATTTGAAACAATACTGTATCTACATTTGATTTCCAAAATATCTTACTTAATAATACTTATGTAGAAACAATAAATACTTATTATACTTACAAAAATAGTTAATACTTAAATTAAAAATTAATAATGCAAAATCTGATGGCCTAGAATTTATGATTGTATTGGTCTTCACAAAAATAAATTATTTCATTAATTCATTAAAAACATAAATGCAAAAAAAGAAAATTAATTTGATTATTAATTTTAAATAAGTTTTCCCCTTTACAGCTACATTTTTATTATCTTTTATTTTTTATATAAGGTTCTTGATTTGCTCTTGCTTGCTGTGTTTTAAAACACTACTACATATAAAATACTTTGCTGTCTAAAGAACTAGAAAGTAACAAATTATGAAATAAATAAACAAAATAAATAAAACATACTTGTGGTAATTTAAAATTCATCTCCTACTGCAAAAGGCTGAAAAAAAAAGAAAAACTTTTGTGGAAGTTTTATTCTGAAGAGTATATTTTTATGAGAAGCATTAATTCCTAAATTGCTCTAAACTATATAATATTTGGATTTGTGCTGGTTCCTGCTTTGACGTGGCTGAATGTATAAATCACTGGGATCTTTGACCCTGTTCCGACACTAAGCGCTTCTCTCTCAGCATGTGCCCGTTCTGCTAAAGAGCTTCCCTCTGCAGCCCGAACACCTTCATACATATTTAATACCTCAACCGCAGCCTTACACAAGGCCCCAAACCACCATATACACACTCACAAACACACATTTAATGAGAACATGCCTGCACTGATGACCCTTGTCAGCCCATCAGATGTGTGAGACAGGAAGTTGTGAGGGCAGTTGTGTCTTCAGCACATTTTCGCATGAGTCCTGACTTTAGATAACATATTCGATGACATGTATTATTTAGAGCATTTGGATTACTATGAACTTATGAACTTCCACAGAGGTTGTGTGTGTGTGAGAGAGAAATGGGAATCTGCAAATGCCAAATGTTCTGGTCGAACAACAACCCTCTGGCTGTACCAAACCTCAACTTTGTCTGATATCGAATGCTGGGACCTTGAGCATCACTGGGGAGAATTCTCAATACGCCGCATCACAAAGACCAGCTCACAATCGCAAACACACACCACACTCAAGGGCTGTCAAACACCGGAGGCTTATGAGAGATCTCACTGAATAAAAAAGATAACCTTTACTGTCAGAGTAAAGGTTTGGGATGTATAACATTTTGAATGAGAAAGGGAGAAAAACTGAAAAGAGAGACATTATTTACCTCTTTTGAAACAGAGACACACCAACATCGACTACAACAATCATTTGAAGTGTGTTATGTTTATGGAAATCTAATGAGGACCTCTTCACAGAAAAACAATTACCTCAGGCATGCTGCTTTTCAGTTTATCAACAGGTAGCGTTGTGCAGGCTTTGGCATTCAAAGTGTAACATTGCATCCTAACCAGTTCCAACAGGATGCAACATTTGAACACTGAATAATTTATCAGTCTAGCAAAATGCTGCATGAAGTGACAAAATTTCAGCCAGTCAGATGATGTTAGGTTTTAAACCATCAGATTTCACTGCAGGCACAATGCAACTAAAATATATACCAAGTAGGGGTGTGCAATATATATTGTCTGCGATAATATCGTAATTGTTGTTTTAATGATGTGTGATTTGACATTATCGAGTATTTTGTAAAACACACATACATTACGTGAAGTCTAGACTAGTGCGCGTGCGCATTTAGAGTGTGTCTTTCATTGCACGATTCAGTCTATTAAAATACATTTAGTGTGATCACAAATTCAAGACATCGGGTAGAAAATGTATATATTTATACCACTTCATATAGTTAATCAATTTCACATGAAGAATGACATTTTTTTTTCTCTCCAAAAATGACCATGATTACAAATGTGAAGTTAATTAAGAGACTAACGTTTTAGACACCATATTTCCTGTTTTTGCGCTATTTCGACAACAAAAAATAATTCCTACCACAACGCTGTTTTGTGTCTCTGAGCAACATGACGGTGATTCGTTCCTGAATGAATCAACTGATTAAATGATTTGGTTCAATTGCAATGACTCACTTATTAACAGAGACTTGCTGCCACCTACTGGCGGTTTTAATTTCACATTCAGAGAATCTGTTATTATTTAAATAATTATCAAATATCAGTATGCAAAAGATAATGGACACTTAAAAAAAAAAAAAAAAAAAAAAAGGCTTTATAAAGGTAAAAATACCCATAAAATGTAAAAATCAGTTAAAACTTACTGGGAAATATTAATTTCTATCAGTGTGAAATGACCATCACACAGAATATGAAGAATATCAAAAACTTTAGGAGTCAGCTGACCACGGCAGTCCTTAAGATACCAGCACAATAACACACTCAGCAAAATAGTCTAATTATCATTATCGATAAAATGCCAGATATTATTTTTTGTCAATATCGCACATCCCTTATACCAAGCAACATTTAAACATTATCATGGAAGAAAAGACCCAATGTACCTGTCTGACTGGTGGTGATGTTGACAGTGACTTGTTGTTTAGGGGTCGGGCTCAGATCAGACACTCCGTTCACCGCCTC
Organism: Cyprinus carpio; assembly: GCF_018340385.1. Taxonomy (NCBI): domain Eukaryota; kingdom Metazoa; phylum Chordata; class Actinopteri; order Cypriniformes; family Cyprinidae; genus Cyprinus; species Cyprinus carpio. The sequence continues at coordinate 20,282,018 of NC_056573.1, read as the reverse complement.
TATGCTGAAGGTGTAGTTGGTGTTGGACAGCAGGTCCGTGATCAACACTTTAGGTATTGAAAGACCAAACTGTCTAGGTACAAAGTGGACGCTGTTGCTGCAGGGGTTGCATGTCTTGCCGTCATTGGCACACTTCCTGCAGTGGACGTTGTAGGTGACGTCCCCTCGGCCGCCGCTGTCTCTGGGAGGACTCCACTCTAAAGTCACAGAGGTGTCATTGAGTGTGGAGATGGGGTTCTCGGCTGCAGACGGAGGTCCTGGGAGCAAAAAAAGAGAGAAAATACAGAAATAGTGTGCTTTTAATTTGTTCAGTTTGTTTGTAAATCCAGTTTGTGTTTGTTCTTTATGAATCTGCACCGGTGGGTCTCTGCTGGTTGGGTTGCAACCCCACAAAGGTATGTTTAAATAAAGATTTAAATAAATAATAGGTTTATTACATTTTAAAAGGAGGATAAAACACCTTCCGTATATTTTTGGTGTATTCACTTGGTAATTATGATTCAGACTATCACAATATTTAGTCCAGTGTTTGTTTCATATCTTAGAGTGATTGATTACACATCTTTGGCAAATAAATGCACATTAATTTATGGATTTATAAAATAAAGTCAATTTTCTTATAGAGAAGCAACAACAGCTGGGATCTAGATGTAAAATTCCCATACAATTTTTCCAAAGAAATATGTAATTAATAAATAAATCTCTACAATTTTAAACTTATTATTTGTGCATATATATTTTCATATATATATATATATATATTTATATATATATATATATATATATATATATATATATATATATATATATATATATATATATATATATATATATATATATATATATATATATATATATATTACAGTTATTGTAATAAAAAAAAAAACATCAAATTAATTAGTATCATTCAGTTAATATCACTCAATTTCTCTTTAAAAACTGACAGGTAAATCCCTAGAATCTTAAACAATCATGTGCATGAATATATATATATATATATATATATATATATATATATATATATATATATATATATATATATATATATATATATATATATTCTCTTTAAAAACTGACAGGTAAATCCCTAGAATCTTAAACAATCGTGCATGAATATATATATATATATAATTTATTAAATGTATTAAATATTATTTTTATTCAATTTCCCCATAGAAATTGACATATAAATCCCCATGAACTTAAATCTGCATACACAAATAAGATGTTTATTTAAATATATTTATATTTATTGTAATAAATACCTAAAGGGGTTCCTTTGGGTGACCATGTGGTGTAAAATGTAAATCTTAATGTCAATGTAAAAACTAGCAAACAATGCTCATAATACAACCCTTACACTTAAGCAACTTCTCCTGCACTTTCTTTTCATTTTTGCTACAGACACACATACTGTGGAGCCCTCACTAAAGCAAGCACACTGAGACAACGAGGAAAAAATAAATATGAAGAAAAACCTAGAGGTTTTCCTGTGCTGTTTAGCTGGAACTTTAACACTAAATGCTTCCCATATTGCCTTGATGCAGTGCATCAAGGGAAACATTCGTTCGAAGAAGGGCATGATAATGAGAGGTCTGAACAGGTTGTGGGGTGCTGGATAGTGCTGCCATGGGGAATTTTTTTTAATAGTCTGCTAAACCTGCAACTACGCACAACTACAGTAAAGGTCTTTTAACACTACTCCGTTCAGCAGGGTGTCTGCTCATTGAAATAAGTTCCCATATGAGTGTGCAGGATGAAAACAGGAAAATACAGCCAAAAGGAAAGAGAATAAGATAGGAAGATCCGCCATTGCACATATTGCACACAGACACAAATTGTTTTGCAAAGCCAAAGTAATCAAACACACTCATCTCTATTCCTAGAGAGTGATGGTTGCTTTCACTGCTCAAAGGGTTTGAAGAGTCTGTGAGAGAGCTTTAGGATAGAGAGAGCAAATGAAGCAGAGGAAACGGGGGATCAGTGTGGAGGAGTTTAAATGTCTGTGGTGATGACATTTCACCAGCTTTACTAGCTGTTGGTGGAAAGGGAGAGTTCCTCCGGGACACAGACCAGTTGGGTGTTTTTTGTAATGTTTTTATTGCTTGTTTGTTATTTGTTTGTTGATTGGGATATCTCTTAATGTTATGGCACGATTCCCGACAAGTTCGTACGCTAAGTATATCTTCTGTAAGTCACACTTTCGTAAGTTGGTCTGGACCATTCGTAAGCTCTCTCTTAGCGTTGTTTGAGCTCAAGATGCTAGTTGCCGCCACTGTAGCAGTCTTTAGAAATCAGCGCAGTGCAGTACAAGTCAAACTATGGTATGTTAACAATGTTGTGGCTCAACAATGATTTTATGTTATGGACATTTTAAGACTATAATAAAATATGTTCGCAATGGATACAGGCCCAGGGGCGTGTCTAGAGCATTTTAAATGGGGTGGCCAGTCTGGGGCACTGGCTCAAAAGAGGTTGGCGGGGGGGACATCTGCATATTTATGTGGGATTCACTCTCAAAGTAGCAGTGATTGACACAATGATGACCAAAGCAATAGACGGGAGAAAATATGTGAAAATGGGCATTAAGACTAGAGCACCCTCACTAATTTTAGAAGCACCATCAGTAATTATTTCTGGAACCTGGTTAATACGCTTTTTTATTGCAAAACTATATACAAAAACAACAAAATACAAATGCACTTAATAAAACAATTGAATAAATGCACATTTATAAGTTAAGCACTTAACTAAAATAAGAAGGCTATTAATAAAATAAATAACTGAGGCTGACTATAATCAGCTTGCTTCCATTTAATGAGATAAGCCTATTCCTCATCTGAATTAGAAAAAAGGCGCTTCTAGTCTTCAGTGATGCAAGAACGTTTGAGCATACACGTAATCTTTGAGCACAAGCAGAGCCAATTCATAAAAGAACAATGTAAAAGCACACATGCAGTTTTGTGTGAGTGAAGGGAATCCACTTGCGAGTGGAGATTCGTGCTCGCGCATTACATGGATCACGTAACATTATGCGCTCTCGATATGTCAAATATCACGCTATAGAAACAGCCTAAAATTAAGTATAAAGAGGAGAAGAAATCGGCCGTAGGCAGCTACACATGCCAGGATCCGCCACTGCCAGATGCAGTTAGAAATTTACTTAAAACAAGTCTATCGCAAGACATCTGGTGGGGGTGGGGTGGGCACCCGGGGTGGCCAGCCAAATTTCAGGGGGGGCCGGTGCCACCCCTGCCCACCACGTAGACGCGGCTCTGTACAGGTATTTATGAAGTTGACTTTATTTGGTATCAGAACTAATATGGTGGTAATTAGCCTAGGCTATTTCGTAATGTCACTAAAGCGTTTAAATTGGCAATCACTTTTGATAATTAAAATCTGGCAAACAATTTGGCTCTAAATGGCTAAGATCTATAAATGGGTAAGCATGGTGGTGTCCAGTAAGCGACCAACTATGGCAGCGATCCAACATGTCCTTATATTGAATCAAAGACGGCGCCGGCAACGGAGCTGTTCAGTCCATGTCAATTTTTTTATTCGGGAAAACTTAAGCCCTTTTGAGATTTTGCCTGACGTGCTATATTAAAAAAAAATTGCCTCCCAAGACACCTCATTATGGAGCTGCTGGACCTTCTCAGACCTGCGCTTGCCAGGGTAACGCGGCGGAATTTCGCTTTAAGCTCTAAAGTCCAGCTGCTTGCAGCGCTAAGGTTTTTTGCTACAGGGAGCTTCATCGAGGTCGTGGGAGAGGGCTACGGCCTAAGCAAGACCTCGTTGTGGAGGTGCGTCCACACTGTCACCAACGCCCTTCTGCGCCATGCAGGGGAATTCAGATTGTAAAGTACCTTACCATTAATATAAAAGTGTATTACATATTTTTTAGAAGTCGTTAAACCCATGTCAAGAAGCTGCACAAGTGGCACAATGGGATAAGGAGGGTGGATGATGAGCGAGGGATACCCGGTTCGTCTACCCGTCACAACATATCGTGTGAACATATTACTGACAATTTGATAATTTAATTAATAGTCTATATTTTACGGATAACTATGTTAAAAAAATGTTAATGTTACTGGAATAATTTGAGGAATGTTTCATTTGCATAGAACGTGTTGTCTTTCTTAACGCTGTAATGCACCTTCGCATGAAGTTGAAAATCGATTCCTGAGCAATCGATGCCAACTTATTCTGCACCTTCACTTGGGACAGCGCCTTTGTAACGTCGGACGTAAGAGGCAGCGTGTTAAGAAGCTTCCTAAGGGACACTTCGGGGAACACACTTAGGAACATAAACAACTTTGGTAAGATATATCTTTCGAGTCTTCTTACCGCGCTAAGAGTGAGTGTTATCGGGGAACCGGGCCCAGTGTGTTTGCGGTCACCTGCGGATGAAGAAGTCTATATGCTGCAAAACCTAAAGATCATATCAGCCACTGAGATAAAAGAGAGTGTGTTCTTTACAGGGTCAAAAAAGGGTCTGATCAAATTGTGTACAAACAGATTTAGAATAATGATTAGAACATATTTATTTTCCGTTATTTAAAGGTGAAGTGTATGATTTAAACAAAGAAATTAATAATTTTGTTTAGCAAGGATGCATTAAAATATTCCTATTTCTATAACATGCTATTCTTTTGAAATTTCTGTTCATCTAAAGCAATATATCCCAGTTCACACAAAAAATATTCACAGCACAACTGTTTTACCTTTGATAAGAAATGGGTCTTGAGCACCAAATCAGCATATTAGAATGATTTCTGAAAAATCACGTGACAGTGAAGACTGGAATGATTTCTGAAAAAGTAATGGCTTCTAAAAATTCCGTTATAAATTACATTATGTTAAAATAGAGAACTGTCACTTTAAATTTTAATAATATTCAACATTTTTACTGTTAATATTGTATTTTTGATCAAATAAATGCAACCTTGATGAGCATAAGAGCAAAATGGCTGTTTTCAAGCAGATTTTCCAAACATTGTGGGACACTGCATAAAAAATGCTGGATGAAAACACTAAGATGTAAAAATAATTTCCAAATTGGGCATAAAAAAATACATAGTCTCGTTTGAGGTGTAAAAGTTAAGACATGCACATCAACTGAATGTGATGATGTTGACACGCATGTCTGTGATTTACAGCTGGTTTCTAAGTAATCACATTAGAACATCATTTTTATTTGCTGGCACATGATTTTCATATTCAGTATAAACAGTCTCATTTCACTGCTGTTGCCCTAATTTCATTTTTATTTGCTGGCACATGATTTTTAAGAGAGAGAGTGTGTGTGTGTGTGTGTGTGTGTGTGTGTGTGTGTGTGTGTGTGTGTGTGTGTGTGTGTGTGTGTGTGTTATACTACAACTGAAGGTCATTAAGTACATCCATATGTTTAGCTGCACGCGTGATTTGCCTTATCAGATGAATGAGTCCTTTAATTAGGATTTGTCATTTTTGGTTCTTTCTTTCTCATTCCTTTCTTTCTTTTGTTACTAGATCTTTTAAGTGCTATGAAGAGCAGATGTACACACACACACACACACACACACACATACACGCACATATATATATAGGCAATGACTCACTATCCTGGTCTATATAAGGTGACCACACCAGCCTTGTTAACGCAGCCCTAAACATCCAATCTGATGTGATGTATGATGATGAGACAGTGATGAAGGTGAAAATGTACTGAGCCCAGTCTATAAGAATAAATAAGGAAAACAGCCTCCAGCCTTCTCTTATTAACAACTTGTCCTCCATCCATCTGTTTTTCTATGCATCTGCTGTCTGTCCTTCCATGCATAATTAGAACTATCAATTCAATCAACTATTCCATCATTTTATCCATCCATGCATCCACCTATCTATTTATCCCTCTTTCCATCAGTTCATCCATCCACCTACCCAATCCACTAATCCAGCCACCCACTCATCCATCTATTTATTCATACACTTATCCTGTACATTTATGCAATCTGAATTACCTCCATCTATCCATTCATCCCTCTTTCCATCAGTTCATCCATCCATGGATCTCTCTACACATCAATATTCATGCATAATCTATCTTACATAGATTTATTGGTGTAGTGCTAGATCACTCACGGGTACAGGCCATTGACCGCGGGTCCATGTCGGCTCTGTAAAATCCCTTCTCGCAAGAGCACTCAGAGGCTTTCTCCTGATGGGAGAAACTGTGAGGAGGACACTTGGTGCAGTAGGCATCCATGGAAGAGGCCTTGTAGGTACCCGGCCTGCAGGCTGCAAAACAGAAACGTGAAGACTGAAATGTTAGACATACTGTAAAGCTTTACAGAGCACTCCTGGAAAAAAAAATGTAAAGAGAAAACAAAACACATCATGAAAAAAAAAGAAACCGAAACAAAAGTAAATTGAACTAAACGAAAATAAACTAAACAAAGCAAAACAAGAAAAAAAAAACCACTAAACTAAATTAAACCACAACAAAACCAAACAAAACAAAACAAAACAAGTCATACGATCTTAAAACAGACCGGTTTTAAAGAATATCTACCAGATTGTCTGAGGTGATCTCCAGACTAATGGCCATAAATGAACAGCTTAGCCAACAGAAAAACATGTAAAACCAGCTGTCATCAGGAGCGAATAGGATGAGTTTGGGACGACTAACTGTTTTTATGACCAATGATAGACTGCATTTGAGTAACCTGTTTATAAACAGTCATGTTATTTTTTTTAAAGGCACAGAAAGTACACATTTCAAATGTAAATACACATTCTTTTTTCCTCATTCAGAGTTGTTACAGCATCCTGTATTCTGTAAAACTGGGTCAGTCAACACGGACTTAAATAACCAGTGGAGAAAAACGAGCCTGAGTGCCGGAATTACAAATAGTTTCTTGTAGCAGAGCGTCCCTAAAGGACTTTGCAAAACCAAAACACATCCTTGAAACCTGGATTCAAATTCCAACATTTCCCTGCCTCAGAGTACACCATGATTATGTTTACAAACCAGACACCAGCAACCTGACTCTCCTCTCAAAATGTGGATATTTCTGAAAGGGAAAACATCTCACTTTCTCTTTTCTAACCATCTCTCTTTCTCTTTCCCATCTTTTTCACATCTGCCTCTCACATTCATTTGTTTGCCTCAAAGCCCCAATCGATGACCCGATTTCCTGGCCCCTCTTAGGAACCGTGTGAAATACGTGAGGAGGAATTCAGACTTTTACCCATTTACAAATGCGAAGTGTCTTCACAAACACAGGCCTGAGAGAAGGAGTGCATAGAGGAGTAGATGAAGGTGGCAAGTACGACTTTAGCATCACTTTAGCTCAAGGCGCCAATAAAAAAACACCACACAGGGCTTCTGCATATTCTAATGTATGTAAATTCGGAGGCTGTGTGAATGTTAATGAATTGGAAAGGGCATATTTATTTGATTGCTTTGCTGCTTGGCACTCGTTGAGGGGATGTTGGTGGGAGGGAGGTGGTTCATGATGGCGCATCTCAGGGGTAGAGACGTAAATTCACGGCGCAGTTAAGGCAAGAGCGTTAGCAATTTGCACTGCGAGCAAATTAGACAATCCTGCTGGCCGCTGAGGTCAAGCCATAGCTAGTGTCGGAAACGCAATTCAATTGATGGATAAATGCAATGATGAATTTATTCTCGACTTGATTGCCTGTGTGAGTGGTGAAGGTCATGGATTTAATCAAGGCCTTCAGCTCCTCTGTTGCCCATAAATCCACACCCAGCAGAGAGCGGCATGCTAACCCTGCAACGTCAAGATCCAATCTCAACCTCAGTTCCAATACATTTTCACATCATTTGCTGCTATCTGAATAGAAATGCAATGTGTAAACTTCATAAACATCTAGTGTTTCTTTGATTTACCATGGGAGTATTTTTTTTTATTTGTGTTGTTTTCCCAGTATAAATATATAAACATTATTTTAGAAAGTGACTTTAAGGTTGGCATGAAATGGAAATTTTGATAATCTTTTCTTTTGTATTGTGACGTATATCTAAGTGTAATGTATTACTCAATTCAAAGCGAAAACAAGTTTACTTTTCTTCCTTAAAGGGGTCATATGATGCTGCTAAAAAGAGCATTATTTGGTGTAATGAAATGTGTTTATGCAGCTTAAGGTTAAAAAAAACAGTATTTTCCACATACTGTACATTATTGTTTCTCCTCTATGCCCCGCCTTCTGAAATGCGTCGATTTTTTCAAGGCTCATTGGTCTAAAAAATGAGGTGTGCTGTGATTGGCCAGCTATCCAGTGTGTTGTGATTGGCCGAATGGCTCAAGCATGTGACGGAAATGTTACGCCTCTTAACATATTGTGATGCCTTGTCCGACCGGAGCGACTAGACAAAAACATAAAATCCATTATAAACGTGATATAAATATGATTTCTAGACGTGTCTTCTTTAGGAAGGCAAAAACAAAGTAGTTTCGCTTTCTCAACGAAACAGCGTTACACACCGCGGCCTTGAGTGAGCAGAGGCCGGAGGCCTAGAGTGAGCCGCGGTCTATAGTGAGCCGCGGCCGGCTTGAATGAGCAGAGGCGGACGGCTTGAGAATGGTACGGCAGGCAGATTCTACGAAGGACCGTATCTTGGGCTTGCAGCAACCACATGTGATGACCCCGGGCTGGACTTCCATGGTGAAAGCCGATTCAGCGATCCACAGTGCAAAGTTGATATATTTCCTCAGCGACCAGCACGGATCAGCCCCAGGCATGACAAAGCGGATATTGTCCTCTTTTGGAAGGCCAAACAAAGTAGTTTCGCTTTCACAGTGAAACACACAGCGTCTATACGACATGGCGGTGGTGGCAACAACAATTATGCAAATCTTCCCACATACTGACGTAGATATGTGGGGGCGTGTTAGATCGCGCTGTTTCAGGGGGGCGTGGACGAGTGTTAACTTTTATAAGGAATATCTCTTTGGATTTGAGACTTTAGTCTTTGCAACTTCACAGATCTTCTTTATTCACCAAGAGCTTGTAACACTCCAAAGAGAAAGGAAAATTTGAAATTGCATCATATGACCCCTTTAATATTATTGTACCATGCTCTTGATTACACAATACAAAATTAAACTAAAAAAAACTAGTTATACAGTGTATTTAAAATATATATATATTTTTTTCCCTCAGGAGAATTTCTGTTGGGGGACCATCAAAATAAAGTGTTAGCAGGTATTAAACAGACTGTCTACTAATATTCTAATGACTGGTAGTTAATATGTATTTGCAAAGTTACTTTTAGTTAGCAGAATGTCTAAAGTGGACTTTCAAAATAGTTACCAAAAATGTAAGGTGGGGACTTGGTTTAGTCCATCAGCTGTTGATTGGATGGAGACAGATCTAAATGCAAGCTTTTTAAGAGTTGCATTTTCTAAATGCAAGTCCTTTTTAAAAAAGGGGTGGGGTTTATGCTAATGAAATGATTGGAGAAGTCCGGCATATGTAACCAGAGAGAAGTCATTTCACCGGTAGAATGAATTATGACATTTTGATTAAGAATTTAAAAAATAATAATTAAAAAGTCTTGCCGACTTTAGATTATAATTTTAAACTAGTAGTTTGAAAAGCAAAAGTAGTTTCCCCAGCACTGGTTCAAACAGCTCCATTCTCCCTGGAGGAACACATGCCTTCCAGAGCTGTGATCTCAGTAACTTGGATCAATACTTGTCATTGAACATGTTCATAGATATGATGTTGTGGTTGGGAAACTTCATCTGTTAGCAAGGCACTATCAAACCGTAGCATTGATAAAGCCATGCTTTACCTGCTGAGCTACAAAACCTATTAATTTCATTAGACTAGAACTAAATACATAGTACCTTTTGGATGGGAATGGATGAACTGAACCAGCAACCATCTAATTACCAGAGCCTTTACCATGACACCACACTATCCCATTTCATTGTTCTAATTCAAATGAAAAGTCAGCCAATTGGGACACATTTCATGGCCTCCTAAATTGCCATTAGTAAACAAATAAATTCAAATGAGGTTCAAGAGTGTGTTAGTCTTAAGTGTGGTGGGCCTTTTGTTGGGTTGTAGCGGTTGGAAAGAGTAGGAGAGAGATAGAAAAAGAGATGAGTATGGCTCTGCTCTTAGAAAGCCTAATCAGAAGTGGAGCGTCTGGGGTGAAGGCTGGGCACCGTGCCGCTGTAGTGGAGAGGTTTGGCCTGCTGATGAGGGTTGCCTGGCTGTTCCTTCCTGGCACTGGTCCACAGCGGTATATCAGAACTCCCAAGCAGCCTGACCACACACACACACACATCAAAAATACACACACAATCTGGAGCAAACACACATAGGCCCTTATAGCCACAGGAAATTCCCTTCTGCGTAACAATTTTTGAAAGTCTTTCAAAGTGTTTCTGAGAAAAGAAGTCTATGACCTCCAGCATCTGTTTAGATGACTTTCAAAGACTCAGACTTAAGTACTATGTGAGTAAAATTCTTGCCAACAGCATAATTTTCATGTCAGGAAAAGTGAAAGGTCAGGATGGCTGACTAGTTATCCAATACTTTGAACTCTCTCTGTTTAATCTAGATTAAAGACACATCTGAATTTAATATAGGTTTGGACTGCAGTAAAGATAGATTTCAGGAGGTGATTTCTTTGTGCCAATGTGTTCTTTTTGGAAGTGTAAGAAAGAGAAAGTGTGTGTGTGTGTGTGTGTGTGTGTGTGTGTGTGTGTGTGTGTGTGTGTGTGTGTGTGTGTGTGTGTGTGTGTGTGTGTGTGTGTGAGAGAGAGAGAGAGAGCGAGAATCTAGTGGGCCAGAGGTAAATAAAAAAAATAAAAAATAATTATCGCAAGAGAGGCTGAAAGACCCAAACAGACGTCCACATTGCAATACCAGGAAGAAACCAGAACCACTGCCTGAATCTACTGAGGCCAAACACTAATGATGAGGCATAAATGAAAGTTTCTCACACTATTTGCAGTGAAATAAGTTACAGTTTGGACATACTTGTGTTTAACCTTTAATGACAACTAAAAGTTCAGTCCACATTACTTGAGATGCTACCTTACAAACATCCATGGAATGGAGATAATACACTTGGGACCCCCAAATCTATGTCTATGCTTCTTGTATAAGACAGCGTAAACTTCATACATCACAAGAGAAAGATTTTTCAATACTTCAGTGTTCTGACTACAGCAGTACGTCTGAGGAATCGTAAAGCTCTGCGTACGTTCCTCCCAACAGCATGTGCTCTTACTCAGATAGTAAATCAAAAGACAAGGGGAAGCGAACTCTACAGAAATCTACATCTCGGATATCTCCAGGAGGTTTGCCCCATTAAAAATTCATACCCATCTGACTCCAGCTCTTTGTTTATGGCAATCAATAACTTTTAGATATGATTCCTGAACATAAGAAAAGGGAAAACACAACGCTTCAGGGAGGCGAGAGATGATGAAAACGATCCACTCGTGAGACAACGTTGTTTATGAGACAAACTTAATTGTCATTTTAATTTACAGATTAGCGGTCATCTGTGGAATTTGATTATGGTATTGCTCAAATATTTTATGGCGAGAGCATTTTATGATGTTCAATAATTGTGTGCCGTACTATAACAATGCTTTGGTGGACAAGAGCTTGAAAAGAAATAAAGTAGGATTTATGTTGAAGATATGCATCCATTTAATGCACATGAAATGTCTGATCTCAGCAGTACTGATACTATAGATAACGGTAAAGTAAGTAATCAAATACAGTATGAATAATTCTTCATTTATGAGTTCACTTTTCATCTACATACCCTGAATGCTGTCACATTGCATCGATGTATCACTGATTATAATCTAAACACATTTTCCCCATGCTAATTGGCTATCACAGCAGTAAACAGCCAGAACAGATTTCAACAACATACCACTTTATTCAATCAGACGTCAAAGCAAAGGTGTGCATTTTTCAATTACTGGCCTTTGTTCAGCTAGAGAACAAATTCGCAAGACAGAAAATTACCAATGCCACAGCCGTCATCGTGCTCATACATAATGCATCAGTCGGCGTTTGTCTTTTTAAAGAAATGACAGTAAGCAAACAGTGCTCTGGTGAAGAGCTCAAGCTACACCTCCTCAATAACTTTGTTCTCAAAACCTACCTTGCATCAGCATCAATAAGGACAATGTTATTTGCATGGGGACGACAAATGCAGGCAATGCCAACTTTTTGGCCTCTGCTTTCCCCAATTTTTCTGCTAAAGCTAATCACTAAGTGCTAAACTCGTATGAGTTTACCTGAGATTAACAATATATGACATGTACCTTGTTTCAAATAAAAAAATGGACATAGCTGCTAATTCACTGATTTTTGATAACAAGTGAATTGCTGCTGAAAGGTAAACATGGAAAAAACCTGCAGCAATCCGATGGCGGGTTGAGCAAATGGGCCTAAAACCGCTGTAGAATATGAATGTGTCAATCAAACTCTTTCCAGAACAGTCTAGGATATGCTAGGGCTTTTTCCCAAAAAGCGTGAAATTCATATGAAATACAATCACATCCTGAGAGAGTAATACATAGTCCCCGGGCTAAATAAGTGTCTGTGCGAGAGAATATAGTCTTGGTGTCTCTCGCTACCTCAGGAAGAGAAATAGAAATCACACACTCCTAGATAACTGTGAATTACATCCTGGAGGATGACATCATTACTGGAGTACACACACACACACACACACACACACACACACACACACACACACACACACACACACACACACACACACACACACACACACACACAAAAGGTAGGCAATCACCAGCAGTGAGTTGCTTCCTGGTCTCTGTGTGATAAGGCTGTGTGGAGACTCACAGATGGAGCTCTAAGAGCTGGTGTTACTGCATCATATGATATCAGGAAATGGACGATCAGGATGTGCCCATCACCCTCATGGTGGAGGGTGAGGGTCCATCTGATTGCCCACAAACTCACAGGGAAAGAAAATGGAAGAAGACACTCTAGATGGGTCTTAAGATAAGCCTTCCTCTAAACACACTGAAAATGACAAATTCAATGTAATCAAAAAGTCACATCTGAAATATTCTTTACGTGTGATATCTTTGATAGTATTTTGTCTCTATTTACCAGTCTACAGAGTAACAGGCATGCTTACATCATTGTAGTTACTGCCAACTAAAATGATTAAATAAAATTTTGTTAATTAAAATAAAGTTTATATAGGCATTTTATTTATTAATTGATGATTATTTGTTAAGGATTTAATTTTGTAGATTTTTTTGAGATGTATAATAATAATTTTAATAACTGTACATGTGTATGTTTGCCAAATTACAATTTTGAAACATTTCCCTAATATTGGAATCTAAATATTTACAGGACTTGCATAACTGCGGGAACCCTGAAACTGAATTTGATGTCATCCAATTAGTTCAGTTCAACATATTAATCAATTAAACGATAAGGCAAAATAACAAAACGTTAAAGACAATGTTAATAATCACTTTGATATTGTTTCAGGTTCATTAATCACACTGGAACTTTTACAGTATTGCATTGTGGGATACAGAATCTCATATAGTGTGCTTTGGCTGTATATTTCACAGTCTGGCAAATGTTGTAGGTCACCCGTCCATTACATGCATAATTAAACTGCGCATAGTATATACACTGCATACTAATTATAAATAAAAAAAATCTAGTATGTAACTTTGAATTTCACCATAGCCTGAAGAGAGACATGTGATTGGACCCTGTGGTCATCAGGGCAATGTCATTTAAAGATAACGCTTTCATTTAATAATCCCCTCCCTTAAGCAGAATGTTTCTATGGGATTACGCACGGCCTCTCTATTGAACTTCAATACGGAAAGCATCAACAGACACAGGGTGGGAGATAATAGGATTTGACTTGTCTTAAAGCCTGAGGGGCAGCCGCAGGGGTCAAGGACATCCAGCATATAAACACAAACACTTCCTCATAACTTCCTCCACATTTTGCAATATCGTATGCAGAGGATGCCTGGGTCAGGCCATTACAACTATCTGATCAGGGTGCGAAATGCACTTGAGCACATAACCTCGGAGCTCTGATGAAAGGATGGCTTATTCCCTGATATCTTTCACAAGGGAATGCAACAAAGGTGCTAATGTTATTTAAGAAAAAACAACTGGACTGTATCAGCCAGGCTCGGTGCAAATCACATTCAAATCTCAGGATATGAAAAACATGGCAGACGATTGTTCCTGCCTCTAATAAACGTCGGCGAGATAAGGGATTCAATTTCAATGCCCAGTGTTAGATTTACAGGAACTCTTTTTTGTCATTCGCTGGCAGTTGCCTTCACTGCAGGGCCTCTACCTGTATCTCCATTTACTGTTTATGATCTCATAAAACCATTCCCCGAATGTCTTAGAGTTGGACATTGACATAAGGAGCTGTTCCTGAAGGGCTCTAAACAATGACAGGCCTCATTTGTCATGAGAGAGTAGAGTGTATCTGGCAGACAAAGGAGCAGACGGATATCTCTGCAGGAATGAGGGTGGCCTAGGTGAGTGAGATGTAAAACCGAAGCTTGTTGTTTTCCTCATGGATTTTGATGTCTATGACAGATGTGCCGTTAACGTTTCAGAACAATACTGCGCATGTTGAGGACCGCTGTAACAACGACATAATTAGCTACACTTTCTGGGCAGGAATATAGAATCTAATAACCTAGAACAAACACAATTTGCAGTTCACAAATGATGCTTATAGGGTGCTACATATAAATACAATGTTATGTTTATGAGTTGTGCTTACGCCGTAGCCTACGCATAGACACACACACCCTACGCCGTAGCCAACGCCGTGACCTGACGTGCACCTCTCCAAAAATCTAACAGCGCGTCAATTCTACGCGGACCGCAAGCACTGTGATTGGTCTGCTAGAACCCCTTCCTCTGTATGTACTTGAGTTTGGTGTGTGTTTATAATGTGCACTTTAATATATTTTAATGTTACACCTTCTTATATAAAACAAAGCAAAGAACAAGTGTCTTATCATTTATTATACTACATAGCATTATACATCAGTATTTGTCCGCGATAAAGCAATGTTGATCTGCCGTGGTACAAGTCCTTGTGAAGATTGAAAGAATGCCATCTTCTCTTGTTCCGTTGTTGTCTCCTTTTGTAGTTTTAAATACTGATTTAATATTTATTTGTCGCCGTCATGGCTATAATAATGCTTCTCCGCCGAGCCGCTTCTTCTTCGGCTTTTGTCATGGTACTGCGGGTTACACCAGCAACATGCCCGTGGACACCGCAGACTAGCGGTTTGCATGTGTACTGCACGTCGACGCGGACAACGACGCAGAAGTATAAATTAAAACTGACGCATAGCCTACGGCGTAAAGGCTACGGCGTAGGTCCGACGCAGAAGTATAAATCAGCCTTAAGATACATATGTATTAATTATGACTGATGGATTGCGTACGGCGTAAAGGCTACGGCGTAGGTAGGTCACCAAAAAACAAAACAAAAAAAAAAAACAAAAAAAAAAACTATCAAACCAAATTCAGGAAATATGCCAACATTAATGTGCATACCTCCACTTTTAGAGCAGGGGTCTCAAACTGCCGGCCCGCTGGCCTTTTGAGGAGGGTTCTCAATCTGGGAGTGAGCTGGCCATTTACGCCCCCTCCTAATCTGGCCCGCTAAATTACTATTATTATTACTATTATTATTATTTTCTAGTATTTTTTGTGGAGTTTAATGGAAACGCTACCTGTCTAATATGCAAAGAAAAAGTCGCCGTTCTAAAGGAATATAATCTCAAGCGTCATTACTCGACTAAACATGGAGAACATTATGAGATGTACCAGGAAGACAAGAGAAAAAGACGAGCCATGCAGTTGCAGAGAAAACTAACGTCACCAGCAAAACCTTTTCCATAAAGCCAAAAAGGATGCTGATACTGCAGTTGAAGCAAGTTATGTGGTGAGTGAGTTGATCGCTAAAGCGGGAAAGCCATTTACAGAAGGGCAGTTTATAAAGGATTGCATCCAGAAAGTCGCTGATATTCTTTGTCCAGACAATAAAAACTTGTTCAACAATATATCTTTGTCGGCAAACACAGTGGCAAGGCGGATCAGCGAGTTATCGAGTGACATTTATGATCAGTTACGCAGCAAATCTAAAGTTTTCACTGCATACTCTGTGGTGCATGACGAAAGCACACACATAACCGTCAGTGCTCAGCTAGCAATTTTCATCAGGGGTATTAATGACCAATCTGAAGTAATAGAAGAGTTGCAGAGTTTGCGTCCAATGCACGGCCGTACCACAGCCAAAGATATATTTCAGCAGCTGTGTGACGCAATTGAGCGTGTTGTTTTGCCATGGAACAGGCTGGTCGGCATTACCACTGATGACGCCCCGTCTATGACAAGAAAAAAAAATGGACTGGTAGCACTAGTATAAAGAAAGTTAGAAGAGGAAAATGCAGATGCAGATTCATTTTTCAACTAAAATTGTGGAAAACTCAGCTTTCTGCAAAAAAACTCAGTCATTTCCCAACATGCAGATCTCTTGTGGAGGAGGGCACAGCATTCAGCAGTGATGGATATGCCTCTGCTATTGAAAACCTACTGCAAGAATTTGATCAGCGTTTTGCTGACTTCAAGGCACATCGTGACACTTTCCAGCTGTTTGCAGACCCCTTCTCGGCTGATGTGGAGTGTCCCAAGTTTGTTGCAAATGGAACTTATTGACTTGCAGTGCAACAGTGAACTAAAAACTAAATTCAGAGAGGCACAGGGACAAGCAGATAAGACTGGACAGTTTTTGAGAGAATTACCTCCATGCTTCCCAGAGTTGTCCAAAGTGTTCAGTCGGGTAATGTGCCTTTTTGGAAGCACATATCTGTGTGAGAAACTTTTCTCAACTATGAACTTCAATATATGCAAGTACAGGTCCAGGCTTAGTGATACCCATCTTGAAGCTGTATTCAGAGTTTCAACTGTGACCTCCATCAGGGCAAAAGTGTCTCAGTTGTGTGAGCAGAAGCGCTGCCAGGTGTCTGGCAAGAAATAGAACAGTGTATAAATGCATTCAGGGTTTGCATTTGTTCAGTGCAATGTTGTTAGTTGAGTGCTAGTTTTTTTTTTTTTTTTTTTTGAGTTATTTAAGTTAAAATAAAGAAAGGGAAAAATATTTGCACTACCTGTTAAAAAACTAATATATACTGTTATAACAACGATAGAGACACTGCTGTTAACATTTTTTAAGTTTGAGAAAAATATTATTTTCTTGTTGGGCTTGAATGTTAAAATGGCCCTCCTATGAGGTGTCAATCACAGCAATGGCCCCCAGCCAATTTGAGTTTGAGACCCCTGTGTTAGAGCCTTCAAACATTGCTCATTCAATCAGAATTCAGAAACACACCTATTTTATAAACACCAGCACTCTGGGGGAATCTGTCACTTGTGCAGTACCTTTTCAGAAGGGACACCTTTGTACCTTATTTGCCACTAAAAGGTGTATATTAGTACTATAAAGGTACATATTCTTACCTAAAGTGTATATACCAGTGCCTAAATGGTACTGTCCCAGTGACAGATTTTGTACCTTAGTGTATTAATGGGATAATTCACATAAAAAGGAAAATTATGTAATCATGTATACACAAAATAAGACATTTTGTAAAATGTCTCAGTGTTTTGATTTCATACAAGGAAAGCCAGTGGGAAGAAGGAAGAAAGAAGGAAAGTGTGGCACAAAATGAGAGTGAGTAAATTATGAAAGAATTTCCATTTTTGGGGAAACTGGCCCTTTAATGGGGATTCATAAAACAAATAGGTATGCTTTTAAAATTCTGACTGAACGTTTTAAGGCATTGAAAAATACATGCATCAACTAAAAGGGACAGAGAGAAAAAAAATACAAGAAGAGAGTGAGAGTCATTGACGGAGATCATGATATCAAAAAGCAGTTACTCATGTCCTTGAGGCCAGCGAGATCTGGACACGTCTGCCAAAATGTCGTTCTTTACTGAGAAAATGCTGAAACAGAGCTGACAATACTACAGTGCAGTAGAATGGATTGTCTATAAAAAACATGTAGTTTTTATGTTTTTTTTACAGTATGTTTTATGTTAAATATTTTTTATGTTAAAAAGGTTCACCAATCACCAGGAAATTGTAGTAATAGATAAATCTTCTCTAATATATGAATTCCATTTCTGAACCTGTAGCAAAATGATAAAACCTCTCTCAAACCATGTAAAAAGACATTTAATCACATTATTTTGAAATCTCTTTGGCCTATCCTGCTTCGAATAACTATATTGGTGCTCCAAATAGCTATATTTTAAACGTCAAAAATGTTCCATTCGGGTATGATTGTGATTCTTTGTGAATAAAAATAAAATAAATAAATAAATAAAATAAAATAAAACATAAAATAAAACATAAAATAAAATCAGATTAAAGAATTCCCAGTTGGGTAATGGTTCCAGGTTGGGTATGAACTCTTCCTCCTTTATTTAACAGCATGCATCCCTAGTCAGGCCCTCAATTAATTTCTAAAATCACTCTGGCTCTAACCAGCTCTTATTGTGCCTTCTGGAAACTTCTGAGCTGTATATTGTCTACAGCTGTTACCTCGCCAGGGTTATAAGCTCTCCTCAGGGGTTACATAAAAGAAAACTGTGACCTGAAATGTTTTGCCTGGCTAGCAAGCTAAAGCTCTGGAGGCCAAATGGAGACATTCACAGCTTGGCTAAATGCAACCTGAGTGCCTTCTTTCCCCAAAAGAGCCCAAATCAGGGCTAAATCCTAATAAGCACTGAAGCAAACCAAATCCCTGTGCCGCTCCTCCTCGGTCCTCCAGCTTCTCTCGGAGGAAGAGAGAGACAGACAGCAGGCTGCCAATCAGCTGTGAAGGGGACAGCTCAGACAACATGACTCATCTAACCTCAGATGAGGGGTCCACAAACACACACACACACACACACACACAAATATAAATATACATTTTCAAAATTATTATTATTATTATTATCATCATCATCATCAATGATAATACTACTACTAATAATAATAGTTTTTTTTAATCTTTTAAATACTTTTACAATTTAGAAAATATTATTAATTTAAATAAATAAATACATACATACATATATAATTTGTTCATATGTGTTGGGGCCTTCTCATAAATATAAATATAAAAAATAATTTAACTTTTTAAAATAATACAAATTATTGTTATTATTATTATTATTATTATTAATACTATAGGTTTTTATTTTAAATATTTGAAATAAATACTAATATAAAAATCATAATTTATAATATAAAATGTTAATAAAAGTAATATAATGAACAAATAATTATGCATAACGCCTCAAAAACAAATCACTTTACAGACACACGCACACCCCTGATTATGAGTAGTTTTATAAGGCATTATGAAAAATTATAAATAAAAATAATTTAACTAAATGCTCGCAAGCATGATTTCTAATACATCAGCTATATGTTTTTTTTATTTTTATTTTTTTATCATTATTCTGCTTTATATTACTTATTTTGTGTCAGGGTCTTCTCATTATCCTTCATAAGGGACACATTTCTGAAAAGATTCAACCTTGGTGAAATAAAATTGTGTGAATGTACATTCAGATTGTGTATGTGTTTGTATCCTTGTGAATCCCCACATAAACACACACAAAAACAGTCAGGTATGGTGAAATAGCACTTAAATACACTAAACAGGATACTTTAATGGAGAGCAGCATCATTCAACCTGAAACTCTGCTGACGGCCTCACAAAAACCCGAGATTCTTCCTCTCTCACCATTTTCATTCACCTGATGGGCAGTGGGCCGGGCCGGTCCGCTCAACGATATTGATTTTGTGTCATCCAAGAGAAAGCAGACTCTCTGAAAATGATCTTTAAACTCTTCTCTCTCCTCTTCATGCTAAGCCTGAGCGCAGCAGTGCATCAATAGAAAATCAACATGTCACTATTCCGGGCTGAACAGAGCTCCAGATGAGCTGCACTAAGGGCTTTTCTCTGTAATAGCTACAGCCAACCCACAATCATGCACGGGGCAGCTATTCACCCGGGAGTTGCCTCAACAAAATGCATTTATCTCGTCGGCTGCTGTTTTCTGAGCTAAACGGGTCACTGAATAATTATCTCTGTCAATGGAAAGATTGCTGGTAAAAGAAAGATTTAAAGGGAAAATAACAGCTACGATTTGAAGTACAAAAAAAGTGAAGACCTAAAACAGTTGTAGCAAAGGAGAGAAGTGACCGCATACTTTTACAAGTAATTTATGCTATTGATCCCATTTTAGCTAACATTTGGTAGGTAGGTAATGTTAAATAATTACTTTGCTAGGTTTCAAAAACACCTCAATCCAGCAGTTTTTGTATTATTAAAACAAATTCTAATATATTCTTAAAAAATGTTACACAAAAATATTATAATTATATATTATACGCAAATATATTAGTCTATATATTGGCATATATTTTGCCATACTAAAAATTTATTTTTCTATAGAGATTTTGCATAGACATAGACAAAGTGGGTGAATGGAAACATCCCAGACTTCCCAGGTCAAGTCTTAACACTCTCACATATGAACAAACAAACATGCACACAAGGATATTGAATGCACAGACACACATAAAAAAATAAATAAATAAATAATAAACCCTAGCCAGCCCACATTGCCCCATGTTAGCACAGCACCATTCAAAAACTGAATAAACCCTTTCCAATTATTTAGATCAGTGATGGAGAACAGCATGTTTCTCCTGGCTCACTGACTTAGGCCATTCCACCACAAAACTTCATTTCCCATCAATCACCGGGACAGCAGTGTGTGGGATGAGGCATTGCTGCTTTGACGTGTTGCACTAAAGTACAAATTGTTGTAGAACATGTGTATTTAGAAACATGATATTTCATTCTAATTTCATGTCATCCTTAATTCTAGTTTCATTGAATTTGCTGAATTATTTTCTTATTATATAATTATTATATGTTAGTATATGTGAGTGAATAAAAAAGTAAAGAATAGTCATATTTCATCCCAAAATCACAATATCTAAAGATTAAGATATTCAGGAATGGTGACATTATTTTTTACAAAAATGTACAAAATATTAATCCAATCGGCTAATTCTCAGTAATCTACTGTAATTTGGAAACATCTTATTATCATTGCTATATAATAATAATAACAAATAAAAAAAATTATGATAATACATAATGATAATTTGGAAGGAAAATGTGTGTAGCTGCCATGAAAATAATGTCACAATGCCAAAAGGTCCAACCGGCATGGTCAGACAGAGGATTAATGTTCACTATTTTATTTTATAATATTTTATTTTATTTTATTTTATCATTTAATATTTTATATTGTTTTATTTTTGAGAGTTGAATATGAGACATTTCTTTGTGACATAAAACAGTATCTACTTAATGTATTCAGGTTGATTCATTCATGTTAAATAATATTTTTGGTTTATTAAAACTAGAATATGTTTTAGTGTACAGTATACTACCATTCATCAGGGTCTAAACATGCATATCTACAGTGCTAATCATGTGTGTGTGTGTGTGTGTGTGTGTGTGTGTGTGTGTGTGTGTGTGTGTGTGTGTGTGTGTGTGTGTGTGTTTGTATTCCCTACATTATGGGGACCAAATGTCTTCACAAGGATTGTAATACCAGTAAATGTTGACATTGTGGGGTTATTTTATATTTTATTTATTTTTGGTCCCTATGAGGAAACAAGCTTACAAATACATAAAAATATATACATTAAAAAAATATTTAGAAAATCTAAAAAATGCTGAATGTTTTGTGTGAGGGGTAGGTTTAGGGGTAGGGTTAGGGTAAGGAAAAATACAGTTTGCACAGTATTCGTCTATGGAATGTCCCCATAAAACATGGAAACCTGTATATGTGTGTGAATACAGTTTGTGTGTTTTTGTTTTTGTGTGTGTGTGTGTGTGTGTGTGTGTGTGTGTGTGTGTGTGTGTGTGTGTGTGTCTATGGAATGTCCCCATAAAACATGGAAAAATGTTTACTTTGTGTGAAGGTTTATGTTAGTTTAACTGATAAGAAATAAATGTAGTAATGGAAAAGATAATGTCAGGAGAGATACCTTCAGATATGTAGACGGAGAGATAGACAGGAAGTCAGGGCTCAAGCTTTGGTCTCCGTCTGCCAGTTTGTGATTGTTATTCCTCTCTGACCTCTTGACATTGTGCTGGCCATTTGAAATTAAATAAATATTAGTGCAGGAGCTCTGGAGGGGTCAGGGTCAGCGTCTGACAGACAGCCACAGCAGGAGGCAAACACACACACACACACACACACACACACACACACACACACACACACAAACCATCTTTGAAGACATTCCCATCCCCAAAACTACCCGTAAATGTTGATGTGAATGCTAAATGGGTACAGAAAAAAGAAAAAAAAAAGCTTGGCGTGAGGCCTGCCATTTCATTCCTCTTTTTACTGAACACTCCCTGCAAAGAGCACTGGAAAAAGAGAACGAGCATCCAACTGTTCGAAAGGAGATGGGACAACATTTAAAAGACAGCAAGAGAGAAATATGGAAGATGAGGAAAAAAAAATCTCCAGAGAAACAGAAAAAGAATTGAGTGAGGTAAATCCCAGCTGGGCATCTCAGTCTTACCGCTCTCTCAGTAAAGTTTTGTTCCAGATACTCAGCAGTGAGTCACACTAATCACTCACTAATTTCATGCATGCCTACAGACACTGTAATCACCCAAACACACAACAAAACCTAAATCGATCCCAGCTGCATTTCTGCTTATGTGAGTATAGCTGGACACAGCATGTGTTCAGGAACTGAGCCTAAAGAAATGAGAGAGAGGACGAGGAATAAAGAGTGTGTTTTGGCAGCATGTGCTGGTTCTGCTATGTAATGTCACAAGCATTCTAGAAGCATTTCAAGTCCATGCAAAACAGGAGCAATGGCTCACATTTTTGTGCACTGCCAAAAATTCACCTCAAGTAATTACAGAATTTCCTCAGGCTCCACAAAAATTATTAATAATAATAAAATTAAATGCTGTAAAATTATTAAAAATAAAAATACTTTTAAAAAATAATAATTTGTCATGATAATTTAGGAGGAAAATGTTTAACTCAAAAAAAAAAATTATTTTAAATTAATATAATTTAAGATTATTTATATTAATTAACTATTTCATTTTTTTTATATTTTTTTTTTTTTTTTTTATTATTTTGTATTTTTGTTTTTTGTTATTTTAAATAATTTTGGTTTAATTTGAATATATAGCAGTTTAAGTTGAAAGTAAATTGTTTCAGTTGAAAGGCTTGTAGTAGCAAGCGGCAATTCAACAACAGTGTTGGAGAAGAATCATCATGTCTTGCTTTTTGCTGTTTACCTTACACTAGATAGAAGAGCACAGGGATTAGAAACAGGAAAACGACAAAATGGCTTACTAGAGAAAAGGAGTGATAAAAGAAGAGCGAGGATAGGGCTGATTCAGGAGTGAGGGATGCGGAGCGAGTGATGGGAGCTCACTGTGTGATCTGTGTTGTCATGTGTGAGGATGAGCAGTAAATATTTAACGCTGCAGGCTGAGACTCACGTTGCTGCGGCAGGTGCTACAGCCCTGTGCCTGCTGTCTGGAGACCGCTCTCTTTCTCCCCACCAGATTCGTTCTTATCAAAGTAAACATGCACATAATATGTAGTGACACTCAGTCTTCGGCAACTAGCGCAAAATGCAAATCACACACACAAATGTAGTCCTCTTTAGGTTTTTCTATTTGAATGCCCGTGCTTTAAAATTAAAATTCTAACAGCGAACTGTATTTTAGCCGTTAGACAGGGTGCATGGTAAACAAGACATCGCTACAGCCATATACACACACAGACAGATGTATGTAGTCTTGCACATCCCTAGTGCCAAGTTAGTTTTTGAAGGCATTAGAAGTTCTCTCTCCATGTACTTTTTCTCAGATGCAGGAACGCCAAGACTACATCCTGCTCTGTGCCATTTACAGGATAAACTGAGCAGCAGTTAAATAAAGGTCTATAAAACTGCGGCCCAGTTTTCTGCAACCACACCACCCTGAAACCTCCATCTGAGCTCTTCTGTGCGTGAAATATCTGACATGAAGAAATACAGACAACCCCCTGCTCTCCAAACCTCACATCTCTCACTGGGAGACCAGAGTCAAACTAAACTGTGTTTCTCAACTCTGAAGAACTAGCCTAATTTTATTCTCTACTCAGCAGGAACCAGGAGAAACACATCCATTTGGTCTGATCAAATGTTTTAAAGTATCATTCAATGTCCCAAACAGTATGTAGTGCTTTTATTAATCTAGATTCAAGAAACAAAGAGTAGAAAGTGTCTGGAAAAACAAAACAAAACTGAATATATATATATATATATATGTATATATATATATACAGGGAGTGCAGAATTATTAGGCAAGTTGTATTTTTGAGGAATAATTTTATTATTGAACAACAACCATGTTCTCAATGATTCCAAAAACAAATTAATATCAAAGCTGAATATTTTTGGAAGTAGTTTTTTAGTTTGTTTTTAGTTGTAGCTATTTTAGGAGGATATCTGTGTGTGCAGATGACTATTACTGTGCATAATTATTAGGCAACTTAACAAAAAACAAATATATACCCATTTCAATTATTTATTTTCAGCAGTGAAACCAATATAACATCTCAGCATTCACAAATACATTTCTGACATTCAAAAACAAAACAAAAACAAATCAGTGACCATTATAGCCACCTTTCTTTGCAAGGACACTCAAAAGCCTGCCATCCATGGATTCTGTCAGTGTTTTGATCTGTTCACCATCAACATTGCATGCAGCAGCAACCACAGCCTCCCAGACACTGTTCAGAGAGGTGTACTGTTTTCCCTCCTTGTAAATCTCACATTTCATGATGGACCACAGGTTCTCTATGGGGTTCAGATCAGGTGAACAAGGAGGCCAAGTCATTAGTTTTCTTCTTTTAGACCCTTTCTTGCCAGCCACGCTGTGGAGTACTTGGACGCGTGTGATGGAGCATTGTCCTGCATGAAAATCATGTTTTTCTTGAAGGATGCAGACTTCTTCCTGTACCACTGCTTGAAGAAGGTGTCTTCCAGAAACTGGCAGTAGGACTGGGAGTTGAGCTTGACTCCATCCTCAACCCGAAAAGGCCCCACAAGCTCATCTTTGATGATAGCAGCCCAAACCAGTACTCTACCTCCACCTTGCTGGCGTCTGAGTCGGACTGGAGCTCTCTGCCCTTTACCGATCCAGCCACGGGCCCATCCATCTGGCCCATCAAGACTCACTCTCATTTCATCAGTCCATAAAACCTTAGAAAAATCAGTCTTGAGATATTTCTTTGCCCAGTCTTGACGTTTCAGCATGTGTGTCTTGTTCAGTGGTGGTCGTTTTTTTCAGCCTTTCTTACCTTGGCCATGTCTCTGAGTATTGCACACCTTGTGCCTTTGGGCACTCCAGTGATGTTGCAGCTCTGAAATATGGCAAAAACTGGTGGCAAGTGGCATCTTGGCAGCTGTACGCTTGACTTTTCTCAGTTCACGGGCAGTTTATTTTGCGCCTTGGTTTTTCCACACGCTTCTTGCGACCCTGTTGGCTATTTTGAATGAAACGCTTGATTGTTCGATGATCACGCTTCAGAAGCTTGGCAATTTTAAGAGTGCTGCATCCCTCTGCAAGATATCTCACTATTTTTTGACTTTTCGGAGCCTGTCAAGTCCTTCTTTTGACCCATTTTGCCAAAGGAAAGGAAGTTGCCTAATAATTATGCACACCTGATATAGGGTGTTGATGTCATTAAACCACACCCCTTCTCATTACTGAGATGCACATCACCTAATATGCTTAATTGGTAGTAGGCTTTCGAGCCTATACAGCTTGGAGTAAGACAACATGCATAAAGAGGATGATGTGGTCAAAAATACTCATTTGCCTAATAATTCTGCACACAGTGTATATATATATATATATATAAACAATAACAATTAAAATGATGACATTTATCTATTAACAAAGACTATTGTTGTCAAAGTTATTATAACTTTGTAATAAATGAAATAATCAGAATAATACTTATTCGTTAGAAAGTCGTTTGAAAGAGTTTGGAACGACATAAGAATGAAAAATATGACAAAATTTGTTCATATTTGAATTAATTATTAACGTTTAATTATGTTTAAAAATTGAAATAATTTAATTAAAATAGCAACAATAATAAATAATCACAAGTATACTTAATAAATAAAAAATTCTAATAATAAATAAATATATTCTGTTCCTCAAACAATATTATGTGCTTCAGAAGACATGTTATTTAAAGCATATGCCATATGGACTACATTAGGACAGAAAGTCATAAGAGTCTGTAACAACATGAATGATGACAGTTTTTATTTATTTATGTATTATTATTATTATTATTATTATTATTTTACTATACCTTTTAATGATGATTAATTTCCAAAAGGAAAGCATTTGCAAACTAGGGTGTTTACTGAAATAAATATAAGGGAGAGAAACTAGACCTTCCTTTTTCCCCTTTATTGTTTTATTAAAGTCGATAGAACTGAAATCAGTGCTCCTGTAGCTCAAGTGGTAGAGCATTGCGTTACGAAGCGCAAGGTTGGGGGTTCGATTACCCGGGAACACATGATAGGTAAAAAATGATAGCCTGAGTGTACTGTAAGTCGCTTTGGATAAAAGCGTCTGCTAAATGCATAAATTTAATTTAATTTAAAATTTAAAACTAGACCTTCCTTTTTCCCCTTTATTGTTTTATTAAAGTCGATAGAACTGAATTAGCAAATGACATCCAGGCTCCGTTCACCTGACCCCCGGCCCACATGGTAAGTGATGCTTCCTCTTGCCAACATGCACACAGAAACACACACATGCACACACTGTGTGAGAGAACACACTATCAAACACTGACAACAGGCCTGACCTGACACAATATCTCATCCCTATTCACTCATTTACACACCGCCAAACTCCTGCGAGAAAGCTGGCAGATTGTCCGCGGGCCATTGTTCCTTTCATCTTCAGATGGGAGGTTATGGATTTCAGATTGAAAACGGCATACTGATTCAGATAAAGCATATGCTCCCTCTGTCAGAATTAATAGGAAAAGCTCACGCCTTTCAGTCTGGCTGATAAGGATTTTAGTGTCCGTTTCTTTGAGAGTAAAAATGAACCCTGATGAGCTCTTCCTCGTTGATAAGCGCAGTAATATCCGGGTTTCGCCCTCCGTGGCAGCCCGCTGCTTTCTATTGTCCTTGACTGATTTGAGTCATGGACTCTCCAGGAAGCTTTCCAGGTGGATTCTTTATGAGCTCAGTTCACTAATTCCAGAAAAAAAAAAGATGACACCTCTGCTTGTCATGTCTAGCCTGTTTGAGTCCTGTTACTATATTGCACAAATAAAACTGGTCATCGAGTTTAACTATTCGGCAGTGTCTGATATAAGAAGAGCTGTAATGGCAGTGCTTTCTATCCATATTTTCAAGAAAAGAATAGGTATTTCTATAAAACCTTTATGTAAGTTAGAGAAATTTATGATTCAGAGATTCAATACCAAAAAAGTAATTAAATACAACCAAAATAATAATGACAAAAACTTCATATGCAAACTTAGTATCTAAACAAAATAACAGAAATCTGAATTTTTTTCACCATTAACATCCAGTCAGATGTTCAATCATTAACTGCAAAGTAATTTGTGACACTGATTCATTAGTTAGTGACTATTTATGTCCAATTAGCTACAGAAACCACCTTATAAGAGTTTAAATCACATGTAAATGATGTAAAGCAGTCATGCTGTCTGATACGACTACTATACTTACTGGCAAACCGTCTAGCCATATCATCACAAGCTAGGAATGATCTAGAAGTCAAGCCTAAAAACGCCTGTCTCCTCTTGACTCAAATGTCATGAAACCTTCAAACCCATCCAATTAGCCAATGGTACTGTATTAGCGGGTACTAGTGATCCTCCAGAGAATCCTGATCAC
This sequence comes from Cyprinus carpio, assembly GCF_018340385.1. NCBI lineage: Eukaryota > Metazoa > Chordata > Actinopteri > Cypriniformes > Cyprinidae > Cyprinus > Cyprinus carpio. Next base: position 20,253,896 of record NC_056573.1, on the reverse strand, counting down.
TTATGCAGACAGACATTAATATAAAGGAGTATATACTGTACAGTGTCCAGGCTTCCCATCTGAATACTTGTTAAAAGGTGGAATCAAATTCATTTAGCTAGGCTTCTGATACCAGGTTATTCAGGGATTCACACATATATAAATACACCTTCAAAAATGAAAACCACTGTAAATGGTCTTCACACTATCTAAGCACATCTAATGGGCTTACCATACTAATATTTAACAGGAGCTGGTTCTTCAAAGCTAATATTTGCCTCCATATATAGATGCTGATGTAGATATAGATATAGATGTAGATGCAGAAACAAAAAAATTGTATTGACTACAAACTCATGAACGACAATGTGAAGAAATGTCACCTGATAAATGGAAAAAAAAAAAAAAAAATGACACAAATACATAAAATAACTTAGATATATAGGCCCAGTCCTATTTTCAACCACAGTGACCTTGTAGCTCAGTAACTAGATAAGTAAATAGTGGTCAACAGGACGGAGGGTGATTAGAATGAACAGCTTGGTGCAGTTGATAAAGGGGCTATGAGACTTGTGGACGTGTTACTGTGCGCTCTTGGGACAGAGGTTATGAATTATTGAGAGAGACGAACTTAAAATAAAACGGGACTGGAGGTGGCTTGAAAACTAAAGATGTTCTCACTCTTTCTGTGCCACGTTCCCACCTCACCTCTATTTAACTTTATGCATCCATTTGAATGGCACATAGAAAGTGGTAAGAGCATGAGAACGTTAAGAAATACGTGAGGCAAATGAGGTGAAAAGAACGCTGTGAATGAAGGCAGTAACATCTGTTTTAACATTTCTCTATCATTTCCAGTAAAAATGGCAAAAAGGTGATACTCGAAACCCATGTGTAGAGCAGCAGAATAACAGTAATAGTCTACTTCGGCTGACAAAATAATGAAGCTAGGCGTATAAAACCGCTCTCTCTATAATTACAGCGATGTCCAGCTCAAAGCTTGTGTAATGAAACTGTTCAACACTACAGCTAACACGCTCCACTCACAGTATGACCACAGATCGCAACAGCGAGCACAGACGCTGCTCCGCTACGATTAGTACTGATTAGCTCAATGATTCTCAAATGCCACTCGCTTATAACTGCTAATACTAACCCGGTTTACAGAGATCTCAAATCACTTAGCAGTCAGTAATGACAGAAAACACCCTTTGATGTTACAACTGGTATTTTTGGGCTAATGAAGTAAAAGGGTACATCAGATTTAGGACATTAAATGCTTTGGTTACAACTGCTGGCTTGGTGATATTTCACAATGGTTAGGTGGATTGATTTGTTTTCACTTTTTTTTCCATCCAGGGCGTAAAACTGAATCTCCCCACAGGGATTCAGAGCGAATCTTTCAGATTCTAACATTTGGAACTTGTCCATCATGAAAAGCTCAATTTCATCACAGAGGCCCCAAATGTCACATTGTTTAGTGATATTTTCCACTTAGTAAGAAGGGATTGGGTTGTGATGATTTTCTTGCTGGGGAAAACAAACAAACAAACAGCTTACGCCAGTTCAGATCATCCTGAAAATGGTCTAACTTAATTTAAATTTAGTAATATAATGGTTTAGTTGGTATTGCTTCAGGTAGAGCTGACTGACTAGCATATGCATCATTTGTATACTAGCATGATGCTAGTTTAAAGGCCTACTGAATAAAAAGATTGCAAACTCCAAAGAGATTGTCTAAAACACAACTCCCAAGAATCAGAGTGAATAGGTTTCTACCAGTCTACTTGGAAAGTCATGGATGAGCTACATGGGCTTCTACAACTATCACAATTATAATTTTTAATGAATAACTAATTAAGGGCCGGTGCTAACTATAGGCAGAACAGACAATTGGCTAGGGCCTTGGGCTTTGAGGCGGGGCTTCCCTAATGTAACATCTGCTATACGCTAGTCCACCACCCGTCAGGAAGGGTGGCAAAATACTAGACTCTTTGTTCATTAGATATAGTTGAATTGTCACTCACCTGCAATTAAACCAATTAATTTTGCCGTTTCAAAGCGGGTGCTGCCTACTGAATGTTTGGTTTAATGAACACATCCTTCAGGTGCTGAAGCAAAAGGCTAAATATGCACGCAAAAAAATACAGCTCCTAATGCAGGTGTGTGAGTGGTCATCATCTATTTTGGAGGGATTGTAATCCATTCTAAATACAAACTTGTCCTGCCAATCAGCAGCATTTCTGGATAGATCATTCGCTGCTTTATTACGAGTTTGAAGCGTCCACACGCATTGCATTTGTGTGTACATGTGTATATCTTCTAAATTCTTCTGCTGGTTACATTACTGCTCTAACATAACACTTCATTTCAGTTTCAATAAACTAGAAATGTTTTCTGTTTTCAACACTGGTAATAATAAATAATGTTTCTTAAAGCACTAATTCAGCATATTAGAATGATTTCTGAAGGATCATGTGACACTGTTTACTAAAGTATTGGCTGCTTAAAACTCAGCTTTGAAAGAAAAAAAAGGCAATATACATGCTGGTCAGAAGGTCTCAAAACAGATGTTTCCGGACTAGAACAAGCTGAAAAGTGGCTTTGTACCAATAATCAAAAGTCTGGCCCTGTAAGACTAGGTGACCAGCATGAAAAAATACAAAAATATACTTCTCATATAGTAAATGGTCATGTAAGCTGTTGTTTCCAGCAGGGTTGCTGAGCTGGATCCTGCAGTGTGGTGGTGGGCAGAGGGCTGGCTGTAATAAATCTGTGGGGGTGAAGTGTTGTTTGATGAAGCAGGCACAGATCTTTACCTCCTCTGACAGAATAATCAATTCAGAGCGATACTCATCACCTGCTTGCACTCGCCAATACATCACACATGCACATATCTCATACCACACCCTCTGTTCCTTCCTTTTATTAAGGAAACACAAAAAATTTTTCACGTGTGTTATATATATATATGTGATGTTGATCTGATAACAGACCTACAGTCTGTTCAAAATACTACACGCCAGCAGTCAGAGTCTCAAAAGCACAGAAAAACTGTCTAAAGATGACTAAGAAAGACAAAAATGGCATTAAACTCAGCATGTGTGGCTTAAAGTAGCATTTCCTTTTGTGACACTGTGTCCTTGAACTCAAATGCCAAAGTGACGATGTTTGAGCAGACAGAGAGGAGCCACACTTTACAGGCTGCAGTCTCCAGGAAGGCAAAGCAGGGATCTGAGGTGCAAATTGGGTTATAAGAGACATGGACTGCAGGAGGAAGCACCGGAGCTTTTGCATTATTGATAACATAGCAACACAGCAGGCCTCGTTCGTACAGCGGCCGCCAATTCTCAGAGCTGTGATTGGTGTTGTCAGCACAGAGGTCAACGCAGACAAGGCCGTCGGTCTGACAACATTCAAACACATCTGGAATTTATCGCCATGGATCAGAGGAGTCAATTCTTCATTTCCTCCATGAATAAGACAGCTGCCTCCCAACATGCCACCCAATTTATGTATAACTCCAGCTCTCCTATATCCCACACTTTACAATAACATCCCATTAGTTAAGCAAGGGATAATGTACATCCAGCCGGTTGTTTTCGCAGAATAAACCCAGACAGGGTGATCAGGACCCGGACGCGAAGCGGATTCAAACTAAGCGGACATTTAAGGGAAACGGTGCAGTCAAACCACGTATTACACAACATTTCACCACAAAATAATTAAGGCAATAAAATAATTAAGACGAAAATGTTTTAAAACCTTAACAGTTTGTTAGTTCTCTTATAATCCATTATAGCGTACAAAACAATCATAGCAAAATGGCAGCAGCTGGGTTTGTATGAAATGAGAGCAAGTCCGCGATACCAGGATGACATAATTAAACAACTGTACACCATTTTGAATCGAGTTTTAATATTTTATTAGCTAAACAAATGCAAAGCTTTCACCAAGAACAAAAATAGTTCAAGCAAGAGTACAGCGCCGACTGCTGTTACCCGGATGAGCCTGTGTTATTAGCTTTTACAGGTTGTTATCCAAGGATAACATACCTCAGAATGTTGCAACTGACCAATCAGAATCAAGTATTCCACAGAGCCGTGTAACAATGTTACTTAGCCTTCCATTCTCGCTTGGTCTGCAATAACATAATGGAACCCGCTGATGGCATATCAGAGTTTTGCAGATACATATGTTGACAGGCCGGTAGGACAGCCTATCGTAGCCCTCGGACCGAGGAATATGATTGGACAAATATTTTATAGTCCTACACCTTCCACAGATTATATAAATACATAAAAATACATTTAGACCACTTAACTTAGTGACTGTTATTCTGGCTGAAAGTAATTTTATTTTATTTTATTTTCCCACAAAAAAGGTAAATTTAACAGTGTTATTAATTACTAGTGTTTTAAAATAATAATTTTAAGTGTGGGTAATGGCTAGGGTAATCTAAATGTTAATAGGTAAAAATAAATAAATATATTTCTTAAGAACTAGTTAGCTAAAGGACCAGCCTTAATTTTCATTTTCAAATTGTACCAAGGTTTTCAAAAAAAAATAGATGAAAAGCCTTAAAAAATTATGCAATAGGCCTTTATCTTATTGTGGATGATTCATCAGTTATTCAAAAAAAATTATAATGTACTCTCAAAATGTACTTGCTCCTCCTCTGAAATGACTTTCCTGTTCAGGTGATTTCTTCTTACTTTTCTCCTCCTCCAACAGTAAATAACGTCCACATTCAAAATCCAATCTGTTCCCAATGGATAAAATCAAGCCCCATCCTGCATTTTTTTCTTGATGTATGTCATGTTTCATATGAAAATACATCATATTATGACAGTTTACATTTGCTGTGTTGTTTCACCTTTCAGGTTTTTTTTCAACCTTCAGGTGGGTGCACAACACTGGATCATAACAATCTGCAATAGTACACCATCCAAGCAAAGATGAGCTCTGATGTCCCCAATTACAGCAAAAAATATGTATTGAGCTATGATTATAACCATGGTGTTCTGCACAACTATTAAGGCTGCATCGTCCCCTGGGGGAAAAGAAGATCTATATTTGGACCTTAGATTTTCAAACTGTACATGCATTTATTGCTACGCACATTCTTTGGCCTGGTTTTTCCGCTATACTTGAAATACTGGGGAATAAATGTTATTCATTTCACTTGCTCAGAGTCTGAGAGAATGAGAGGAGGTGAAAGAGGAGGAGGGAGGAGGAGGACGAGAGGGTGATGTAGTCTGAAAATGAGGTGCAGCTGTGTATATGAGGCCAGCAGTGAGTAACACTGAAGCTTTGTGAGAAAGTGAGCAAAGGGGGGCTGGAAACGGCCCCAGATTGTTATTCAAAGAGTCATTCCATATCACCCATCAGTCCCCCTCACAAAACATCTGGCAAGAGGTAAAATTGCCCCTACACACACAGAGCTTCAAGAGCTCTCTTTCAGACAGAGGTCTTCAGCTTCTGACTGACCCTCTACCGCAGGAAAGAAAGATAGAATGAGAAAAGGCTCAGGAATAATGTAACTGCTCAGGGAGCACTTGACCTTCAAAGATCCTCCGCTGTTTCAGATGAACTTAACAGGGATCAGGTGGGTCTTGACTGACTGCAGCTTCACACTGCTGCCACATAAAGGTTTAACACACACACACACACCTCCTCTGATATATGACAGGACACTCTGGTGAGAGGAAGAGGGGTTATTTGAACATGATCTGCCAAAAGACAATTAAAAATGCCCCCCAAAAGATTAAAATGCGTTTTGCAGGAATAAAGAATAACCTTTCATAACATCTGTTTTAACTTCTAACACGTTCAAATATCACTATGAGTTCATATATCACACACAGCTCTCTTTTAAAAGATGAAGTCTGGTTTTCTTATGAGCTACAAAGAGTCATTCTCCTCTGAGAGATTCAGTCAAAACTTCATTGAGCACATATCTGAGACAAAGATTTGATAAGCCTCTGTATTACTTTTAAGACAGCTACAGACATTTAATTAGACAAATTTGAGTTCTTTGCAGGAGGAAAAAAAAATCCATAAACCATTTTGACATTTTAGAATATTATTTTTGTTATAGATTAATGGATTTTTTGAGTTATATTTGATTTCTTTTTAAGGTCATTTAAAATAAATGATGGATAAATTGTTGGATAATATATATATATATATATATATATATATATATATATATATATATAAAGTTATATGTTAATATATATTATTTTTATGGTCATTTAAAATAAACGATGGATAAATTGTTGGTTAATATATATTATATATATGTATTTTTTTATTTTAGTAATAGTGTGAAAACTTTTATTTTTTTATTCAGTTTGCATTACATTTTTCCTTGATTAAATTAGATTAAAATTCAGTCAATGTCAATGTGGTCTAAGACTTTTGTACAAGAAGTTTAGACACTTAGCCATGGACAAAAAAAAGTATAAATTAGTATAAATGTCATTGAATTACACCTTTTTCGGCAATTGTTAATTTATTTCATTTTTTTGTGAAAAGATGTCTGTGATTGATTGATTGATTGATTTAGCATAACAATCTGCAAACAAATTATTCTAGACCTAAAGTATTTCTCATAACTCTTTCTCAGTCATTTCTAACTTTTAACTAACTACAATTTTAAGTGAATGCTCAGTTCCACTACTGTCTGACAACCAGAAAGTGTCCAAATAGTTTTGGGGGTCACTGTATAAATACACTACAGAGAGCAGTGACACAAGTGTAAAAAAAAGGGGGGGAAGGCTGAAGAATTAATCATTCTTCTCCATGATAAAAAGAACAACAATATTTTTTAGTTTGGTGTTGTGATTTTCTTATCTTTTTTTTGATAGATAGAATTACTTAGTTAGTTAAATGATTGTTGTTGGTTGGCCATATTTGCTATTTCTTTGATTGGTGACATGACCCACTTTCTCTATTGTGGAATCAAATCAGCCTGGTCTTAATCGCTTTTAAGAGGGACCCACAGGCAATCAGCCAGGACGCACTTTCACCAGTGGCCAGAATCTGTTTTCTGCTGTCACTGCAACGACCCAGAAAGCTCTGGGCATCTTCAACAAACTGACCCAGTGTCTGCTGCTGGACCCAGCCAAAGATGTTAGACACTAAATATCCAAGAGCCCACCTCAGAGGAACACTACACTGTAAAAACTAAAACGGTCTGCCCAATCTGACACTTAAATATGGCTTATTGGCATAATAAAGTTAATTTAATCATATTAAATAATATTTTGGCTAGTTACAGTATTTTAGAAGGTACCACATTTCCATTTTTTTTTTTTTTTTTTTTTTTACAGTTTATCCTGCCTAGTTGAGTTCAGAAATCGTAAATATGATGTGACACATGTTCAAGTGGTTTCGCGCTGAATAAAATTGATGGATGCACAAGGGAATTTCATATTTTTCTCTTTTTCATCACATCAAACACACAAGGCTTTTTAGCACTACTGAAACAAAGAAGAGTGCATTAGCAGTGCATGGGATGTGCAAACCAGTTACACGACTGGTTTTATACAGTAGTTATTTTCCACGAAAAGTACACACTATGCTCACAAACTAAATTGTATAGTAAAATTGTATAATCACACATTTAAATTTATTCATCTTATTTGGTAACATAACTCTGGTAGATAAAACATATTGTAAATATGATTATTCTGACATGACATGAAGGGAGAATTACACTATTTGTCACACTTCACATTGTATCATCACATCAAAAACAAAAATTGTGTTTTGAATCTGATATTACAAAATGACCTGTTCACCGGTATAACCCGTTCACCCATTTGAACCTTCACGCTGATCCTATACAATTTCCTGGATCCTACACTAGAAATAAAGCATGCCATACTGTTCAAAAGAGTGCAAGACAGCAGGACTTACTGAAAGGCATAAGACTGGTAGAGAGAGAAATTAAATACGCCAACTGAAGAGAAGGAATGAAAGAACCTAAGTAGAGCGATCGGACAATGTCATAGAGGATGAGTGAGAGTGAGTCAGTCAAGAGAGAAAGTATATTGGGTTCCAGGACAGAGGAGTGGAAGATGACAGGTGTCTGGGCTGCTCTGGTCTCTGCTGGAACTGTAATTGGTTGTGGCAGACGCAGACAGCATGAATGGTCTGCTTCAGGCCTCCAGGGGTCAGATAGAGAAAGACGAAGAAAAAAAAAATCCATCAACTCAAAGCCGTGATAGAAAATGGAAAGAGAGGAAGAGACAGACCCAAAACTGTGAAATGAGTGCAACTGAGGATATGTATCCAGTGGTGTGTTTTGACAGCAAATCTCAATTTCATAATGATATAATCCCTGTGACAGTACACATCAGGTTATTTTTTGCCATGGACGTGTAGAGTTACTCTGAGAGAGAAAGAAAGGATGGCTGAAATCTACACAGCGCCCAGGGACTCGTAGAGTCAGTTATTCTGTCTAATCAGTCATACACTATCCAACATCAGTACCTTGGGTACCACGGAAGTCTGAATACAACACACTGACTGGATCTTATAAATACACAGTCTCATGTCAAAATAGAATCAACACAAGTGACATTTGGCAGAATCTAAAAATTGTACAGGAACAACCCAAAACATTCATTATAAATATCTACCCACCTAAAAACATATCATTGTGGTTTCCTGCAAAGTAGTTTCACCGATCATCTGAAGCAAGAGGTTTTTCAAAATGCCAAGCCTCAATCGGACTTGTTGGTTTTATGCAATTTTTGGGAATCCTGGTTAGGAGTTTTTGGTTTTATGCAATTTTTGGGAGTTGGGGTGATTTGTTTTGGATGTTTGTTGCACGGTATAGCTTGAAATCTTTCTGCTGGAACTTCGTTGCACGGAATCACTGCAGAATTTTAGCATCATAATCTTTCTTTTACTACTATTTTTAATCCAAATGTTCTATAAATATTTATAAATATATTTCTATGTTTAAATTAAATATTGAATCACTAAAAATTCTGGCCATTACTGTTAAGCCAAAAATTATTATTATTATTATTATTATTATTATTGTTATTATTATTATTATTATTATTATTTCTTTTATTTTTTTGTATGGTTGTTAATTAATTGATTTGTTATATTTTGTTTTGGTAATTTAATTTTTATTTTGTATGGTTTAATTTAGTTTACACAGCATTATAATGTACAGTGTAAACAATGGATATTCATGTTGAAATTCACATTTTGAAATATTTTTAAATGTGTTTTTAAGTTTTATTAAATTGTGGAGGGTGTTATATATGTGTAAATTTTGGGTGACACGAGAATGCACAATTAATTATTCAATATTGACTGATACAAATAAATTGTAAAACATTAAAATCAGCTACAACCTATTTAGTACTGACAGAAGGCCCAGGCTTTGTTCATATTCAGAAGTCTCGCTCTACAAGACTTCCTTCAACATGACATATGCAAAGACAAATGTGCACTCTTCTATTCAGGTAAGAGATATGAGCTCAACAGAAACAAGCTCTATTTACCCGTCCTGAACACTTCAAACCAAGAGAGCAACAGCCTTATTTATCCAGCTGATATGAGAAGCTCGCAGCAACACAATAACTGACCTGAGAACAGACGGCTCTTATCAGATAGGCCTCCAACGCTGTGAATAAAGAACACTGAAAGAGGACTATGCTAATGAGAGCTCCCTTAAGATTGAAGACAACCTGAGCATGTTAATTAAAAAAAAGAAGCCACACAGCAGGGTGAACCACTCAGGAAGGACCACCGCCGATGGAGGTTAACAAGAACTCATCAGAGTTTCAGAAGATGGGCCATTCTGGTAAGACAGATGATACTGTAGATTTACTGTAAACTCATTAAGTGCAGCTTAGTATGTTTCAGACCGATTCAAATCACTAAATTCAACATCCGATCCAGCATTAAATATACATTAAGGAATCAATAATAAAAACAGCATTCAAGATGTGTGTTAAGCTAAACTTAGTAAATGATGGCCTTCTGTGTTGCATTGCTGTGAAGCTGCTGACGAATTCTCATAACACCTATTTAAAGGGATAGCTCACCCAAACGTTTAAATTCTCATTCAACCTTATGTCATACAAAATAACCCTTTTGTGAGTTTCTGAACAATATTCCGGCTACCCTTTCCAATACAATGAAAGTGAATGATAACCGCTGCTGTCAAGCAAAAAAAAACAAAAAAACACCTTAAACCATGAAAGTGGTCCAAACAACTCTATAGCTTTGCACAAAATGCAAACTTATTACTTACTGAAAATCTTTCATACTTCATTCATCATGAACTGGAAACAAATTGGGCAAAAAGCAAGTCTTTTTAATTAATCAGCTGATCCACTTCACAAAACCAGTCTGAACTACCTGCTCACAAATCAAACTAATTCAGTTCAACTCACTGACTCAAAAATCCAGTCACAGTTTATCTGAGGAGGAAGATCATTATTTATTTATACAACATAAAGTTTGCTCTATCCATCACTCAAAGCTACCATATAACTTCAGAATATTTGGAATATTGTATCATACTGGTTAGTCTTACTAACTGTAAGTTATACCAGTTTAAAAACAGGGTGAGAAAATAATGTGTACATTTTAATTTTGGGGTGAACTGAAATTTTAAAACAAAAAGATATGTTCAGTATAAGTGATAAACCATTATATTAATCTTTATTTAAAACTAAAAAAGGCTGTATAATTTGATGTCCTTTGTAGTTAAGTTGAAAGTTTGGCAGTGCACTATATCACAATCTACTCACCCGCCACATACACAGACAAGTTAACTTTCTGATAAATGCAGTTATACTCAAAAAGTGAATGAAAAACTAACTTTAAAAGATGTAACTATGAGGATTTTAATATTTTATGAGCAGAACGATACCGTCTGCGTCATCTGAGAAAACCACAGACAGAACATGCTACATCCAGAGGTCCCTATGGAAATGTACCAGCACTCTACCCTGCCTCGCTGCCCCGGCACAGAAGACAACACATTTATGCACGACTGTCAAAAAACGCAGTCTTGAACAAACATACGCTGATCGGCATTCAAATGGACTTCCTTGCTGACTTCCAAATGAGAAGTGTTGATGGGCAATACATAGCCAAGCCTAATTGAATGTCGTCATTTTCCATTATTTGTTGCCTTTTTTTAAATGAAAGCACTTATCCTTTTTTATTCACGTTTCTCAGAGACAGTTGGATTCATGAGTCCTAATGAATATTTAAACAGGGACCAGCAGCCTCATCTCCTGAGTGGTCTCTGAGCGTCGCTAGAGCCCTCGTCGGGAAGGAGGGGTGACCATTACCGAAACTCGACCACGGAACAGCTGAAGAAAAACACGGATATTACAAAAACAGCACTATGGAAAATGTCAGTAATTAGAGCTGACTGCCATTTCAGAGTCAGAGCAGGCCTGGCTAATGAGTCCATTAGCACCTACCTTGCATAAAGAAGACAAGCAAAAATGCCTCATTTTAATATATTAGCCTGCTGATAGTTTCACCACAGAGGCTATTCAGCGCAGCTGACACACTTTTCCGAGGGCTCTGACCTTTTGTTTGCTGAGCACGGGCTCCGAAGAGAGCGTGGATTCAGCTCTCATGGGCATAAACATTGGAGCAAGTGTGAGAAACCAACACCTTTTGCCTTCACTGTCTCATTGAGAATGTCAGCAGCTCGATGCTTTTTTTTTAGTTATTAACAGTGCTGGAGAGGTAACACAACTGCCCATGTGGGCATTAGTCAAGCAATGTTTCCAAATTTAGCCAGCACTCAAGTCCTCCAAACCTTTGAAAAGCTTGCTATTTTAGTGAACACTCATTTAACCTTGGCTCTCAATCAACAAGCTGTTTTTATTCCCCTGAATTTCACTCTGCTGTGAAATTTCATCAGATAAATGTAGAATTCCTTCCACTCCCACTTCTCTTTAAATACTCTAAGGGTCTTATTTTAATGATCTAAGCGCATGGTCTAAAGCGCATGGCGCAGGTGCACTCAGGGCGTGTCCGAATCCACTTTTGCTAATTTAACGATGGGAAAACAGTCGGTGCACCCAGGCACATGGTCCAAACGGGTTGTTCCTATTCGCCTAATGAGTAATGGGTGTTTTTTGGGCGTAACGTGCAATAAACCAATCAAAGTCTCATCTCCCATCCCCTTTAAAAGCCAGTTGTGTTCGCGCAATGGCGGGATTGCTATTTACATGGCAGAATGTAATTTTTCATTTGTAAAAATGTTTGTGTGCTGCTGCGCTTCCCTGTGTGTGTAATAAGCAAAGTGTACGCGCATTGTGCACGCGCTTATAGGTGCATATTACTAACGTGGTCTTTAAATAACAAAGAAAAAATATTGTGTCCGACTTTAGACAAGGTTTGAGATGGTCTATGGCGCAGTCTTTTTTCAGTTCCTCAAAATAGCTACGCGCCAACAATGCGCCATATGCAAGAATAGCATAGACAGCACAGTTGTTGTCCCCTCAACCATGTTTAAAGATTATGACCCGCCCAACTCGGAAACTCTTATTTTCGAATTTCCCAGTATTAAATACGACTTGAGAGGCGTTCATGTCTAATTATATTTGGCAAAATAATTAAAAAATACAACACTAAAAACTAAAATCAATCTTTTTAAATGTTACAAGTTAATTTAGGCACCACAGCATTATAATGTACAGTGTTAACAATGGATATACAGGTTGAAATTCGCATTTTGAAATATATTTAACAGTGTTATTAAATTATAAGATGATGGTCTAAATTTATCCCATTTAAATACCTGCATATTCAAACCTGATATGCATGTGAAATACACTAATTGAAAATAGTTTTGAAGAAGATTTCAGAGCTGCTGCAGAGGGAATTTATACATTTACAAGACTGTTTTATGTTTTTGAAAAAAGTATCTTATGCTTAGGAAGGCTGCATTCATTTGATCAAAATGGAATAAAATTATGAAATATTACTACAATTTAAAATAGCAATTATTATAACTAAAAAAAGAAAAGAAATAAAAATCTTGCTGACCATAGTTTATACCAATATATCTACTATAATAATATAGGGACTACTATTAATAAATTATTTGTTTATTTTATTTTATTTTATTATTTTTTATTTTATTTTATTTTATTTTATTGGTGCATTTTTATTTTTGGAGTTCGAAAGTCACTTAATCAGTTACTTTTGTCACATAATTTATCAGTTACTTTTGTTACTTTTTGCTAAACAACATCAAAATGAGTAAACAATGACTGCATTTTCAGTGAACTAAAGCCTTAAATGTAGTTGCTATGAAGCATCTTTACTTCTTCATTACTGGAAATGCTTTTCTATCTCCCACCACAACGATAAGACTCAACGCTAACCCAAAGTGGACTACGGCACAAAGCAATGGATCCAGGATTCCTAATACCACGCTAAGCTTTCCGATATCTGCTTGATGTCTGCCTGTCGATTAAACAACCATGTGCTGCTCTCCAAGGCAGCTATTGTACTACCAGCAAAATCCATTTCTAGAGAGTCTGTCAGCTTAATGCAGATGGAGGATCATTCGCAAATCCGCAATATAATCAGAGCTTAAAGGGATAACTCATGTACTAAATATGAAAAACCATCTGCCAGCCTTATTTGTCATGCAGTCGTTATAGTGAAAACGAAAAAAAGCCTGTGCTTAAACATACCCACACACATACAGCAATAATTCACTGCCTGAGATGAAGGACAAGGCTATATATTAGATGACCTCTGGCCTTGCGCTGCCAATAGACCTCCATGATTAGCCATTTTGTCATGCTGGCCTGCGGACCACCACACTGAGAAATAGCTCAACACAGTCAATCTCTAGGCTATTTATTGAGTTTTGCACTCTGTTAGCAAGGCCTTCAAGTGAGTTTTATTTCTCTTTTCCACTGACCTCTCCCATGATTGATTGAGTGATTGGACCGGAAAAGATACAGCTAGCTTTGTCTTGAATAAGGTTAATTGACTGGCTGAGAGCAATTCATTACACTGGCACGTTCTGATAAGATTATTTCTCAAAGAGTGACCGTTCCTCGACCTGCTGCATGTGAAAGAGGGAAGGTTTCAAAACAGTATTTTTGTGTTTTCTCGCATTTCATGAAATTCAAAGGCATAGATAGGGTTTGAAATTTAATACCATACTGCTATTTCTGTAATATCCAACAAAGAAAAGCTATGTAAGACACTGTATTTCACAATGTTCTCAATTTGACCATCCATTTCTAGAGTGAAAAATGCCCTGGATGTAATATCAACAGTGATTTCAAATTTATTTTATTATTATTTTTTTTTTTTTTTTTTATTGGATTTCCAATGAGATTGTTTTTTTATTTTTTTTATTTTTTTTTATATTAGATTGGTGTGAAATTATTATTATTTTTTTTATTATTATTTATTTATTTTTTTTTTATATCACATTTTCTTGCACGCCACGGTCAATTACAACGTCTGCATTGGTTAAATTACTTTTCAGTCATCACCTTCAGCAAATATGAAAACAACAGGAAAACAAAACCAAAATTATTTTAGAAATCCCAGCCAGGACACGTATTGGTAAAAGAGGAAGTATGCTCAACCTTAGGGTGACCAAACGTGCCATTTTCCCAGGACACGTCCTGGCCAGGATTTCTACATTGCCTAAAATATCCATGTTTTGGCTTTGGTTTCCTGTTTTCATACTTAATGAAGGTAATGATCGTTTGACCAATAACATGCATACATTGTACGTAATCGACCAATCGTGGGATCTACAGAGAATGGTCAAAGCGATGCAAATATGTGTACATATTAGTGTTCGACTTGAAGCAGCACTGAGCATACCGATCGGTGTATGACATTAAAGTACTTTGCATCACGGTACTTTGCGCAGCACAAACAAAGCCAAAACGTGGATATTTTAGGCAATATAGAAATCCTGGCCATGATGTGTCCTGGGTAAATGGCACGTTTGGTCACCCTAGTCAACCTAACTACTGAGAGTATGAAATTAGCACAAGCTAACGTAAAAAATATACATAGCAAAAGAGCTAAAAACACAGAATCAATATAGTTAACAGAAAAATGGTGAGGATATCTGTTTGCAAGTGGTGTGAAGTCTGCTAACGCTTCATCATGAAGGTGCTGTCATTAGCTCCTCAGCAGGTCCCTCTGTGTCGCTCTAGCCTACCCATTAGCAGACAACATGATGCCACTCAGCAGCCATTAGATGAGAAACAGCCAAATGCACAAGGAAAGAGAACAACAGCCCTGCGA
Source organism: Cyprinus carpio (assembly GCF_018340385.1). Classification (NCBI taxonomy): domain Eukaryota; kingdom Metazoa; phylum Chordata; class Actinopteri; order Cypriniformes; family Cyprinidae; genus Cyprinus; species Cyprinus carpio. Next base: position 20,238,614 of record NC_056573.1, on the reverse strand, counting down.
TTACACTCAGCCCATCATGCTTTCCTCGCTTCCACTCCACCTTCCACAGCCATCCGAGATCTCATAGTTAATAAAAGAAATGTGCACTTCATAACAATGCTACATGCAAATAAATAAAAATAAGTAGTAGTTTCAATCAACAAGAGGTTTGAGCCTGTGAGAGCTTGTGTGGGTTGCTAGATATTTCCTTTTTTATGTTCCGACATGTTTGCAGGGTACAACACACAAATCAAAACAGCAAAAGAGCAACATAAGATGAATTAGGAGCGATTGAAGCCAGTACGATCTCAGCAGATCAAATAAAAACAGTATGCAACTTAGCAACAGCTATGACTCAAAACATCTATTCGCCACCTAACCAAAAAGGCCTTTAACATTAGCTTACGTCAGGGACTACACTGAAGGCTCTAGAACTATTTGATTAATGGATTTGCTTAATAAAATAATGTTTTATTGAAAATGTATTATTGTATTTTGTAGTAAACATAAAAAAGGTTATCTTGTGAATACAGTGCTAAACAACACCCTTAAGCTGCATGGCCTCTCATACCTTATTGCTTCAGTATGAACCCAACAAATCAAAAAGATCTGAGGTTTGAGGTATTATTACACTAGCTTTAAATGAAGCAAAAAGCAAACAGATTTAAAAATAATTGAATTCAACAGCTGGCTTAGACTTCTTTGCAGACAACTTTTACAAACTCATCCAATGAGCACACACTCTTGAATAAAAGTTAGATTGTGTGCTGAAGGGATGCTGAAGTCTGTGGAATGCTATGTCTCAATAATTTGTATCCTGGAGCACAACTACCTTCCCCAACACAGGGAAACGAGGTACAGAGTGAATCTGAATGAGTCACTGAAGCCCTCAGCTACTTTCATTGCAAACTTATTTGCATTCGCTCACAAACACACACATACATGCTCACTTCTGAAGCAAACAAAGGGACTGCAACTGCTAAAAAACAGACTGCGCATATTTTCTGAGTTTCATCACTACAGAATGTGTCATATTATCCAATAAATTGCCCAGTAAAGCCAGAAAAACATGTATTTTATTATATTGTGACCCCAAAAAGCATTTGGACACTTTAGCCACAATTAAATGTCATTGCATTATGTAACAAAATATCAAGCCAAGCAGCATGAATTTCAAGGAAAGATGGCACACATTTGATGACTTCACACTTTCAAAAAAAAAAAAAAACAAACAAAAAAAACTTGAAACCATGCAAGTATTTGCAAAAGAAAAGAAAGGTTAGTTCTGATAGGTCTAACATCATTTGCAGATGCCACTCGGTATGATATTTCTATGTAATGCAATGACTTTTTAATAGGGATGCAGTGATATTAAAATTCTGTCCAATATCAATAAGGCGAAAATTGTCTTCATATTATGGCTGATGGCAGATATTAAAATTCTATACTATTTTGTCTAAATAAATCAAAAACAAAAATTCTTAAAACTAAAGTTATTTATTTTAAATGCAAGTGAATTTAATCATCACAACATTATAATATAAAATGGCTATATGTTTTGAGATTTGCTACAGATTACATTAAACATTGTTTTTAAATTATTAGTGTTTTTAAAGGCTACTTTCTGTGAGAGTTAAATGCAGAAAGAGCTTGCACAATTAAATATCTTATAAAATATTAAGTATAATATCAAGCAATAAAAAGTGTAACTTGAAAGTACATAAAGTGTCTAAATAATTATTAAGTCCACTGTATATCAAAAGTTGCCAATACAGGATTAAAAAATGCTGCATAGAAAACTCACGCTGACAGTAGTCCTTGTTCTCCTCAAAGCCTGGCTTGCAGACGCAGCGTCCAATGGGCACCAGCCATCCACCATCTCCACTGCAGTACATCCTCGGCGCCTCAAACTCCTCTGAGTTATTCACACAAGATCCCCTAACCTCCACCAAAGCTGAATCTCCTCCTGTCACCGTGTCGGGGAACTGGGCCAAATTCAGAACGGCAAGAGGACACTTCTTATAGAAGACCCTCAGGGACACCAAGGCGATGCAGGCTCCAACATCTTGGAAAGCCAAGTAGAAACCCTTCTTGCTCAAGTTACTGATGTCCCTCACTTCAGTGTTAAGTTTCATAACGCGATCACCCACGTCAGTCTGAGTGAAGCTCTCGTCGGCCGCAATAGTGTCGATCTTTATGTACTGGCTCTCCTTAATAAGCCATAGGTTGGGGTTGTTGGACTCATAGTAGTACATATTGAAAGTTTCTTTGCAGGTGCCAGGGACTCCAGGCAGACTGTTGCAGTCACGCAGGGTGAACTTAATCTCGATGTAAATGCGCTGCGCTCCATCTCGTGGGATGTGGCGTGTGCGTAGCCAGTTGTTCTGATTAGCCTCCATCACATTACACACCTGGTAGGAGCGCATGGGGGTGTTCCTCTCATCCATCACACTGATTTCCTCCCACTGCAACAGACAGACAACTGTTATGGTTGCAAAAATGTGCAGTTTTTCACAATTTTACTATGAACTGTGACATTTCTGTCTCATGTTTGTTTTGTGGTATAAACTTATTTTTGTTTTTGTTGAGTATATGTTTTTGTGTTATTTTCTGTTTTTGTGTGTGTGTGTGTGTGTGTGTGTGTGTGTGTGTGTGTGTGAGAGAGAGAGAGAGAGAGAGAGAGAGAGTATTATATATACACATAGCTTTTTATAATTATTTTCAAATGTATTTTTTAAAAATTGATTAAAAGAAACAGCAAAGATTTTTTAGTGTTACAGATGTGTTATACCTTTTAAACTTTCTATTCATCAAAGCAGCCTAAAAAAAATGCAATGCATTAACGCTTTAACAAAAATATTAACCAGCACAACTGTTTTCAACACTGATAAGAAGAAATGTTTCTGGAGCACTAAATCAGCATATTAGAATGATTTCTGAAGGACCATAAGACACTGAAGACTGGAGTAATGAATGCCAAATATTAAGTCTTCAAAAGGAATAAATTACTTTTTGAAAATTATTTAAAATTAAAAACAATTCCTTTAAACTAATAATTACTAAACTAATTTCACAATATTGCCTTTTTACTATATTTTTTATTAAATAAATGCAGCCTTGATGAGCATAATCATTTTTTTAAAATCAATTCTGAACTCAAGGCTTAAATATTGCATGCATATTATGTAAATATTTGTTATATCTTATTTCTACCGCATGTACATTTATGGAACACATAGTGAGCCTCAGCTAGTGCTGCTTGTGTGTGTGTGTGTGTGTGTGTGTGTGTGTGTGTGTGTGTGTGTGTGTGTGTGTGTGTGTGTGTCTCTAGTATAGACAGCAGTAGAAAGAGTATGTTTAAGGGACTCGTCTCCCATCATCTCTTGCCATCTGCTTCCACTTGTCTAAGGTTCCTTCACTTGGAACACTTCATGCATAAGTAACATTTCACTCCTTAAAGGGAGAGAAAATAAACCATCCAGGGAGTCTTAGAGGGGTGGGCAATTTTTTTAACGGCTGCTTCTCAAAAAAGATTCTGATTTGCTTTAATAAATTCTATTCCTTCTCTGTATAATTTGCAACAGAAATGAGCTGAAGGACCACCGGCTCAGTTCTAAGTGATTTTAGGGATTCATTCGAGCTTCTGATCAATCAGTGAGTAAAATACTAGACTTCAAATACTAAGAGCTCAGAAATTGTTGCTTGACCACTTGAGTTCCCCCTTGAAGACATTCCTCATCACTTTCGCTCAAGATTTCTTGAACAGTGCATGATGGGAGCAATCCACTGTGACTGCAAGAAGACAGGGAAAGTTATATTTGGTTCTTTTAAAGAGCACTGTGTTCTTTTGAAGGACTAGTTCACACAAAAATAAAAAGTCTGTCATCTTTCTACTCAACCTCATGCTGTTCCAAACCTGTAAGACTTGTTTTTTTTCATTAATTTCCAATTAAGGTAAATGTAGCCTGGAGCTTTCAAGCCTCAAAAAGGATGCAAAAACACCATAAAAGTATAATAAAAGTGATCAATAATGACTAGTGCAATTTTTTTGAAGCCATACAACAGCTTTGTCTGAGAAACGGGAAGTAGCTAATGTTAGAATCATCTACAAATGTTTCTTTTCATTCAAATCTTTTCAATGAATAGGTTTTTACAATTAATCTGAATGATTTGTTCATAAATCAAACCCACTGACTAAATGATCCACTTACCACAGTGAACAGATCCCTGGAGTAAATAACAACTATCAGTCTGTTCATCATACATCACTATCATAAGGCTTGAAAAACAGCATGCAAATCATTTAGACATGTATGATTTATAGTGCTTTTGTTTCCTTTATGAAGCTTTAAAGCTCCAGTCCTCAATAATTATAATGGAATGGCAAAGAGCAACCAATACATGAAATATCTCCCTTCGTGTTCCAAGGAAAAAGCAAAGTCAAATGGGTTTAGAAAGAAACAAGGGTAGAAAAAGATGATAGCATTTTAACTAATCCTTTAACAACCCTTAAAATGATTGGCAGCTGAATATGGGTGCACATTTAAGCAAATGGTCAAAGAGACAGAGTACATCAGAATGTCTCCAAAAGAGCCATTTTCCACATCAGCGCAATCAAGCGTTTGAAGTATTTTATACCATGCACAGCACAGTCTGGAGTGCACATCACTTTCTAGCTATGATGTCATAGCAACACAGAGAGCATTTATGACACATTGCCATTAGCTTATAGCTTTAAAAAAGTGATTGAGGCACGGGGGTCAATTGCTAGTGCAGTTTGGCTTTAAACTGAGCCAGATGCTGACTGGTGGGAATGGGCAAGCATTACACATCAAAGTGACACATCCACTGAATGTCTTGGGTATGTTCTTTCCCTTTGAGTGCAATAATTATGACATTTGAAGGAATATTTATACAGGGATAAAGGCAAGTTTATGCTATTCTGTTTATTTATTTTCAAAAGTTGGTCTGAACCCAACCACTACGGACAGTTTCTTTGGGAATGCATTGTCTGAATTCATGAAGTATTTTACCACAGATGGGTGGTTACACAAAAGTCTAGAGGGTTGTGTTACACACTCCAGATGTGTAAATACAATTTATTTACACATTTTAGTATGCCATGATAGGGCACAGGCATCTGAAAGGAAATTGGCCATGTGCAGTTGATATATTTGTGAACGGAGCTAGCTAACCTCTAGCAAAAGCACACACTGAAACGTTCATAAATCCTCCTACGTGCAAGCCAGTTCAACACACATTCACAATTGTTAAGCGAAAAACAGGTTATTTGGACAGGAGGTAAAGCTTAGCCACTCTCAATCAATGTAGCAGTCACAAGTGTGACGTGGGCGTCTAATTAGCGTCTCCAGCTGGCCGCTTCCCCTAGAGTCTCGTCTGAAATACCTTAACTCCATTCCCCAGTCACCCTTCACAGGGTCTGACCGCTTTGAAGCCAAGCAAATATGTCAATTCAGGGGGTCTGCTTAGCCCTTCATTGGCTTAATTTAATTGCTGGCCCACAATCATCTGGTAGTTTAAGATACTTAAGTGCAATTGACTTTAAATCCCTAAAAGAATCACTGTTTTTTTGGGCAGAAGGCCTCTTTTGGAGGACATGTTATTAGAGTTACCTGTTTTCTATCACTCCAGGTGAATTACTCCCTTCTATTTTAGTAACAGACACACACACATACCCTAAATGACTGTGGCCATTTGATAGCTGATCCAAAACAAACCTTCCACATATGGGACAGGGAAAGCTTTATTAGTCTTGACCTGCGAAGGTCAAGTGGCAGTCGATTGAGTCAGTAAGGTAAATATCCAGCGGAGGTGAAGCAGCCACTTTGGGAACACGCCGACTTTCCTGTGAGCTGCTCCACAACGGTGCACCATTTGTGGGTTTAGCGGGTCACAGGTCGCTGCGATAATCCTCAAGTATGAAATGCAAGCCGCAGCTGTGAGATCTGATTTAGCCTTACAGTTCACTCCCATTAAATAACTGCCATACCAGCAAAACAAAGAGACTCCTACTATCACTAAATCTAAGGTAAACACAGCACGAGGACAGGGAGGAATGTTCTCTGAAGAGTTTAACAGACGTCATGTGGAAACAGGCCAATTGGAAGAGACTCTCACAGTATGTGGGAGTCACCCAATCCAGTAACGAAAATCTCTTAGTTTGAATTCTTAAACTGATGGTTATATTTGGTCAGTGGTTTGCTGTAAAAAGGGAATACTATCTATTTAAAAGCTGTTGATGTCTACTACACTCTTTTGAATAAAACAGCACTGGGACATCTACAACATTTCTGTCACATGTTTGAGGTATTCGGCCAATCACAACACACTGGATAGCTGGCCAATCAGCATACACCTTGCTTTTCAGACCGATGAGCTTTGTAAAAATCGATGCCTTTAAGAAAGGCGGGGCATAGAGGAGAAACAATAATGTACAGTATGTGCATTATATATATATACCTTAAACCGCATAAACACATTTCATTACACATACACAAAATAATGTTATTTTTTAGCAACGTCATATGACCCCTTTAAATGTCACTGAGCATGCATGCGCTCTCCTCTGGAGAAGTAGCGAGTTTGGGTTATTGACAACATATCAGCCTGTTATGCAATGCCATACTCAGTTATGCAAGTCTAATTTTTCTCGGTTTTAGAAGGGGTACAGACTTCATGTCTGTCGTACTATTTTCAGCAAAAAATCATTTGTAAATTCTGCTCGTCTCCAGATTTAGCTGCTAAACGACACTTCTCATAGACATGCGTGTGGGGCACAGACAATCTGATCTAGCTTCTGACAGCTCTATTAAATCATTTAAAAGGCAGCTGTGAAATCCCAAAGATTGATTTTCTTTTAAGCTCACCATGGTTTTTGCAAATACAATTATTTTTAGACCACTTTGGGTGCCTCAAAAAAGACAGAACAGGCCTTCTCTACTCAAAATAAAGGCTCCTTCTTTTGCTCTCTGGCACAGGGGATTGTGTTCCAGCTTTAGAGACACTTAATCTTGACATCTTCCTCAGATAAATTGGAAGTAAGCGACCGGGGAAGTTGGTGTTAAGCCGAACATGAACCCCTCTTGGCTGGAAACAGGTCTAAGCTCAATAGACTCCATATGACCTTGACACCACATCCTACAATTTACACATGCAAAAAAACATTGGCTACTATTTATAAGAACTTGAAAAAGCGCTTACAGCTTCCTTTCCCATGAGCCCGATGTATGCTGTATCCACTCTTATGAATATACATGTGCAGGTCATGTCTAACCATATGCGATTCCAGCACATCTGAAACACGACGGCATGATTACAGATGATTGTTTGCAAGGAAAAATCTGCTAGAGGGGTTCAAAAGTGTGTCGAAGCCCAGGAGCATAGATTCATTTTCATTTTAAAAAGTTTGTCCCTGCGCGGTTCAAATCATTGTGTGTAAAACAGGCACAGACAAAACGCACCATAATTTTGGCAGGTTGCAAGAGTCAGAATTGATTAAAGACGTTTGGGGGGCTTGTGTGTTTTTGTCTTGATTTTGATTGGTCGTGTTACTCACCCCTTCAGCTGGGTAGGCCTCCCAGCCAAGGTCTCCCAGAGCAGACATAGTGTCCAGCAATGTAACTAGAGAGAATAAAAGGGGTAGAGAAAGAGAAAGAGCACACAGGGGAGAGAGAAAAAAAAGTAATGATTTGTTAAAGTTCACTCAACCTCGTGACATATTGTGAGCAAAACAAGCTGGTTTGATGAGATTGCATATTTGGTGAGTAAATCACAGAGAAGTTGAAGACAATCAGGTCTGTAGCCTGAGGGACGAGAGTCTAGCCCCATGGTTTAAATCATTCCAACAATGCCCTCGTTCATCCAGCGGCGAAACCCAATGCTGGGAACCCATTATGAGAGAAAGACTGTTTTGTAAATCAGATATATCAATAAAAACACAATCATGTCTTACATGACATTACAGGCAAAACAAAGTTTGTCCTCTATTGCAGTATTGATGGTTTTCATTTTCATTTCTGGAGTATGCATGAGTATGTGTGTGTATGCCAAGGGGAATGGGTCAAAAAAACATCTAAATGGCTATTTAATTTCTCAGGCTAGTCTCTCTTATCTTCCTCGCATAGAAGGTTGCAAACTGTTTTTCTGCTATGATCTACATTCCAGGGTAAATAAGGTCTTGGCATCGACAGCTATTAATTTTTAATCACCTTGATGTTGTGCTTTCACATTGAGGAAAACATACACATACCACTTATTTGATAAAGTGTTGGAAACCATGTTCTACATTTCAATACTAATGTACATTTCATGAACAGAATTAAAAGACAAAATTATCAAAACACTGATTCACATGTATTTGATTACCATAGAAATATGGTGGTACTGTTTTTGGTGTAACCAGCCGTCACAGTGACATTTCAGAAATGAATTGAACAAAATCAACTTAAAACATCTTTATTAAAATGTTATATATATTAGACATTTGAATAATACATGACATATTAATGCTGTTATTAAATAGTGTTAAATTATAATTCAAATAAAACTATCACATAATTATCAAGCATTATATTATTATTTTTAGAAAAAATAATGCAGGCTTAAAACTGAACTCAAATCTGAACTAACTGATACACTTACACACACACACAGAGAGACAATCACAACTTCTAGTCAATACTCGGGATCTCCACATAAAGAAATGCTGAGTACAGCATGTTTGATATATTGGCACAAATGCAAGTTATTGGCATGCAGATCTTAAGTGGTTTAATAGCCTTGTTTGTCTTTCACCCTCTTGGAAGTCAATGTTTTAACTGGAAAAAGAAAAAAAAAGAAAAAGTAGAGAATGAGTGTATGACCACAGTATCTTTAGCTGTTATGTATGGAGCGTAGTGGGATGTGTGTTTGATTTATAGTGACAGTGCAGTGTTGGTGTAAGATTAATGGAGTCATGTTTCATAAATATTTTCCCGCAGACTGACTGTAATCCTTAAGCGGTGAGAGGGATCTGCTCTACCTCACATGTGCACTACAGAAAATTGTCAAACTACTACAGCGACACAGAGCTATGAATATCAATTGCTCATTTTACATTTAAAGTGGTTAGCCAATCATAAAAGAGGCCATTTAAATACAATGTATTTTAATAAAAATTAATTTGTCTATACAGCCTAATATTACATGTATATAAATAACAAAATTAAACAAAAAGTGTTTTTATGTAGTGATTCAGTGAAGCCAGATTCATCTCCCCTCCTCCTCCTCTCTTCTGTCCCCATCTAAATCCTCTGGATTGATGAGGAGTGCTTTTCCAAAGAGCTCTACGCCTGATGCAACACATTACGCCCCAGTGACGGCTACATTTGTAAATAAATAAAGTTGCAGGAAAAAGTGTGTCAGAGTGTTTGCTGAGGCCATTTGCTCAGTGAACAAGTACCCTTTTAGCCGAGGAAAGGTCGCTCTTTAAAACTGCACACAACAGATAAAAAGCATTTCTGTGGTCTCTGTTTGGTTAAACCTAGTGATTACTGATGTCTTTAATAACATACCGTCTAATGCAGGGAGGGAGCTGACCCAATACAACTGCGGTATCGGATGAGAACCACTAATTTAGATGCGTTAAATCAAGATAAACAATTCAGAAATGGCAGAGGAAAGAGGAAGCCAGCAATAATGCATATAACAGAGGATTATATCAATTACTCACATAGCTGCTGATAAAGCCTGTGGTGGTGAAACAAAAGAGATACTTTAACTAAACACCACACATCACACTTCAACTCTGAGGCTTCACAAACATAACTTCATGTCTAAAGAGGCTTTAAGTGAAAACCACTTGCAAATTTAAATGTAAGGAATTAGAATTAGCATGAAGTGAAATTTAAAGAAACTCTTTAAAAAAAGATAAAACAATAGATAGATAGATAGATAGATAGATAGATAGATAGATGTGTCCCAACAGTGCTCATCATCCAATAAAACCAGACACAAATCAACCAATACCAGATCAAACCAAGCAAAACACTTTACAGTGAGATTCATATCTCGCCTTATCTCATACTTATGACAAATTCAACACTGCCTGATCTCACACTTCCTGTTATCACTAGCTTACATAAAACCGATCTGATAATTTACCATAGGGATTTTTACACTGTCCTTTAAGTAGAGGATTCATATTTGCTGCAGACATAAAAGTTTCTCTCAACATAACATGAGAATGATTTTCCCATGATGGCCTCTGTTGTCTGCTGGAGCAGACTGCATGGGTTTTTCACAGGGTTTGGTTTCAAACAGACATGCTCATGTATCGATTATCATCAGCGGGCAGCATTTTACATGGGCAAGAAAAGCAGAGAGACTATGGGACCGTGTTACTGGAACAGGCCGCCCCAGAGACAAGCTAGAGTCCACTCCAGGATTTTATTGTGATAAATCATTAAATACGAGACTTTTATCATAATCCATTGATCTTTTGCACTTTCAGTTTCTTGCATTAGTGAATCTCTACGGGAAGCATAAGCAGAGGAAAATGTTTGTTATTGTCTGACATACATGAAATTAGTTTTAGTGGCCAGGCTGACAAACTAGCTGGCATTTGGGCAGGCTTCCTTAGAATAAAACAGAGTCTGGTGTGATTGCTCTATTAGTATGGTTCATTTTAATAAATGTGAAGGCTGCCATCTAAAGCATCTAAATTTTATTCAGCAAGGATACATTCAAGTAATCAAATGACAGTAAAAACACTTCAACAAAAAATTTAGGCACACTTTTTTCAACGTTAATAATAAAGGAAACGTTTCTTGAACCCCAAATCAGCATATTAGAACAACTTCTGACAGATCATGTGACACTAAAAACTAGAATAATGGCTGCTAAAAAATTCATCTTTTCCATCATAGAAATAAAATGTTTATTAAAATAGACAAAAAAATTTTTTAAACTGTAATCTTTAATTAATATTACCATTTTTCCTGTATCTTGATAAAGTAAATGCAGCCTTGATAAACACCTCTTTTGAAACTTTTGAATATAAATAAATAAAAAAAAAATCAATATCTTTGAATTCTTCATTAATCTACAGTACATGCTTTCTAAGAAAATTCTTCTGGCAATTTCACAATTTCACTCACTCAATCACTAGCATAGCACCACACATCCAGAAATTGAGACCAACATCAAAACTGTTCTTTTTTTTTTTTTTTTTGATCCCCCATGATGCTATCTCTCCCTCTCTCGCCTGCTGTTGAAGCTTGAGTCCAGGCCAGGGGTGATTACGTACACTTTGAGTGGGGAGAGCTCAGTGTTCCTCTGGCTGTGATCTCCACTTCCATCCCCTTTTGCTCTCTAATCACGGCGGAAGAGCTGCTTTAATCTACCTGCCAGCAATCAAATGCCCCGCCAGCAATTCCCATACCTAGGCAGAGCTGCACGACTTCACAATGAGAGCGGCAGCCAAAAAACACACGCTTTGTCACAGGTGTGAATATACAGACTTCCTACTGAAAAGCAGAATCGATAATGAAGATTAAAAGGTGTATTGTACCAGCCTACCTATGAAACACATTAGGTCTAAAAACATAAAGTTTATAATAAAGCACACAAATGCACACACACACCTCTCATTTTCTCTGATGCATTTCTCCATCTGAATGAGGACATCAATGGTGCGTAGGGTCTTTCGTTACGCTCTCAGTGGCAGGGGCCAGAGAGTTGTCGTGGTAACAGGGAGGTACAGGGATACGGCAAGGGGGAAACTGAAGATTTGTGGATCTCGATCCAGTAAGACATTAAGGAACGCTGGAGCCAGTGCAGTTCGGTCAGCCCTCTCCACGCTGGGTCAATTGGCAGCCAATGGCACATTAGTGAGCACATAATCACTGCTGAGGACCGAGTCAGTGTACCTGCGGGCAGCTACCAGCATCATGGGCTGCATCCATAACAAGCCAAAGTAATCAGAAAAAGCATATGGAAGAGACGGTTTCCTCTTCCAAACTCACAGCTTGCTCGGAATGAGGTATATAAAAGCATATAAGATAGAGATGCCATATTTCAGTGACTACATCACTATTAGTGTTTTTTTAAATCTCTCTGATTAAATATATTTATTTTTTTCTATGACAGTTTTCATAAGAACCCATAGTTTCTACTTATAATTCTGATTCCCGATTTCACATATTACTGTACATTAATCGCATATAAAATGTGTTCAGTGTTTTAGTATGAAGATCAAAATAAATAATATTGGCCATCAAATTCTATGCTCATTTCTTATTAAACAGTTGTGCTGCTTAATATGTTTTTAGGATTTTTGATGAATAGAAAGCTTAACAGAACTGAATTTATTTGAAACAGAAATCTTTTGTACCATTACAAATGCCTTTACTGTCAGTTTTGGTCTACTGTATGTAATGCAATCTTGGCTATTAATTTATACCAATTTTTTTTTTTTAATGCAGATTATCAACTTTGGAAATCTAGTGTATATATAAAATAAAAATAGAAAATCGGTGCATAATTATATACAATGTAATATATAATTTTCTATTTTACATAAGCTCACTTGAAACAATGTATGTTGTAAAAAGAAATAGCAAGTAAATTTTACAATTATTTACAAAGAAACCGCAAGTAACACTAAATTAAACATGGCATTTTATGTAGAAAGGCTGAAATAGTATTTTCCTGTAAAACATACTCCAATATTTTTTTTTTTTTACATATTAGCTGTATTCAGAAAATATAGCCACCAGCAACAGTCAGATATATATTTTCAATATAAATTTTCTTATTTTAAATAGGATCTCCTCAGTCTTGCTCTATTAAATACTAAGGAAAAATAATATAAATTGAAATAGTGGTGTTTGATAACCCCGTGAAAGTACAGTAGAATTTATCTGGAGCACTGCAAAGCCAGAAGAGCACTGACACACACAAAACTGAGGACAGAAGAGAAGGAAAACTGAATACACTCACTTACGCACACACATGCACTCTGACAATCACACAGGAGGACAAAGCTTGGAGTCATGGGAACACAAAGCTTTAGAAGACAAGATATTTGAATGACAGCATCCTCAAGTCCCTCGGCACCAAATTGGCCACAGGAGGGAAAGAATGAGAGAAAGCTGGAAAAGAAAAGAGTGTGATTGACTAAGAGAGAAAAAGAGAGATTTTCAGTCAGTCCAGGCTAAAGCTCATTGGCATACAAATCCTTCCCACAAACAAATATATATTCTTTCTGTTTTTTTTTTTTCCATATGATGTGAGGTGTCGCTGTTATTTTGTTGTGAAAACATCAAGCCCGGTCTGGAGAGTGCATGGAGAATGAAGCCCTCAGACAATGACCACTCTTTTCCTCTTCTTTTCATGTATTTCATTCTCATTTTCCTCTGCCATTTCCCACTGGCCATCAGGCTCTACTGTACATGGACTGAACAATAAGATCACAAAAAAAAAAAAAAACAATCTCTTGACTGCTAGATGGAAATGGTTTAATTCCGTTCGCAAACCTGAGTAATAGTATATCTGATTTGTGAATCATGTGAGGTAAATATTTCATAAATATTTCAGATAAATATTTAACATGACTGATGTAGCCAAAATTGTTAAAAAGTATTTAATTAAATAATAATAATAAATCAACTCAATTGATAATTAAAAAATAAAGTTAAATAATTAAATGATTGAAATATTAAAAATTAAACTGAGAAATATTACTTCACTTTAGAAACACTGTTACTAAAATAAAATTTTTTAGTTGACCAGTGTCACTGAAGTTCTGTCACATTGTGGTTGTAGAAGTGGGTTGTATGACACCAGAAATCTAAATCTGCAAAGGAAAACGAGAATTAATTATCATCATCATCATCTCACAGACCATCATTCCATCCATTTTCAGTGCACTTACTTGTGACCACCAATAGTTTTGTGGTGCATTATTGTATCACTTTAACTATTTTCCCAACCAAAAATGCTGCCCGATCTTTATAACATGACCAGGCTGTATTATTTTCCAGTTAAGAGGTGCATTACTTAAATTACACCTCTTTTATCCCTGTGTGTTGACCATCTAAAGTGCCATCTCAAGAACCGCATAAGACTGGATCAGGTCACAAAGACAGCATATGATATCAGAGTGACCCAGGAGACAGGCCATCCGGAGCAGGATGTTGGTTTTGGCTTTTGAAAAAGAGATGATCATCGAGTGGCAAGGTCGAAATGTAAATCCAACCGTCGTTTGACCCACCACGCAGGAGGCGCCAGCGCAGATGAGCTGAGCAAACAGCCCACCATCAGCTCTGACAAACAGAAAACAGAGACTCTAAGCATGTGGGACGGAGGCACTGAGAGATTTCACCCAGTCAATAACACAGAGCCGGGCAAATTGAAAAACCCTGCTGTTTGTTTAGCACTGCGGTAAGGCGGCGATTCTCCGAGCACAATCGCCTCTCCAAACCACGCAAAAAAGAGAGAAGCTAAGGCTGGAGGCAGACAGATGAATTCAATTAAAACAAATAAAAGGTCAAGACTGGGACACAGCAAGACCGCAGGGAGAGCGGAGCGCACAGCGTGACGTTTAGAGTCAGGCTCCATTGTGTTGACTAGCCTGCTAATGAGCTTCCAGTGAGAGAACCGGTAGCCAAATATGAGTGTCAGAGGCGTTAATTTGTAGAAACAGAATCCAGAGTGTAAGAGAGTTAAAAAGGGAGGACAGAGCAGCTCATTTGTTGAAGACAGAAGTAGTTGTAGCTGACAGGGCAATGCTTTGGGTCCACAGAACAGAGGGCATCCAAGTGAATACAGGTCACCAGCCCAGCATGTCACAGGAAGGATTCCTTTACAAAACCAATAGATAGAGCCCAAACAACGACCCAAGCTCAACCAAAACAAATAACCGATCATGTAAAATGATCCTTTTTCACAAAGAAACTACAGCAGTCTGCCAATTCACACTGTTTGTAGACCATTGTGCACCATTCAAGGCTGATGATGTCCTAAAATCAATAGCTATATGTCTACCCTTCCCTCTTTCACCTGTTTTAATTTCATTGCAAATAATATTGGCAATCAGTTATCTGGCTTGAGCCACTATGTGTCCAGAAAATCATTTGCCCTCAGCCTTTGGTTATCTGCAGTAATAATAATGGTGTGTACGGTGAGAAATTAAGGTCTTTTTTATGATTGCACATCGGTGTGCGACCCACAGCACAAAGCCATCAGTTATCCCAATAATAGAGGTGAATCAGTACGGTGAGGCAGCCAATCGATGTCCACATCAGCTCAAGGTCATGACCAAAATAATGACTGTGATAAAAGCAATCCAATTACACTGATGTGATTAATCATAAAATTATATTATGATTCCTGTTCTCATTAGGATAGTTAAACAAGTGTAATCAATAAATAGATCTAGAGTTATTCTCCTAAAAGAAAGATGAGCAATCTCAAATATCTACTCACGAGTTTCAAAGAGATCTCAAAGCTATAGTTCATCAAGAATATTCTGTCAGCAGTAAATGATGACAAACCCCCACATTGTTCCAAACTTATATGCCTGGCTTTCTACTGCAGAACATAAAAGATGATACTTTAAAGAATGTTTGGACAAAAACTGTTCAAACATTAAAAGTAAATGGGGTCCCAAAGAACACTGGGTCCAACCAATGAAGAAACAAACAGAAGAAGAAGAAAAAAACATGATTTTTAAAATAATTATTCTTTTATGTTCCACAGAAACTGTTTCAACAAAACGAGAGTACATGATGACCAAAAGTCAAACATTTGAATATTAGCCCATCAAATTTTTATCCAGGACCAAATTAAGGTATTCCATCCACACACAATGTCTCATTTGTTTCTATTATTATTTCTCCTAAAACATTACTGAAAACTTCACTATGTCTTCTAAACGTTAATGCAAACTCCAAGAAATACAACTGATGTCTATTTATCTAGCTATATATCTATATACACGGCAGAGGTTCCTAGACAGACAGACAGACTGATAAATTTTAGTATACCTTGACTTACAGTAAGCTTGACAATCAAATATATCATAAGAGCATGAATACCTGATTTTGAGAGAGAGAGTGTGTGTGTGTGTGTGTGTGTGTGTGTGTGTGTGTGTGTGTGTGTGTGTGTCCTACTCTTTTGCTTGTTTTAGCTTAGGCATTTGGATGTGAGGGCACCCTAATCCAGACTGTTTAAACCTGGAGAAAAGGCAGAGAACAGAGGCTCCTTTAAAAACAGACCCTCTTCCCCTGGGGGGAAGCTGAGCCACTAATCCTACTGCCCAGTAAATGAAAGCATTCAACAGGGACAGGTCACCAACTTGCTAGAAGGAAGGAAAAAGAGAGAGGAATGTCAGAGCAGTGAAAACAGCCCATGGTGGAGGTAGAATACTAATCTGGAGCAAAAGAAAAGCAAAAACCAACAAACAAAAAAAAAAACTTAAAAATCGATGACCATGCCAGGGGTTCAGCAAAAAGATTAAATGTTCTTTTTAAGCCATTAAACCGAATTAAGCTCACCAACCCGGATCAGACTCAGTCTAATCTTTTCTCAAGCAGGTGGTATGAAACCTCTGCTGTTAGACTGCAAGAGACTAAACAGAACTCTTCTTCATTTCACTGTAAAATTAGTTTTGAATCAATATCTAGTCGTGTGCTTGTTGAAACTGCAAGAGCCTGAAAAACATGCTTGTGATGTCTTGGCATAATTGTGTTCAGATCTCCATGAGTGGGGCTAAAAATCTCAACCCTGGTCAAAACAAAAACTAGATTTTAGTTTCTGCCCCAAATTTTTCATACCATAAATTCACAAAACTGTGAGATCCACCGCAAACCAAAACCTTGACAAATGAATTCTGGTGCAACAATGCGCCCTCTGCTGTTCACATCAGCTACTGCACTGTCCCCTGACCTCTGAATTCAGTCCTCCTTAGATAACTTCCACATTTTGGTCCATATGTGGCAAATGACTCTGTGTCATTGTGTTCACATTGCTCTAGTGTAACATGGCACCAGCACTCCCACTGCGGCTTAAAATAACAAACGCTGGTCAGTCCTACGGCTCGGTGAGCAAGCACAGCGGGCGTCCTCCAGATGAGAAGACGTTATTTACAGTCACATATAGAGCACGGGAGAACATAGCAGAGACAAAGCAGAAGAGACTGTGCTTTGCCGTTGGAAGCCACTGGATGAGATGTTATGCACTCTGCTCACATAAGCACAAAAGTACATGCTACTGCAAAAATACAAAGACAAGGGGCAGTCAACTAAAGTCAGCCAATTAGACAGATAACAGAATGGAAGGTTCAGAAGAAAGCAGAAAACATTATAAAGAAGAGGCTAGAAGAACAAGCCCGGCTGGGAGGGAACACAGGAAAACGATCGAGAGCAAAAGCAATTTCTAGTAACCAGATGGCAGGCACCAACCAGAAAAGCACTGTTTAGTCCTTCTATTGGGTACAAAATGATTTGTCTCCCATTTCCACGGGTTAAACACAGTTTCATCATCCTCTCAGATGCATTTTTTCATTCAACAAAATTAATTTTGCTCAGGTTTTAAGGGTTGGCATTGGTGTAATCTAAATGCTTCTGTGACTCATTTTTTATTTTTATTTTTTTTTAAATTATGTGACTGAAATCACTAAAAGTAACAAGAAAAAAAGTTATTTCAGTTTTCTGCTCAGGATAGGAAATTACTATAAAAGCTATCTGCCTTGATGGAAGCATCATCTTCATTGTCTATCTAGGACGCATTTTGCTCAACTCAAATTCCAACATTTGAACTAGTCTGTACTGATTAAAAAAAAAAAAAAAAAAACTCATTCATATGGTCTGACTATCTTTATCATTTAAAAAACAGTTCACAATTCAAAACGAACCATATCGAAATATTTACTGGACAACTCACAGCTCTGGCACACACAGAAAAACATGCACTTTTGAGATGATAAATATAAACCTTAACTAATATAAGCATTAATTACTATTCTAAATTGATTTATTTTAAAATAAAGTGATAAACCACTTGGTCAGTTTCATGTGTTCTCATCCTTGTGGCAGGGAACTGGTAAGCTATTTCAGTATTTTTTTTTTTTTTTTTTTTTTTTAACAGACCGTGGAACAGATTTTTATGCATTGAGACTGCTATATAGACAAGATGCAGTCACCATTAACAAATCACCTTATGGTCACTGATAAATCATCAGGCTTATAGAGACTTCTCTCTGGTTCCAGCTGGTCACAACACACTGCATGATTTCTGGAAATATAATAGTTTTACTTGCTCACATCAAGTTCTTAATTTTGTTTGATCAATTTTTAATCCTTAGCAAATATATGTACTTTCAAATAACTTTAACACTTTACACATTATTAAATAATAAATTATTAAATAACTTTCTAATAGATACCCAAATTTTTTAAGTTTCTTCCAGTTAACTTTTAGAAAAAAAAAAAAAGAATAAATATTGCTTTACTATTGTACAGTGACTTTCGAATAGAGTATAAAAGCTTCGTAAACTGATTTTTGACGGACACTGAGTTCTACAGGACAAGCATGTTGTACCCTAATATTTCAATAAACCTTAGTTAAAAACACATTCACTTTGCACATGCATATTTTTTTCTCTGCCTGCTTCATTCACCTTATGCATGATTTATATGAAACACAGTATCCAGAGCGCACTTCAGAAAACTGTGTCTCCCGCAAACCATAGAAATTAATTAATCCTATTCTTTAGTTTTTAAACACAAAACCCTCTTACCTTCATTCTCTGGATAATTCCGTAAGGCTTGACTCGGTGTGAGGGAGGGGAAAAGAAAGAAAAGAAGGGACGGATAAATCCAAAGGGTTGCCATTTTCAGGCTGCGCTGAGCGCGCGCTGCATCCCTCTCGCTGTAGAAAGTTACTGAGGCTCGCGATCAGAGCTCAAGTGAGGAGAGGAGAGGAGAGCAGAGCAGAGGAGAGGGAGGGTCCGGGAATAGACTGGTGTGTCAATCATCCCGGGTTGCCAGGGAAACGGAGGACGGCGGGAGGCGCGCGGGTGCTTTAAAAGGCGCGAACCGCCACACAGAAACTGAAGGATGCGCGGAGGATAACAGTTGCCAAAATGTATTTTAGACTGGATTTATACTGCTTAATTCTAATTTTCTAATTTAAAAATACCCACGTTCATGTGGACAGGGCCTCAGTGATAGTGACACTTTGCTTGATGGTATAAGTTTCTGAAGTAAGCTATATTAGGCGGGTCAAAACGTCTTGTATTAGGACGAAATGAACAAACTTGCAATAATTTAAGTCATTCTCATTTTAGCCGTAAATTTGCTCTTCGTTTACATACTGTTTAGGTCTGTCAAAAAATGGACTAATGTTCACAAAACATGCAGTGTACAGTGTAAGGTATGTTAATGTTTCTAGCTACCAAAGTCACTTTCAAGGTAAGTCCAGTGGTCAGTACTGCTAATTAAACAATATTTTGCTGAAAGTGTTTTTGTGCTGGCACCTGGCTGGTTTAGGACTGTCATGGATAAATAAAGATGACAATAAAACCACTAGTCGGTGACAGAAAGTCCCCATTTTAATAAATGATTTATTGAATCATTCAAATCAAACGATCCGTTCGAAACGGCTGATTCAATTAGAAACGAAACAAGTGAATGAACAGTTGAATCACTGGCTCACATGATTCGTTCATAAACAGATTCATTCAAAGAAAGAAACACCAAGTTGCTCTACACTGTTGTATAAAATTATTAGCATATTTATGGTGCTGATATTCAGAAAAGTACATTGCTTGTGCAATGAATATAAAAACCTAAAAAAATCATACATGGGTATTTTTTCTTTCATTGCTTGAACTATAAGGGCATTCTAACTGCATTCTAATGGGCTTCATCCCATAGTGAATGCTTCTGGACTCTCAAGATGTGTTTTTGTTTGTTTTTTTGCAAAGTTGGTGACATACTCGTCAGCTCTCCTATCATCTCTCAGTCCCTCAGAGTCACACATACAGCACAGTGACATTATGTCAGGGGAATGTTTTTTAATTCTAATCAAGGAAAAATCATACCTTCTGTTGTCTTCTTTTTAAAGAACTTCAAAAATTGAGCTTGAACCATTTTGCATGAAAAATGACGGAAATTGGATTCAGCTTGTGGCAGCTTGTTACAGTAATGCGTTCTGATTGGCCAATCACAGTTATTCAGTTTGTGAATTATCATAAATAGAGAATTGTAACATTTAATTTGCACGATTAATTTTACATACACAACATTATTAATCTAAAGGGGATGGTTGGGGGGATGTTGGTTTCACAGGGTGGATGCTTTTTGTCATTTTTTTCCACCAGGCCTTCATCCCCACTCAATTCCAGCCCTGGGTAAGTCTGTTCACTTGGCTGGCCATATTTGCAACGCCTCCAGGCAGCTATTTTGGGCATCCAAGACCAAGTCCAATCTAAATAAACGGGGGTGTCCTGAAATCTCAAAAACTGCTTGCTGAACTCACAATTAAATTACATATCTCAAATCAGCAAAAAAAAAAAAAATTGACATTAGACCAAAATGACATTAGACCACTCCAGACACATCAACGAGTCCACCATCTTGGAAGAGTCAATGTGTCATCACTCACAATAAAAATCAGTTTTAGGATGCCACAACATTGCACAGCCTCCAGTTGTAAAAAAAGACACCGAAATTTTAATTCCTCAAGAAACTGAATAATCTTTCAGAATGTGTTGGTTTGTGTTTTTAATATGTACTGTATTAACTCAATATTACAGGCTTTTAAAACTATAATACCTTTTAAACATCACGTTACCTAACGGCTTCTTCTTGTGTTAGCTTAGCAAAATCATCTGCTGAAGTCTATTTCACATACAGATGGTAACTATGGTTGCAGACCTACAGTCATCTTGCTCTTGAGTGTTCACGTACCTGCTTTGATTGTTCCAATATGGCGGACGGCTTACATATAGCAGTTCAGAGAAACAGCCGCTAATAGGGCATGCAGTAATGCAATGACTTTACCAATCAAAGACTGGCTCTTTCATTTTGAAGGCGGGACATATTCTACCATATTGCACGTTGCAATTTCTCCCAATTATAAATAACAGGAGTGTACCATCTTTTTTTTTTTTTTTTTATCTATAGCCTTAGTAGCTACGCAAGTTCGATTTTGTAAAGTTGCACATGTTATTGCTTAAATTCTTAGCATTGCCAAAGGGCGCTATATCAAGTACAAGCAAGAACTCTTTTTCTATGGTCAGCTTTCTCTTTCACATTTGTGGCTGTATCCAAAATCGCCCTATATCCTCATTCACTCTTCCCTACATAAGTCGACAAATATAGACCAGAGTAGTGAATGAAAATGAGTGAGCCACTTCAGACAATTAAGTGCACCAGAAGAGCTGCTGCTTTTGCGCAGTTCTTGCTTTATCTTCCAATTCTTGCTGATACAACTGATCAAAAAAACAAACAAACAAACAAAAAAAAAACAATCAGAGTAACTTGTGGGAACAGTTACAGCAAAAAGTAGTTTGTCATGCAGATGTTATAATATTATTTAAATAAACAACTCATTTGAAATCCTATTGCTTAATTCTTATCAGTAGTGACCCACCGTTTCAAAATTAGCTATTATTAGGCAGAGAAAAGAAAATGTCTCATATTAGTATGGAATAAGTAATTACGGTAACACACAGCAATAAGCATCTTACTGCTTTTATAACAGCAAAAAATAACGGTAACTCATCTTTTACTCACCCTCATGTTGCCCCAAACTTTTTCTGTCTTCTGTGAAACATACAAGATAATATTTTAAAGAAATGTCTACAATAAAAGTCAGTTACTAGCAAAACTGTTAATGGACAGCAAATCAAAAATGTTCTTATTTTTAAAGAATGTTGTTAGCAACATTTTTTAAAACACCCTTTTTTTGACCCACATGATGGCAAGTAAATGATAACAGAACTTTTTTAGGTGAACTATCCCATTTAACACATTTGCAGTAATCATACACACACAAAAACACAAAATCGCAAGAAAGTGCTTGTAGGCACATTAATGCAGAATTCAGATTAAGTGTGCCCATACATATCCATTTATCTGCTATTCTTTAGTGGACTTGAACATAGCTTATCCAATAAGATTTTAGATCTGGAACTATTCTTTTAGAAATAAGGTACGCTAAATGAACTACAGTAGAATTAAAATTACAAGATATGATTTGTAATCTTTGCTAGATTTGGAATTCGCAGCTGAACACCGACCAGTGAATCCAGCATCACTTTATCCACTTTCTCTCTGTTCCAACTGGGATTTTCTAAGTGTCCAATTAAGACAATTAAGCAATTTACACCCCGTACAGGCCGCATGTCAATGAACTAATTTCCCCGTGGGGTTACATAAGAAAAGGTTTTTAAAAGGCTTTATTCATCCAGTAACAACCCTCTGTCATTGCAACACTATTAATGACATGACAAGGCTCTCAAACTCCTCACTGTCGTCACTGTGGATTGTCTCTGATTGCTACAGTAAAAAGCAGTGTCAGCTTCTGCTCTTCAAGAGAAACCATGGAAGTCAGGACAGAGTGTATGGAATATGCCTGCGATATTCATTTCGCTTTCATAACACAAATGTCCATTAGAGGAGGATAGTGAGCTACTGTTAAAGAGTCCTTCATAGAATCACTGTCCAGTGTACATTTAGCTTTAGCCAGTGCTTAAGACACACACAAACACATAACCTTTTTTCTCAGACTAATTCATATGCCATTTGTGCATTTCTGCCATTCTGTGTCATTTTGAGTCACATCGAAGCTTAATGGTTGTTTTTAATCCAAAGGAAATGCTTCAGTCTCTACCCTTTTTTTTCAGCCCATTTCTAAAAGGATTGAACTCTGGTCACCTGCTCTCTCCCCCCTTCACCCTGTGAAAGGTCAGTCAGTTATAATGGCTTGGATTGAGGGCCAAATCCAACTCCTCATACTGCAGATTGTTCTATTTGGCAGGTTGCACTACTGTGCAAGTTCACTGCTGGAAACCACATGCACATGGACCACAAAAAAAAAAAAAAAGTAATCTGTTGAAACCTCGAAAACACAGCGAGGAATGCAAGTGCATTTTGCCTATTACCTTACTCATAAAATGTACATTTATATTTGAAATTAATTTAATCTGAGGTATCGTTCAAAAGTTAGGGATCAGTAACATTTTGAGTGTGTGTGTATATAAGAAATTTATCCAGCAAGGGTGTACTTAATTGATCAAAAGTGATAGTAAAGACATTTATAGTGTTACAAAAGTTTACAATTTCAAACTGCTGTTAATTTGAACTTTCAGTTCAGCAGAGAATCTGGAAAATAATATATAATCTATCACGGTTTCCACAAAAATATTAGGCAGCACAACTGTTTTCAACTCACAGATTTACAGTGATTTCTGAAGGATCGTGTGACATAAAAGACTGAGGTAATGGCTGCTGAAAATCCAGCCTTGCCTATTACTGGAATAAATTACATAAAATATATTATAATACAAAACAGTTATTTTAAATTGTAATATTTCACATATTACTGTTTTACTGTATTTTCAATCAAATAAATAAACTCTAAACTTCTGAACAGTAGTGTGTATGTATACTCCACTTGTAGCTCTATTCTCTTAAGAGCAAGTTACACCTGTTCCAAAACAGTTCAGCCTAGGTTTCAATCTTGAATCTTTAGCTGAAACCACTGGGCTTGTGGTACTACAGGGCTCGCTGAAAGGGTCGTCTGCCATGCTGAATCCACCTAACACTCTCACAGGCTTTTCAGAGCCACTCACTCGTGTGCTAATGTCTCTATTGTGACAGGCCAAACATTTAATGGCTGGTAGTTTGGTGCTCGCATTTAGAAGCAAAGAAAGGCTTTTTATGAGGAGGTGGGGCACTGATCCAGAGACCCTCCAGACATCATTGGGTGCCAATGAGAGGAGGGCTGGACGAGGCTAATGGGCAAAGAAAGAGAGAGAAAGTTGAACAGCCTGTGGCCGTGTGCCTCGGTTTCCAAGATAGATAGTATGAGTGTGAGGAACATAATGGAGGGAGGGAGAGTGATAGTCTGCTCATGAACAGAAGGAAGCAAACTGAGAGATGAGCGTGGGGTTGGGGGAGGAGTTGTACATAACAGAGTAAGGGAGCAGGGCTTTGGTACTTTAGGAACTACCGTGCAACTGAACCACATGGAATGCAGCATGCAGCAGGTAATTCATCATGTTAGAGTTTGCAAGAGACTGCACACACAAAAGTGAGTGTGTGGGAAAGCCCAGGACAACAATGAAAGCTTACAAGATCCCCCCCCCCCATAAACACCCCCTGTTCTCCTCTCCCATGTCTAAGGAATCCCTCCCTGAGTCCAGAACTTCGCCTGCCACACTGTAGAGCAGACAGCCATTCATCCCCATCCAACAAGTAACAAGAGAAAGGGTATAAAGAAAAACTTTGTGCACTCTAGTTGCCAGTCACTATTTCTCACTATTTCTTTCTATTTCTCTCTTTGTGCACCTGATGTTGCTGTCAAGTCTGTGATTATTTGATAAGATTTAAAGACAAAAACCCCTTAAATGGCGCCCTCCTTTTAAAGGTTGATCTGTTGATCTTTTTTCTAGACAAGCTCTATTGTAGTTCTGTGTCACTTTACTGTCTCGACACTGCTTCTTCTAAGAAAATATTCACCACAGCAGCTACGAGACAATGTGATTTTAGTTTCATACTGAACTCATGAATGCGTTACTGTCTTGCAATAAAATATGTGAAACAGGATATTTGCTTCTCAGTTATTTATCTAAGATCTGAAACAAACTTTCGCAGCGTTCTGAGTAGTATTATAGGAAACCACAGTAATTTCCTGCATGGTTAGTGGGCTAGGGGTGCATTGGCTTTTGTTCGTATTGCTTTGCAACTCTCTTTTGGCATTACTGTTTTGCTGAGTTACTTCAGCTAAATGATCTTTGAATGTAGGCACCTTTCAAAGGTAGTTCATCTCAATGTCTGTATGCATATCTGAGATCCACAGCCAATATATCACTTTCTTTAGAAGTTTATAGGCCCAATATAGTGGTCTAGTATACAAAAGTTTAAATGTGCTGAATTACCCCAGTTGCATTCCATTGAGAAAAAAAATACATTCATATTTTGATGAGAAAATACATAGATGATGAGAAAATATTCATTTCTTTGAGACAAACTATTCTCTCCACACCAAAAATATCTTGTTCTTTCTGTACACTGCCAGGAGTACACTGAGTGGAAATCCATGTGTGATTTGTCACCATTTCCACAGACTTAGACACCCAGGCACACAAGCCCCATCCCTAATGGACACTCTGTGCACGCTAAACAAATTAGGCCCGCGTATTACAGCTAGAGTGCTAGACAGAGGGAGATAAAGATGCTAAAGCTAATGGTTACCAACACTCTCTTCTAACACCATGATGGATAACTGTGGGTAACGTAGTTACAAAACCCCCTGAAGGTGCGATCGACAGGCAGCCCTGCAGCTAGACATCAAAGTATGTTCACATACCCACAGCAAATGAGTGAATGCATTACGATCCATCAATGTTCAGACACCTTTAACACCATTATGGAGATGCTTTCACTTAACAGAGTCTAGACTAGGCAAAAGCAAACTTATTTTCAGCTATGAATGACGGAGTGACGCCTATATGTAATGCCTGGGGTAATTTATACATTTATTGGTGTCGAGGTTACATGTCCAGGTCAATAAACACCGGAGGCTTGTAGCACAGTGATGTTTTATGAAGTTTAATTTTTTCCCAAATTCTTATTTTTTGATGTGTTCCATGTTTTATGTTTTATAAGGAGCCCCGTACATGATAAATAAATAAATAAATAAATAAATAAATAAATAAATAGATGATTTTTTAGGCATACCCTGTCTTAAACCGTTGTACACGGAGTATGCATGTGCATCGCAGAGCTAGACAAGACGAGCAAAAAGTGTATAATTTATTTATTTATTTTTTTAAGAAAATGACCGATCACTTCGTTTTGTAAGTTGCGACTGAAGAAAGGGAGACATGAACATCTTGGATGACATGGGGGTGAGTATATTATGTAAGTTGGTTTTGTATGTTGGTGGTGTAGTTATTTTGAAAACTTGCCATTGTGTGATATGGGGGTTAGTGCAGCATGCGAAATACGTGTTTACGTGTAGTTGTGTGTATTGTGTTTGCTCCGCGCAGCTTGTAGGTCTCTGTCTAACAGCAATATCTGTTCACTCGCAATTGTCTAGAAATGTATGGATGAATAGTGAATGTTTGTTATTGTTATTACTTGTAGTTCTGATAAAGAATAGAGCAATACGTTAGTTTATAAACTGCAGTGCTTTATCAATACGTTTCTGCATTAGGCTAACACATACAGGTCCTTCTCAAAAAATTAGCATATTGTGATAAAAGTTCATTATTTTCCATAATGTAATGATAAAATTAAACTTTCATATATTTTAGATTAATTGCACACCAACTGAAATATTTCAGGTCTTTTATTGTTTTAATACTGATGATTTTGGCATACAGCTCATGAAAACCCAAAATTCCTATCTCAAAAAAATTAGCATATCATGAAAAGGTTCTCTAAACGAGCTTTTAACCTAATCATCTGAATCAACTAATTAACTCTAAACACCTGCAAAAGATTCCTGAGGCTTTTAAAAATTCCAGCCTGGTTCATTACTCAAAACCGCAATCATGGGTAAGACTGCCGACCTGACTGCTGTCCAGAAGGCCATCATTGACACCCTCAAGCGAGAGGGTAAGACACAGAAAAGAAATTTCTGAACGAATAGGCTGTTCCCAGAGTGCTGTATCAAGGCACCTCAGTGGGAAGTCTGTGGGAAGGAAAAAGTGTTGCAAAAAAACGCTGCACAACGAGAAGAGGTGACCGGACCCTGAGGAAGATTGTGGAGAAGGACCGATTCCAGACCTTGGGGGACCTGCGGAAGCAGTGGGCTGAGTCTGGAGTAGAAACATCCAGAGCCACCGTACACAGGCGTGTGCTTTTGAACCAGAAACAGCGGCAGAAGCGCCTGACCTGGGCTACAGAGAAGCAGCACTGGACTGTTGCTCAGTGGTCCAAAGTACTTTTTTCGGATGAAAGCAAATTTTGCATGTCATTCGGAAATCAAGGTGCCAGAGTCTGGAGGAAGACTGGGGAGAAGGGAAATGCCAAAATGCCTGAAGTCCAGTGTCAAGTACCCACAGTCAGTGATGGTCTGGGGTGCCATGTCAGCTGCTGGTGTTGGTCCACTGTGTTTTATCAAGGGCAGGGTCAATGCAGCTAGCTATCAGGAGATTTTGGAGCACTTCATGCTTCCATCTGCTGAAAAGCTTTATGGAGATGAAGATTTTGTTTTTCAGCACGACCTGGCACCTGCTCACAGTGCCAAAACCACTGGTAAATGGTTTACTGACCATGGTATTACTGTGCTCAATTGGCCTGCCAACTCTCCTGACCTGAACCCCATAGAGAATCTGTGGGATATTGTGAAGAGAAAGTTGAGAGACGCAAGACCCAACACTCTGGATGAGCCTCCTGGGCCTCCATAACACCTCAGCAGTGCCACAGGCTGATTGCCTCCATGCCACGCCGCATTGAAGCAGTCATTTCTGCAAAAGGATTCCCGACCAAGTATTGAGTGCATAACTGAACATAATTATTTGAAGGTTTACTTTTTTTTTTGTATTAAAAACACTTTTCTTTTATTGGTCGGATGAAATATGCTAATTTTTTGAGATAGGAATTTTGGGTTTTCATGAGCTGTATGCCAAAATCATCAGTATTAAAACAATAAAAGACCTGAAATATTTCAGTTGGTGTGCAATGAATCTAAAATATATGAAAGTTTAATTTTTATCATTACATTATGGAAAATAATGAACTTTTATTACAGTATGCTAATTTTTTGAGAAGGACCTGTATAACATATGTTTTTGTTTGTTTACGTACGTGTTTTGGGTTAAGTAATTTGGTTGAGTGTTTTTTTGTTTTACTGGGCTTCATGTTTTTTTAATGTATAAACAGACTGGGTCATCAGACCAATCACCGCAGTTTAGCGTCATGCAAAGGAGGAGTTTTGGAGTCATTGAGCAAAAAAAGGAAAAAATAAATGCATATTTTAAGACAATGAAAGTGTTTTTTGACCTTGCATGCATGTCAACCTGTTGTTGGGGACCCCCAAAACCAAAATATGAACCTTTCATTACCCATAATAGGGGCATTTTAAATTAAAACATGGATAAAAATTGTGCAATATTCCTTTAAAAAATATTGCTTTAATAAACTATATGATTATTATTGTTATTACTTTGAGAACTACATTCTACTATACAATGGTAATATATTTTTGTCATAGTTTCTTTAAATGAAATGCACATACACAAAAATGTATGTATTAAAAAATGTATTTGAATTAATCTTAGAGAACATTATTTAGATGATTAAGCACTCTAATTATATAAGTGATTATTTACATAACATATTTCAATGGATGACACAACCCTAACCATGTGGCTCTGCATATCCACTCTCACTAAGTAGTTAAATTATTTTAGATCATAAAATTACGCATTTTCTGCGTTATACAAAATATTACAAGACTCCTACTGATGACACCATGACTGCAGCATAATTGTGTTTGTCAGATAAAGGTTTGTAACTGTAGCAATGATGTTGGCAGTGATAAGGAATAAGACGGGTGAAGCCCATTAGGACACACTTCCTTGGTGAGAGGGAGAGTGAATCTCTCACACATCAGTAGACCTTAATCAGATCTGGGGCCGGCACAGGGTCTCATCTGCACCTTTCATCTGTCTCTCTCCCGCTACCACTCTGTCAGTCACTCCATCATTCCAACCTTCAAATCTCTCCTATTTTTGTACTGATGAATGCACACATCGCTCGTTCTGTGTGCTGCATGAGTTACCCAAGTAACTGGAGCCGGTGAGGGCCAGTCCTGTGATCCTTTAGCATATCTGACAAAAGGAAACAGACACAGTGGAGTTAGAATTACGAATGAAGAAGAAACCTGAGAAATGTGATGTGGTTCATTGGTAATCCTGTCATGTAAACAAACATTACATGCAGTTCAACGCACTGGCTCACTGCACAACATCATTTTGACATGCGGTTGTAAGCGCAATCATCTTGATGCCCGTCAAAAATTCAAGAATTTTCAAGCACATTCTTCAATGCCTCTTGGAACTTGTCATGGTCAGTAGGTTAACCAGCCATCTCTAAGCTATGACCTGGCCTCTGCTGAAAATCATCCCAAGAACCCCCCTGGGTTCATGCTTTGACCTCGGGGGACAATTATGGCCAGTGTTTCCAAACACAGCGCACGGTCTGTCATAAGTGAGTGAGGTTCACAGCATAATCTGCCCCAACATAGGGGCCCCGTTTTCAGCATGCAGGCCTTTGATTCTGACCTCATTTAACACTGAAGAGTTAGGAGGGGGATGGAAGGAACAACATTTCTATGTTGAATATAGGCTTATGTACATCATACAAAGTTTACATGGAGTTTAAGAAGTAAGTTTTGGAGAAGCTTGTTCCTCTAGTCCTGTCAATCACAACACAAGGACCATAAGGCTGCTTTAGACATAACAAATGTATGCTCCAAGAACATTTCGCTAACATTCCCATTAAGTTGTGAAAATCTTCTTTGAACATTCTAAACGCCTATCATTTTGAAATCAATATGAGAATGTTACAGACAGGAAATGTTTTTCAATATTCTCTGATCATTCTGAAACAAGTAGTTATAGTCACAAAAAGTAAAAGTCACAAATGTCTAACTACATTTTACTTTCTTTCAGAAAAATAAATAAATAAATAAATTCAATGAATGATGTATACATACAATATTTTTTGTGTTAATGCTTTGAGAACATTACTAAAGACCAGATTACTTTGAACAAATGTTATATTAATGTACAAAATAATGGATACATGAACTTCTGATTTGTCATATTTTGTAGCTTTCTCATGCATAACTGTTCTAAAAATATATTTAAAGTCTTTTCTTTTCTATTCTTTTCTATTCATTCTAAAAACCTAAGCCTGTTATTTGGGCACCCACATCCCTCTGTGTCATTCATCTATGGTTGAAGATGGAGAATACCATTAAGAACAGCATGAATAGTTACCAGTGATGAACAAGTGGAGCGAGTGAAGTTGGTATCTAAAGTAATCATTTCTGGATCAGCTGTGGCTTTCAGTGGCTGTGAACCATAAAATCTGGGGCAGGCGCACAACAAGTTAACTACTTATTGATTGTAGCTTTCTGCACCCTGTGAAGAGTTCTGTCTACGACTGAGAAAGCTGAGATACCACACTAAGTATTTCATTAAATCTTTTTTCTTTTTTTTTTCTTTTTTTTTTTTTTCTTGTTTTTTTTTTTTTTTTTTTTTTTTTTCAATGTAACTTTAAAATTCATTGTCAGTTTCAGCAGTTAGTATACTTTACAGCTAAGGAAATAAGATGTATTTTAAAAACATCAACAATAACATATTTTTTTTCTATAACTTATCACTTAGGAAAAATACAACACACACTAGCATTAAAAAGTTTGGGGTCACTAAGATTTTATTTTTTTTTTTTTATAAATTACTACTTTTACTTTAGCAAGGAGGCATTACATTTTTCAAAATTGATAGAATGACTCAAAAAAAAAAGGCCTACTTAAGGACAGAAATAAAACAGGGAACCTCACACCAACCACTGATCTGAAGGTGTGTGTAGTGGAAGAGTTCAGAAAAAATTAAATCTCAGGATTAGAAAAACAGCTTTTCAGATCAATGGCCAAGAAAAGGTCTGAGTATCGATTTGAGAAAGGTACTTGTGGCGTATGAAAACACACAGGTGGATTTTCTGTCGGCTGATGGCTTAGATGACCTTATTACGATCTTCAGAGGAAGTGCTGCAGCTACAAACCTTTCATATCGCAGGCTGGTGTCCATTTCTATCAAACTCAGTGGCGGGATACTGCAACCTGACTGAACCTTATTTAAAAAAAGATGAAAAAAGGCCTCAAGCACTGTCCATTCTGATCTTAGTTGTGAACTGTAATTGGCTCGAGGTCTACCGACATGATCCTGTAAGCTCGTACGTGATTGACAGCCCTTAGTCCCAGAAAGCCTCATTTGTAGAGAGTTTCTTGAAAATATACTCACTAATGTTCTGCTCATATGAACATGTGCACACACACACACTCTCATACATATAAAATAGCTTCTACAGACCAATGTTCACTGCAACAATGCATGTTATAGGCCATTAAATGATGCAGAAGTGCTCTTGATAGAGCAATCAGGAGAATTCTTAACATTCAAATATGTCTGCAATCAACCACTACCAGGAATATTTAACAAAACTAGGATGGAATACCATTATAAAGCAAATGTGACCTTTAAGATTGTAATTGTAATGCATCCTTCTCAAAAGGACAAAAACAATATGACTGCTACAAAACATGCAGCTTCTGAATCAAGTATCTCTGAATAAAGCCACACTTTCACAAAACAAGAGGGACAGGCCTATTGATTAAAAGAGGGAAGAATCCATTACTAGGGGTCATTCTTAATCCGGTCCTCCAAAGATGCCACTCTTATTGACCATGGAATGGCAAATTAAACAGAGGAAGTGAAGATATGCAGCACACAAGCACACACACAAACACACAAACTGCTCTTCCCAGAGGCTAATACACAAAGGACAATCAAACATGAATAAAAACAGGCCAAAGGAGAGGGAGATAAGAATGAAGGAACTAAACCTCAAGTTCAAACGGGGGAATCTTTCTCAGGAAAAGGAAATTAAAAGCACAACAAATTGACTTGCTGTATCCTCCCTTGGCTATTTTTTTTTTCAATACATATTATGTCTTCAACAGCAGACTGCATATTATACAAGCTCCCTGAGTCATTGTTTAGTACTTTTTCTTTTTGTATTGTTTATTCTCTGCCACAGCCTGGCTTTTCATTTCTCTCTCTGAATCTGAATGCACTTTTCTAGAGGATGAAACACTTTTAGCTCCAATCACAGAAATCACATGTAGGAAACACGGTTGGGAGATTTTGTATGTATAAATGTATGTGAAATTGTACGGATAGAGTTTTGTGTTTGTGTGTGTGTTAATGTTAAGGTTAAGGTTAAAGTGATGTATCAAATCCAACATGAATACATAAAAAATGCTAAGCCATCTGAAACAGTAGGCATGATTGCTGTGTTTCTTTGGACAGCCGCGTCACCTACAGATCCCATAGATGAAAAGCATGAAATTATCTTTCAGTTTCTCAATGGCGATCAAATAACCCACTTTTGGCTGGCGTCTTAAAGCGGAAAAGGGATTTCTTTTAGTTTAGCGCGGAATTCGGCACTTGTGCATTCTTGTCACTGTCTCTCAAGTTAAGCGCTGTCCCAGGAGTGCATCAGGCCTTACAACCATGTGCTCAGCACTTTCCCTTAAACACACACACACAACGCTTACATGTTATGATGTTCTCTGTATTATGTTTCCTTAAGCGTGACATGATAATACACTGATTTACTTTAGGTACACATGCAAAAATGTAAACACCTAATGTAGTACTTTAAATAATGTGTAAATGTGATATAAAAAAGCTGTTTTATTCTGCATAAGAGTGGTCCCTTTTCATAGTGGCTGCCAATTTGAGGCCACATGACCAACCAGATATTTATATTTCATATTTCACTTTTTCTTTTATAATACACTTTTATAGCCTCATCCTCTTGCAAACTATTTAATTTTCAGGAAGAGTAGAAGCTTAATGGTGATAATGTTGAAATCATGCGACCGTGGCATTGTTCATTTATCTTTTTAATTCTGGTAATCATATTTAGGTTGTGTTGATTTGTGAAGATTATCACGTTAACCAAACATGTACAACACATAAACTTTTGTTGGACACAGAGTTTATTTTCTGCAATAATCCAAAAGCTAATAAAAAAGCCTGTTGGGTTTTGTTGAGGGAACCAGGGTGGTGCAAATTTTTCGGCCTACAAAAATATCATGTCATCACTGCAGCACTCTATAAAGTCCAATAACATATAAAAATATTATAATAATGCTTTGATTATTGGTCCTCTGTATAAAATTGAAAATATTTTAGCTGTGTGCCATTTTATAACAACAACAACAGCAGCTAAACAAATAATCAGTAGAGTTGACTGGAACGTAATATGTGCTAATACATATTTAATGGAACCAGTTTTAACAACCTGACTTGGGCCTCATAATATCTTATAAATATTGTCAGACGTGAAAATACTTTGCAAATAACCCCTTTATAAAGAATACCCCTTTATGACAGACTTGCAAAGCATAGTGACCCTTCTCTACTCCTGTGGATGGGCACTGGGAGTTTGGGTACATCTTATTAGTGTGCAATATTATCATATTTCATGGACGAGCAGGCCAGAGAAGGTAATTACCTGCTCCGTGCTATTAAGCCCTGTTTTATTCCATTCATTTTCGCCTGACCAACTCAGGCAAAGGGCCGCTGGCATTTATTTCCTGTCTGTAGATTTATGAGGACCTCGGCTCAGCCAAGCCATAAAAAATCTGAGGAGGAAAACCACTCTATGTGTCAGTGTGCATGTCCACATGAATGTAAAGGAGAACGCTCTAAACGTTCACACATTTATGTGAGATTTTTCACAGCTATGATATAAACAATATCGATCGTCAATTTCAGTACTGTTGTTATTGAAGAAAAATAACTTATAGTTGTACAAGATGCAGCTGGTTCTCCACTCATATTGTCCCCCAGAAGAAGCAGAATGCTCTATACAGGGTGGAAAAAAAGAAAAACTCAATGCGATCTGATCTCAAGCCAGGTGTTTGTGAATCTCACCGCCTGCGAGATTTGATCTCAATCAATTCAATTGTTTTCTTTGCCTCTTGTTTCAAGATCTAAATAAAAGCCGCTCTCTGGCTTATCAGAGGTATCCTCAAGTTTGATAACACCAGGCTTCTCCTCTGTTTTCCAGTGTAACCGTGTTTCCTACATTTTGCAAAGCATTTTTCATCTAAAAAAGGCTCTATATCGGATGAGCATCTGAAGCCAAATATTGATTGTAATTTCCTGCAATGTTCATTTCAATCGCGAGCTTTATTAAAAATCTCATTTCTATCTGCCATTTGATTGGTGACCTAACAAGCGTGCCCACCCGAGAGATAATCAAGAAACAAAATAAGACACCCCGGCCTCCTGTGTCTGAAATCAACATTATTGTGTTGGTCTGATTATAGTTTTCTACCTTAGTCGGTTTCGTTTGTGTCAGTCTGGAGCAAGTGTGTTGAAGTACTGTATGTATGCTCTTTTATGTATGCTGTTTCTGCCAAACTTTCCAGAGTGCCAGTGGTAAAACTGAATTGTTATCACCCTGCTGAGACTGACATTGAGACTTTCTGTCTTTAAACTATTATAGTTTGAAGTTAAAAGTTTGAAAAAGCACTGCCTTCTTTATGTGAAACTGCTGCAGTACCTCTAAAAGGAAAATTCACAGATAAATGTGTGGTTATTTTTTATCCTGAGCCAGGTCTGTTGATTTTCAGCTGTGTCCAGGGTTTTACATTATCTTTATCCAGTTGTACATTCACAATGAGTTTATATCTGCTCGTGTAAAACTGTTAACTAACCGATTGAGCATTTTCGTGAATATCTAAAGGCTGCAGTTAGCTGGAAACGCTTATCTAGGTGAGTCCGCCACCATGTGGTGATAGTGTGACACTGCACCTTCACTATAATAAGATATTGATATGACGAAGGCCTTTTTTCCTTCTCGGCCATTTCAGATCATCCAGCGCCGTCGTTGACTCTCATTTATCCATAAAATAAAAACTCAGACATACAGTGATTTTTGTCAGGAATTCTCAGCATATGAATGATATCTACAATGGCAACACATCAGAAAAAAATAATAATAATTATATTAATTTATTATTAGAATAAAAATACAGTTACAAATATTTATCAAATTAATTTATTAACAAACAACAATAAAAACAAATTATTTTAAAATACATTCTTGGTAGAAACACACCACACAACTGAGCTGGTCAAAATCATTACATTATTTTCTATAGTCTGCAACTAAAAGACCAATACCATAGTTCAGTCCTAGACTGGGAGTAAATAATATATGTAGTGCTTCAACTCACAACCCATCATGAGTATATTCAATCTTACTGTCAAGTATGTGCATATCCCATCTGAAATTTTCTAAGTCCTTTCTTGCTTTTCCCTTTTTTCCTTCTCATCATCTTTGGCAGTTTTTTGGTTGTTTTGGTCACTCTAGTTCTTGTTGTTTCTGCTGGTGGAGCAGTTTTTTCACTTGTCCCACATCTTATTGCAGTCGATTCCTGGTTTTCTTCGGTCCCTGATGCTGGTTGGATGGTTGTTTTGCTGATCACTTTCTCCAGTCTAGTTTTTTTTGTTTTCATTGTTGTTGGTACAGGTGTACTCGTGCTGGTCTCTGTCTCTGTTCCTGGTGTTTTGATTGTTGAAGTTGTGGTTGGGATCAAGTTTGTTGTAATTGTATAGCACATTGTAGGCTCTTTGGAAAGTTTCAGAGGGTTCAGTTTCTGATTCACATGAGTTATTGCTTTCTTAGCCCAACCTTCGTTTGGATCTGAACAAATAGTTTTGTTTTTCTTGGTGTGAAATCTGTTAGGGGGAATTGATTAGCTGTCAATATTTATTTATCCACCATTTAATTACTGAATCTGTGTAAAATTTCAATTGTAATATATAAGAACTTTGAACTTACCTTACTGCTCTGATAGGACATGGCGGTGCAGCTTGCATAGAATAATTCATAATGGCTTCAACTGAAATTTTGGTTTTTGACACTCTTAAACAACAATTTGGTGAAGGTCCCTCATCTACAGGAGAAACACATCATTGTATTCAGGTGAATAATCATTACATTAACAGTATAAAATTCACATGTACATTCTCTTATAAAGCTATAATGTCAACTTTTCAATTAAGTGGAAGTTACTGAGGTCAAGCCACAATATTTAACCAAAGAGCTCAGGAATTAAAACAATCAAATCTCACCTGCTACCACAGCACTCATCCATCCTATAGAGAAAAGAATGGCAGCAAATAGAGTGAACTTCATCTTGTTCTGTTGCTCACTTCTAATCATGAATCTTTCTGCTGGGCTGAAGGGTCTATGCTGAGGGAGGTCTTTCAGCCCACAAAGCTCGCCACCCTCTGCTATCACTTTTCTTCGTCACCTAGGCCCACAGACACCTCAGTCGGGGACAGGAAAAGATGACTGATGAGTGGAAGACCAAAAACAAGAAAGAAAGAGATGCATTCAACCACATAGAGGAAAGTAAGGGGTTACAAAATTTCACAATGAGCATTCAACATGGCTTAATTTAGTTTATTGTGGCATAAAGTATTGGTCCGCGTGACCAATAAAATTTTTGCTTAGCTACATAATGGCTCATTTGCAGTCTCTATTCCTGGTTAGGTTTTAAAATTAAAATGTATTATTATTATAATTGTTACTATTGTTGTTATTATTAATAATATTATATTTTTATTTTTAATGAAACAAACAAACAAATTAATAAATAAAATTAACCCTTAAAAAGTGCTGTTAAATAGTACAATGCTGATACCAGATATTATTAATTTTATATAGCTTGGTACAGATTCCAAATCACATTATTCATCTAATATGGTATCTGTTTATTTTTTGTTATGTTTTTATTTAGTTTGTTATAGAAATGGTACAAACCAATAAATTATAAAGATTAAAACATATGCTAATTTGCATCTGAAGTATCTTTTTTTCTACCATTTACATGATACTTCAAAGAGTACCATGGCCTTTCCGATATGTGTCTAAGAAACATGGTGTTTCCAAAAATTTTGCTAATACCATGGTAATTTTTTGTAAGTGTATAAAGTATGTACATCTAGATCTGACTACATTCACAAACTACTGTTTCTAAACAGAATTGGCCTGACTCAGGTCACATGATGTGCTTGCTTACAGCAAAAAGTATGTCATATTCAGCAGTTAAGGTTGACTAAACAAATCTTTTGAGTTTAACAGCAACATTAAAAAAGGCCAAAATGAGAGTCCATGCATCTAAAAATGGAATCTTTATGCACTTTGTGAGCATTAGGTATAAAATGTGGGTCTTTTAATTTTGTGTGGGTGTTGCAGAGTACTTAGGGATTATGTGTTCTTTGTTCATGAAACCACAAACGTTTTATTCAGCTTTACTGGGATCTTCCACGTCTCAACAATACCTTAAAACAAAACCAGCTCCCACCTAGCTCTCACCTACACTTAAACAGAGACCCGTGAAGCTGTTATGATGTATTTTTTCTCTGTATGACATTCAGAATGAACAACTGCACATAGTTTAATGCCATTATACAAATGTTTCACATTTTATAAGGTTAACATTTATGAGTTTGTTTACTACTGCCCTATTTACTATATTACAGTGGTCCTTTCTGGTATTATATAAAAGTAAATATGTAGACCTAAATGAACAACCACATGCGCATTTCCTCTTTCGAAATCACATACAAGAAACATGGTGCATGATGTCCTTTGAGCTATTTGTAGAAAGTTCTGGTGTAGATGCGAGAAGACAGACCACAGCATCACACTCTGTTCTGCGAGAGGAAGTAGTGACTGCTATGCTGCACCTTATTATGCACTATATGCTAAACTCTAGTAAACCAAAGAGCAGTCGGTGGGCAATGTGCACATCTTTGAAGTTTCAGTATGTGCTGACCAGAATTACACAAACTTGGCCTGAGTCATCGGAAAAGATTAAAGTTGTATTATAATTATAATTACGGCCAGGATACTTGTTATTACTTCATGTTACGGCTCTGAGTTGCACTCTCGTTTTTCAGCAGTGTTGGAAAAAATAGATCCATACTTCAGTAATAATACTGATACCACACTAATGTATTAATGGATAGTTCTGCCCATTGACAATTCTATAAATTACTCATGATTCATGTTGTTCCAAACAACATGAAACAACAATAATAATAATAATAATAAAAAACGTAAATTAAGAAAGGCAATATACAAAATAGAAGTTATTGCACAAAACATGAATACAAATATGACAATGTGACTGAAACCACACTGCTGATTTTTCACTTACATCACCTTATTCGTTTATTAGACTTAGAAGTTATCCTCTATTGGTAATATCAGTATACAGGCATAAAAAGTTGGCCAAGCTTTTCCAACAGATGTTTTAAGGTTGTTTGACGCAAAAGTATTTAGATTGTTCCTTCTTTAAACAAAAGTAATTATTGGTGTTGGAGTCTTTTATTCTTATCATGGCATTCTTATCTCTCTCGTCTATAGTTTTTCTTCTTCTGTTCAAGTTCTGTATGTAATCCTGGACCCAGTCTTCTACTGGAGAAGAGCAAATTTTTTTGTTCCCCACAGTTATGAATCTGTAAATAAGTTATATACATAAATTGTTTTAATATTGTACTTTAAGACATACAATTCTAATAACAGTCCATTAAGAATAGATTATGCAGTCTATCAGATAATAGTCGAAATATAAAAACAAGAAATAACAGTCTATCAGATAGTAGTCGAAATATAAAAACAAGAAATGACTTGATGTTATGGTACAGCTCTGACAGAGCAAAGCGGTGTTTCTTGAACTTTGTAGTCCACAACTTCACGAAACGTTGGTTTGTTTTTTGTTACTGCTAGGCAGCAGTCCTTGGTTGCAGATGATGTGACTGTAATAAAACCAGAAGCAGAGACTTATTATTTATAAAGCGGTAAACATTGTTTTTCGTTATTATTTATAAAGCGGTAAACATTGTTTTTCATGTCAGTATGGCCTACATACTCTCAACAACCTTTCCTCACCAACTACTAAATGTTACTGTTTCACCTGTCTTACATGTTGTCGCAGTACTCTGAGAAGATTCTGGGTTGTCTTTGGACACTGAAGTTGGTTGTATGGATGTTTTGTTTTTCTCTGTTTCTGGTCCAGATGTTTTGATTGTTGTCCTCCCATCCACTATCGCCTTTGCTTTTTTAGCCCAGATGCTGTCTGGATCTGAACAAATAGTTATGTTTTT
The DNA here is from genome assembly GCF_018340385.1 of Cyprinus carpio. Taxonomy (NCBI): domain Eukaryota; kingdom Metazoa; phylum Chordata; class Actinopteri; order Cypriniformes; family Cyprinidae; genus Cyprinus; species Cyprinus carpio. The sequence goes on along the minus strand of NC_056573.1, from coordinate 20,199,406 downwards.
CTTGGTGTAGAATCTGAACATTAAAAATAAGAATAACACAGGATAATACAATATTATAATACAGAATAATACAGTAATATTGTTGATTTATAATACATTGATTTTTTTTTTATCTTTCTTTATTTATTTATGTAATTATTTATTTGTGTGTGTGTAGTTTAAATTATGGTTTGTATTTATTTAACTCTGAACTTGCCTTACAGCTCTTCCAGGACATAGATTTGTGTTTTGCATGTCATAATACAAAATGTCTTCAACTGATATTCTGGAGTTTGTCACAGTATTACAGCAGTCTACTGGATGTCCATCACCTGTTGAAGAAGAACATCATCATACATCATAGCTACAATGTCGGCTCAACTTCTCTACATTTCAGGTGAGTGAAAGTTACTAAAACCAGATGTTTTGATGGTCGTCACTATTGGTGTTACAGGTGTACTCGTGCTGGTCTCTGTCTCTGTTCCTGGTGTTTTGATTGTTGAAGTTGTGGTTGGGATCAAGTTTGTTGCACTTGTATAGCATGTTGTAGGCTCTTTGGGATGTTTCCGAGAGTTCATCTTATCCACATGATTTATTGCTTTCTTAGTCCAACTGTCGTTTGGATCTGAACAAATAGTTTTGTCTTTCATGGTGTAAAATCTGTTAGGGGGGAATTGATTAGCTGTCAATATTTAATTACCCACAATATCAGTTGTAATATATAATAGCTTTGAACTTGCCTTATTGCTCTGATAGGACATGGCGGTGCAGCTTGCATAGAATAACTCTTAATGTTGTGAACTGGAGTTTTGGTGTCTGACACACTTAAACAACAATCAGGTGAAGGTCCATCATGTACTGGAGAAACACATCATTGTATTCAGGTGAGTAATCATTACATTAACAGTATAAGATTCAAATGTACATTCTCTTATAAAGCTATAATGTCAGCTCAACTTTTCAGTCAAGTGAAAGTTACTGAGGTCAAGCCACAATATTTAACCAAAGAGCTCAGGAATTAAAATGATCAAATCTCACCTTTTACCACAGCACTCATCCATCCTATAGAGAAAAGAATGGCAACAAATAGAGTGAACTTCATCTTGTTCTGTTGCTCACTTCTAATTCTCAATCTTTCTGCTGGGCTGAAGGGTCTGTGTTGAGGGAGGTCTTTCAGCCCACAAAGCTCACCACCCTCTACGATCACTTTTCGTCATCATAAATAAATAAATAAATAAAATTATAAAATTAACTCTAAAAGAGTGCTGTAGCATTGTACAATGCTGATACTAGATGGTATTACACTCTAATAACTCTAAGGGTTCAACCCACAAAAACGCTGGGTTCAACCTTTTGGGTAATTTTATTGGGTTATTTTAAGAGAGGTGTTATATAATATAATATATATTTAAATTAATTTTTCTATTCCAATACAAAATAAATAAATAAATAAATAAATAATCAGCATCCACTTAAAAATTGCTAGAACCATAAAACATACTGTAAAGTGTTCATCTAGGTGTCAGCTATAATGCACACAATTCATATTTTTGATAATTATTCAAATAAACTGTAAATCAAATGTAAAATATTGCTACTTTTCATTACCGAATGGATTTAAATACAAATTTAAAGCTCAATAGCATTTGAACAGAATGATTTACTTTCATAAAACATACTGTAAAGTGTTCATCTAGGTGTCAACAATAATGCACACCTTTTATGTTTTTCATAATTATTCAAATAAACTGTAAATCATATGTAAAATATTGCTAATTTTCATTACCGCATGGGCTTATTTTACACCTTATTTTGCACCTTCTGTTTGCGGCTGAATACAAATGATCATAATAATTTATATATATAAATATTTATATATATAAATGTTCTAAATGAGTTGTTTATTAGTATTTACTATAGATTTATGCTGTAAAAAAATAATTAAATGTCTAATACGTATAGGGGAGAGTGGGGCAAGATTAACCATTTTTTACTTCTGTGGTTCTCAAGATAAGGGAAAATTATGCAGAAGTACAAAGAAACTATCTATCCTATCCTAATGAAAGTATTCATATCATTTTAAATGATCAGAATGTAGACAAAGGGTTCTAAAAATATGATATCATTTTAAATGATCAGAATGTAGACAAAGTTTGCAACGGGTTTGGGGTACTGTAGGTTGACCCGAGTCGAGTCAGTGGGTGAGATGCACCTTCTGGGTGAAAAATGACCATCTGACCAAATCTGATTCAAACCCATGTTAAATAAATAACAATATAAAAACTAATTTAATAATTTCCTTACAAACAATCTTTTATATGTTTATATTTCTTTTCGTAAAGTTAACTTTAACAACATAAAACCAACCAAATGAGGTTTCAATTTCAATATTTAATTGTTTGATTTTTTGAATTTATGTGTTGAATATGAGAGTTGTAGCCTTCCTAAAAACAGACTAAACAGAGAGTTTGTTGGCCATTAGTGACTACAGGTGGAAATATATATCTGATTATAATGTGAAAAGCATTTTCTGGTTCTTATCAGAGAAGGATTTGGTGCACGTGTACACTGTCCCTATCAAATAAACTACAAATAATATGTATATGATAAACTAAACCAGTAATATCACATTAAAACATCAGTTTATAATGGGGTAAGTTAAAATGCTGATTCAATTTACCACACAACATATGGCTCACTTTTCCCCATAGCTGCCATTTTGGAAAAAAATAGCTACTGTAGCTTACCAGTTCAGGCTAATATTTAGCTAAATGATTGGCATGGTTTTATTGTTAAATCACTTATCATAAATATTTTTAGACCTGGATAAAGTTGCTTTGATGTAACAACCTTTACCTTTGTTACCTTTTTTTGGTTTGGGCCACTGCCCCTGAAAATGTCTGTGCACGGCCCTGAGTTTGACGGAAGTATTAATAAAGAAGATTAAAAAAATAATAATAAATAACACCTTCCTAATGAATAGTTTTATTGGTGGTTACATGGGGGCTGAATGGAAGACTTGACTAGAATGGGGCTTCAGCCACAGATGGGAATAAAATTCATCAATCAAAGTGATAAATGAATCCCCAGTGGTCTAAGTGACAGAAAATACAGATAACAGACATTTTAACAAAAGCGACTTACATTGTAAGATATATATTTTTTTCAGTTTAGACATTTTCAGGTAATTGAATCCATGACCTTAACATTGCTAGCCCATCTATTCGTATACAGTAAAAACAGTGATATGTATAAAGTAAATATTGAACAGTCAGTATTTTAACCATTTACTTTAGGATAATGAGATGTAAAAAAAAAAAAAAAACACTTCAATGGGAATTCCCTTCCTTTATATTTAGCAAACTTTTCCATTTCAAGTCTTAATACTGTGAGAAAAACTAAACATGTTCAGCAAAGCAAACAACAACTTCAATGGGAATTCCTAGCTGGTTTTTTTATTTCAAGTCTTTAGGCTTCATGGGTTATTTAAAAGTTTCTTTGAATAAATTTATGGTTTTCAGTTATATAGTTTTAGGTGTTTTATGTGTTTTGTTAGTTATTCTGTGATTTGTTTTTGAATTGATATTTTTATTTTTCATGTTGTGGAAAAACACTGCTCTCATCATTTAATTATCTATCCCTTTATTACTGAATCTGTGTAAAAATGTATATTGTGTACATGTATAAAAACCTTGGACTTGCCTTACAGCCCTAACAGGACATGTCACCACATCTTGTATGATATAATCCAAAATGTTTCCAACTGGTGTTCTGGTGTTTGACACAGTAATCCAAAATGTTTCCAACTGGTATTTTTCTATTGGAAAATTATTTGAAAAAAAAAAAAAAACATCAGTAATTGTATTCAGGTGAGTCACCGTGGCATTCACAAGAGATTCACATATATGTACACTCTCTCATAAAGCTAGCAGCTCAACTTCTCAAGTAAGAGTTACTAAGGCCAGAACACATTGTAACTCTAAAGAGCAAAATAAATTTTACCTGATACTTCAATACTCATCCACCCCATAGAGAAAAGAATAGCAGTAAACAGAGTGAACTTCATCTTGTTTTCTTTCAGACTTCTAATGGTGGTTGGTTGGTTTGTTGGGATTATGTTTATGTAGTTGTTTAAGTGTTTCTGTGATTCTGTGGGTTGTTGATTGGGTTGATGGTTATGTTGAGGAAGTCTTTCAGGGCTTCTGTCACCCCCGAAATGAAAAATAATTTTAGACTATTTAGCTTGCTTTAGACGAAAAAAACACTAGTTATTGAGTAACTGGTTTATTTTCATTATGTAGTGTTAAACAATTTATACAGAAATACTTTCTCTTTCTCTTTGTCAACCATCAAATACAATGAATGATGCACCTTGCATTGCTCCGACTATATATGTTTATATGTGCCATGTTACCAAAAATGCAAACAAGAGTAGCTGATAGACTTTAATTTTAGAGTATTTAGATTTGCTATTTTTTTATGTATTTACTGTTGTTTATATACATTTTTTTTTCATTTTATTTTGTATTTATGATATTTTTTTTGTGAGATTATTTGGTTTTTACAATTATTATCTCTCTAACCAAGTTTAAATGAAATTTAATATTAATAGTTTTAACTTTCAATCTTTTATAATTCAGTATTTTAATTCAGTATGTTAACTTAATATATGAATATTATGTTAGAATGTTCTGTTATTTAATCGCAGTATTGACTTATAATCACATTATGCGAGTACAAGTGTTATTGGATATGAGTTCAGGAACATCGTACCCCAGACTCACGAACTGCCGTGAGACTGGGTTGCAAACGGTCTCCTAAGTCTCAAATAAATAAATGAAACCGAAAGGCGCAGATTTTAATCTAAGCACAAATGTGACATTTCGAGCAAAACAGTATCTGCAATAACCGAACTTCAGCTGTGTTTCACATGATTTGTGGCACTCAACGTTGATATAGCCTAAGAAGGTATTAAGTTAGTATATTTTTGTGCGTGTATAGGCCTACATGTATGCGCTCCAGTTAGGCTATTTCGATCAGATTTAGAAATGCACATCGCTGTACATTACATGTAAACCTCCCCACTACATGATTAAGTGATCGGATTACCTGTAAAGCCGAAGTACGATGAATCAACAAAAATTGACCATAAAGCTCGGGATTCAAATTCCATGAATAATAGTTTAAATAACTAAAGTAGGCAGGAATCACAATGTGGGTGGGCCCAGGGCCGGATTTACGCAAAAACATTCTAGGCACGTGCCTATGATTGCTCGTCTGGGAGGGGGTGGCTAAACACAATGAAGGGATATCTAATATTTTTTGTTATACTATGGGCTCTCTACAGCAGTAAAAGAACCAAAAATACAGAAGACTTTGAGCAAATAAATATAACAAACAATAGGGTAAAAATGACAAACTATTTCCATGGTTTCCATCTTTTTTTATGTAGGGAAATCAAGGTATTTTTTTTTTTTTTTTGTAAATTTATGTATTTTTGACTCACACACTGTAGCATATATAACCAGCAGTGAAATGTTCTGTTATCAAAATAGGCCAACACAACTACACCTGCTTGAAAATTGATGTATTGATACAGCAGCAAATGACATGAAACAGTTTGAAAAAGAATCACAGAACAGAAAATACCATTTTAAGTTTAAGAAAATGGATGTATTGATTATTTTTTTTTATTTGCACCTCTTAATTATTATTATTATTATTATTATTATTATTATTATTATTATTATTATTGAGTTTATAGGGTATGGTGGTTTTGCTGCTGTAAACACTACTGTTTATGTTGTAGAAAAAAATATATTTCTGTCTTATTTAAAATAGAATTCTATTCTAATCCTGTTCTGAATTTATTAATTTTTGAATGATAATGATAATAAAAACAGGACCGATAAGTATAATTCAGAGGATGAGGAAATCAGTATAAGCCTGCTTTAACAGTGTTGTGATTATTTTTAAGGCACTGAGTTTTTTAAATAAATACTGTAATAATAATAGTTCAAAGTACTTTTTAGTCAGATAACATAAAAAAGACAAGACCCCTCAACGCACTTTAAACTTTTCCCAATCACACAGCAAGAATGAAAGAGAACAGGCACATATGCTATTGCTATATGCTATTGCTATGTGTTGAACTATGTTAGCTGCATTCTGAATATATTAAATAAATATTTAATTTTAATAAAATTTTATTTGGGCAGGTGTGTTCACATAGAGGTTTCTAGATTTAAATCTAGATTTAAATTCAAAGAGACAGTATCGATAGTCTATGCATGACCTGACGTTTTATTCATATCTAAAATGAGTAGATGTGAATATCAGGAGTGCTGAACACTCTCCTGCAGTGTTTCATTCATACCCGAAGCCGGAGGGCTTCTCATAGAAGTAATAACTTATGACCTGCAGGAAATCCCTAATATGGATAAAAGTATCAGGCTATCACTGTAGCTGAGCTGAATAAAAAGCAGAAACGTTTTTACTGATGAAACATGAAGACAATAAACAGATGATTGCGAAAATTTATGGTTCGTGTGTGTTTTACAACATCTCCAGATAATAAATAAATGGCGTAAACTAAATGAATAATGCAATAATGACTGACATATCATTTAGTATAGAAACTATAAATTATATTTCCTGCCTTATTCTATGATAAAAATGGGGAAAAGTTGGTTGCAGTAGCCTTTTTAAACCAATAATAAAATTGTTATTAGGAAAATATTGAACAAAAATATTATAGCTCCTTGCTGCAGCTAACTTTACACACAGCAATATAAACAATAGCTGTGCATGCTCCTTTCACTCCGTTCTTGTAAAATAATAATAATTTAATAATGTAAGTATACAAGCACACCGCTCTGCTGAGAACTTCACTTACCGGCAGCCGCAGACGTTATTGAAGGTATCCTGGTAGTGTGCTAAATTAAAAGTGAAAAAGTGAAAGTGACGTGACATACAGCAAAGTATGGTGACCCATACTCAGAATTCGTGCTAAACATTTAACTCATCCAAAGTGCACACACACAGCAGTGAACACACAAACACACACTCGGAGCAGTGGGCAGCCATTTATGCTGTGGCGCTGGGGAGCAGTTGGGGGTTCGGTGCCTTGCTCAAGGGCACCTCAGTCGTGGTATTGCCAGCCCGAGACTCAAACCCACAACCTTAGGGTTAGGAGTCAAACTCTCTAACCACTAGGCCACGACTTCCCCCTTACTTACATGTGTATTAAAACTATGTAACGACTTGGCCACAACTTCCCTCTTACTTACATGAGGGATCGTCCCGGATGAGATCGTCAGGTAAAAGGTCATCATGTGGATCACTTTATTTATGACTAAATTATTATTTATTAATTTTACTAAAAAAGGCCACTTTGGGCATCAAGGGGAAAAGGGGCAGGTGCTCAAGCTCTTTTTAGCTCATTGTTTAATTATCCACCCATTTATTACAGAATCTGAGCTCTCATAATTTAATTACCTGCCAATGTATTGCTTACACTTGCCTTATAGCTCTGATAGGACATAACGGGTGATCTTGTATAGTATAACTCACAATGTTTTCAGCTGATATTATGGTGTTTTACACTGTAAGACAGCAGAATCCTGGACGACCATCACCTATTGGAGAAGCATATTGTTGTATTCAGTTGAGCAATCATTACATTCACAGTATAAGATGTACACACATGTGCACTCTCATAAAGAAACAATGCAAGCTCAACTTGTCTACATTTCAGTCGAGTGTTACTAAGGCCAAACTACAATATTTATCTAAAGAATTTAAATAGTGAAAACTCACCATACACTGCATTCATCCACCATAAAGAAGAAACAAAAACCATAAACAAAGTGAATTTAATCTTGTTCTGTTGCTCACTTCAAATTAGCCTACACTGTTTGGCTGACAGGTCTCTCTGCTGAGGGAGGTCTTTCAGATTTGCATTGGTACGTGTGATTCAGGTAAATAACTGCTGCATGCAAAGATAAATAAATAAATAAAAATATTATATATATGAGAGCATATATGAAAGCAAGTACATGCTCTCAAAGAGCAATTGAAATTAAAGTGAAGATGTCCACTGTTACTCACACAAGTAGAAATACTGAGAAACAACTTTTGCAGTTGTGAACTACACGTCCCTTATCAGTCAGCGAAAGTGAAAGAGATGTGACATACAGCCAAGTATGGTGACCCATACTCAGAATTCGTGCTCTGCATTTAACCCATCCAAAGTGCACACACACCGCAGTGAACACACACCATGAACACACACCCAGAGCAGTGGGCAGCCATTTATGCTGCAGCACCCGGGAAGCAGTTGGGGGTTTGGTGCCTTGCTCAAGGGCACCTCAGTCATGGTATTGCCGGCCCAAGACTCGAACCCACAACCTTAGGGTTAGGAGTCAAACTCTCTAACCACTAGGCCAAGACTTCCCAGTGCCTTAGTACATGAGTTTGTCTTTTTTCTTTTTACTATGAATGGGCATAGAATACCATGTTTGAATTTGTTTACATCTTTGTATATGTGTACTGACTATATGTATGTGCATATTGCACATTGTCATCTGTTGGAGTCTGTATGATTATATGTAAATTGTTTCTGCAATTTCTGGAGCACGCTCCCAAGAATTTCACTCACCCAGACACATGTGCTGTGGTGATGTGACAATAAAAGAGACTTGACTTGTCTTGACTTGTATACTTTTTTGCCTTTACTCTTTAAACTTTTATGGTTATTGTTGACTTCTCATCTATACCAAGATTAAAAGTAAACTGAGCCCAAGTGACAGCAGCACTTATCTATCATGTAGTGAACAAAAATCAGTTAAAGAGTAAACTGGATCTGTCCTGTTCCACACTTCAAATTTTTGGCTAGGTTACTAGGGTTTTCCGTGGGGGTCTATGGACCCCTGGGGGTTCATGAAGGTACTGCAGAGGGTCCATGGAAAGATCACAACAGAGCATATACACATAATCTGTGATTTGTGATTTATTAACCAGTTTAAATTCTCGCTGCCAGGAATTATGAAAGAGTTTGTTTGATGCCAAGCAATAACATTACCAGTCACAGACATACAGTTTACATTTAAAATGTAAGCTTAGCTTTAAAAAAAAAGAAAGAAAATACATATATATATATATATATATATATAAAGCATTTTCCACAGTATTTGTCCTCACACTTCTTGTTCTTCCCTTTTACAATCTGATCTCATTTCTTTGGGACCCTTATATGAGACCCATTTGTGATTGTCTTTGGCTTTTCCATATACTCTTCTGTCTTGTTGTCACTCTGTTCCATTGGCTATTTAGTGGCAGCTCTGTTGCTGTTTTTGGATCTGCCCTTCCTCTGCTCCTCTCAGATGATGCTCCTTCTGCATGTACAGGATCCTGCTTTCTAAACTTCATCTTTGCTTCATCCACCTTCCGCATGGCTCTCTTTGTCCAGGCACTGTTAGGATCAGAACAGAGTATTTTCCCAGATACAGTCTGGATCCTGGAAAGGAAGGATACTTTGTTATTAGTGCTCATTTTAGCAGATTTTTCTGTATCTGTTTTCTGGATCTTTTTATGGACTTCTAGCAAAGATAACTTCATATTAAAATATTTATATTGTCTTTATTGCAATTTATGTATTTCTACCAAAGTCAAACAGACAGTCTAGTTAATATTATGACTTTGTCCTATTGGGACTTACTTACACAACTGCTGTTATAGGACATAGTTCTTTAGTTTGTATTTTGTAGCTCAATACTTTGTCCAAAGGCGGTCTGCTGTGTCCTAGTTTGAGGCAACAACTCAATGGAGGTCCATCTGTACATGTAAACACAATAATGACTAATTAATTTCAGTGGTTGATTATTTATAGTTCATATTTCATGTTGATTGAATGTTTTAGTACAAAGTATTCATTTAATTTTCACACAAGGCAACGTGTACAGAAAACCACTCGTTTCTACAGCAGAGCTACCAAGGTAAAGTCTCAAAACCACATATGCACAAGCTTTAACTTTACTCTCACTTTATATCACATGCACCATACCACAAGTCATAAAGGCACCTTGTTCACAGAGAAAAACTTACCAGCAAACACACCGAAGGACCCGAAACTGACCCAAAAAACACAAGCCGTGAAAATCAGCATCACCTTGATCAAGTCTACTGGCCAAACTGCTCTGTCCAACTTAGACGACTGTGTTATTAAAGAAGGAGGAAACCACACATCTGCCTACCTGCTGAAACATAGTAGTATTTGTGGTAACATGGTTGCCCAGTGGAAGACATGACTATGTGCTGTTAATTCATTTACCAACAGACTGGAATGAAAGCTGTGATAATATAGTAAACCTAAGTTTAATAAATAATAATTATATTATATAATAAATATTATAAAAAAGATAATACATATTTTTTGAAAGGAGTGTCTTATATATATTATAAATATTATAATAAATATTTTTTTTATTTATTGAAATAATTATATTTTTATTTAAAATTAGTAATATCATTAATATTTTGACTGCAAGAGAACAGCATTTATTTAAAACAGAAATCTTTCTTAATCTTTTAAATGTCTTTTATATCACCATTGATCTATTTAATACATCCTTGCTGAATATAAGTACATTTTCTTTAATCTGATTTTTTTTACTTTCTTAATTTTTTTTAATCTTTTAAATGCACTTTCCAAACTAAAATTTTTATAATTCATGAAAAAAAACATTTTATAACATGATATTGATGTACCATTTTCACGGTAATACAATGTCTGATTTTTAAAATGGGTTTTAAAGGATGAATTTTGAGAGTTTTAAGTTTTCAGTTGATATATCATTTCTGATTATTTCTAAAGTGTGACTGAGAAAAAGGCAACGAAGAAGACTTTTTTTTGACAAGGTCAGAACTCCTGTTATGATGTAGATTTTTGAGGGTGCACTATTGTCATAAATTAATCTATTACTTTTCCTACATAATTTCTAACAAAAAACATTGGTAAAATATCTATTTAGGAGTCATAGACCTTTCCAATGATATATAGTTTGTCATGATTAGATAAGGATTTAGTGAAGTAAACGTAGGGTGTCCCGTATACGGGACGGGGTGACAGTTAACAGGTTAGTCTTTAATATCACTATTGATCTTAATACATCCTTGCTGAATACAAGTACATTTTCTTTAAGGGTCTTATTGTGAATGATTCTTTGGTCATTGCTTTGTCCTTGTAATCTTTACATCCTCTGCCTCTGAAACAACTCACCTTTTTGGCCTGGAACAATACCTTTCAACCCTTCCCACCAACCACTCTGCCTAATCTTCGATCCAATCAGTTTCTGTCAAATTATAGAAGTAAAACTGGCTCTGAACAGTGATTTGTGTTGACTTTTGATACTAAGTACAATACACTTATAATAGCAAGTTAGTTTTGCATATCTATAGTCAAATAATAACGTTTCATGTTTCCCGGTCAACTGACGGTCAACATGACTAAAGAGTGAACCGTCAACAAGAGAGGAAAATGAGAGGTGTAAAAGACAAACCGCATGCAAATATGTAAAACAGCTCATCCGTCAATAAGCCACAGGTACACTTTCACCGTCACTCTAAACCAAATGCAACCCTGCCATGTGAAACTGCTCCTGGGCTTATCTACACCTGACTGTACTTCCTGTGTCATCACACGTATCACACATCTGTCGAAAATGTATTCATGTCTTTTATGCCTCTAGACTAAAATGCTACCATGAACACTAAGTTAATAAACAGAACATATTTGGTGTCATTTAGTATTTGATAGCATTTGCTTAGCTAAAAGAGAATGCTAAAGTGCATGTCTTGGAAATAACATACATGGAAACTAAAGAAGGGGTGGGGGGGGACCCTCCAAACCAATGCTAGCTCTGTGTATTAGCAGGTTCTTCCTCCTACAATTTGGTCTGCAACACTCATGCAGTGGCAGGTGCTCAGCATCCCCAGCATGAACCCACATATTGAGCTCTCACAGTGAGGTTTTGCTCTCTCACACCCTCTATTCTACAAGTAAAGCACCGTATCTTTAATTTTAGCCATCGTGGTGCATCAAAGTGAGTCACACATGTACTGTTCCATCATATCATCCAGTTTGTACCCATCTTTGACTGTTCATTAATAAGGTAATCTTTGATAAACTGCTTATAATGTTCATCATTTGAATAAAATCATCTGCTAAAATAATAAATGTAAATGTTGTGGCTGGCAAATGTCTAGTAGAATGGAATATAGCATTAGTAGCATTATTCTAGATGTGTTGTTCTATTGCTCAACTTGAATAATACTTTTGTCAATACTCATCTTTCGCTTCATTCTGTGCCCCATGGGTGTTATACGAGAGCTGGTAGAAAGTTGTCTCCTTGCCATTTAGCACAGCTGGAAAACCGCAAGGAGGTATGTAAGATGATGACTGGCCAAATTAACCAAAGAAAAGAAATGAGGACATTCGCTATTCCTCAGAATTGGGGAAGTGGGTGTATATAAAAACTATGACCTACTTAGGCACATGATAATTAGTTGTTTGTGTGCTAGAAGAACAGTAAGAAAATCCCATATTAGTTCTGCTTCCTTATTTCAAATGCAAAATAATAAAAATCATATTTTGATTAATTTAAAACTAAGAATTGAGGCAGCAGCAGTTTACACAGTGTAAAAAGGTAGATGCTATATAGCACACTTGGTGTAAATAGTGGTACTGTAGATACTACTTGAACTAACCAATAATTAAACACAGTGCAAATAGTGATAAATTATATATTTGTTTATATGCGTAAATAAAAGTAACATGCTATTTTTACTAAAGGTGAAATATCTGTGCAAGTTTCACCTTTTATACTGCGCTGTTTCCTTAGTCAAAACAGATTTGTACGGTTGGCTGTTTGTACTTTTGGAAATAGACACTTACTATACCATTTGCTATAAAGGTAACAGACAATATAAATAAATAACTGTATTTTATTTGTCTGTTCAAGGCATATTCTTTAAATTTACCCCTAAAGTCTTGTATAGTTCTTGATGTCTTTTGGGGTTTTCATGTTTTCTGTGCGGGGTAGAATTTAGTCAGAGACATCTAGGTTTGGTTTATGATGTTTCATTGCTCACAAGTGGTTATTACAGTACCATATTGATTTCTACCTTTTTGTACAGTGCTTTTGTTTGTGGATTTAAGTTTTCTTCAAATGCCCAGACAGTGGTCCATCAATTTTCTGAACAATAACTTCAATAATTTCATTTGACTTTAAATATTGATATTTAAGGCTACATGGATTAAACAATCACTTCAGAGTAGTCTGACACAGAGAATTTCAGTTTATTTGACTACATTATCTCTACACGTACAGTAAAATAATAATAATAAAAAAAACAATCACATCTTTTAATAATTTTAATAAAATAACATTTATAGATATACATATAATATGAAACCATGATCCGCACTTCTTTTGTTTTATTTTACATTCACCAGCAAGACAAAACAAAAACGTTTCGGCTCAAGGCCTTCTTCAGTGCGTTTTTGTGCGGATTGTGGTTTCATATACAAAGTAATTTAATAGATTAATGCAGCAAAATATAATATTAAGAGACAAAAGAGAACGGTGCAAAGGGCTTTGTAGATATACAAATAAAGCATATCAAATTATGAAAATACAGTCCTTTTTAAAAAGTAATCCTATAAATTGCCATATACAAAAAATCTACTTTTGTGTGATGTGTGTGATGTACAATAAAGTGCAATAAAGAGAAAACCTTTAAAAATAGAAAATCATACTGTTCAATCAATAATTTTCATCCAAAGGGGTCTGTGTTTAAATCTGTGCCAATAACTGAACTATTTGTGGTTGATGTTTTCCCAGGAACCGGTGTCACAGATTGACGAGCTGCGTTGATTGATACTGATTGAGGTTTGTTCTTTGCATCCAGGTACTTCATTGATTTTATGGCCCATGGTGAGGAGGGATCCGAGCAGATTACTTTATCTTTGATTGTAAGAAATCTACAGAATCAAACAGAACAAGCTATTATGGCAATGTTTTGCAGTCATATTATGAACAAAATCAGGTAAAATAAAGCATTTAATCTGCCTTTAGTTCTTATTTTAATAATATAAGATGAATCTGCAATAATCTGAATGGATTCTGACCTCACAGCATTCACAGAGAACAAGGGTACTTGCTGGACAGTGTAGTTGCGCAGATACTTCTGAGGAACTTTAGTATCTTTAGTTTCTAGACAGCTTAATTCTATAACATGAGCATCTATTGGAGATAAAAGGAAATTCATTTTAAATGGAAACTGTCACTAAAAAAACAACAACTTACTAATACAATTAGCATCAGCATATTCATCTTCAGTAATGAATCTAGTGTCAAGACATATTGGTAAGAATGTGTAAAACCCACCTCGCATTGAAAACAAGACCAGAAGCCACAGCAGCAGAACTGCATGGAAACCCAACATATGCGACTTCATTCTCTAGCTTGGTTGTCACCCGTGATGTGACCCTCATGAAAGACGCTGTCTATTTAAGCTCAGCCCTGAACTGAGACACATGGAACAACCACCCACTGACAGGGCTCCACTCTCATGCAACCACGGGCAGAAAATACTAGACAAACCACTACCTAGAACACTGGTCAAGGTTTTTATTAGTAATGACATATGGTCACATTATGTTTAAGGTATAACAAAAATGTCTGATGAACTGTTGTTATCTGTGTGCGATCCAGATACAATATGAAATCAATATTTACAAAAATGATTAGCTATCAGATTTGGAAAGAAGAACACAATCTGTATTTGTAACAGGTGATTTTAATATGTGAATAGTATCATTTATGTTTAACAAATCAAACCTTTGCAGTACTTTTCTCTCTGGGTGAAGGTTTTTTTTTTTTTTTTTTTTTTTAGGTCATGGTGGTCTGCTTCTTTCTTTCCCCAAGCACACATTTAGGGGCTTTTACCCTGTAAGCAGTATCAGAGTGCATATCACATTGGTTGAATTGTGGTTGAATGTGTTTTTTTTTTTTTTTAGTCATGAGAAAGTAATCGGTGTAATGATCACTTAACTCAGAGTGTTTTATTAATGTAATAAATAAATAAATAAACAAACAAAGGTAGCAGCAAATATAACTGAACATCCAACCATGAAAGGACAAGACACGAAAATGAACACAGAAAAACACTAGGCTTATGTTTCTTAAGTGCACATGAGTAATGATAATTTCAGGTGCATTTAAGTCATCTGGTCAGAGCAAAATGGCAATGTATCTTTACAAAAAAATCAGCAAGGTTTTTAAATTCTACTTGTACAATATGCGGAATATAAAATGTGGAACAGTGTGCTTTTGCTTTATGTTTTTATTCAATTTGTGAAGGTTCTATAAATTGCTTATTATATTAAATTAATATATTATAAATTGAATATTATTATTTTATATTGTAACTGTATAATACTGTATAACTGTGTAATCATATTTAGTACCTGCAACTTAAATAGTTTTATTGTGAATTAAAATAAAAACGTTTTAACAAATGCAAAACTGATATAAAAATGCATTTGCTGATGCAACCGTACCATTTCAACTTCCTTATAAGCAGATTTGAACTGCTTTGTCAAACCATGGTTACATGGGATCCAAACCGGAGCGCCAGAAATTATATCTCCTTACTCCGGGAGCTATAGAACAAACTGACCGCCTATGAAAACCCATAGATAAACCCAGCATATTAATATTGTTTTGAAGTCATAACATGATAATCTTTAAGCAATTGTGCGGAAAATTACGTTTTATTAATTGAAACGCTGTAATTTTGTGTGAAAAGGAATAAAAGGTGTCAGAGTTTTAGGCAAGGCAAGGCAAGACAAGATTATTTATATAGCACATTTCATACACAATGGTAATTCAAAGTAAAATTACATAAAGTAAAATAATCATGAAGAAAAATAATAACAAAAATAAAACAAGCAATTTTAAAACTTTGGGACTTAATTAAAATGAATTTAAAACAGTTAAAAATAGAAAATGATTTTACATACAAAACAGTGAATACGTAAAATACAGTGCAATCAGTTCGGACATCCCACAGTACTCATTCAATAGATGCACAGCTAAACAGATGAGTTTTGAGTCTAGATTTAAATGTGACTAATGTTTTAGCACATCTGATCTCTTCTGGAAGCTGATTCAAACTGCGGGCGGCATAGTAACTAAAGGCGGACTCCCCTTTTTTTGTGTGAACCCAAGGTATTTCTAACTGACTCAATCCTAATGATCTGAGTGGTCTGTTAGGTTTATATTCAGTTAACATATCTGCAATATATTTTGGTTCTAGGTCATTGAGTGATTTATAAACAAGTAAAAGTACTTTAAAATCAATCCTAAATGTAACTGGAAGCCAGTGTAAGGGCCTGAGGACTGGTGTGATATGCTCAGATTTTCTGGTTCTAGTCAGAATCCTGGCAGCAGCGTTCTGGATGAGCTGCAGCTGTCTAATGCTCTTTTTGGGAAGGCCGGTGAGGAGACCATTACAATAGTCCACCCTGCTGGTGATAAAGGTATGAACAAGTTTCCCCAAGTCTTGACTGGAAACAAAATTCTTGCAATGTTTTTTAGATGATAGTATGCTGATTTAGTTACTGCTTTGACATGACTACTGAAACTAAGGTCTGTCTCCAAAATCACACCAAGAATCCTGACTTGATTTTTAGTTGTTTGTCCCCTAGAGTCAAGGTATGCATTCACCTTGAAAAATTCATATTTGTTTCCAAATGCAATAACTTCAGTTTTTTCCTTGTTTAACTGAAGAAAGTTCTGGCACATCCAACTGTTAATTTCATCAATGCATTGGCAGAGGGAGTCAATGGGGCTGTAGTCATTTGGAGATAAGGCTGGGTAAATCTGTGTATCATCAGCATAGCAGTGATAGGCAATTTGGTTCTTTATTATTATCTGACTTAGTGGTAGCATATACAGGCTAAACAAGAGCGGTGCAAGATTTGAGCCTTGTGGGACTCCGCATGTCATGGACGTCCACTTAGACTTATGCTCTCCTATACTCACATATTAACCTCTCCCTTCTAAGTATGACCTGAACCACATGAGTACCATACCAGAAAGCCCGACCCAGTTTTCCAGTCTCTCTAGTAGTATGTTATGATCGACAGTGTCAAACGCAGCACTGAGTTCTAGCAATACCAGCGCTGATATTTTGCCAGAGTCAGAATTTAAGCGAATATCATTTATTATCTTAATGAGTGCTGTCTCTGTGCTGTGATGCAGTCGGAAACCAGATTGAAAATTGTCCAGGTATCCATTTGAGTTTAAGTATTTGTTCAGCTGATTAAAAACTACCTTTTCTATAATTTTTGCCTATAAAAGGAAGATTAGATATTGGTCTATAATTGCTCAAAATGGTGTTATCAAGATTGCTCTTTTTCAGGAGGGGCTTAACAACTGCAGTTTTCAAGGAGTTTGGAAATGTCCCAGAAAGAAGTGGTGCGTTCACCACTTCTAAGAGATCTGCTTCTAAACAGTTTGAAAAATGATGTGGGAAGTGTGTCAAGATAGCATGTTGACGATTTTAGGTGCTGCACTATTTCTTCCAAAATTTTGCTATCAATTGCTTCAAAAATAGACATAGTATCTTTTTAATATTGTGGCCAAATCTGTCTGACCTCTGCATTGCCTGAGGATGTGGTAATCGCCTCTGTCTGATAGCATTTCACTGGGAATCTGACTTGGGGGGTTTGTCAGTCTCTCAACAGTGGCAAAAAAGTAACGAGTGTTGTTTAAGTTACTGTTTATAAGGTTTGAGAAGAAATTCTGTCTAGCTGTGGCTAGTTTCACATTAAAAGCATGAAGGCTGTCTTTATAGATGCTATAGTGAATTTCAAGTTTTGTCTTCCGCCACATCCGCTTGGCTTTTCTGCATTGTCTTTTCATAGTCTGAACATATGTGGATCTTCTCCAAACTGATTTCTGTCTGTTTGTTTTCTTACTGACTATTATTGGAGCAATATCATCAATAACATTCTTAACTTTTGAGTTAAAGGAATCAAGGAGAATATCAACAGAGTCTGCAGAAATGCTTGGTGTTAAAGATATAGCCTCCATAAACAGCACACTAGTGTTCTCGTTAATGCATCTCCTTCTGACAGAGACAGGTCTAGATTCAGTGGTAGCAGAGATCAATATATCAAACGAAATACAGAAGTGATCAGATAGTGCTACGTCCTTAATAACAATGGATGAAATGTTTAGACCCCTACTGATGATTAAATCTAGAGTGTGTCCACCTTTTGTGTGTGGGTCCATGCACATGCTGAATCAGGTCAAAAGTGTTTAGAACCGTTATCATTTCTTTTGTAGTTTTGTTTTCTGGATTATCTACCCGAATATTAAAAATGTCTGGTGACTGTGATATGTTGTCCGGGCGTCCCTGGCTGTTTTCCAGAAAGTCGTCCTTGGGTGCTGAGTCTTGTAGCTGTTTGATACATCACAGTCTGTCTGTGAGGAGCTCTGTGGGCAGGGCTCAGCCGGGATAGTGTCCATCAGCAGTGCTTGTTGTGGCTACATGGTGTTATCAGTGTCCTTGTGGGATATGTCAACCACATGATGACTCGGACCTGTTGTGTGTGTGTGTGTGCTGAATGAATTGACATACTCTGCGGAAGGATGACAGATGCAAAAGTAGATATTGTCCTTAAGCACTCTAGCACCAAGTTTGTTTGGGTGGAGGCCATCTGGTTTAAACAGTTGTCTATGGCCCCAGAAAAGATTGAAGTTGTTGATAAAATTTACTCCTTTTATATTGCAAGATCTTTGTAGCCATGTGTTCAGCCCAAGCAACCGTGAAAACATATTTGTTCCCCTTGCTGGGAGTGCTCCACTGATGAACAACTGAACATTGAGTCTTCGAAGTGTTTCAAAGAGTTCACTGAAGTCCTTCTTAAGGAGTTCTGACTGCTCTTACCAAATATCATTCTTCCCCACATGGATGATGATTCGATTTGCAGTCTTGTGCTTCATCAGAATGTTCTGAAGTTCCTTGTTCACATCAGAGACCGTTGCTTGAGGAAGGCAGCATGTTTTTGTAGTCCTGCTACTGATGTTTCTGATAGAGTCACCCACTATCAGAGTCCTGGGCTCGGCTGCGCTCTGAGCTGAATGCCGCTGTCTGCTCGACCTTGAGCGCGTGTTAGTAGCGGTGTTAGCTGCTGGCTGATCCGATCCATGTTTAATCACATTTGGGGATTCCTCACCCGTATTCATTAATGCTTCAAATCTGTTCTCAAGATGTATAGGGGCTGATAGAATACCAGTATTCACAAGCCTTGTCATAGTCGAATCTGGGGTAGAGGATGCTACGGCAGCAATACGAGAAACTCGTGACAATCTGATGTCTCACGTTCCTTTGGGTCTCGCTCCCTGTTTGTGCCATCGATTAGTGTGTGTGGTTGTGTGGTTTTACTGCCTCTAGTGTTCATTTATTTTGGAAACTGCAGTGATATGTACTTATTGGTATGTATACAGCATCTCGCTGAAAATTGCACCCAGGTACATTTATGTCATGAGACCAGGTAGGCTTTAAATCATTGCATAATATCTGTTCAAATCATTTGGAGAATGGGGCAGCTGTGGCATAATGGTTAGAGAATTGGACTTGTAACCAGAAGGTCACAGGTTTGAGTCTCGGTGCTGGCAGGAGTTGTAGGTGGGTGGGGAATGAATGAACAGCGCTCTCTTCCACCCTCAATACCCATGGCTGAAGTGCCCTTGAGCAAGGCACTGAACCCCCAGTTGCTCCCCAGGTGCTGGATATAGCTGCCCACTGCTCCGGGTGTGTGTTTACAGTGTGTTCACTTCTCACTGCTGTGTGTGTGCACTTGGTTGGGTTAAATGCAGAGCACCAATTCCAAATATGGGTTACCATACTTGGCAAATGTCACGACTTTCACTTTCAAGAGCATGATCATATCAACTGAAAGTAAGTTTGTAAGCATTTTAATTTACATTATCTGTTAATCATTAGGTAGGCTTAATGTCGAATAAGTTCATTAGTAAACATTAACAAGCACATTATCTCATGTTTCTAGCTATCTGAATATATATTAACTTATGATCTATTAATCATTATATAATGCTTGTTAATGATTTATTAATGAAAGTTATTATAAAGTGTTACCCAAAATTTACATCCTTTTCTTAATGCAATGTTAAAAATGTCTTCTCCACACAGCTTTTTTTTTTTTTTTTTTTTTTTACAAGTCATGTAATTAAAAAGGCACTGCATACAAAAATGGTTCCATACAAATATATACAGATAAAATTTGAATAGGTCATGAATCATTCATAGGGCTGCTAAATATAAAATTAATATAAAATTAAATTACCCCAAGTATTGAAACTTCTCCCATTTTAAGCAAAAGTAACCATTGTTAATAAATGACTCATTCATAATGGTTGATGAAGTTGTTTCTGTAAATATGGACTCTGTCTCTCTCCCTTCCTCCCATGTGAGTCCATCCTGCTGAATCATCTCTGTGGTTTCAGTAGATTCTCTCCAATCCTGCTCTGGTGATTTGGTTCTTGAGATGAGAAACTCTTTCTTGTTTTCTGTTTTTTTGTTTTGTGTGTCCTTTTATGTTGAATTTCATAATAGTTGATGAAGTTGTTTCTGTTAATAAGGACTCTTTCTTTTCCTCCCATGCCAGCCCAAATGTCTCTATGACTTTAGAAGATCCTCTCCAATCCCTTTCTGTTTTTTGTGTTGCGTGCCCTCCTATGTCTATTTTCCGTGTGGTATAAACCATTGGAGGAGCGCATTTTGGAGTTGTAGAGCTACAAATAAGCAAATGTACACATTATTACTTTTCTATGAATATTTGAAAATATTTTTAGACTAACCACAATATAACAACATACACATAACACTAAATTGTAATTGTAAAGGTTAATAAATCACAATAGCACACAATGTTTTCTTGAACTTTGTAATAAATTTTCATGGAAAACCGCTTTCTTCTATTACAGACAAGGTAATTTATTGGCAAATGAAAAAAATTCATTCAAAGGTGTGTTTATTATGTTACCTCTGAGCTGATATATTGACATGTTCTTAGGAACCACTGTCACAGATTGACGAGATGTATTGTTTGATACTGACTGAGGTTTGTTCTTTCCATCCAGGTACTTCATTGATTTAATGGCCCATGGTGAGGAGGGATCTGAGCAGATTATTTTCCGTTTGATTGTAAGAAATCTACAGAATGAAAAAGAACATGCAGTCAAAATGCTTTTGTTTTTTAGAGAAGCCTATCAAGTTGTCTATTTTTGATAAAAACAGAGATATGTGAAAGTAATCAAAAAAAAGTTGTTACTGGTATTATTAACATCACCACCATCAACAGCAGCGTATTTCTGACAAACCCCTCATAAGAATCTGTAAAACACACCTTGCAATGTCAATGAGGAGGTCTGAGAACACAGCAGCAGAACAGCAGAGAAACACAACATTTTCTCCTCAGTCATCCCGTTATCAGACCAAAAAAAGACACTGTCTCTTTAAGCTTGTCTTTAAC
This sequence comes from Cyprinus carpio, assembly GCF_018340385.1. NCBI lineage: Eukaryota > Metazoa > Chordata > Actinopteri > Cypriniformes > Cyprinidae > Cyprinus > Cyprinus carpio. The sequence continues at coordinate 20,177,799 of NC_056573.1, read as the reverse complement.
TAAAACCCATTAAGGAACCAAAGGTGTTTCCGCACACTGACATGGCTGCACTCTTACGTCATAGGCTAAATAATCTACTGGAGTACCAAACAAAACTACGAACCAGAATACTCATAAGGGTAAAGAAAGACTCATCATCACAGAGTTCAAATGTCACAGAGGATGTAATTAAACAATGACTAGCCAAGATACTTATTTAGTGGATGTGAAACAAAAAGTCAAACACACTGATGATGTATATGTGAGTGACCCAGATGTGAGACAAATATTTTGGTATTTACTTAGCTATCAAAGTTTGAAAGGAGAGCATCAAACACAATCAGTATTTCAAATGTGTTAATAGCATCTTTACTACTGAGTCTGCTTGATGCATTTCCTGATTTTCTAGGTCATGGCGGCCTGCTCTTTTTCTCCAACCACAAACTAGAGGTCTGTACCGTGTTGCTGTTGTCGCTATTGGCAACATATCAGATCTTTGTGGCTGAATGTAAAGGTTAATGAAAAAGTGTATCATTTTTGTCTCAAACTGATTCTCCTTTGAATGTAGTACCTCTGTTTATTTGACATTTTATTTAAACATTATTATTTATTATTATTATTTATTTCTTTTATTACACTTTTAATCAGCTTTTAATTAATTATTGGAATGTTTGATGTAATACAAATCAAGAATTGTAAGGAGCAGTTACAGTAGGAAGAGCACACACACACACATACGTTTTACTTAACTATCTTAGCTATGCGACATTCCATATAGGCGTAATGTTTTTTGTTTTTTTTTATACTGTACAAACTGTATATTTTGTCGCCCTACACCAACCCTACACCTAAATCTACCCCTTACAGAAAACTTTCTGCGTTTTTACAATTAAAAAAAAAAAAAAAAAAAACTTTGTTTATTTTATTTTTTTACCAATTTTACAAATGAGGACGTCCCCAAAGGGAGGTTTTTGGAAATTTTGTCAGGTTTAGCTCACTTTTGGGTACAAAACACACACACACACACACACACACACACACACACACACACACACACACACACACACACACACACACACACTCAATCTACTAATAATTTTAGAGAATATTCTGCAAAGATTTGGAGTTAATGGGTTTTCCAAACATGAATCTAAGTGAAAAATAATAATAAAATAAAATAAAAAATAAAATAAATGAATAAGGGAAGCTAGATATAAAAGCAGGTCAGATAAATATCTTAAAAACTAACAGAATGCAGCATCATTTTGGATTATTATAGTTAATTGCCAACTCTTGAATCATTACTGTGCATATAAAAGACATGAGAAATGTGGGTTGATGGGGGTGAAAGTGGAAGTTTTTGTTTAAACCACATTTCCCATCGTTTAACACTTCATTTGAGGTCAGACTTGTGAACCAAAATTTTAAAGCAGATTTCAAACATCCATCTTGGTAAAGCTTTATCAGATCTTTGTGGCTGAATGTAAATGTTAATGAAAAAGTGTAGCCTTTTTCCTTCAAACTGTTTCTCCTTTGAATGTAGTACATCTCTCTATTTTACATTTTATTTTATTTAAACGTTTAAACTTTTAATCAGCTATTAATGTATTGTTAGAATGTTTGATGTAATACAAACTAGGAATTGTAAGGAGCAGTTAGGAACAGCACGCACACGCACACGCACACACACACACACACACACACACACACACACACACACACACACACACACACACACACACACACACACACACACACTCAATTGAATAATAATTTTAGAGAATATTCTGTAAAGATTTGAAGTTAATGGGGTTTCCAAACAGATGAATCTAAGTGAAAAAGGGAAGCCAAAAAAAGGAAGATAGACATAAAAGCAGGTCAGAGACATATCTTAAAAACTAACAGAATGCAGCATCCTTTTGGATTATTATTGTTATTTGGCAACTCTTGAATCATGGCTGTGCATATAAAAGACACGAGAAATGTGGGTGGACGTGGGGGTGAAAGTGGAAGTTTTTGTTTAAACCACATTTCCCATCGTTTAACACTTCATATGAGGTCAAACTTGTGAACCAAAATTTTAAAGCACATTTCAAACGTCAATCTTGGTAAGGCTTTATAAGCCTGCGCAGAAGAAAGATGTTTTTACAATGACAAGAAGCATCCGATATCCACTAGATGCTTAGAAACACAGTGGCGACCCCTAGTAAATGAAACTAGAACGATTATTTTTTTTCTAGGTCAGAAGAGCCTAGTGGCCTGATTTGGTGTGCCGGAAACATTGTGAACTGCTGAACAAAGCTGTTGCATGAATTCATGTGAAGGTATGTAAGGCACATGGTCTCCAACAAGACTAAAAATCAGAGGATAATCATGCAACAGACTTGCGTCATATGCTCAATAATATTAAAGAGCTATTGGTTAAGAGGTTGGTATACCAGAAAAGTATATACAGTACATATATATATATATATATATATACACAGGTCCTTCTCAAAAAATTAGCATATTGTGAAAAAGTTCATTATTTTCCATAATGTAATGATAAAAATTAAACTTTCATATATTTTAGATTCATTGCACACCAACTGAAATATTTCAGGTCTTTTATTGTTTTAATACTGATGATTTTGGCATACAGCTCATGAAAACCCAAAATTCCTATCTCAAAAAATTAGCATATTTCATCCGACCAATAAAAGAAAAGTGTTTTTAATACAAAAAAGTCAACCTTCAATAATTATGTTCAGTTATGCACTCAATACTTGGTCGGGAATCCTTTTGCAGAAATGACTGCTTCAATGCGGCGTGGCATGGAGGCAATCAGCCTGTGGCACTGCTGAGGTGTTATGGAGGCCCAGGATGCTTCGATAGCGGCCTTAAACTCATCCAGAGTGTTGGGTCTTGCGTCTCTCAACTTTCTCTTCACAATATCCCACAGATTCTCTATAGGGTTCAGGTCAGGAGAGTTGGCAGGCCAATTGAGCACAGTAATACCATGGTCAGTAAACCATTTACCAGTGGTTTTGGCACTGTGAGCAGGTGCCAGGTCGTACTGAAAAACGAAATCTTCATCTCCATAAAGCTTTTTAGCAGATGGAAGCATGAAGTGCTCCAAAATCTCCTGATAGCTAGCTGCATTGACCCTGCCCTTGATAAAAACACAGTGGACCAACATCAGCAGCTGACATGGGACCCCAGACCATCACTGACTGTGGGTACTTGACACTGGGACTTCAGGCATTTTGGCATTTCCTTCTCCCCAGTCTTCCTCCAGACTCTGGCACCTTGATTTCCGAATGACATGCAAAATTTGCTTTCATCCGAAAAAAAGTACTTTGGACCACTGAGCAACAGTCCAGTGCTGCTTCTCTGTAGCCCAGGTCAGGCGCTTCTGCCGCTGTTTCTGGTTCAAAAGCACAAGCCTGTGCACGGTGGCTCTGGATGTTTCTACTCCAGACTCAGTCCACTGCTTCCGCAGGTCCCCCAAGGTCTGGAATCGGTCCTTCTCCACAATCTTCCTCAGGGTCCGGTCACCTCTTCTCGTTGTGCAGCGTTTTTTTTGCCACACTTTTTCCTTCCCACAGACTTCCCACTGAGGTGCCTTGATACAGCACTCTGGGAACAGCCTATTCGTTCAGTAATTTCTTTCTGTGTCTTACCCTCTCGCTTGAGGGTGTCAATGATGGCCTTCTGGACAGCAGTCAGGTCGGCAGTCTTACCCATGATTGCGGTTTTGAGTAATGAACCAGGCTGGGAGTTTTTTAAAAGCCTCAGGAATCTTTTGCAGGTGTTTAGAGTTAATTAGTTGATTCAGATGATTAGGTTAATAGCTCGTTTAGAGAACCTTTTCATGATATGCTAATTTTTTTGAGATAGGAATTTTGGGTTTTCATGAGCTGTATGCCAAAATCATCAGTATTAAAACAATAAAAGACCTGAAATATTTCAGTTGGTGTGCAATGAATCTAAAATATATGAAAGTTTAATTTTTATCATTACATTATGGAAAATAATGAACTTTTTCACAATATGCTAATTTTTTGAGAAGGACCTGTATATATATATATATATATATATATTAGATTATGGAAAATAATGAACTTTTTCACAATATGCTAATTTTTTTATGTATGTATATATATATATATAATTTTAGAGGCCATTCAACACTATTTACTGACTGCAATAGAATGGGATCAAGAAACAACACAAGACAGACCCGAACTTGGGTTATCTGCACATAAGAGCCCCTTGTGCATTGTGAACCAAGAAGCCATGATCTCATAGTATATGTGGGTAACAAAGAAATCTATTTGCATCCTGGATTTTCCAACAGCGGTCTACCATTTTCCCAATGAAGTCTAAAAAGGCAGACAGATAAAGTATTGCATCCTCTTTTATAAGTATTGCATCCTCTAATAAATCTATGGCTTGGACCCAGAAGTGGAAGTGGTGTCTTGAGGTTTCCTTATTTCAAAGATACTGGTCTATCACACTGATGACACATGGATAATTAAGAAAGTGTAGAAAAAGTATAGAAATCAGTGATTCAGCTTGAGCATAAATTAATATATTCAGATGTGTTAACCTCTTATATAACATACTGTATAGCTACAGTGTATTAAAGCAATAAGCCATAAAAAGGTCATTAATTACAGCAATTATACTATGGTATGGCATTTTACTGCTTAGTAAAGTCAATATAAGACACAGTCTCCAGTAGCTTATTGCTTTTATAAAAATGCTGGCAATGGTAATATGATAAGAGAAGCCAATGTACAATAAACAGGTCAATCAGAATTCCGAGTCAGAACTATTCATTTTATAAACTGTATAACTAACTTCATAAATAATGAGTATTAAAAAGAATAAATAACTGAATGAGTAAGAAAAAAAAAAGTTTGCTCATAGTGAGCAAAGTAGAAATGTGGCCATGACGATGATTTTAAATCTCAAGAAACTATCTTTACACAATGAGCTCAGATGACATGACATGATTTTGAGTCATGTGACGACTAATACCAGTGAACCGTGAGTGACTGGAAGTCTTGTGTAACTCTGATGTGCGTTTTCATCTTCAAACCAATGGTTGTGGCCAGCAAATGCAGTGGACAGAGAAGTTTTAAATGTAATGTAAATAAATAAAAGAACTTCCTATTCATAATCTCATGTAAAATGTAATATTCATAGAAATCCTACATAATAACCATATTACTATAACTAATGTTAGAGTGTGGGGGGGGGGGGGGTTGAATCTTACCAAGTGCATATACTGTATGTTAAAGTCTAGTAAAAAAAAAAAAAAAAACACATACTGACTTAGTATTGTTTATCATTTCATATAGGGCTATGCACAGTACATTGGATGGTAGCTGTCTAATACGGTAAATAGTATGGGATTCTAATATGGTATTATGGTATTTATTTCCAAATGGCTTTCATACACTGTATAAACTCTTGGCTTAGTTTATGGAGGTCAGAATGGAAAATGCAAGGATGCATATCCCACCTGATACAGTCATGGTTTGAGTGGTTCTCTTGTACCAAACACTGATGTGTAATTCTTCTGGAGCCTTCACATCCTTCCTCTTTTCTGCTCTGATGCTTCTCTGCGGCAACAGGAAGCATCTGCACGGATGTCCCCATCATGAGTCTAAAGAAATCATTTAAAAATGTTTATTAATTTTTATTTGTTTGTTGTTAAAACAAAAATCAACAGAGTCGTAAATGTGGGAGAAAACACACCAAATACTGTATATAGTTGCCTAAAAGTAAACAGCAAAAGCTGCAATCCAATATTTCATCACAGTCCTTACTCCCATTCATTCCTTAAGCACAGGATTGCATCATAAAATATCTGGACCAAAACCACTGAGTGAGCAGAAATGTGGGAGGTATTCTTCCAGAAAGTGTTAAAAAAAAAAAAAAAAAAAAAAAAAAAAACTGACAGTCATTTCCTGCTTTTGATGATATAAAATGAGCTGGTTTTAGTGAGGATTCAGTGAGCATTTCTAACTCTGCATTGACAGAAGTTTCTGAAGATTCAGGGCCTCAGCGAAGAACACAACATGCAGCTCAACCAGATGATGATGATGATGAGTCTTGCTGCCATTGCTGTCATTATGTCAGTGATGATCACAGGCACGAGTAAGTATCTATGATGTTTAACTTCAGAAATCATCTGTGCTGTTTGACCTTCAGAAAATCATTTTATCAAACTCTTCTATTGATTAGATGGACAAAACAAGCCTATTGAATGCTGCACATCCGTCTCCACAAAGGAAATCACTTTACCTATAACAGGATTCAGATTTCAGAAAAGAAATCCGCCTTGTGTCAAAGCAGTCATGTAAGTATTCTCTGTTAGATAAATATCTATTATGTCTTTACGGCATTAATAATTTTTCAAAAATGTGTTGTTTCTAATTCGCTCTATCTTTCTTTGCAAACAGTTTCTTCACAACTGAGGGCATGAGATGCAGCTACTGGAAGCAGGACTGGGTGAAACAAAAAATACAGGAGCTCTCAAAACTTCACAGGTAAGACAGAAAAGTACTACAATGCAACAATAAAGACTGTTGGATGAAATGGAATATTATTAATTTACTATTGATTTTTCAATAGAATAATGCTTTTTTGTTCTCTTTATAGATGGGAGAAGATGAACAGCACTGTCTCTACACCTCTCTCTGCCTCATCCCCTTAAAAACTCTAAAGATACTTATACCGATCATCATAGGTTCTGCTGAAACTGTTAACTTGTTAAAAAAAATGCTGTGTATGCGTCATGTTATTTATTGTGATGTAACTTATTGTATGAAAAATTTATGTATTTATTTATCAATGTTTATTTAGAATTTAAAGCAGGAGACGAATTGTGCTCAAATAAAGTGGTAAATAAAGCTGAAGTTGTGCTTGTCATTGATGTGTGATCAGACTCAAACTCTCATCGCACAAATAAATAAATACAAGCAAGGAAAGTCAATAAAGGAAAACTAAATTAAAGTGAAATTCATTAATTTCTGATTTGATCTCTTATGCACATAAGATAATGTTTCCCTGCTTGTAGTTTTGCAATGTTGAGTCTGATGTTGAAGATTTGCACATTACAGACCCAAATATACATGAAGTTAACTAGAGGTTTTGAATCAACATGTTCCGGCAGAAGATGTGCATCAGATATGAATAGGCCAAGTTTGAATATGTATATGTCTGACTTTTAAATAACTACTTAAAAATCTATAGTCCAATTATTATAATGAGAATTAGTAGTTATTATTAATCATTTTAGTTATATACTAGAGATACTGGTCAACATTTTGATGACATCTTCAGATTATTCACAATATTGGAGTGGTGCAGTTGTAAAGTTAAAGGCTTTCTCATGTGTTTTATCTGTTTCACCTCTAGGAGGCAGCTCCCTAATATTACAAGCTGTCATGCACATCAAGTGATTTAAAAAAACAGCTTTGTGCATAATTATCTTAAGCTTAAATAGTCTCTCTTATACTTAAAATCTCTCTCCTATAAAACTCAGTATTGAGGCATTTAACCTTATCAGGATAATGATTCTCCTGAGCAGCGCAGATCATGTTTGACAGTGACACTCATTGGTATGCTAGCAACTTTCAGGATTATTTTCATATTATAAAAATACCACAACCTTAAAGGTCATCTCTATTCTGATACAGAAACATTGAAATCTATTTATTTCTTACTGACCAACTAAATCAACTGCATATCGTTAATATTTGACCAGTAAGATAAAAAAATATAGGCTATATATTGATGTTTCTCAATAACAGCTGAACAGTTGAACGATATTAAAATGAGAACACTTGTAAAACTGAGGATGACAAAGACCCAGTGTCTGGACATAATCTTTAATGCAGTAAACATTCTTCAACAGATGGGCTATAGTTTTGCTCTAAACTGCAGCATTATAAATATATTTATATAAATGTAAAGATAACTTCACATTTGATTCCTGTGTTGTTTCTGTTACTACTCTGAAAGTGACATAGAGAAGGCCCTAAGATTTTCATCATTCTATTATATCTGTATTGTTATGTTCATAATTCACAAATCATAATCTCAAACTGAGTTATAATTAGATATGATTAATAAAATGTAAAAAAAAAAAAAAAAAAAAAAAAAATGTAATTGTGAGTTTAGATGTAAGTAAGGACTGTAAATACTCAAATGGGTATTTATGTGAAGTACTGTACAAACAAACACAATGATTAAAAAAATACCAGTTCTAAATGAGAGGTAGAGAATATTTATCAGTAATTAATAGCAATCAGATAGATTATTTAAAGCCAGTTATCTGCAAAGCTGCATTTTAGAAATGTATAGTTCATTCCAACCGCTGTTTATTTTCAGACCTGGAAAGACAATAAAATTCAGGTAGTGTTGTTTCGAATAAAATATGAAAACATGAAAACAAAAGCATGACTACAGTAAATACATAAGGATGCCTGTTTGTTAATTTCACTGAGATTAAGATAATTCAGTTTGTTCTTCTTATCTGAGATGTGTGCTGCTCACACTCTTTCCACTTTGTTGTATTTGGCAGCTAAACAACTTGCAATATCCATGATTCACTGTCATCAATGAAGTCGGGGTTTTTTACACGACAAAAGTACATCCTCAAACTTTATTTTCTGTAGAAAAATAACTGCATCACTGATTTAGGGTCTTTCCTTTAATCTGTTCCTCAAGCAAATAATTGCACCATCAAATATCCGGAAAAAAACACAAAGTAAGCAGAATTAAGGGAGGGTATTTATCTAGAAAGTGCCATGAAGATGTGTGCAATTTCTGTGGTGAATCTGACCGTCAGTTCCTCTTTTTGATGATATATAAAGAGGTGGAGTTAGTGAGGATTCAGTGAGCATTTCTAACACTGACAGAAGATTCTGAAGATTCAGGGCCTCAGCGAAGAACACAACATGCAGCTCAACCAGAAGATGATGATGAGTCTTGCTGCCATTGCTGTCATTATGTTAGTGATGATCACAGGGACGAGTAAGTATCTATGATGTTTAACTTCAGAGTTCATGTGTGCTGGCTCAATTACAGAAAGGTATCTAATCAAACTTCTGTATTCATTAGATGGACAAATCTTTAACAGGCCTATTGAATGCTGCACAAGCGTCTCCGACAAGGAAATCACATTACCTATAACAGGATTCAAACTTCAGAAATATAATCCTCCTTGTGTCAATGCTGTCATGTAAGTATTCTCTGTATTCTTTTTAAATTACATCTGTTTTGTCTTTACAGCATTGCCCTTTTAAAAAAAAAAATCATTTATAAGTCTACCTTTCTTGCCAAACAGTTTCTTCACAACTGAAGGCCCGAGATGTAGCTACTGGAAGGCGAGCTGGGTGAACCAAAAAATCCAGGAGCTCAACAGTAAGTCACTGATGAACGCACACTGATGCAAGAGAGATGACATGAAATATTAATATATGAATAAAATTGACAAGATAAAAACTGTCTCATCAGAAAGAATGGAAATTTTTAAATACAAAAATGCCAATGTGTTCTCTTTTGCTCAGATTGGAGACGAAGATGAACAGCACTGACTCTACACCCCTCTCTACAGCCTCTCCACACAACTCTACATCTGCTTAGACTGTATAAATATTTCATTCATTTTTAAAGTATATATCGTTTTTACTTATTACAATGTAATCTATCATTGTATAAAAATGTGGTAAAACATGTATTTCTTTGGTTTTTCAAGAATTTGGAGCTGTAATAATTTGATGACTATGAAAGTCTTTTATTATGCTGTATGAACTGACAAACAGTTCCTATCAGTTACAATATTTATGCCATGAAATTGATATATTTATGTCAATCACACAAATCTGTAAAAGGAGAATTATATTTTAATAAAGAAGATGATGGAAAGTCTTTTCATTGTCATTCACTGCATTACTTTATGGGTCAACTGCTAGACAAATATCCAATATAAATAATCCTAATATGATTTGTGATAGCGATATTGTAATATTTTCTGTAGGGAGTAAATGAGGACTTGAACGTGTAGATAAAAAAATGAATATTTAGACATAATGTGGACTCTTGAGTAATACTTTAATTCAGCAAGATCACAGATTATCAAAAGTGACAGAAAAGACATTTATAATGTCACAAAAGACTTCTATTTCAAATTAATTCTGTTGTTTTTCTATTCATCAGATAATTCTAAAAAAAGATTTCCAAAAGCATAACCGTTTTCAAAATCGATTACTTTTTATTTTCCTGAGGACCAAATCAGCATATTTAAATGATTCAGCTTTGTCATCACAGGAATAAACAGCATTTTAAAATGTATTAAAATAATAAACAGTTCTTTAAAATTTTAATATTTCACAGTATTGTATTTTTGATCAAATGAATGCAGCTTTAGTGAGCATAAGAAGTCTTACCGACCCCAATTTTTTTAAACCATAGTGTGTTAGAAGTACAGTGTCTGATTAGAAAATCAATTTAGAAATAGTGGAGAATTAATATGGGGTTACATAAGTACAGCATTTGTTTCCAATTCACTGACCTTTTCCTTATTCAATATTATTTTTCATTATTCAGCATCAAAATAGCAATGACTATATTAACCCTATCAAGAATTGTCCTTCACTGATGCTGTAATTGTCCCTAAATTAAAATGCAATAATGATTTTCAAAATTAATAAATATATATAAAAAATATATATTTATATTCTAAATAAAAAACGATCCTTCAGTGTTTTTAACACTGCTTTTACAATATCCTTTAATACATAAAACATTCAGTAAAACTGCATTTGTCTCTTTATGCGTGAAATGAAACAGTTCATGTCACCATGGTCACGTGAATCAAGTTTAGCAATCAGCTTTTTTTTTTTTTTTTTTTTTTTTTTTTATTGATATAACCACTAGCAATTCAGAGCGGCCTCTTTTAAATCCTCCCTTCAGATAACCTACCTTCCTTTTTAACAGGTAAAAACAAACTGCTTTAACAATCTTACCTCTGCTATTTATAAAGGGAATCCCGCTATTATTTGTGATATTTTCGTGTCAATACTACTCCATATCTGCCATCTTTCACAAACGTTAATAGTGTTAATAGTGTAGCTTATATAATTAGTTTTATTTATGGGGGTTATTATAGCACAATTTAATAAGGGGGTTATTAGATAGAACCTCACTAATTTTCAAAGCCTGCTACTGCCATGCTTTTGTGGGCTAATCATTGAAGATGTTTCCGTTCATTTTATGCTATGTGTTCTGGTATTTGTATGATGGAGGCTATTTAATTTACTCATGATAAATCACTATTAGTCTTCCATTTATTGTTCGTTTAATTAATAGGGATGTTTGTTTGTTTATTCTTCCATGCATTCATTCATTTTAGTCTCTGTTTTAATGCACGTTTTGTTTTTGTGTTTATTAGCCTATATTTGCTGCTGTAAAGTGATATTTTATGAAACCCTTATGAATGCATAAGAACTTGGTATATTATTTTTGGTTTCCCCCTTATTTCAAACAGCCTTGCTTGTAATTTGTCGAAATGTACTTTCATTAATTAATCATCAGTTTTTACATTCACTCACAAATTTACATGTACAGTTCATCAGAGCAAATTAAAAACGTCTCATTCTCGTCACGTGTTTGAAGTGCGCGCGCAGTTACTTGAACGCGATCTCGACACGCGTTCTTCTTTCAGACGTACACGTCGTTGTGGTTTCTCAAATCAAAACAAACACCAAACATTTTGACGGACTGTCCACAAACAGCGGAGAATGGGGTCATTCCTTGCTTTTCCACTGGCGAAACCGCCTGAGATATTCGATCTTCCCGATTCTGCGCTTATAGAGGGTCAGTGACAGGAGAAACTGAATTAACCGTTGAGACTCAAGTTCAATATGCTGTTGGGGAGACCGGAACTATTTTTTTACCATTGTAAATATTTGGTTAATTTATTAATTAATGTAATCTTACGGATTTTCCCTAATGTCATTTTTCTTATTTGTAAACCACAAGTAATTGATCAGAGGCTACACCAGCTTAGTGTAAAGCTAGAGTAAGTATACTGTAAGTAAGCTTACAGATTTGTTTGGGATATAACATTTGATGACCTACAAGCTGATCTTATTGATATTACAGCTGATAAAGAAGATGTTTATGCGGAATGTCATGCAATCAATGTGAAGTTCTGCGAAACCATGCATCGGCAGAATATGCGCTCCAAAAAGGAAGTGGCCATGTTTTATGGTAGGAGTATTACAATTTCTGAAACGTAAGGGACATTTAATAGTTTGCCGTCAGTAGCCTATGTCAAGAATCTCCTGTAGGTGTTCATCGTAGAAACTGGCATTATGTTGATCCACATGGCGATGATGATGATGATGATGATGATGATGATGACATTTTTCAGAAAATCACATGTTTTTCAGAATATAGACGTCACTGGAGTGAAGTGGTTAAAAAGTTGCAGGAGAAATACCCCCAGTGGACATCTGAAGACATTTTAAACCTTAGATATCAGTTTGAGGTTTTTGTCAGAGATCAAGGCTATCTTCTTCACTTTGCTACCTTGTAAGTGATAGTTTCCCACCAATGTTTTTTTCAACCTAGACATATATCTGTTCATGAATGTCAAATGGATCTCTAACAGCAGTGGTTCCACACTCTCTAATATCACAAGATGTAATTCCCTACAAATCACTAATAGACCAGATTATATAAATACATGAAATATTGATACATGAATATCTCTCTCACTCTCCTTTTCTTTTTTTTCTTTACCATCCCATCATGAACTCTGGGACAGCAATGAGATGCTTGACGTCTTTCAAGATGCCACTTCTCTTGAGCAGCGCAGAGCGATGTTTGACAGTGTAGACACTTGTCAGTACAACGCCATCAACTTTGAGGAGTATCTTCAGGTTATAAAAATACCTTGAAGGACATGTATTTCATTATGAATTTTTGTTGAATCCTTTAACATCAAAAACAGTTTGTCTCATTATAATTTAATAAGCACAAATCAGAAGTTAGGAGAATATAGCCGTTGTTTGCTATTTGTTTGACTCATATCTTTTTCATCATCACTGTCTCTTTCTTTTAGCTCATGAACAATATTAACATTGGGACACCTGTACCCAGGCCTCCCGGAATTGAGGACGACAGAGATGAGATTATGAATTTAGTCTCAGATTTATCAGAAGCTCACACCTTTTCACAGATATGCTATGGTTTGTTCTAAAGTACAGAGCAATGACTGTTTACTGTAGTTCTATTTATCTGTGTAGTTCTGTTAACTATTCTCTTCCAACTGGAGTTGTCTTTTGCAGTAAGTAGCAAGCAAAGAAAAAATATTTTTATATATTTTTTATTTCTGTTTTAATGCATTTATTATTATTATTGCTGCTGTTTAAGACAAATCTGTACAGCATCCCAGACTGAATTATAATTTTGTAATACATAAAAGTAGAAAATATAGTTAGTATAAAACTTTTTTTTATTATTATTGTTAAAGATATAGTCAGAATAGAATTTAAAGCGATCTATGATAATAAGCATCAGTAATTGATGGAATCTCCAGCATATGTTATGTTTAAAGCCACATGATTTGCAAAAGCTTCATGGGGTTTTGGTGGTTGTGTGAATCATGCGTTTCAGTCCAGCAGCAGTGGTGAGACGTGGAGCTCTCTTTTCTGTCAGTTTAGTTATTTTGGACCTACAAAGAAAATATAAATCCAAGTCATTTGTTACATTGGTCATCATAAAAGAAGAAATCAATATGAATTCCAGTTTGTCACATTATTTACTGCTCAGTGCTCAGTGTTTGTGGCCATGGTGTGTTTGCTACAAATTTGAGGTGACTTGTTTTAAATGTCACACACTTTCTCCTTTTTACCTCAGATGTGCAAGCGCTGCTCTCACCCACTGATCCTCGACGCTCGCACATACCTTCTTCTTGTTCTTGGTGAAAAAGCTTAAAGAGAAAAATCGTGACAATTTTAGATTTTAGATGGTTGTGATTTTATTCTTTATTATGATTGTGGTTTTTGTTGTTTGTTATTTGAGGATTTCAGGCAGTTGTTTCTTTATTTGCACAAATATATTGGGGACCAAAAGTCTGATTTTGAATTAATTTCAATAATACTTTATTTTTATTCATCAAGGATGCATTAAATTGATCAAACTTGTCGGTAAGAACATTCACAGTGTTAAAAAATATTTCTATTTCAAATTAATGCTCTTATTTTGAACTGTTTGTTCATTAAAGAATCCTGAAAGAAAATGTTAAAAAAATTAAGTAAAAACATTTATTTTAAATTATAATAATATTTCACATTGTTATTGTTTTTATTTTATTATTATTATTTTTTTAAATAAACAAGCCTTGGTGAGCATAAGAAACATATTTCCAAAAATATTTTAAAAGGCTTATCGACCCCGACCGTGTGATTAGTAGAGTATTATATATTTATGTAATGTTTATTTAGTGGATTTAATTATTTAGTTTTCATTGCAAATTATATTCTCAACATGATTAACATGAATTTTTAAGGATTATTATTTATTAATTTATTTATATATATTTTTCTTCAATGGCAGTAACTCCACAAGTTTGATGCATGACCATTTGTAAAAATGTATTTGTATAAAATTAGTGACTTAGAAATAATAATTTTTTCACTCATTTTACATCTAATAACACTTTTTTCCCCTTAAAAATGTTACGGTTTTATTATTATTAAATGAAGACAGATTTTTCAATGTAGCATCAGACTTTTGTGCCCCATGCATGTCTGTGTTAATGCTGTGGGATTTGTTTTTATTTTGTACTGCGCCCTCATATATTTAAATGTATGGTTAAAATGTGTCTCTTTTGGTGTAACCACATTGTGTGGGTAAATGGGTGAACCCCGACTCATTCCTGCGGTCAGATTACAGTAACTTACATGATGGCATCAATGCGACACACCTCGCGGGAGCTCTGCTCAATGAAGCCCTTGATCACACCAAAGGGCAGAGGATTTCGTGTGTATTTCACACAACAGGCATAGTTCAGCGGCCCATCTGACATCACACA